>NC_091469.1:190725549-191383549 GCF_036971445.1 Narcine bancroftii | reverse complement strand
GACAGAGCAGCTTAACCCTGAAATTGTGCCTGCTTCTTCAGCCAATTAGGCAGGGGAATTTTTGCATTTGTTAAATAGTTCCTTGGGTTTATGGAGATCCCTGGCCTCGTCTTTAGGGGATTCCCAAAGCACAATTCTGAAAACTTTCTCCTGAACTGTAACATGGTTTATTAGAAAACAACTGAGTGAAATTTTAGTTTTGTTCAGAATAAACTGGGGGAATTACTGCATAATTCATTCAATCTTTCTTGTACATCTAAACTTCCTCTGAAACAGAGCGGCAGTGCTGTCTGCTTGACCATGTTCTTTACCTTGTCTCCTGTGATGACCCTTTTATTCTTTCTAATGTCTAATGTCTGGAAACTCAACTGGTGATATTATCAAATCAAACCACATATATTCTCCTCTCCTCCTCTCCCTGTTTTCTGCTCCCTCCATGATTCCTTTGTCCTCCCTTCCCTCCAATCGTCCCCTTGGCACCTACCCCTGTGACCACAGGAGATGCTCCACTTCTTGTGCCCACACATGCTCCCTCACCACCATTCAGGGTCCCAAACAGCCCTTGCAAGTGAAGCAACATTTCACATGAATCTGCAGGGGTCATCTACTGCATCCGGTGCTCCCGTTGTGATCTCCTCTACATTGGAGAGGTTGGGTGCAGACTGGGAGATCGCTTTGTTGAGCACCACGGCTCTGTCCGCTGCAATAATGTTGATCTCCCAGTGGCCACCAATTTCAATTCCACATCCCATTCCCTTGCTGACATGTCTGACCATAGACTCGTGCATTGCCAGACAGAGACCGCCCACAAATTGGTAGAACAGAATCTCACCTTCCATCTAATCCCTCCAACCATATGGCATTAATTTTGATTTCTCCAGTTTCCATTAACCTTGCCCCCTTCTTCCTCTGTTGCCTTTCCTCTAGCTCTGTCTCTCTCTGTCTTTCTGTCTTTCTCTCTTCCATTTTCCCTCAGTCTCATTGCACAGATCCGAAATCAGTTCTCACCTTTCCTCTTATCATATCCAATTAACAACATTTATATTTTCAAATTTTAAAAAATGTAGACATACAGCACGGTAACAGGCCATTTTGGCCCATCAGTCTGTGCTGCCCAATTTACACCCAATTAACTTGCATCCCTGGTGCGTTTCAAATGGTGGGAGGAACCTGGAGCCTCTGAAGAAAACCCATGCAGACATGGGATTCTAATCCTGATCGCTGGTGCAGTAAAGATGTTGCGCTAACCACTACGCCAACCGGTGCCACCCACCAGCTGCTTCACCTGTTTCATCAACCATGGTTCACTTTTCCGACCATCTTTTCCCTGCCTCAGTGAGGCCAGCCTATCCTGAACCCAACACACGTGGTCCCTAAACTTCCTCCACATTAGTTCTGTGCTTTCACCCTTGAACATCTATTTCCAATTTACTCTCCCTAGTTCCTGCCTCATCCCATCGTAATTAGCCCTTCCCAATTAAACACTTTCCCATTTTGTCTGCTTTTATCCTTAACCATAGCTATGTTAAAGCTTAGGGAGTTGTGATCATTCTCATTAAAATGCTCCCCCACTGAGAGAGAGATCTACCTCCTGACCAGGTTCATTACTTGTCTCTGGCTGACTTCGCATGTTGGCTCAGAAGTGCTGTGAGCATTTGGAGCACCTCCAGTATTTTTTCAGTTGACGTTAACTGACAGAGCAGCTTAAACCTGAAATTGTGTCTCCAGTACTATCCTGGCTGTTTAAAAAAAAAAGTAACTTTTGGTTCTGTTGCCAATCATTTTCTGTCCATGATTCATTGTTCTTGATTCCTTCACCAATGGGAACAGTTTCTCGCTCTCTATTCTCTCATGGCTATTGCTGCCATTTACAGCATTTTCTGTTCATACTTTCTCGTCAATAGATGGCTGTAGGCCATAGTGACGGCATACTGGTGATTAATGATGCTATGTATTTATAATAGAGTGCTGCAGAGTGGTATTAGTTGAACACTTGTTCGATCCCACAGCTCCCCACTGATTGCGGCAGCTGTGATGGGGGAGGGACCAATTGCTTAGTCCTTTGGCCAAGCGAAGAAGGTCACCAGGTCCCTGGAATCGCAACCCAGCTGACATGACACAGCTTGATCTCCTCCTCAGATCAGCCCCCTCCCTGCCCCTCTTTGGGGGTTGAGGAAGAAAGGGTGTTCAAAATAACAAGCACAACTATTTTATATATTAAAGAGCACAGCGAAAAGGTTAAACAAAATCATTCAGTCAGCATTCAACAGCCATGTCTATTTTGACAGACTGCAAAGCACACAGAATCATAGCCTAAGTTACTGATTCTAAGAGGGCAAATGTTAACATAGTGGCTGAAGCACATTTAAAAGAGCAGATCTGAAAAAAAATGAATGTTCATTAAGTATATTGTAACATTATGAACCACACCACTAGTGAGCAAAGCAACAATGAAGCCTAGTGAACCTTTGTGAAATATAGTGATCAATTGTGACCCATGATGGATGTAGCACTGGACCATTGTAAATTGGAATGAAATGCAGAAATATGTTCTGGTCTACAGAAAACCATTGTGAATCACATTAAACCACAGTGAATTCATTGTGAAAAATAGTGAGTCATCAAGAATAGAGCTGCATTCAACTATAGTGAACCACAGTAAACAGAGCAGCGCTGAACGAGAGTGAACAGAGGGCAGTAAGTATATGGAATGAGCTCCCAGTGAAAATGGTAGAGACAGGTACAATTCCATCATTTAAAAATACATGGGTAGGAAACTTTTAGATGGTTCACGGCCAAACACAAGCAAATGGAATTACTAGGTAGACAACTTTGTTAGCATGGACAAGTTGAGCTGAATGGCTTGTTTCTGAGCTGCGTAATTTTGATTCCTCTTATCCTCTCTAAACTCCATTAGTATTTTCTTTGTTTTAAAATCTGCAGAGTGGCCAAAACCATACACCCCCATGGAGTTTTGCCCTTGTATTTTAATGCACTCTGGAATAACTAAATGTTCTTTCATCTCGTCTTCCTGAGCCATTTACTCAGTTACCATGTTGCTGCCATTTGAGACATGGTTCTGTGGTCATTTCATAGCTGGGAGGCCTGAAGAAGGGCAAGGTTGATTGGATGTCAGGGCTAGAGGGAATTAGGGCTGCCAGTGAGGCCAGCCTATCCTGAACCCAACACACGTGGTCCCTAAACTTCCTCCACATTAGTTCAGCTAACAATGGCTGGCAGCCTCTAACACCTGGAGAAGATAATGGTGTGCCTTTAGTAAGTGGGTACGTTGGGCCAAGGCAGACTCAGGTTCGCTTCCCAATTGGTGCAACATCCATAAATGTGAATAGTCAGCTGATACTATATTGTCACCAGTGAAGAATGACCACTTGAATTAAGTACTTCAAGAAAGATATTGGTCTTGGCATGAATGAGTCAGGTGGTGATACTGATTTAATATTGCCCTTCCAATCTATCCTCTAGTTTTGGCATCAGAAGTTCATTTCTCTATCTCAGTTGTCCTTACTCTATGAAAGAATAGCCCAGCTAATTCCAGTTCCATATGAATTTCTGATTAAAGTTGCCATCGCTCTTTGCTCTTCCATACTGTGCTCTCCAGGTTATAACTTATCTCGTAAAAGGAGACCCATTGGCTTTTTTCCAATTACCTGAGATAATTGTTCTGTGAATACTGACCCTCCCTCCAATGAGAGCAGCCCCAGTGCAAGGTATCCCCAATGATACAAGTGGCCATCATTTGGCAGGGCTTGCCTTCTGCTTTGCTGCAGTTCCCAACCTGCAGTGTGCTCCTGCTGCCAACTGCGACAGAGAAAATTGTTACTCATTAAAACATGCTGGACTGATGAGTGAATCTAATTAAAGACATTCAGCACCAGGCATTTGTCAGAGGGTGGACCACTTAGAAACAAGGCAGAGAAAAACCAGCACAGTAAAGAGCTCCCATGTGTGAACTGGAAACATTCCAGAGTTCTGATTGCATGACTTTAGGAAAGAGCTAAGTAGAAATAAACAGTTCTGACTATATGGTAGTGCAAGAATCTTATAGTTGCATGTAACTTAGTGTTGTGCTGGACCTGCCAGTCATGCTATTCACTTGTCAGACAGAATACCAGGGCAAGAGGGATACCCTGATCCTCATTGGCATTCGTTTGTACAGTTCCCTGTGCACATTCAAGAATTTGCATTTTACCCTTTTGGAAAATCATGTCAAACACATGTTCTGCACAAAAATGACTTCATTCTCAATGTGCTTCCTGATTATTGGAGGCAATTCCTCCTCACAGCACACCCCTGCCAATGGCAATTCGCAGCAGTTCCAGGGAAATTAATCTTGTATTGCTGGGAGTTGAAAGATAATGCAGCAAGTTTGGAACTCCCAACCACATGTGAGAGTTTCATCCTGCACATGTAATTCCTGTATCCACTTGGCAACCATGAGATCAAATGTCAGCTCCAAATATTCTAACGACCCAAAGGGGCATGTTTCACATCTTGAGATGAGTCTGGTATAAAACAGAGTGTGGATAGTCAGTGAACACCAAATGATTGCATTCTCCTCTTGCTCTGGATTCAATCTCAGAGCAATAAAGATGGAAAACAAACACATAAAGAATTTTTACTGCACCTTCCTTGAAAACCAGGATGTTCCATTTGTATACTTGTACAATGTATAGAATGTGAAGGCCAATTTATGAGGTGACAAATAAGATCTTCTACTTAAAGTCTGAAACAAAAAATGGCACCCCAACAGTGTGGCACTCCCTAGGTACAACTCTGGCATGCCTACTGAGCCTGTGCCACCATTCTCGAGAGAAACACCAAAACTGCAGAGGCTGAGTTGAGCAAACAATGAGCTGACGGTGGAACTCAGTGGATCAGACACCATTTCAGTACTCTAGGTAAAGGGCCCCAACCTGAAATATTGACTGTCCATTTCTACCCATGGATGCTGCCTGACGTGTTGAGTTCCTCCATCAGCTCATTACTTGCCCAGGAGTTCAAGAGTTCTTTGGTGTACGAGCTAGTGTTTGTTTATTAAATGTTTGAAAGAAAGCTTATCTACTTTTTAGCATATTGTCTTCCGGATGCAGATCTGACTTTGTTGTTATGCACATGGGATGGCATCCTTTTGATAGTTTCCTTTTCTTTATATAGTCAGACGTAGACACCATCACGTCGAACAACTCTAGCAACGCATTACACAAATAAACTTATTCATATCTTGACTGCTCCATTCTTTCAATCGACCAGAGAAATCCCCCTTGTTCCTCTCATTGCCCTCTCCAATCTGTTCTACAACTTCAACGACCTTGTTTCCATCTTTCTCACTGCGGATGAGCGGCCGGGCATCCGGAATGTGAATTTATTCTCTTGTTCACAGGTGCTTGCTTGTGTTTTACCCGGGCATCTTCTGTTTTCATTTCAGATTTCCATCATATAACCACTTACAGCACAGAACAGGCCAGTTCGGCCCTACTAGTCCATGCCGAAACAAATTCCCACCCTCCTAGTCCCACTGACCAGCACCCAATCCATACCCTTCCAGTCCTCTCCTCTCCATGTAACTATCCAGTCTATCCTTAAATGTAACCAATGATCCCGCCTCAACCACATCTGCCGGAACCTCATTCCACATCCCTACCACCCTTTGCATAAATAAATTTCCCCTCATGTTCCCCTTATAATTTTCCCCCTTCAATCTTAAACATGCCCTCTAGTTTGAATCTCCCCCACTCTTAATTGAAAAAGCCTATCCACATTTACTCTGTCCCTTTTAAAATCTTAAACACCTCTATCAAGTCCCCCCTCAATCTGCGTTTCTATTTTGATTTTAATTTAAGGTTGAAAAGACCACGTTGTGTCGGAGCTGACCACACGTTGGTTGGAAATGTCCTGGACCTTGTCCATCCGATGGGATGCACAGAAGCACAGAAACAGACCCCAGGGCCAAATTCATATGATACCTAAAATAAACGTTATGGGTAAATCATACATAATGAAGGACATATAGCAGAAAATAGTCCAACCTGAACGTCTAATTTTATACGAACGGTGTCATCAGATCAATATATTCACGGTGACATCGTGCGTCTGAACAATGCGTTTGAGGAGCTGCCAGTGTCCAGCGGCAGCGGGACCTTGGACCGGTTCTTCCCCACAGTCTGTTGCTCGAAGTGTACGAGCAAGCACTGAGCTCCTGCAAGAACCAGCGGGCCAGACAGCAGTCATCGTATGTTTTTTTCTTAACCGAAAATAGACTTTATTCACCATAAAGCCTTTATATTTATTGACTTGTTAGCATTTGATATTCATGAGATTCATCCGGCCGTGCCCTTCCTTTTTGGTATCTAACCCTGGGGCAACGATGTTGCAATTCCCACGCCGCCGGAACTCCCCCCCCCCCCCCATACCCTGTGCGAGTGAGATAAGGGGTTCCACAGGAAAGTTGATACATTTCTAGGGGGTAGTAGCTACAGTGTCAAAGCAGCTGTGGTTGAAACAAAGTCGACACTGAACTCCAGTACTGGCGGAGCCAACTTAGGGTTAAAAAAAAATGGTGTGGCCATTTTTAGGTGAAAACATCCCTCTTCTTATGAATAGAGAAAAAAAATCACAATTAACGTCGCGCTGCTCCTTATGTTCATCAGTCTTTGATCCTCGTGTCACGTGAATGATATTTCGTATCGGTCCGCTCCGGTGTCACGGGAAATCCAGTCCACTGTTGGGAGGATGCAGGAGGCGCAGCTGAACAATGGTGACATCATTGACCTGCCCAAGAGGCGGGGGTGATTGCAGTGACTGGCTGCCACATTCCATTTATGGCTCAGCCGCGGCTTGAAGTCTTCAGTGAGTGGAGAAGAGCCCCTCTTTAAAAGGACCCAGCAGTCGACTCCGGCAGACGAAGGGGGGATGGCTTGGTTCTTCTCGTTGTAAGAGGAGGCAGCACCAACTTTTCTCATGGTTTACCTAATGTGGCCGGAGCGTCCAAATGACTTGGCAGTCAGCGGGCAGATGATGTTTGACAGTTCGAGGCGCCTGAAGACCATCTGGGATTCCGTGAGGCTGGAGGTGACTGGAGACCCTAGCAACGTGGTCCTCAGCAGCTTCACGCAGCTGGATCCCGATCTCCCCGTGAATGAGGTAGGCTTGGACTCTCCCTCTCAGTGGGGTGGGTGGAGGGAGTCATCTCCGTTAGTGCCTGGTTCAATAACCTATCCACACGGATGCAAAGAATGCAATCATTCTTATTTTCCTTGGCGTAATAATGATTTGAGATTGTTTTTCTTTAAGGACGAGGATGAATCAGTTGGTGCGTTCAGAAAGAAATTGGACAGGCACTTGATAGGGAAGAAGTTTGTAGGGGAGAGGGACTGAAACTGACCGGCTTATTCTATCAAATGGTGGCGTGAAAGCCGCGGGCTGAATGGATTCTGTGATTCCAGGCAAGATCTTTTCACGAGATAACGTGCTCACTCTAAACCAGCCCCACGGTTGCTGCGAAGCTCAGTCATTTCTGTAATGTTCATGTCGTGGGGTCTCCTGCTTGTTTCAAGGGGAGCTGTAATGCCACCTCGTAGTATCCAATCTTCAGTGTGCCAATGCCACCTCGTAGTATCCAATCTTCAGTGTGCCAATGCCACCTCGTAGTATCCACTCTTCAGTGTGCCAATGCCACCTCGTAGTATCCACTCTTCAGTGTGCCAATGCCACCTCGTAGTATCCACTCTTCAGTGTGCCAATGCCACCTCGTAGTATCCACTCTTCAGTGTGCCAATGCCACCTCGTAGTATCCACTCTTCAGTGTGCCAATGCCACCTCGTAGTATCCACTCTTCAGTGTGCCAATGCCACCTCGTAGTATCCACTCTTCAGTGTGCCAATGCCACCTCGTAGTATCCACTCTTCAGTGTGCCAATGCCACCTCGTAGTATCCACTCTTCAGTGTGCCAATGCCACCTCGTAGTATCCACTCTTCAGTGTGCCAATGCCACCTCGTAGTATCCACTCTTCAGTGTGCCAATGCCACCTCGTAGTATCCACTCTTCAGTGTGCCAATGCCACCTCGTAGTATCCACTCTTCAGTGTGCCAATGCCACCTCGTAGTATCCACTCTTCAGTGTGCCAATGCCACCTCGTAGTATCCACTCTGCAGTGTGCCAATGCCACCTCGTAGTATCCACTCTGCAGTGTGCCAATGCCACCTCGTAGTATCCACTCTGCAGTGTGCCAATGCCACCTCGTAGTATCCACTCTGCAGTGTGCCAATGCCACCTCGTAGTATCCACTCTGCAGTGTGCCAATGCCACCTCGTAGTATCCACTCTGCAGTGTGCCAATGCCACCTCGTAGTATCCACTCTTCAGTGTGCCAATGCCACCTCGTAGTATCCACTCTTCAGTGTGCCAATGCCACCTCGTAGTATCCACTCTTCAGTGTGCCAATGCCACCTCGTAGTATCCACTCTTCAGTGTGCCAATGCCACCTCGTAGTATCCACTCTTCAGTGTGCCAATGCCACCTCGTAGTATCCACTCTTCAGTGTGCCAATGCCACCTCGTAGTATCCACTCTTCAGTGTGCCAATGCCACCTCGTAGTATCCACTCTTCAGTGTGCCAATGCCACCTCGTAGTATCCACTCTTCAGTGTGCCAATGCCACCTCGTAGTATCCACTCTTCAGTGTGCCAATGCCACCTCGTAGTATCCACTCTTCAGTGTGCCAATGCCACCTCGTAGTATCCACTCTTCAGTGTGCCAATGCCACCTCGTAGTATCCACTCTTCAGTGTGCCAATGCCACCTCGTAGTATCCACTCTTCAGTGTGCCAATGCCACCTCGTAGTATCCACTCTTCAGTGTGCCAATGCCACCTCGTAGTATCCACTCTTCAGTGTGCCAATGCCACCTCGTAGTATCCACTCTTCAGTGTGCCAATGCCACCTCGTAGTATCCACTCTTCAGTGTGCCAATGCCACCTCGTAGTATCCACTCTTCAGTGTGCCAATGCCACCTCGTAGTATCCACTCTTCAGTGTGCCAATGCCACCTCGTAGTATCCACTCTTCAGTGTGCCAATGCCACCTCGTAGTATCCACTCTTCAGTGTGCCAATGCCACCTCGTAGTATCCACTCTTCAGTGTGCCAATGCCACCTCGTAGTATCCACTCTTCAGTGTGCCAATGCCACCTCGTAGTATCCACTCTTCAGTGTGCCAATGCCACCTCGTAGTATCCACTCTTCAGTGTGCCAATGCCACCTCGTAGTATCCACTCTTCAGTGTGCCAATGCCACCCCGTAGTATCCACTCTTCAGTGTGCCAATGCCACCCCGTTGTATCCACTCTTCAGTGTGCCAATGCCACCCCGTTGTATCCACTCTTCAGTGTGCCAATGCCACCCCGTAGTATCCACTCTTCAGTGTGCCAATGCCACCCCGTAGTATCCACTCTTCAGTGTGCCAATGCCACCCCGTAGTATCCACTCTTCAGTGTGCCAATGCCACCCCGTAGTATCCACTCTTCAGTGTGCCAATGCCACCCCGTAGTATCCAATCTTCAGTGTGCCAATGCCACCCCGTAGTATCCAATCTTCAGTGTGCCAATGCCACCCCGTAGTATCCAATCTTCAGTGTGCCAATGCCACCCCGTAGTATCCAATCTTCAGTGTGCCAATGCCACCCCGTAGTATCCAATCTTCAGTGTGCCAATGCCACCCCGTAGTATCCAATCTTCAGTGTGCTGTTGGGAGGGGATGGTGTCCAGCAAACCATCTCAGGATTAATGGGATGCGGCTTTCCTCTTTTCAAGAGCCTGACTTTGACCAATTCAGGCTACTGAAGTATTAAATTTTTGAGCGGAAAGACGAATAAATAGGACTAGGGAATTGGTCCAACTAAATCAAATGTTGTGGATAATTATCCAGCTGCCCATTTAATACACTTCGCCCAATAATTTGTCAGAGCATTGATTTCTATGTATTTCACAACTGAAGGAGATGTCTAATGCTTATGTATGTAAATGGAACTTTTTAAAAAGCAAAGACCTGGGATCAATTCATATTATTCCTAAAATGAACTTTATTGGTAAAATATATATAATATAGTACATCTACCAGAAAATAGAGTACAACCAGAATGTCTAATTTTGTACAAATGGTGTCATCAGATCAATATTATTCACTGTGACATGCTCAGTATTATTTAACTGCTGCCCAAATTCAACATAGTCTTTGGTTCTAGATGCTGTTTAATGGGACCTCCTCCTTTTCTCCATCCCCACAACAATTAAAAAAAAAAAGTTAATCTGGGCAATAAATGCTAAGGCTAAGTGTAGCATTCCACCATTGCTGATAATTAATCTTAGCTTTTTTTTTGTGGATGGCTCGTCACATTCAGGGATGAAATCAGCCACTGCTGTGAGGCACCTTTAAGGTCAGGCAGAACATTATTTAATCAGTTTTTTGAGATGCACTGAATCTTACAAGTGGAAAATCTAGCTGCAGTATTGGCAGCAGGAGCATCATGAAATGAAACTGTACAGTTTTATTGTGAGCATTTTTTTAAGCTCAAGGACACTTGGATTAAAAATAAATGCCCAAAAAGAAGCCACAATACCTTGAAACAAGACTCTGCAGCCTGGGAGAGCAGGAAAAGTTTCTCTTTTTCAAAGGATGTCCCTTGTATTATCGGGAGCAAGGAATGCACAATGTTTGTCTGTTTTGTACACAAATCAGTGATGGCTGCCCTTGCACTTTCTAATGTATAGATCATGGGCTTTTTTCCCCCCCCATCCTTTGTCTTCTGCAGCCTTGTGGAATTCATTGCCACAGAGGGCAGTGGAGGCAGGTTCATTAAATATATTTAAGAGGGAATTAGATATATTTCTTCAGTATAAGGGTATTAAAGGTTGCGGAGAGAAGGCGGGGACGGGGTACTGAACTTTAAGATCAGCCATGATCTCGTTGAATGGTTGAGCAGGCTCGAAGGGTCGAATGACCTACTCCTGCTCCTATCTTCTATGTTTCTATGTTTGAGTGGGAGTAGTTTCTACTCTGCTATTTTGTATGTGTGTGTGTGCGCCCGCGCCCAGATCAATGAGTGTTTGCACCCCTTCAACCATGGGAAGGGGAACAGCTGAGGCTTGGCAAAAGGCATGCATTTTGCAACAGATATTGAGAGGGAAAACTCAAACAAGGCTTGTGGAAAAGTCACTACCAACTTGCATTGTATGGTCAAACTAGAACATGTCCTGGTTCAAACTTGTAAAAAGCAAATGTAGAGGATCCAGATCAGGAAATGAAAGCAAGTCATATATTCCTTTACAACCAAGAAAAATTCCAAAGTGCTTTCCCGTCAATAAATCACCTCTGAAATATATTCACTGTTGGGCTCTAAGAAATGGAGTGCATTTCTCTTTTAGAGAAAGAATCAGGTAATGGCCAATTCATTTATATTTGTCCTGCTGGTTGAGGTCTTCACTGACGTGATCTGTTGTGGAAATGCTGTAAAGAAGTTTTCTGCATCCAGCTGGAAGCTCTGGTCTCTGTTTCATGCACAAAGGTGATTGTTCTAAAAGTGGATTATTGTCAGGGTATTGCATTGGAATAGTTACCATGGATACTATCAGAAGACTCTCTTGGGTGGTGTTTGAACCCAGGACCTTTTGGATCTAAAATGTGGGACACTTGCTACTGAACAATGGTGATAGTAGAGACAGAAAATCCAAAATTGTTTCCAAAACAATTAAATATGGTAGAGAGGGGATGACTTTGCCCATAATTTTGGGTTGCAACTAGAAACTGTTATTTAACCTTTTGCATTGTTTTTAAAGTTAATTCAGAAGCTTTACTCATTATTCCTAATTACTGGCAAGTAAAGGAAGTACAACCAACCATAATGTGTATATATTAAAAATAATATTTTGAATTTCTGTATTTAGTGTCTGCCTCTGGCCATCACGTTGAATATTGATGAGTAGGAACATTTTACAAATTTTGAAAAAAAGTGAGATACTATGGTTGCAAGAAATCCTGAAGAAAAATGGAAAATGCTGGAAATGCTCAGCAAGTCAGGGTGCATCTGTAGAGAGGAACAGGATCAAAGTGTCAGGTCGATGACCTTTCATCAGAACGAGTTTTAAACACATAAAGACAATGAAAATCGGGGAGGTAAAACAATGGATGTGGATATCAAGAACACTTTTTAGGGATGCAAGGCAAAAGGGGTGCTTGGTGTTCAGAAAATGAAATTAAAAATATTCAAACCCCTACAACTGCTGCAGTTGGGACAAATGAGGTTGTGATCTGAAATAGGGTTCCAACAGGGTTGTTCATTCCGAGCAGTAATCAGCTGGGATAGGTCAGCTGTTTCCGTGGATTAATTTTGTTTATTTCTCAACCAACCACACTAACATATTTAGTTATTGCTGCTTGGGAGTGAATTTTTTTGAGGTGTTCACAGTCATGAAAGATGGTAATAAATGTGTGTTCTTTCACTATGGCACAAAGTATACTGAGATCAGGGATGCAAAAATGCATTATCCAGTGATCTCCCTTTGTCAGATTTGCTGTAGTTTGATATGGAACAGTTTCCATGCACATTCCACATGTTCGGAGACAAACAACAAAAAGCAGTTGGGTTCTGCCAGTGAAATCTCTTTCTATCTTTAAATCTCCCAACTCTGGTCAAGTGATGTCACTAATTATATGGAACTTTGCCCATAAGGTGCTGAAAGATAAGCAAAAGAGATAAAGACTTATCTTTAAGGCCATTCTAGTGAGATCCTTTGACTGGTAATAATCTAATAAATTTGAGTTCCCAAACAATAGTACCACACTTTTGAAAGAGAGATTTATGGGACTTGCACACAGTCAAGAATATCCTGCTTTTGCCTTTTTTGATTTCTTCTTCTCTTCCCCCCCACCCCTTGAAGAAGAGCTCAAGGCCGAAGCATCAGCAATATATCTTTGTCTCCTATATGTCTGAGACTGTCTGATCTCAGAAGCTAAGCAAGCTTAGGCCTGGTCAGTTCTTGGAGGGAAGATTGCCTACAAACACCAGGTGCAGTAGGTTTCTGAAAGGGGTGCTGGACAAGGTGGCGACTCTCTGCTTTACGGTAGACAAAAGTTAAAGAATTTCATATATGTTGCATTCTAAATGTAGTACGTGACAATGATAGAATTTTATCTTTAGATGTTGAAAAGACCAGATGAGTTCCTCCAGCACTTCAGTGTGTTTACCACAGTCAAGAAGGCTTTGAATGTTTGACTGTTGATATCAATGTTGACCATTCTGATCAATTAATATTTGCATTTCTTCTCTTTTCTCTTTAATCAGTGAAATGGCAGCAACAACTGCACTCTCTTTTCCTTTAACCGTTGCCATATCAACTGGAAAGAAAACAAGTGAAATACACAGAAATAAGGGGCTCAAACAAATGAATTGATTACTTCAGCAAAGCACTACAGAATGCTGCTTGTATTGGTACACAGCTCCGAAATAAATCACCATTGTACAGGGTAGGGTGAGCCTTTGAATGCTTTGCTTCTGTGGCTGCCTCCTTGGAACATACTATGATCTATTTTAATGAGCCTGTGTGGCTCTAATATGTTTAATCTGCAGAGTGGCAACATTGTGCTGGAATTTAGTTGGGCAGAGAAGGTGGGGCAATGCAAAGTCAGGATGGGACAAGGTGACATGACCCTGATCCATTGAGCTGAATGGCCTTCAGTGTTGTAAAAATTCTGATTTTTATTCTAATAGGGGAATTTTAAGGAAGAATGTTGAAAAGATAAAATATTGACATTAAACCACTTCTAATGTGATGAATCAGTAGTGTAGATGCATTTGCTCTGGTTCTGCACTTTTATAGTAGACAAAAGAGGGATCTGTTCTTCCTTAACACTGCAGCATTTATTGACAAACTGGCTATATTGTGAAAATGATCCTTTCTTTCTCCTATTCGTGTCTGTTCCAGAGTGACCCAATGTATTTCATAGGCACTGGCCTGCAACCCCAGTAAAGTGAAAGGGTGGATAAAAAGTGCAATGGGCTTGTATTTCTTTCTATGTCCCCACATTCATTTGTCTGGCGTGTGTTGAGCAAGATAACAATAAATTATTGAGCAAATGCATGACTGAAATCAGCTTTCATAGACCCAGCATTGTGCAAGGCCACAATTGTTTGGGGTTGATGAATGCTGCTAGTCACAGAGCCTGAGCAGGGAATATTCTAGTCTCAAGCCACACATTAATAGTGTAATTATAGCGGTGGCTCTGACTTCAGATGATTAAGATTCAGCAATAGGATGAGGTCTGTACTATTGCAAGGAATGCTGATGTGTTGCATTCCCAGTGAGTTGTGTGGACTCAAACTGGGTCAATATTGTCCTCCTGTAATCTCAAGATCTTTTACCTTGCAGCTAAATGCAGGCATCATGTTCCCTGACAGGTAGCTTCTAGAGCACAAATAACTAAAAGAAAGAAAATAAATAAATAGATAAAGTATTAACTTGTGGGTCTATAAACTTGCTGTGAGATAAGTCACTTAATCCTGTAAAATCGACCCAGAGAATTATTTCACCTTGTGTCTGAATGCCCCTTTCCAATAGAGGAGTAAAACTAATAACCAATTTCTAAAAGGTCCAGAATGAGGATTGGGGCAACAGAAATAAATCTTCAAAGACACTGGGTGGGAAATTGGAAAGAAAACGTGTTCAACACTTTTTGGACATTTGACTGCAGATGAATAACATTTAAAATTTGCTGGGGAGGACCAGCTAACCCACAAGGAAGCAACTGTTTCAACATTTGTTTCTGCAACTGCCTGAGTTTTTTGGTGTGGTTATCTGAGGAATGTCAGACAGCAGGACTCTCTGCTTCTCTCTGTCCCAGTGCTGTTCCCTATAACCAGACAAGCAGAGAAAATGCAGGTGTTGAAATTCTGTTTCTGTGGTGCACGTTCCACAGATATTTGAAGTTGAAGGGGTAGTGAGAAATATCAAGAGTACATCAGTTCTTTGAATGACTCTTCCAAAAAGTACACTATCTCTGCTCCCAAAGGCACGTGTGTCTCAATAGATGGGGTTATCTGGTGGACTGCATATGCTCTTGTGCTTTCATTCTACTCCCTGTCATTTTTTTTATTTCTTGCGCTTACAAGAGTGAAGAATGGCAGTGCTTTTTTTTAGGTACCCAGGTATTAATCACAGTCCAGATCTCCAGCTTTCTTGCTTTCTGCAGTGCTATAACATTGGTCTCCAGAAGATTGTGACTAGATCCATGGATTGAGATGAATTTCCTTACTCACTTCTGATTAATGAGAGCATAATTATCCAAAAATATCAATGGAGTATGGAAAATGGTAACTTTTTGTGAGTTGCCTGCATGGCACACAAAACCAAGCACCTCACTGTATTTCTGTACACCAAGCTATAAATAATTAAATCAAATCCTACATCTGATTGCACCCAGTGCTGCTGTTGGGATGGGTTTCTGTGTAAATATGGAGAAATTGGAAGCAGAGCAGGAACTATTTAACTGCCATCTGCAGTCAAATACCACATTACTTCTCGCCATAGAAACTCCGATGAAGACTGGGTTTTGGGGAGTAGCTGTGGGACTGAGTCATGAATTTGAAGGGAGAAGTCTAGCACAGCAAGGAGGAAGTGTTCTAAGAATATCACCTACTCGTAATGATCATGTAAGTCTGTAGACAGCATCTTTTACATTATAATTATTTTGAGATGAGGAAGAAGGCTGATTGAGAGGGCTCCCTTTGCGTTGCTAACAGAATTTTGGATTGGTAGTTTTGACAAAATCATGAAGTACTGAGAAATGCATTTCTTAGCATTAACATTGTTGCTTGAAACACAATCAAACACTTCATCCTGATATTGCACTCTCAGCCTATTATTGTAACAAAAAAACTAGTTCAACAAGGTCTGTTCATTCCTTTGGCAGCTTCATGTGATTGTAATGTTAAAACTACCAATCTACTTTGCACAATTGTTGCTGTATCCTACCTTGAATGCACAATCTTGATATTTCTCACAAGGCATATTTCTTGAGGTATGCATTTTCATGATGTGCCCTTGAACTAGAAGTGCAAAGAGAACCTTGGTTCACTGAAGCAGGGAGAGAATCGGCCATTTCCTTGTGTTCTAGGCCATTCATCCTCTTCGTTTCATTCTCATCACTCTTTTTGCTGACCCCACCTTGTTCAGGAAGGGAGCCACCCTACACACCAGCCTGTTCATTCTCCCTCTTGGATTCATTATAATAGGATACCTCCCCCCCCCTCCCCCCCCCCCCCCCACCCAAAGCTTGCTGGCACCCAGACCTAGAGTCCCACAACTGGTGACGAAAGGGAAACCTTGCAGCAGTCGGTTGATCTGTAGAATCAAACTGACGGAACAGTTATCATTGATGGCAAATTCATGGTTTTTACATTGAAATATGTTTGGATGGTAAATATTTGTTGTAACCATGGTGCTTTATCTTGCATGACACTAAGGCAGTAGGAGACAGGAACTGTGCAAAAATTATATCAACCTTCTCTCCACAGGGAAATGAGTACAACAGTTTCACTAGATGGGTGTGGGGTTAAAACCATGTTAAATATGTAATGTCTTTGTGTGTGTTTACACTGTGCTAAACTGCTCCATGGGTGGAAATTCTAACCACAGGGGTACTTCCCATTAACACATGTAGGAAAGAATTCCATATATTCTATCCAAGATGATCTTTCCAGACAAATTTTTGAAAAGAGAGAGACATGGGCATTTGAGCTGCACATTCTCACCAACCTGAGAATCCTTTGAAGGTCCAAACCAAGTTGGTGACCACAGCTGTCAACCATACGCTGACAACAGTGAAGAAGAATGGATTCATTTTTTGATTGAGAGAGAAAAGTGACCCAATCCCATTTGATGCTATTAACATTTCCCTGGACAGGCAGTGGAAACTGGTGTGCAATGTTTGGAGAGAACAATCCAGCAACTTTTTGTGTCCATGTGTGCAAATGTTCATTGTGATGCTGTTGGAAAAGAGAATTCCCAATACTCCTGCTCTCCAATAATAATGATATCAAACAGACAGTCCCAACACTTGCATGGGTGAAGGGCACATGGTTAGTATAGTGAATAGAGCAACACTATTATAGCACCAGTGACCTGGATTCAAATCTGGCACTGTTTGCAAGGAGCTTGTATGGTCTCCTCATAACCATGGGGATTTTACACAGGTACTCTGGTTTCCTCCCACCCTCCAAAAATGTACACGATTGGGTAGGTTAATTGTGAGGTACAGGTTCCAATGTCCAGAACCTGCTTCTATTGTGTTGTAAATAAATAAATGTTACAGCTTGTAATTAAACCATTAGTTTTGATCTACATAGTCATTGTTTTAATGGAGCTGTGGAGGCATTACACATTAATATAGGAATGGGGCATTGGATTAGGTTTCTTCATGATCGTTGAAGAACATTGATTATTGCTTGATGAGATTTTAGTTTTGTTTGTAGCACAAAATCTGTCTTCTCTGACTCTAAATGAAGTTCATTTATCCAGGGGCTCTCCATGTACCGTAATGATGAGCAAGCCTCAGTAGCAAGGAATGATGGTATTGACCTATCTCTGTACTACTTGCATGCACCAAGTTTAGGCATGTCACTGTTTTATTGCAATAGACCAGCATGGCTGCCCTGATTTTTGTGAGTGATATTAAATTATCGATTGGAAATGAGCAAATTTGTTCTAAATTTTGGAGGATGCAAAGTCTGACTTTTGAACCTGCATGCAAAACTGCTGTTCCTATAGAGGGACATCCAAGAATGCTGGAGATTTTCCTCCATCACTAGTGACTGATACAGCTGGAAGCCTAAACAAAGAACCATAGCAAAGTCCAAGGTTGAAAAACTAAACTTCAGGAGCACAGAGACCAATTGGTGTTTTATGTAATGGCCATTGTGCACTGTCATTTTAAAACTGCTGACTATTAAGGTGAGCCACATTTCAGCTTCTGGCAGATTTAAGGTTAGGATGAGGCAATTTTTGGAGGCAACTTGAAATAAAAGCAGAAAGGAGGGGGTAGTTTGAACGTTTACTCAAAGAGACCATGCCACACATAGTAATGGCGGCAAAGGCCAAACTTGTGAGTAAAGCTGGCAATCACAACCACTTTTTGAAAGTATAAAAGGGATCAACAAGAAGATGGGATATGAGCAATGTGGTAGTTCTGTGCATGGGCAAACCTTGTGTGATCCTATGGACAGAGCTCTGCCATGTTCTTGCTTTGAAAGTGACATTAAATGGAAAATGTAAGGTAGTTTGGATGCTCCACATATGTGAGTTGAATTTTATCTTGCAAAAATAAACCATTATCTCTTTTGATACATATGCCTTAACACATTCATGAAGACACTTAACTCAGCATTACACTGAAGTTCAGCTCCCTACACTGCTATTGTGATCCATAACCTTGTGATATGGCAGGAGAGCTGTTGTTGAACCCAATAAGTAGGGCTAGTAAGGATGATGGATTTTGTTTACTGTCCAACAACCATGCCCCCCCCCCCACCACCAACACTCCAGCATCATAGGGAGGGAGGGGTGGATTCATCTTACAAGCTCATCACTGTCTTTGTTTGCATCATAGGATTTTGCAGAGGGCAGATTACACCTGGTTGTGGTTAAAGAAAAGGACAATTTTGAAATTGTACAATGTTTTTTAGAATTGTATATGGTTCATAAAATTACTTTTGAAATATGGTAATTCAGATCACTAGGGTCTTATTTATTTAGACATGCAAAGTGGTAAGAGGCCATTTTGGCCCATGAATCCGTGCTGCCCAATTTACACCCAATTAACCTATACATCTGGTACATTTTGAACAGTGGGAGGAAACCAGAGTCCCTGGGGAAAGCCCATGCAGATACAGGAAGAATTCCTTACAGGCAGTGCTGGGATTGTAAAGGTGTTGTGCTAACCATTTTGATGTACAATTCTTATTAATTATAAGAAACATTGGCCGGGAAGCTGGGGAGAATTGGTATTCGAGGTAATATTGTGCAAACTTGTATGTCCTGGAAGATTTGTGTTGAACCTCATCTTAACTTGCAAAGATACTCCAACTGTGTATTATTCCCTTGGTATTGCACTGAGTGTCGACCTGGATTGCATTTCTAACCAATTCATCCAGTGACATATTCTGTTTAAGAACTGTTTCACTTTCCTAACCTAGATTACCTGGGAGTTGACTTTTTTAATGCAGATAGCAGTTTTTGTATGAATGACATTGTGGAGCAAATGCTGTTGTTTTACCCCCATGATGGACAATATACAAATGTATTTTGTGCTTAATCTACATGCATCTTGAGGGAGCAAGACAATGAAAATCAAATACCATTTTGAAAAAGACTTTCAAAATAAATTAGCATGGTAAACTGAAAACAAAGTAGAGAAGAACTTGCTTTATGTTTAAATAAGACTGGAAACAACAAATGCTTGTTGTCAGCATATCAATTGGAAAATCAGTCTCTAATGTTTAAGATTCCATTATCCAACAAGTTGATCTTCAGCTCAATACTTAAATATTAATATAAATGTACTATAAAGTGTAAGAACAGTGAAAAGATGAGGATCTGGCAAGCAGATGTGAATATACTTAATCTTATTTAAAGATAAGCAGAACGAGTAAAATTGTTTTTGAAAAAAATGTATATCTTGAGGGAGGCATTGCATAACGTTTCTAAAAGTGGCGCTGGCAGCTGCAGAAGCAGGTCTAGTATGATATCACAATGGGGAAACTCCAACCACGTGTGATACATAGGGTTTTTTTAAAAAAAAAATCAGAAACTGAACTGTGTGGTGGTCAGAGTGGGGTGCATTGCTCTGACAACCCTCCAACTGAATTTGCAGAAGTTCTGTGGTTGTGGGTTCTTCCTAATTTACCCAAACAGAAACTCAGAACTGAGTCATGGAAGACCACATCATGGAACTCTTTGAAAACTGGCCAACAGTGCGTATATTTTAAAAAAAAAACACCCAGGCAACACAGCCCGGCATCAGTGTAAGTTGCCTTTTCTTTTTCCCCCAAAAGTTGTCCTCGGGGTCATTCCAGAGGCTGTTCTCTCCTTCCTGTTAACATTTTATTCAGTTGGGCATTTTCAATAGATGAGCAACTTAAACTGAAACCAAATCAAGTCATCTTTATTTATTGTTCATACCATACTTGCATGGTAAAGACGAGATGGTGTCTGTCCAGGAGCATGGAGCGCATTTACATAAGTTAGAATAGAAGTTAAAAACATTAAAATATTAAGACATTTACAGTAAAAGTCCACGATACACTATCCACAAATGTTCTAGATATTCAGGAGCCTGATGGCTTGGGGGGGGGGGAATAAAACTGTGGCCCAATCTGGACATAAGGGCCCAAGTGCTATGGTACCTCCTACCAGATGGCAATTTACGTGAGGGGTGTGCGAAGTAATTTACAATGTTTATTGCCTTTTTGCCAACATTAATTGTTGTAGATATACTTCATGGAAGGAAGAGAGCCCCCAATGATCTTTTCCGCTGATTTCACTCACCTCTGCAGGGTCTTTCGGTCCAAGTTGGTACAGCTTCCAAGCCAGGTGGTGATGCAGTTGCACAGGATGCTCTCAATACGTTCTCTGTAGAATGTAGTGAGGATGGAGGGTGGAAGGTGAACTTTCCTCAGCCTTCATAGGAAGCAGAGGCATTGCTGGGTTTTCTTGGCTATGGAGCTAGTGTTAAGGGACCAAGTGAGATTCTTGATGAGCCGTCAATGGTCAGCGGAGCGTGGTCACCTTTGGCCTTCCTTAAATTGACAAGCTTCTCTTTTGTTTTATAAATGTTCAGATTCAGGTTGTTGGTTCTGCACTTGTCCATTAGTGACTGCACCTCATCTCTATTTGCTGACTCCTCATTCTTATTATTAAGGCCCACCACATCAGTAAACCTGATGATGTGGTTCGAGCTGTGTTTAGCTGCACAGTCATGGGTCAGCGGAGTGAACAGCAAAGGACTAAGCACGCAGCCCTGGGGGGGGGGGGAGGTGGGCCCTATGCTCAGTGTGATGGTCTTGGAAGTGTTGTTACCAATCTGGTAACAAGAGCTAATGCCCTACATTTTTAGTTTCTCATCAAAACGTCTCTCTTTTAAAGTCAAAGTTGCCAACTACAATCATAGTTTATTCCACTCCATCACTGGTGCTCTGCCCAAAAACACTGGCTATCCTTTCTCAACTCTTTTAAGATGCTGCTTAAAACCTTACACTTTGCCAAGCTGTTGGGAGAACATAAACATAGAACAGTACAGCACAGTACTGGCCCTTTGGCACTTGATGTTGTGCCGAACCATATATTTTTTTTTTAAACAAACTACTAAACCCTCCCTACCCTGTAGTCATCTATTTTTTCTTCCATCCATGTGTCTGTGTAAGAATCTCTTAAACACCCCTAATGTTTCAGTCTCAACCATCATCCCTGGTAAGGCATTCCAGTCACCCACAACTCTTCATGGTGGGGGGGAAGGAAACTTGCCCTAATGTCTCCCCTCGACTTCCCTCCCTTCACTTTGTACATGTGTCCTCTGGTGTTTGTTATCCCTGCCCTGGGAAACAGACACTGGCTATCCACCCTAACTATGTCTCTCATAATCTTGTAGACAAAAGACTTGGAGTTGCGTTCAGCCTAGGATGTTGCTCTTCACAAAACCTATAAGGTTTTTGGAGAGTGCAAGCAACAGTTCACTGGGGTAATTCTGTGGCTTAAAGGGTTAAATTCTGAGATCCTGATGTATAAATTTGGCTTGTACTCCCTATCACTTAGAAGGCATTGAAACCAGGGATTGATTTTATGAAATAAGTAGTTGGTTGGAAATTTAAAATAAATTTGTTTAACACAGTGCAGCGAATCGCAACAATGCGATCGCTACTCTGTCGGAAGAGCAATTTGCTGATTCTGTCTCCACTGATAAAACAAAAAAATTCTTCTGTTTTATCACAACGAGATTAAGCAGCCTTATCAACAGGAAGTTAAAATGAAGCTACCTGTGGTCTTCAGAAAATTGGGAGTGGCAGGCTGGAATAGTAATTGGAGCCTCATAATCGTACACATTAGATTAGTCTAAGAACTAGGGAGTGGAAAGGGAGTACAGGCTATTAGGGCCACGTGAAAATGTCAACAGCTGTTCAGGCAACTACTTCCCTTTATTTTCTGCAAATGGTCTGTGATGGTGTGTCAATGAATTTGATATTGGGTCAAGTGTACAACACTCATAGTGCAGGCAGCTCTTCAGCTGTGCCTCCGCTAATTCTTTGGGAGTACCATCCTTCCCCATAAATTACACTACCTCAGATAGTTGTCTAATTCCACTGAGGAACTTCTTGTTGAATCTATTTCAGTTACTCTTTCAGGAAGTGCCATGTGAACTTTAGGCAAACCACTCTGGTTCTTTTGCCTGGGTGATAGAGAATAGCAATAGTGGCTGAGATGTTGACATACCGAAACTGATTTTTTTGTTGTTGATTCCCAAAGACAAAAAATGGGAGCTTTCCCTTGGCTCCTTGCTCTGTTTAGAACTTGATGATAATGACTTTATTGTCATAAATCATACAATGTACTTGTGCATCAAAATTACTTGCTGCAGCTGAATATTTACTTTGTGAAACAAAAATGACTTGTTTAAATAAAAACCATTCCAATCATATATTTAATTAAATTGAGAAGAATTGATAAATATTTGGTTATCCTATGTGGAAAGAAAAAAATGACTTTGCAATCATGTAGCCAATCCTATCGTGGTGTTGGAGCAGACCAGGATTAACAAAGGATGTAACAAGGGAAGGTTCAAGATCACAATAGAAATAAACTGTTGGTGAACCTAGATATGCTGGTCTTTGTGGTTTGGTACAATCTGTTTGAAGGTTACTGTGAGAAGATATTGTGACCAGTGTGATGGGATGCTTTATGATGTTGGATGCTTTTTTTGAGCAGAGACTCACATAGATGCCATCAATGTATGGGAGGTCAAAGCCTGTGATGGACCTGGCTATGTTTGTTACCTTCTAGAGCCTGGTGTTCCAGGGAATTCAAATTCCCAAACCAGGCTGTGATGCAACTAGTGCACTTGTAAAGGTTTGATAGAGTTATCAACAACATTCCAAACCTCAGCCTCCTTAGAAAGTGGAGGTGTTGGTGTGCCTTCTTCATGTTTGCCTTGATGTGCTGGCTCCAGGAGAGATTCTCTGAAATGTGGTCTCCCAAGAAGTGAAGGTTCTAAACCTTCATCCCATCAGTATGGACAGGAACTTGGTCCCTTGGCCTCTACTACCTGAAATCAACAATAAGCTCCTTGGACTTGATGTCCTTGTTGTTGATTACCATGATGTGGACTTGATGAGATTGTTGTTCTGGCACAACCCAACCAGGTTCCTGATCTCCATTCTGTATTCTGACCCATTTTCAATTATTTGGCCAACATCTTTTACTTCATCATCAACTGTGGTTAATACCAGGCACTGAGAATCTATTCTCTCTGCCTATTCAATAGTTGCTTGACTTTGAGCACATCTCACAATGCAAAGGTGTTTTGATCTTGTGAATTCATGTGCTATATAGTAAAGCTTTGACTAAATCCATTCCTGATTTTTGTTGCATACCACTCAGACTCTGCATAGTAAACTTCTGATTTCCTAGGAACAAAGCCAAATTAAAAAAGACACTGAGCTCAGTACTGCACAGACACTCATCTCAAGAAGGAGTCCGTCCCTTTTAATTATTGACAGATTTGACACACCACCTCCATTTTAATTGAAAGGTAAGCAGAATACTAAGCACACACTCACCAGGCTCTCTGTGGATGGATCCTTTCCACATTATAACAACTGCAGGACATGTTTACTTGGCATCTTTAACAAAATAAATTGTATTGGGCATCTTCTTGGAAGCCTAAACAAAACTGATTGGGATATTATGGTAAATGATCACAAAGGGCACATTTTAAGGAGTTTTAAAGGAGGAAAGTAGTTTTGCTTGGGGGGGGGGGGGGGGAGGGTGGAAATTCTGGAGCCCAATCTTGCACAATAGTATTCAACCTGGAAACCATCCTGTTCACCCATTGAGCCATGCTGACCATTACACTAATTCTACACAACCAATTAAAAAAAAAAAATTTAGTACAGTAGAAGCCAATTCCAACCATTTAAACCCATGCTGCCCAATTGCACCAAAATTAACCTACAACTGGAGCACCCAGAGAAAACTCATGCTGACGCTGGGTGAACGTACAAACTCCTTACAGACTGTGTCTGGTTCAAACCTAGGTCACTGGTGCTGTAATTGTGTCGAACTAACTGCGATGATAACATTGCTGCCCCACATTCCCAAAGGCTCCTACCAGATTGTACTGCACTCCTACAAGCCAGGATGTAGTAAAGCACCCAGATAGCTCACCAACTAAGGTAGCTGTAGACGAGGCTGTCAGTGGTGGAGCAAAGAAAATCAGTGAGGTTTAAAATGCTGCCTTGGGAGGGGTTCCAAGATCACGGAAGGTATCTTATAATCCAGCCCATTTCAGATATAAGGTAATATCTTGTCTTTCTCCAGGCAGTTATTTATGTTTCAGGCAGTAAATGGAAATTGATTTCAGCACAGGCCCAGCAAATTGAGAATTTTAATGATTCACTGAGTGCATCATGTAAGAGCGCACACTCTGAAGAAGAAGCCTTGTTCACCATAATGGCTCGTTAATGTTTGACAAGCCTTTCCTCCTTCACCTCCAGCACCTTAATGACATGATTAAGTAATGTGACAGAAAACTCTCTTACTTGCAGTTCTATCACCATCCACAAAACAGCCACTTGATTTTGACCCCATGAGCCACTCTAAACATTAATTTGCTCTACTGTCAGTGCACTGTGACTGCAGTGGGAGCTTCAATTACCTGTATTTGCTTAACTTGCTGTCTATACCACGTGGGACAAAAGTCACTGGCAAACCATGACATGGCAACTGGGGTATGGACAATAAATATTGACCTTAACAGTACCTTAGTTTAGCATGAATAAAACCACAAGAGAGCTCTCTGGTCATCTTGGAGATCATCCATAAATCTCATCCTTTTTAAAACCACAAAATTTGAAATACACACTCTTACTTAAATATGAACGTTCTACATTTGATGTAACACTAAATGTGTGAAATATGTCTTCCCATTACTTTAGGATTTGTAGGTAGTCTGCTATTATAATGCTACCAGGTGCATGTAATAAATGACAAAAGACTAATTCATCCTAGTTTATTTGAATAGGTTTCATTACTTACTGATTCCTACTTGCTTATTGGTCACACCCCTGTTCCCTCTGTTGACAGTGGTACATGAGAGACCATCACAGGACTGGCTCCTCCTGAGAATTGACAGCCTCTTGAGCTGGTGTCTGTTTGAGGAACTATAGGATAAATCCCCAGACAACAGTCTCCAACAAATGGAACAAGCCACATACCACAGTTGTGGAACAGGTCATTCCAAAGACCAGTTAAATGCACTGGAGAGGTGTTGTCTCTGCAAAGCACCTATGGGGATGGTCATCCCCTTCACACAGAGGGAGAAAAAGAGCCTCTATGGTTATTATTGGATTATAATGACAATGAGATAGACAACAGACTCGCCAAGGCAAATAGCGCCTTTGGAAGACTACACAAAAGAGTCTGGAAAAACAACCAACTGAAAAACCTCACAAAGATAAGCGTATACAGAGCCGTTGTCATACCCACACTCCTGTTCGGCTCCGAATCATGGGTCCTCTACCGGCACCACCTACGGCTCCTAGAACGCTTCCACCAGCGTTGTCTCCGCTCCATCCTCAACATCCATTGGAGCGCTTACATCCCTAACGTCGAAGTACTCGAGATGGCAGAGGTCGACAGCATCGAGTCCACGCTGCTGAAGATCCAGCTGCGCTGGATGGGTCACGTCTCCAGAATGGAGGACCATCGCCTTCCCAAGATCGTGTTATATGGCGAGCTCTCCACTGGCCACCGTGACAGAGGTGCACCAAAGAAAAGGTACAAGGACTGCCTAAAGAAATCTCTTGGTGCCTGCCACATTGACCACCGCCAGTGGGCTGATATCGCCTCAAACCGTGCATCTTGGCGCCTCACAGTTTGGCGGGCAGCAACCTCCTTTGAAGAAGACCACAGAGCCTACCTCACTGACAAAAGGCAAAGGAGGAAAAACCCAACACCCAACCCCAACCCACCAATTTTCCCCTGCAACCGCTGCAATTGTGTCTGCCTGTCCCGCATCGGACTTGTCAGCCACAAACGAGCCTGCAGCTGACGTGGACTTTTTACCCCCTCCATAAATCTTCGTCCGCGAAGCCAAGCCAAAGAAAGAAGAATACAAGACTATAATTGCTCACTGTTGCCTGCATTTGGACGAACTACATGTGCAATTAGATTACTTTGGAGGTATTTTTGGTAAAATAATTTGTTTTATCAGAACATGAGCAATTGGCAAAATAAAATTGTTACTTTTATTTAAAGAAATCTCCTTTTCTATGAGAGTTTATTGCACAAGTGCAATGAACACATGCACAACAAGTCTTTTTAGCTGTAGCCAAACAGGTACACAAGATGCACCAATTACGGTGGTGTAGATTAAATGACCACAACATGCCAAGAGGGGAAAAAGGGATCATAAATATAAAAGGGTAGTTAATGCTTTTAAAATAAAGTGACATTTCAAGAGTACAAATATATCTTTTGATGGTTCCAGACTAGTTTCTGGTCAAGGTTAGGGTGGTATTTAGAGCTTATTTGAATGTCTGTTAATTAACTTTTTTGAAAAAGGGAGTTAAAGTCTTAATTACAGCTTGGTCATCATGGACGAGTTGGGCCAAAGGCCCTGTTTCTATGTTGCATTGCTCTGACTTTGCAAAAGATGTCAGTGCCAGTGGGGTCATGTGATCAAACATCCAGGAGTAAGTCCATTCAGAGCTGGCAACTTTCATCCTACACTATTCCATGGTGGATCTTGTGTGTTATCCAGACGGCCAGTTTCAGTCAGCAACCTATATATTGCACAGGCCTGTTGACAATGATCAATTCTGAGACTGCCCGTCCTTGGTGTTCATTCCTGTGACTATCCTGAGAAACATTATTCCTGTGTCACCATAGTGATACACTCTCTACTTTCCTGTGGCTGCCTCACTGTTCATTAATACTGAGGGAAAGTCACCTGATAGGGGACATTCTAATTACCCAGAACCCACCGAGTTAAGTCAGCAGGAGAATTTATGCTGAACACATTTGTTATGGAGAAATACAAAAATTGCAGATGCTGGAATCTTGAGGAAACCATGAGAAATTGGAGGTCAGGCAGCATTGTGGAGAGAAATGGTCATCCAACATTTGGGACCCTTTATCAAGTCTAAAATAGGAAGGAGTGATATCCAATGTATCGGGGGCAGTGAGGAAGAAGGGGGAAGAGGCTGAGGTATTGGACAGAGGGTAGGAGATGTGGAGAATATTTATTGGCCATGGTAGGCTATCTCCTCTTCTAAGACAATGCTCAGTCTCTTCTGGTTCACCTATTTTATCTTTGTTTTGATAAAGGGTTTCAAGGTTGACAATTTCTGACTGACTCCAGTTCCCCCAGTAATTATTTATTTGATCAAGATTACAGCATCTGCAGCTTTTATGTTCCCCTTCTGTTTGATCAGAGAACAAAGAATGTCAGACTGGAGCTTGTTGACCACCACATTGTGAAAGAATTATTTAAATTTATGAAATAACATCACAATATTCGAACAAATATGGGAACCATACATGAAATACAATAGAGAAATCCTACCATGGACCTCCACCACCTAAAATGACAGAAGGAGAAGACAACGAAATGAACTGACTCAGTATATAAAAGTAAAAGATAAAAATTTCTTGTTTATTTTATTAAGTGACGACATTGTTTAACAGGTTTAATGTATCTTAGATTGAACTTTGAATAAATGGGAAGGGGGGAAAGGGAGGGAGGGAGGGAAGGGAGGGGGGAAAAGGGGAGAAAATGACACTATATATTCAAGAGAAAAATGTCTGTATGTATTTTGGTCAGTATAGTTTATTGTGTGAAAAATTATAAAAAAAAAACAGTCCTTTTGTAATATACTCCCATCCCTCCAGAAAGCTCCAGGCCCAGCTGCCAGTACAGCAGTCAGCGTAGCTTGAATCTCTGCACCACCACTTCCTGCCCTTGAACGTGGCCATGTTGGGGCTGAGATTATCATCTGTCTCCCATACTGTGTGTTTCTCCAAGGATGTCTGCAAGGAGAAGCAGTGGCCTTTGTTGAAATTCAACCCAAAGCTACAGCTATGTCCCCGGTGGACTGTTCCTGGATCCGTGCACACAGACAAAAACTAACTGCTGCCAGATAATCATGCACTCTATGAAAGATGCACGGAGTCTGCTGGTCTTCAGTTGTGGGGAGCTGACTGCAATGAAGTGTTGTCATCTGGCACATTCCATGCAGGATTATGTGCTGAGGGAGGGTCTGAAGCTTGGTACAGTGTGGTGGTACACCACCGGCCTACTGCAAGGGGCAACACCTGTACCTGCAGGAGTGTAAGGGGACAGGACCACACTTGGCCGGCTGTCAATCAGTTGGCCTGAAGGGATCGAGCCCCATCTGGTCGGGTGTCAATCACCTTCTGGGATATAAGCCTGCGTCGGCCTGCCGAGGCCTCACTCAGAGTTGCTGCAGCTACAGCCAGCCTGGTTCTGTGAAAGTCTTTGTGGATTAAAGCCTGTTGTACAGTCTTTACCTTGTTTGTGTCTGATTCTGTCTAACAGCGCACCACATACAGTAGATGCAAAATCTCTGTGGGGAAGAGCCCTGGCTAAGGCACTCTCATTGTTACAAGTGAGTTTAATGTAAACAAAATAAAGTGGATTGATGCAATGATTGAGGTTATTTGTTGATGTAGAAAGAAAACTCAGTGTAAGGTTCATGTACAATGGATTCACAAACTTTACTTTCAAAATAAATAGAAAACTCACTCTGCTCTCCAATCTCCAGGATAGATGCAAAACCTGGGCAGGCTCCATGGAATTTTGTTCCTTCACCCCAAATGCTGGTCTGATTGGATAAGCAAAGAGCTAGAACACAAATGGTCTTGTCTTAAAAGGGTTCTCCCTGGGTGCTCCTCAACACCGTAGGGAGCTCTCTTAATTCTATCCTGTGTCTTTCATAAGTTGTTGCAACTGGCTGAGGGACACCTGACGATTTTGACTGCAGATGCTGGAAAACTGAAATTAAAAAGTGCTGGAGATTCTCTGCAGATCGGGCAGCCTCTCTGGTTCAGTCTTCACCACAAAGGGCTATCCCTGCTTCTCTCTCCACAGATGCAGATGCTGAGTGCAGCATGCCATTTCTAATCACATGGGCTGACCCATTGGTTATGTTGGGCACCATACTCACAGCTTCAATTCCTTTTGCAGAGCGCAGCGCAGGAGATTGGTGAGGAAACCGAAGATGGTGCCATCTATACAATAACACTGAGGAGAGTGCAGGTGCACCATGCTGCAAGCAAAGGACAGCGATGGCTCGGGGTAAGCAGCGATTGAATGCATCACTGCCCAAAATCCCACAAAAGCAGGAAAGAATTCTTCCCTTCCTCCTATTCCTGTCCATACCCCCTCAAGTTTGTTGCAGTTTGAAATGAATGAAATATGAATGACGGCGCAATGCGGTTAAAATTTGGCGCTATCTGTAAAGACTTTGTATGTTCTCTCCATGACTGTGTGGACCTCCTCTGGATGCTCTAGTTTTCTCCCACCCTCCTGAACTTGCAGGGCTTGTAGGTTAATTGGTATATTTGGGCAGTGCCAGGTTTAATCCTGAAGATGGGTGCTGTCATTCTTAAACTTCAATCTTTACGCCCTTGTGCATGTGCTTCAGTTTTTCCCCCCCACCATCCCAAAGACATGCAGGGGGGTTGACTGAATTTTTTTAAACATTTAAACAAACAGCACAGTAAAGGGTCCTTCTGGCCCACGAGCCTGTGACCCTCAAATTAACCTACAACCCCTGTATGTTTATGGTGGGTGGGAAGATACTGGAGCACCTGGAGGACACAGAGAATGTACAAGCTCCTTGCAGACTGCAGGGTTCAAACCTGGGGTTGCTGTTGCTTTAATAGCATTGCACAAACCACTACACTAACTGTGCTGTCCTTGGCTACTTAACTTGCTGCTTAACTTGCTGCTTAGTGTAAATTACTAGAGAAAGAATTAGTTGTTGATGGGCATGTGTTTGAGGAAATAAGGAGAGGGGAACTAGGACTAACGATAGCTAGCATAGGCCTGATAGACTGAAAGGTCAGTCTAAATATAAAACAATAAAAACTAATGTTTAAGGCCTGATCCTTTGGTGAGGCACCAAAACAGCTTGACAATTTTGTTTTGACAATTATCCTTTGGATGAGATGTTACACACTGTCTTGCTCTTTCATACTATCTGGTTGTGAACTAGAGCAAAGTGAAGGAGATCTGAATGGTATTTAGGCCAATTTTTGTCCCCAACCAGCACTGAAAAAAAGACTCTGCTGGAGGAATTTGATGGAGGAAAAGAACCTCTCCCCTCAGATGCTGCTCAACCTTCTGAGTTCCTCCAGCAGGTTTTTGTTTTGGGCTCTACGTTATTTGAATTGCCCGATCATTTGTCTCACTCCTGCATGTGAGGCTTCCGTGCACATAGATGGATGCTGCATTTATGTCCGTCTATTTATATTTCTTCTGGACGGATCTGCTAAGATGAATCAGCCTTTGTCACCCTCTCTCAGCCAGAAACTCTGCCACTGGCATCATCCACTTGGTTTTGGACTCCACCCCCTATGCAGGCATTCTGTTTATTTTCTCAACTCTTCCCCCTTTTTTTCCAGTCTGAAATGTGTCTATTTCCTCTTTTTCTCCTTGAAGGTCAGTCTGTGTCTCTCTGGTGGGCTCCCTCTCTCTGCTGAGCATTTCCACAAGTTTATTTCAGCTATCCTACATCTGCAGTTTTTTTGAATTCTCATTTCACAACTGTTCTCAATGCTACCAGCTATTTCTAGACTGATTTTCTTTGCTTATCTTCATGTTGCAGTGTGTCTGGTTATCGTGCTACTGTGTGTATAAAGTTTGAAGTGTACATCTTGGCTGCCGTGCTTCTGATGTTACTTCAGTGGTCCACTTCACTGGCCCTGAAGCAGCTTGAAATACCTTGTGTTTTGTCCTTTGAGCTTGGTCCTGTCTACACATTTGAAAAGCTGCTGTCTTGTGTTATTCAGCCACTCCCTGGATAAATTTGCCTGAATCAGAATGGGAGCTGTATTTAATGAGGTTTTGTTGCTTATGTAATGCCAAGCAGCAAAGGACAGGAAGCTTGCATTGTCCCAGACCATTTCAACAGCAATAAGAATAGAGTTTTGGGTTACTTCATTTGTGCAGAATGCTCTATCCACAGTCTATTACACTTCTAACCCTGAGTCATCATGACAAACCTCCTTCTTCTCGACAGGTAGAGAGTGAGTCTGCCATGAGCCTGTACGAAACATGCAAAGTGCGAACCATCAAGGCCGGGACCCTGGAGAAACTCGTGGAGTACCTGGTATCGGCCTTTAAAGGCAACGACTCCACCTATGTCACCATCTTCCTCTGCACTTACCGGGCCTTTGCATCAACCAAACAAGTGTTGGACCTACTGCTCAACAGGTGACTACAGTGACAGGTGCACAGACCATTGAACTGGCTGAAGTTGGTTCTGGACCCTAGAGTAGCCATTCTCAACCTCTTTGTTTTAGCTATGGGACTCCTCTCAAAGTTTATGGGCCCCTTCCCTGTGAAGCAGTCAAGTTTAGTTGATTTCTTCCATACTTCTCTTCTACCAATTGCATAAAAATATTTTGATTTCAGTCCATGCCCCCCCTCTCCACCCACCCCTTAAATGTGCTGTGGTTCCCAGGAGAGCTGTAGGCCCTTGTTGAGAATGGCTGGCCCAGAGTAGAGAAAGCTGCGAAAGATGAGATGACAGAGGGTTTCAGTGTAAAGATCTGAGGCTAAAGGTGGGAGGCCCTGAATACAAGCAGATCTTTGAAAGGAAAGCTGTTTCCCAGGAAACCATTTGATGTAGTACTCACCATTGTGGGGTGTAACTTCAAATCTGTTGAAGAGAAAGCGAGTTAAATACAGTATAAAAGACAGAAAGGATTAGAAGGTTAAGATGAAGAGATGCACAGAGCCCCAGTGTGATTAGCACTGCCCAATGCCTGTTGCATATTTTTGTCTCTGACCGATTCTGTTGTTACCATATTATCTGATGAAAAGCTCAAGGCCAGAGAGCCTTTCAGTGTGCTTGAATTGAGGAAGGCCAAGTAAGAGCCCATGTTCCAAACATGATTGTTTTGGACACTTGACTGCTTGCCACTAAAGCTGAAACCTGGTTCTTGCATGAATAGTAGAGGTTTGGGTGAGGTATTGGATGGAGACCCCAGACAGAGATCATCACACCAACCCTCTTCTATTTAACTGGTGGTACATTGCCATACCAGTTGTCCTTGAAGAGATACTGATCAAATCTAAGTCCTTTGGAGCAAAAAGCCACAATACACAGATCTTAAAATTCTCAAATCCTTTCCTCTCCATATAATCCTAACTCGTTGATTTTAATTTCCCTCGTGTCACCTACAGATACGGAAATTTGCATCAAATGAATGGGGATGTTTCAAAGCTTACCCCAGATGACAGGATGGAATTGAAAAGGTAAGGCATTGGTAATGATTGAATTAGGTATTGTATCCTTGGGAAGACATTAATTTTAATGCAATTTACCCTCCCCATCAATGTTAGTGGCAATTCTTTCCAATGTTCTAAGTCTTCCTGTATTTTCTTCATTAATGGCTGATAATTTAATTTGTATAGGTGGCTTAAATTATTATCTAATCTAATACCTAGGTATTGGATTGCTTGTGTTTGGCATTTAAATGGTGATTTTAAAAAAAATTCTGTATAATTCACATTACTCATTGGCATCATTTCACTTTTATTTGCGTTGATCTTGTACCCCGATATTTCTCCATACTCCTTCAATTTCTTATGTAGTTCTTTTATTGATATTTCTGGTTCTGTTAAGTATACTATGATGTCATCTGCAAATAAACTGATTTTGTACTCCTCCTCCTTTATTTTTATCCCTTTTATTTTATTTTCTGTTCTTATCAGTTCTGCCAATGGTTCTATTGCTCAAGCGAACAGTGAGGGAGATAGTGGACATCCCTGCCTAGTTGACCTACTTAATTTAAATTGGTTTAATACATATCCATTTACTGTCACCTTCGCCAGTGGTCCATTATATAATGCTTTAATCCATTTAATATATTTTTCTGGTAGATTGAACCTCTTTAATACTTTGAATAAATAATTCCATTCAGCCATGTCAAAGGATTTTTTTGCGATGAAAGCAACAGCCACTGTTGGCATCTTATTTCCTTGAACTGCATGAATGAAATTAATAAATTTACAGACATTATCCGCTGTTCGTCTTTTCTTAATAAATCCATTTTGATCTTGTTTTACTATTTTTGGCACATTATCGGCCAATATGTTTGCTAATAATTTTGCTATTATCGTATAGTCTGAGTTAAGTAGAGATATTGGTCTGTATGATGCTGGTGTTTGTGGATCTTTCCCCGTCTTTGGTATTATTGTAATTGTTGCTGTCTTACATGAATCTGGCAAGTTTTGTGTTTCTTCTATCTGGTTCATTACTTCCAGGAGAGGAGGAATTAATAACTCTTTAAATGTTTTATAGAATTCTATTGGGAATCCATCCTCTCCTGGTGTTTTATTGTTCGGCAGCTTTTTTAATATGTCCTGTACTTCCTCTATTTCAAATAGTTTTATCAGTTTGTTTTGTTCCTCTTCTTGCAATTTTGGCAGTTCAATTTTAGCTAAAAACTCTTCCACTTTATCATCTTTCCCCTTGTTCGTAGTTTGGTATAATTGTTCATAAAATTCCTTAATATTCTCATTAATCTCCATTGGATTATATGTAATTTGTTTGTCCTTTTTCCTTGATGCCAATACAGTTTTTAACTTGTTCTGTTTTAAGTTGCCAGGCTAATATTTTATGTGTTTTTTCTCCCAGTTCGCAATACTTTTGCTTTATTTTCATTATGTTCTTCTCCACCTTGTACGTTTGTAATGTTTCATTTTTTTTTGTCCGCCAATTCTCTCCTTTTCGTTATATCATCCCTTTTTACTAGTTCCTTTTCTCTCCCTTTCCAACTGCTCAATTTCCCAATTGTAGTCCTTTTTCACCTTGGTTACATAACTTATCTGCCCTCTAATGAAGGCTTTCATTGCGTTCCATAATATAAATTTGTCTTTCATTGATTCTGTGTTTATTTCAAAATGTGTTTTAATTTGGCATCCAATAAACTCTCTGAATTCCTGCCTTTTAAATGCATGGAGTTTAACCTCCATCTATATGTTCTTGGTGGGATGTCCTCCAGTTCTATTGCTAATATCAGGGGTGAATGATCAGAGAGTAATCTAGCTTTATACTCAGTTTTCCTAATTCTTCCTTGAATATGGGCTGACAAAAACATATCAATCCTTGAGTATGTTTTATGCCTACGCGAATAATATGAGTATTCCTTCTCTCTTGGGTGCTGCCTCCTCCATATATCCATAAGTTTCATTTCCTGCATTAATTTAACCATAAATTTGTGTACTTTATTCTTTTTGCTTGTCTTTTGTCCAGTTTTATCCAACATTGGATCCAAATTAAGGTTAAAATCCCCTCCTATCAATATATTTCCTTGTCCATCTACAATCTTCCAAAAAATATCCTGCATAAACTTTTGATTCTCCTCATTTGGTGCATATATATTGAGTAAATTCCAAAATTCTGAGCATATCTGACACTTTATCATTATATACCTCCCTGCTGGATCTCTAATTTCCTCCTCTATTTTGATTGGTACATTTTTTATTAATTAATATAGCTACACCTCTAGCTTTTGAATTATATGATGCTGCCGCTACGTGTCCTACCCAGTTTCTCTTTAATTTGCTATGTTCCACTTCAGTTAGAGGAGTTTCCTGCACAAATACTGTATCTATTTTTTTTCAGTAAATTTAATAGCCTCTTCCTTTTAATTTGGTTATGTATTCCATTAATATTTATAGTCATATAGTTCAACGTAGCCATCTCATATCTTGTTTACACCTCATTTCCACTTGCTCACCACCACCATCCCCCTTTTCATCTCTGTTTTCCCTTTTTAAACTCAATGTATGACAACACATTTAAAACATAAAATACTCCAAAAACTCCCACATCCAATATTACCTTAACCCCAAATGCCCTTCCTCTCTGAGTTGCCCCTTATCCCTTGCTGGGCAACCACAACTCCCCTCTCCATTTGGATTGTGATCCTGTTCGCAAGCGTCAACTGATTTCGCAGTGATGGTTATTCTCTCCCTCCTCAACCCCCTCAGATAACACTTTTTTTACACATATAACAAAGCTCTCTTTTTTTTCCCTCTTACTTCCGTCCTTCCCTTCTCTTCTCCCTCTTTAGTTCTTTACATAAACATTGTTTTTACATCTTTTATATACTTTATCATCATTCTTCATTCTTGTTACATTTCTTCATCTCTCCTTCTGTCCTGCAAACGTTCTGCGAATTCTTGTGCTTTCTCTGGATCCGAGAACAGTCTGTTTTGCTCCCTGGGGATAAATATTTTAAGCATGGCTGGATGTCTTAACATGAATATATAACCTTTTTTCCATAGGATCGATTTTGCTGTATTAAACTCCTTCCACCTCTTTAAGAGTTCAAAACTTGTGTCTGGGTAAAAAATTCTTTTTTGACCCTTGTATTCCAATGGTTTATTACCTTCTGTAATTTTATTCCTTGCCCGTTCCAGTATATTTTCTCTTGTCGTGTATCTCAAAAATTTTACTAAGATGGATGTTGGTTTTTGATGTGTTTGTGGTTTCAAAGCTAATGATCTGTGTGCCCTTTCTATTTCCATCTCTTCCTGCATTTCTGTCATTCCCAGGACCTTCGGGATCCATTCTTTTATAAATTCTTTAATATCTGTGCTGCCTTCATCTTCCTTCAGGCCCACTATTTTTATGTTTTCCTACATATAATTTTCTAACATATCAATTTTCTGAGCTAACAACTCTTGTGTCTCTTTAATACTTTGTCACTTCCAGTTTTCCTCTTAAGTCGTTTACTTCCATTTCTACAGCCGTTTCGCGTTCTTCCACATTTTCTCTCTTTTCCCTATTTCTGTCATGACCAGTTCTAATCTTTGCATTTTATCTTCTGTTCTTTTCATTTTTCTTTTAATTTCACTAAATTCTAATGACAACTATTCTTTTAATGCTCTCATTTGTTCTTCAAAAAAAGCTTCATCTATATTTTGACCATCTATTTTACCTTCTATTTCTCTGTGAAGATCTTGGTCTTCTTCTTCCTCTTCTTCTGTTTCTGTACCTGTGTTTGTGTCTTCTTCTCTTCTTTGTATCTGTGTCTCTTCTGATTCTCCTAATGAGTTGCTTGTATCACTTTGTCAAGCTTCTTCTTGCTGGGCCTCTTGCTGTTGGTCCTCTCCTTCTGAGCTGCTCATCTGTTAGGCCTCCTGCTGCTGCTCCTATTGCCGTTTACCCCATCGACTTTCTTTCTCGCCTGGTACTTCACTCCCTCTCCTGCCCCCTTCCTCATCTTCCAGCTGAGAGCCCTGGTGTCGGGCGTCCGTCAGCTGGTCGCTCCTTGGTTGAGTTCCCCCCCTTCCGTCGGTGTTTTCTTTTACCTTGGGTTGCGCACTGCTCAAGTGCAACTCCTCGCGCATGCGCACTTGTGCACTTTTGTTTGGCTCAGAGAGCCATTTTTGCCGTCCACCGGTCGGGGGGGGTGGAGAGGGGTCACGACTCTGCAGGGCCGACACCAACCTCAGAGAACGGGCGTTCTTCGCCAACACGGCTCCCTGTTTCTTCGTGCAGCTAAGGCCTTCTTCTTTCTTTTTGGGTGATTTTTCTTCTTATTTTTTTCCCGTTTTTACTTTTTCTTTCTTGGGTGCCATCTTCTTTTTCTTCTCTGCAACTTTATCTTTTATTTCTTTTATTTTATAATTTGTCAAACTTTGTCTTTTCTTGACTTTTTTTCTTATGGAGAGGGCTGGTTTACCCTACCGGCCACTACTCCATCACGTGACTCCTCCCACATTCACCTATTTCTGAGGACAATTAAGAGTCGACTACTTTCGAAGGTTGGAGCCAAACATGAGTTGGGAAATATGAGGGTGGCAGGCTTTTTTACCTGAAGGATGTTGCTTGGATTTTTACTTATTTTTATAAATGACTTTTTGGTCAGATTTTGGTTTAAATTAGATATATAGTAACAGGCCCTTCTGGCCCATGAGCCCATGCCCCCCAAATACACTAATTAATCTCCAACCCCCATACATTTTGAAGGAAACCAGAGCGCCTGGAGAAAACACACGCACACATGGGGATAAAGTACAAACTAATTGCAGATGTTGGCGAATTCGAGCCTGGGTCGCTGGCACTGTAATAACATTGCACTAATTGTGCTACTGCTTTATGGTTACTGTTACTGAGAACAGCAATTGATTCCAGATTCAAGGTAAATGGTAGGGTACTGAGGAGTGCAGTAGAACAGTGGAATCTGGGAATACAGATACATTATTCCCTGAAAGTAGCGTCACAGGTGGATAGGGTTGTAAAGAGAGCTTTTGGCATATTGGCCTTCATAAATCAAAATATTGTGTATAGGAATTGGGATGTTATGGTAAAGTTGTACAAGACATTGGTGAGGCTAAATTTGAAGTATTGTGTACAGTTTTGGTCACCTAATTAGTGGAAAGATGTCAATAAGCTTGAAAGAATGCTGAGAAGATGTTGCCTGGTCATCAGGAATTGAGTTACAGGGAAAAGTTAAATAGGTTAGGACTTTATTCCCTGGAGCATAGAAGAATGAGGGGAGATTTGATAGAGGTATACAAAATTGTGAGGGGCATAGAGTAAATGCAAGTAGGCTTTTTCTATTGAGGTTGGGTGAAGTACAAACCAGAGGACATGGGTTAAGGATGAAAGGGGAAAAGTTCAGGAGGAACTTCACAACAGAGTAACAGGTGTGTGGAACAAGCTGCCAGCTGAAGTGGTGAATACGGGCTCACTTTTAACATCTAAGAAAAATTTGGACAGGTACGTGGATGGGAGAGGTATGGAGGTCTATGTACTGGGGTACAGATTAGAGGGATTAGACAGAATAATAGTGTTGCATTGGCCAAAGGGCCTGTTTTCTGTATTATAATGTTCTATCTCATTACTTGTGGTGGGGCTTGAAGTCATGTCTTTGGATCAATCATCCAATCTCGGGGTGCTGCTTCAGTACATTTCCACACCCTCATTTGATTTGAAGCCACAGTGGTCCAGCCATTTGCTGTTTGAAAGAGCATTGGTCATTCATTGCCCTTGTACTCTTCTTTCAGTACTATTTCCTCCATTCTTGGAGCCTGGCTTGATCAGTATTCTGAAGATTTCAGGAAGCCGCCAGATTATTCCTGCCTCAAGCACCTGTACGCTTACATCCATCAGATGTTTCCAGGTTCAGATCTACAACGCCGTGCTCGTGCCCTTCTGGGAACATTCCAACGACACAAAGAGCTGGATCTTGTTCAAGATGGTAAGTTCTTACAGCATCATCTCCACAAACCCCATCCTCTGCATCACCACTGAGATGTTGTCCTTTCTAGAGAAAGGAGTCACAACTTGTACAGTGTCTCCTGATAATTAGAAGCCCCTTTCACACTTGCAAGTCATCCAGGAATTAACAGCTAATCGGCCAAAAAATGGTCTATTGTGGAATGAAAATTGTCCCAATGGGGGGGGGGGTGGGGGTAGTGGTGGTGGACCTGACTTAACAGAATGTCGTGTGGCAGAGAAACCCCTCCATGAGTGCTCTGTGCATACAGCCGTGCTTACAGCCCTTTCTCTGGCACATGGCATTCTGGGAGGGCAGGTCCGCCGCTTTTTTACCCATGGTATTTATAAATTGTGCACTATAGCGCTATCAACTTTCCCACACTGTTTAAAAATTGTCCACTATTGCTATTTATTGCTAGCACTTTCTCACGGACCCTTAAAAAAGTCAGCCCAACAATGGGCTGAAGGGCTCATATTCTGTTATACATAAAGCCTAATTATGTTTATAATTATGCATGATTAATTTTGTTCAAATATAAGACCATAATACATTGATCAGGATTTAGGGAATGGCCACCATTTCTTGATGCATTGTGATGTCACTGGTAGAAGATAGAACATTTCTAACCCTGGAGATGGCTCATTGCAAGTTTGAACGTGTGCAGTGCCCCATTTAAGAGTGGTCAGGTGTGAACAGCAAAAACACCATTCCTTTCCCAGGACAATGAATGACCAATTTATTGGGACCAAGTGTAAAAGGGACTATAGAGTCACTTCTGATGCTACTGTCTGGCAATGGGTTACAAGATAGTTTATGGCAACCTGCACCATGCACCCTCATGGGGATAAAGAAGATTAAATGGGAGGAGGCAGTGGTGTGGCAGGGAGTGCTACTATCTCACAGCAATTCTGGCTCAATCATAATCTCCAGTGCTGACTGTGGAGTTTGCGTGTTCTCCACAGGTGCTCTGGTTTCCTCCCACAACCACAAATTTGGCTTGTTGGTCGATTCATTAACTCCTCTAAATTACCCCTACCATAGGTAAGTGGGATGTGAGAGGATGTAGGTTACGGGGAATAAGTTTAGAAGTGGGATTGATGGGACTGCTTTGAAAGCCAGCATAAACATGAAGTTTGGAGTAAACAGGAAATACAAGAACAAAAGATGTGCAAATAATTTTGACCATGCTCATTGACTCATCTATTGTATATTCCTGTGACTCGAGTAACACACTATTTACAATTTATTTTGAGTGGCATCCATCCATGTGAATTGGTATGGCAATTATTAGTTGCACAGTCTGTCTCCATCTCTTTGCTTGTAGTGGTTTCCAAAAATAATGGAACAATTGCTATTCATGTTTATGTAGTGCTTTTAGCACCCCAATGGTATTAAATTAATTGCATTGAACAAAAGGAAAATAAAAACAAAAGTTTCTGGAAATCTGAAATAAAAGAAAATGTTGGAGATGCCCATGCGCCATTTATGAAAAGGTGTGCAATGATAATGTTCCAGATTGATGATCTTTCATCATATTCCATGAAAGCCCTTCGATCAGAAACAGTAACTCTGTTTTTCTATCTGCAGATGCAGTGGGGAATCTCCAAGATCTTCTATAAATATTTAAAGTTTTAAAGCATGTAGAGTGAAATGGTTTTCAAGGATTGATTTAAACAGGCAGAAATGGGGTGAGGCAGAATGGATTGGTGGGTGACTTCTAGAGCTGGGCAGCTGGAGGCATAGCTGCTCTGGTGGTGTGATTAGAATGACAAGAGTCAATTGACGGATATATTTGATCGTTTACTATGTCTGGTTGTGTGTTTGCAGCAGCTGATCACAGTAGCTGCACTTTCACGATGGTTCAGGAGAATGGGTTTGAAGAACCAAAGCCCGACTTCATGACCTTTCTCGCCAATGTGGTTGCTGAACAGTTCACATTAATGGATGCGGTGAGTGTAGATGAAGCTTGTCACTTCCTCGGGTAAAAGTACAAAGACAATGAAATTATGACAATGAGAAGTCAACCCCATTTCCTTCCTGTACCCTAAGATGAATTATTTTTGTTATGGTGTACTGCCTTTCTACTGTTGGTAATTCTTTCCATTCCACCCAATTCATTTTCCACAGTGGCAATTTCTCTTCACTCCTGTGTTTAAGCAGGAAGAAGGAAGAGATCAGTTGAATATCTTGCAACTTTGAGTTCCCCAGGTTGGGCACATAGTTGTTGGATTTCCATATAGAGGGCATTATGCACATGGCCACATTCATTGCCAGAACCCATTTCAAGAAAGGGTCCTGACCCAAAACGTTGGCTGACCATTTCTTTGTTGATGCTGCCTACCCTGCTGGGTTCCTCTGCCTCTCATTGTTGTTCATGATCAGGGCATCAGGTCCTGCACTGGCGCTTGAAATTGACCATTTAGATTGAACACTAATGTGTCCTTCTGCTCACTGGCATTCAGTCAAAACATTCACAATGCTATTCCAAAATATTAATGACCATGCAGCCCATTTTCTATGATTTGTTCTGTTTTCTGGAGGTGCTGGTTATGAGATTCTACTTCTTGTGTTCAGGAGTTGTTCAAGAAAGTAGTTCCATATCACTGCCTGGGAAGTATCTGGTCCCAGAGGGATAAGAAAGGGAAGGAGCATGTGGCACCGACGATCCGTGCCACCGTCACACAGTTCAACAGGGTTACGAACTGTGTCATTGCAACCTGTTTGAGTGACAAGACCTTGAAATCTCAACAGAGAGCCAAGATCATAGAACGATGGATTGAGGTGGCCAGGGTAAGTAAAATGTTAGATAGGTTTATTGAGTAATGTTCCTTTTAGAATCTGAAACATGGTGTCTCACAAGGATTGTATTGAAAAGGTATTTGTGACCATTTTGCATGGTAGAATCCAAGTCTAAGAGGGGACATGGCTATTTCTGGACATGTTATATGGTCTGTTATCTATAAAAGCCCCAGAGCTTGGGTTTCCAGCTTTGATTGTACATGTTCTCAGAGATTTAAATACATAACCTCCTGTCTTCATTGGCCTGACCATTGTATTTCCAGTTTTCCATTGACCTACCAAACACTGAGGTTGGACATCTCTCAGTGGAAGCAGAGCAATATACAGTTGTTACTGTTGCACGTTTGCTCAGAACATTTAGCTGAGGACAAATTTCTACCTTCAAAAGTTCTGAGTTTTTTTTTAAAAAAAAAGACTCCCTTTTGTAAGACCTCTTCAATCTTTCTTTCCCTTTGCACAGGAATGCAGAATCTTCAAAAATTTCTCTTCACTACGAGCTATCCTCTCTGCTTTACAATGCAACTCTGTTCACAGGCTCAAGAAAAGTTGGGACGAAGTATCAAGGTAGGACTGTAATAAAGTTTACATTCCAATTCCTTCATCTTGTTAGCCAGTTTCTTCTTTATCCCAAGGGTACTATTTCCTCCTTGAATTGGCAAATGAAACTCTATCTGTGGTTTTATATTTTCTAAATTTTATAAAAAATATAGACATACAGCATGGTAACAGGCCATTTCAGCCTACAAGTACGTGCCGCCCAATTTACACCCCATTAACCTACACCCCCAGTACGTTTTGAACAGTGGGAGCCCCTGGAGAAAACCCACACCGACATGAGGAGAAGATGCAAACTCCTTACATTGTGAGATTCGAACCCAGGTCTGGTCTTTATTGCTGGTACTGTAAAGGCATTGTGCCTGTGTTCCTCTAATTCTTGTCTTTGATTAGCTCAATTTTAACCTCTTCCTCATTGACAGGAATTTCTTCAGCTGTTTAGGAGCCATAAACCTGAAAATCCCTCCTAAATCTCTCAAATTCTCTCTATCTCACCCTTTCACATGCTCACTAAATCTATTGCCCTAACAGGTCTTAATGAACCTTAATCTCATCTTTGATAAGATTCATGTGGAGTGCCTTGAAGTTTTAAAACTGCTGTATAAATGCAAGTTGTTGAGTTATCTCCTTTCCATTCCTGGACCAATTTACATTCTCTTGTGTTTGACTTTAAACCTTGAGTTTTGAGTCTGTTCTCTTGTGAAGCTTCATATTCTGAACTTTGAACTAATATAACAAAAATTTCTACCCCCAATCCAGGGACATAATTGTTATGCCCATCTCTTTCCTCTCAGCAGACCAAGCAGTTATCAGAGACTGAATGTGAGACCTCCTACTGTAGAACCGAGAGGCTATAATTGGAAATTAGTCTATCTTGAGTTTTGATCATTGATAAATGTTGGGAACTTATTGATGGTTCTTTCACAAAAGGATGGCTAAAGAGCTACTTTAGTTCATGTCAAAATCGTAGTGTATTGATGTACAATTTATAAAGCCTCCTACACGTGGTTTAGAACAGTTATTCTCAACCTTTTTTTGGCTATGGCCCCCTTAAGACTCTGCTCAAAGTTTATGGGGCCTCACCCTGTGAAGCAGTCAAGTTTAGTTGGTTTCTTCTGTACTTCTACCAATCACATTAAAAAATTAAAAAAAAAATTAAAATTGTGTTTTCAGTTTGTAGCCTCTTAAATGTGCTGTGGGCACCCCCAGGGAGGTGGTATGGCCCCCCCCCCCCCCATTAAGAATGGCTGTTTTAGAACATGACATTTGAGAGAAATCGAACTTTTTCCAGCCACAGCTAGTTCTCGTTTCCTGATATTTGCTTGAGGTGTGGCAGATGTTATGGCTCATTCCCACATTTGTTGTTGACAAATTTCCACTCTTCAAGGGTTGGTGGATAATGTGACAAGTTCCTATGTTTGAATGCATGTCTTCAAAATTTGGATGGCAGTAATATAAACACGTTGATTACGGAATGGGCACTTCTTTGTTGTACAGCAAAACCCCTGGTATCCAGCATCTATGGGGATTGCTAGATGCTGAATTAATATATTTTCTGGTTGCTTGAGACTTACTCTTGCAATGCCTTACTAATAATACCTACATTAAGAATAAACAGTTTAAAACACAAAAATACTGTACTGTACATGCATTGAACAAACTTCACTTGTATGAATATCTATATCTATACAACTTAAAGCATTTACTTTATTTTCATTTGCATTCTTTGAAAACATTTAACCATCGCTGCATCTGCAGGTTCCTCCCCCTTCATGGAGCCACTCAAAAGGCGAACAATAACATTTAGATAATTAACTCCTCCCCCAAGTTTACAGATCAAGCCTCTGATCAGGGAGACTTGCTAAGCAGGGATAAGGAGACACTTTAAGAGAGTCACCCCAATGGTGAGTGGCTTCAACTAGCTCTTTATCCTTGGTGATGTCATTGCTGTTTCACACAACTTCATTCAAACAGCTGCTACAAGCAAAGCATGACCAAGGCACTCCACTGGCTGAATACTTGCTCCCATCTTCACCAAGGTGTATGTGTTACTTCAGAGAAAATGTACTTCTACAATTTTATTTTTTTCCCCTGTTTCTCTATTCATCATTTGCTTCAATTCCGGATACTGTATTGTGAATACCAGATATCAAACCAATGGGCAGAAATCTGTTCATTGCATGTTGTACATAGTGAGAGTTGTAAAAGCACCTTCCACTGTATTGGGGTCTAGCTGTGCTTGGATGTAAACTGCCATGTGTAGTGAATAGGATACATGCTGTCCCCACAACACATACTCCATGTAATCAGTATGTTCATTAGAAGCAAGGCCCAGCAAATTAAGTTTTCTGAATTTTGCAGAAGGCAATTTTGGCTTCAATTCTAGTTTGCTGTTATATAAAACAGGAACTTGGTGCTCTGATTTGAGGGAATTTGTTAATCTTCAGTTATCAATTTTCCTGTAACTAGCAAATGGTGTTGCATTGCTTCTAATATTTTATGTCCTCGGTTCGATGTTTGCAGGGAGAACATTCGGATATTCCAAGAACTGTCTGAAATCTTCTCCGATGACAATAACCACTCCCTGAGCCGCGAGTTGCTCATCAAGGTAAGAAATTGTAGTTCCTCTTATAAACTTTAAGGATCCAATCATCCACCGATGATTCACTCAAGCGAGTCCAGTTAATGCAATCTCATTAGCTCTCCGCTAATGCATCATGCATTGAATCAGGATTCTTCTGTTACTTCTGCGCCTTGAATTGTGCATCATCAGCTTTCTATTTTGAGTTTTGCGTTGTTAACTTTTGTCCTGTTTTGGGGGATTGTTAGCGTGGGACACTGAAAAAGAAATGCATTAAACCCTTTATGATTTGGGATGAAGTTGAAAGAAATGTTTATTCAGGCAAGTTTTGTAAAATGAAGACTTCTAAATTGATATCTGTTCAATACATAAATGAGCCTGGCTGAATGGAATGTCAACAATAAGTCCTGAACAAGTGTGCCTTGGTAATCCATACCTGCTCACACCTGTTTGGCAGAGCTCTGAGTCCTTTTGGGTCATGAACATCAAGACGCAAAACAAGCAAGAGTTTTAAAAAATGAATGATGCAAAGAATCCTGGGTGCAATAAGGCTGGCAAATAAAACTCTGAGTTTCAGTGTTCTGTGTTAACCATTGCCAAAAACCACAACTGTCAACAATACAAAGCTCATGATGCACGATTGTAATGGAAATCTGGGGTCTCCATTAATGTGTGAAACTTGTGCAGTCTACTTCAGTATGATGTGCACCGACTGTTGTCAGTGACACCCAATTAACTTGAATAATCTCAAGATCCGTTCTCTGTAAAGATATGCAGTAAGCAAAATATAGGGAGTAGCTGGATGTTATTCTGTTTTAACTTTGTGGAAATCTCCTGTATTTGATATTTTGTGCTTTATTCTGCCAGTGAATCTCCTCTTGAGTCATTGTCCCTGCGCTGTTTATTGATTTAAACAGAGTTTCATCCCAGCAAACATTTACTCTTGCTGTCCCCTGAGATTGAAGGAGCTTCCACACAAAACACACAAATATCCAATTACAAATACTGTGTGTGAAGATATTCAAGAAATAAATATCAGATTCTGGAAATCAGAAATAAAAACCGATGTGGCTGAAACATTCAAAAGATCAGGCAGCATCTGTGGAAACAAACAGTTAATGTTTCAGGTCAGTTCAGATGAACACCTTGAATCTTTAACCCTGATCTTCGTTCCACAAATGCTCTCTGACCTGCTGAATGATTCCAGCAATTACTCTTGTTAATATTATGCCTTTTTAATTTGGATGTGCAGCACACTAACAGGCCCACGAGTCCATGCTGCCCAAATACACCCATGCGACCAATTAACCTACCAATCCCACATGTCTATAGAACATGGGAGGAAACTGAAGTACCCGGAGAAAACACACATGAAAATTGTACAAGCTCCTTGCAGGCAGCTATAGATTTGAACTCTGGCTGTTGGCGTTAACCACCACTAAGGTCGGAACATATGTTTATGGGCCCAATCAACCCTACTTCAATGGCCTTGCCCATTCTTAACCTGTGTAAAAACTGTAGGCTCTAAAAACTCATCTTGTCCTCTGCTTCTGACCTTCATGATTACTGACTATACCAATTGCTGCGCAGGCCTCTGCCTGTGGATTTCCCTCGCACAACCTCCTTACCCTTTTCCCTCCACAAAATGCATCTCTCTGCCCAATTCTGTTTTGGGGGAAATTTAGGGAGTTTTCACACATTAAAGCAGGTTTTTCATTGTTGTTGAACCCAACAAGTCTTTTAAAGCAAAGCCAAATCCATAACAAGGGCATTAGTTACAAATCTCTATTACTGATGTGCAGGGCTTTTACCAAAGAGAAAGGAAAATAAAGCATTCTGCACTTTCAAACAAAAGTTGCAGAAGGTCTGAACCTATTAGTTGAGTGATTAAGCCATTGTATAAAACCTGCAGTGTGGTTAAAGTGAAGGTTATACTTTGGCTTCCTGGAAGCAGCAGTAAGGTCAACATTTCAGGCATGTAGCAAGTGTCATGGAGATCTGACGGCAGGATGTGGTTGTACAACCAGTAATCAACGAGTGCTGATTATGGGCCAGTCACCTCATTCTTGCCAAGTCCTGGACCTTGCACTTTTAACCAAGCAAGCTGAAGAGTTGTCAAGTCTCAAGTTTCTAAAGGCTTTTACCATCTAGCTCAGTTTGTGGTAAAGCTTCAGTAACTTAATGAAGGGAAAGTTCACACCACAGCATTCTTTAAAACACTCCATGACTGGCCCTGAGCTTCCGTTCCACCCCCAGCAACCCACAACTCTCATTCTTGTTTAGACTCTTACAGTAAGTTTGCAAGCCTGTGGAGTGTTTGTCACTGGGTTAATGAGTCAGTTGAAACTTCCCTGACGTCCTCTGAGCAATCAGGTAGTGAAAACCAGCTTCATTCAGGATGGATGAAAGTAGCTGGTGGATAGTGCCCTGGTCTGTTGTGGGGCTTGTTCTACAGATGGCACAGTCCAACAGCGCTACTGAAAAGTAATTTAGAAACAAGAAGTTTGAGCAGTATTTCCCCTTGTACCAGCCCCTAGGCAGTAACAGCATGTATTTGGTGCAAGTGTAGTCCCTTTGGGAATGAGGTGGGAGAAACACAAAGCTCAGATTGGTTCTCTTTCATTCTCCTCAGCATATCTGGATAAAGGTTGCGACCTGGAGAAACTGGAGAAACTGACTGACCCTTTCTAATATGGATGCTGCCTGACCTCTGACCTGTGGATTTCCTCCAGCAGATCAGTGAATTGCCATGTTTGTGTTCCTCAGCACATCAGGGTTGTTCATTTCCTGCCTTGAAAGCCCTGAGCTTTTGTCAAATATTGTGCCACCACCTACTGGAAAGGCAGGGTTTAGCACCTGCTATCAGTTTATTCTGAAGACTGAATCAAGCATTCTTTGACCAGTTGTGTGTTTGCTCACTGTACGTTTGTCTTTTTTTTTTCATATTCTGGAATTCCAGGAGGGGACCTCAAAGTTCGCTACACTTGACATCAATCCAAAACGGGCTCAGAAAAGACAACAGCAACAAAAGGAGTTGGTAGGTTTGCTTCTGAGATCTATCTGAGTCACCCAAGGCAGTGGGTTTTAGTTTGTCCATCATCTTTAAGCCACTGTGACATCAAATTCCGAAGAAAAAAACTATTCCCTCTCATGATTCTATATTTCTCTACTGGATTTTCGCCATCGGCATTGATTTGAGACACTCCCACAAACTCTTGAAAATTGGTGGATATCCACATAGTTAATATTGTTTTCATTTGCAATAAAAATAAATCTATAAATTTGATTCCAATAAAGTGCTGTTGCAATTGCATTTTGTAGTGCAGTTTTTCCTGTCTGCCTTGCGCTGTGGATGTAAGAAAGCAGGCAGTAAACAACCCAAATTCAGAAAATAAGATGATGGAAATGAATGTTGAATTAACATCCATTGAGGGGACAAGAGAACTGCATAATTGTAAAAATATACAAAGAAAAAAGAATTTGGAAAGTGTTTTCTTTAGAAAGCTCTTGCAGCCCATTTTAATTTCCTGCTAAAAATCAACAACCTTTTACTCCATTCAGATTTTATTCCCACCAATTCCTCCTCCTCCCCACTCTGGCAGATTTTACCCAGGGGGCAGCTTATAGTGGCCAATTTGTGTGTCAATCTACAAAGTGGCACGGTTAATGTAGCTGTTAGTGCCACACTATTACAGCATCAACGACCCTGGTTTGAATCTGGAACTGTCTGTAAGGAGTTGGTACATTTTTCTTGTGTTTGCATGGGTCTCCGCTAGGTGCTCTGGTTTCTTCCCACTCTTCAAAAATATTCTGGGGTTGTAGGTTGATTGGTATATTTGGGTGACCCGGGCTTGTGGGCTGGAAGGGCCTGTTACTGTGTTGTACATTTAATTTAAATCTTTATGATATAGAAGAAACCACAGCACTGCAAGGAAACCCATGCACGTGATCAGGGTTGTTCCGGGGTTGTGGAGCTGTGAGGCAGTGACTGTTAACTGCACCACTCTGCTATCCTATGATAGCAAAACCCCCAGTTCTGGATTCACCAGCCATCAGAAGAACATCATTATCTAGTATGTATGTTTCTCTTGGGATTAGTAAGATGTTCTGTTATAGGACTTGCCCAGACACCTTTCATCTGATCACTTTGCCAGTGCAGTCAGAAGCTTGTAACCTAACAGGAAGGTGAGACCAATTGGGAAGTTTAATAGCAGCATATGAATTGTAATGGAGACTGCCATATTTCCTTCTCCACTGCAGACCAGGGTGCTAATTAGTCATTTCTTCTTGATCAATATTGCAACTGTCTGTTGTATTTTTCTAGGGAGTCATGCAGGGTACAATCCCATACTTGGGAACTTTTCTCACTGACCTGGTTATGCTGGACACTGCAGTGAAAGATCATTTAGACGTAAGTAAGAAATAACCTGAGATCTGCTTCCAAATGCAGCATTTATGTGTAGCCTGGAAAATTCCTTTGACTATGATGGTAAATGTGTTCCTCAGTGGTGTAGCCAAGTGATTAACTGGAGATCTTAAATGGGTCACCTCTCTGTTCTGTGCCATCTTAATAGTGAAGTAATTATTCACAAGCCTTGTCAGCAGTTCCTTCAAGACTAGTAATGGTAAATTGGTATCTGGCTCTGTTTTTCAGGAGATTTGGATGTTTCATCCACAATGTTTGCTGTCTGTTGATCCTGCTTTAAGTGGTGCAGTGAATTTCGAGTGCCTGATAGAAAACATGATCCAAATTTCCATTCACAATTGGGTTTCTGTGTGATAGTTCCATTGAACACATAGTTCTGACACAGTATATGTGTGCAGTGGTATCATCTGTTACAGGAGGACTGGTGGGGCAAGTTGGAGCCAGGTCAGCATTGTAGGAAGGAATGGGGCAAGGCTGATGCCATAGATTGGGAGAGACTACCATTGGAGAGTCAATGGAAGGATATGATAGACTGATTATAATATTGGTTTGAGGAAAACCATTCTTAAAATCACTTCTCAGAATCTCCCACTGCCTAGTTGAAGTAAAATTCCCACAGTGCTTATTAAAGGCAATTTTATTTGGGTAGGGCAAGTATTAATTTAAATCTTGCACTACCCCAGCTCTCAACTACTGGCTGGTTGAAGTTGTGCTCTTAAACGACTAGACTGCAAAACTTAGTTTGAGTTGCATACTATGATGGGAATGTTCAAATGAATTGGCTTTGCTTCTGAATAAAGGCATGGAGAGAGGCAGGAATTACATGCATGGCGTTTGTCTTCTGGTAATCTGTTCTTTTCTTATTTCACAGGGAGGTTTAATCAACTTTGAGAAAAGGAGAAAGGTAAGTCAATTAATGGTTGGCTTCATTATTGAAGGGCAGTATAATTCAGCCGTCATGTTGCAGACCAGGTGTTCCCCATGAAGTGGCTATTGTGCTGGGGTGCAGGGCTGAATGCCCTGTGCTCCTGCACATGGTTCTATAATTCCCAGGGAACGGTTGTATCTCAATTAGACAACCAGATGGCACCAAGTACTGATAACTAGGGCTCTAATCACACAGTGGTTCAATTAATGACCCAGCATCCAGACCTGAACTATTGGTGCAAAGTGGGTATGAATTGTTCCAATGCACTTGGGACCTTGCAATCTGTTCCAGGACATACATACCTTCTCCCAATAGGATATGCAGCTGTTTGGAATACAAGTACTGGTATCATGTGCCATTCACATCTGGGCAATAAATAAATATTTTAAAAATCTAGTATTACAGATGAGTCTATTTAAGCAAAATCTGGGCCTACTACCTGCCCTTGTAGAGCAGGTGACAATCATAGCTAATAGTTGTTATGGGGGCTTCCAGAGTCTTTATCTGGTCCTTTGAGGAATGTTCATATTGCATCAAGTGCTGTAATATTGCAGCCAGAATTTGGAACACTTCCCACACTGTGAATTGGGAGCATGTGGTGCACAGGTATCTGCTTCTAAAGTGTAAAACCGCTCCTGAGAATGGTTAAATGGGATAGTGAAGACTGGGGTCAAAACCTGGAGCTGAGAAAATGGACCAGGGGTGCAATGGAAGACAGGAAATGTACTCTATTGGAAGAGACATAGAGAAGAGAGAGATGTGAATGCTCATTTACTGCACACTTCATTGACACTAATGGGTGTTCCTCTTTTTCCAACAGGAGTTTGAAGTGATTGCACAGATCAAGTTGCTGCAGTCTGCCTGCAACAACTACTCATTTACACCAGACCATCGGTTTGTTGACTGGTTTCATAGTGTGGGGCGACTGACGGAGGCAGAGAGGTGAGAGGTCGCTTGTACTGAGCTGGAGGGGTAGAGGGTGGAGAGGGTTTGGGGAGTGTCTGCATCCCTGCTCAGTACACTTTCACACTGCACACCTTCATGTACCCACTTGCCCAACACACATGTCCCTCTGTTAGCTTAGTGCAGTCAATCTCTATGGTTGAGGTATATTTGGTTTTAAACTGAGGATCTGGTGTAAGTGGAATACCCTGCCCAGGGAGAACAGGGAGCCAAGGCCCAGTGACTGTGAGGCCAGACCATGATTTTAAAAGCTTCTCTGAATAAAGGAGATTGAAAGGATGAGAGGTGCAGGAAGATCATGCTTAACTTTGTTACTTTTTTTAAAATGATGTTGTTACTGTGATTCCAGTTACAACCTGTCCTGTGAAATTGAGCCTCTGGCAGAATCTGCAAGCAACACTCTGAAGGCAAAGAAGAACACGGGAATCATTAAACGATGGAGCGAGTGAGTGTCCTTTGCTACCTGGCCTTGGTAGATGGGCCTATTGTAGAATGTAATGATATCATAGATAGGCCATTTAGCCTACTTGAATTCTGTTGGCTCAGCTCATACCCTCGAGCCTTGCAAATGCATTTTCTCTTTCAAATTTTATCCAAATCTCTTTTTGAAAATTGCTATTGAATTCATTCCTTTCCAGATCAAAATCCACTGTGTGGGGTGGGGAAGGAGGAATGCTTCTTATCTCATCTCTGATCCTCTTGCCAGTTTTCTTGCATTTCCACCTCCCCCACCCTCTGGTCACTGAACCCACAACCTACCTTTACTGTGATATTGAGTTGTAAGGACATAAGAAACAATAGCAGTAATAGGCCATCACCCCTGTTGATCCCTATAAGAATTTTGTGCTTCAATGAGATTATTCCAGACTCGAATGAATATGGGCTCAATTTGCCTTCTCTCTTCACGGAAAAATGTCTCCATCCAAAATTCCTTATTGCCTTCCCTTCTTTGGATGGGAAGTCCAGACTTTTATGGAATATTCCACATGCTATCTTTCCAGTGCCAAGTGAAAGTAATTTACCTTTGTGCTCACTGTCTCTGGCCTTTTGTTGCAAAATATTTGGCTTCCTAAATACATTCTGTCAGAATGAGTGGTTGAACCACCCTCTTTCCACCCCCCACCCCTTCCAAGGGCTGTGCTGGAACTCTTGATTTTGAAAGTCTGTTTGAGTGGCTGAACTGCATGCCAAGGGTCAGGTACACAGGTTGATCTTGGGTTGGGTCAGTATTTGGGAATTGTGATAATTGGTCTGTGTTCTTGGGGAATGGGGGCTGAGTGCAGGACATTAGACAGGGATATCTATTGAAAGATTAATTCCACTGGATGTAAAGTTCAAGAAAGTGAGAGGTGAGGTGAGGATGGCAGGGGCGCTCCAGTAGTGTCACCATCTCTCAAAATTAGGTTAAGGGAGAACCCTGAGCAGGAAGAAATGAGGCTGGCCATGGCTCATCGTACTTATTTTTCACAGGAGAAGCAGGCAATTCAGCCCATCAAGTTTTCATAGTGGTCCCATTCCCTGACTAATCTTTCCTGCCATCAACTCTCCCCAAATCTGCTACTCAATTATACCAGCAACCATTTGTGCTGAGCAATTAACCTGGGAATGAGTGAGGAAGTCATAGTGTCACAGGGAGAACAGGCAGGACCAGAGGCCAGAATTGAGTTAGGCCACTGGAGTTGTGTGATAGCAGTGTGTCTGGTTACACAATTGGCTGAGCAAAGATGGGAAAGGGAAGATTGGAAGCAAATTGTTTACAAGATGGAGATTGTTCTGTTCCCACCATGACACTCAGAAAGGCAGATGTTGCAGTGTGGTCATGCGAAACATGGGAGTGAGTCTGTAGCCTGGTTTATATTAATGCTGATATCAAAAACATCAAAAATGGTGGGAATGTTCATAGTGATTAATGATAACCCCAATCATGTACCTGCCAGTTCAACATTAGATCTGCCATTAAACCATTCAGCTGTTGACTCCCTTCTTCTTCCTTGTCCCTCATAGCAGGCAGACGCCAGCCACAGATTCTCCAACCACCAGTGCCCAGTCCCGATCGTGTGAGCAGCTGAAGTATGGCCCATACTTGGGCAGCGGGGATGGAGCAGACTCTGTTAGCGTCACGTCCGCTGGCTCCAGTAGCTCCGATGTCGAAGAAATCAACATCAGCTTCATCTCAGAGTCTCCGGATTCCCAAGAGAAAAAGGTAGGGGTGAGCTTGTGCATCAATAAGCTGCCCTTTCATTGTGAGGCCTGGTGCAAAAGGCTGTGCCATCCATACACTGTGGAGAATGTGCTTACCCAGTTTTGCCAGAGAGCCTCCTGTAACTTAGCAGCCTGTCACTAAAGATGCCTTTAGGGGATACGAGACCCACCCTACCTATGATGGCACACTATGAGAATGAGCTGAGATGTATCTCTCTTGGTTGTTCCGCTCCCAAGATTTAATCCATTTTTCCTCCAGTTAACTGTTGATTCATCCATCGATTTGGGGTTTCCAACTCTGTGATTATCCTGGAATCTCTAACAATAGATTAAACTCCTGGATCCTTCTGGGAGTTGAATGAAAAATAGTGGCAAATTACAAATGGAACAGCTCAATTGCTCTTAAGTTTGCTCCAAACATGTTGGAGTTGAGCAAGGAAGAGCTGGTTGATTAGCTGTCAGAAGTGAATGATAAAGAAGCCACTTTGCCTTCTAGTTGGCTGTGGAAGTTGCAGGCACGTTGGCTGGCCAGTGGGAAGATGCTGGCGTCGGGAGTTGGAGGGAGGTTATCAGCTGACGTGCCCAGCAGCCTCGTGTTGGTATTTATCCCATTCACAGACACATCCCTGCTGGATCTCCACTTTGTTTTCTTCATGATACTCCTGAAGCCTAAAGTGCTATGCATTCCCTCCCAAGATTCAAAGAGGAACCAGCAGTTGGCAACTTTGGACACAATTGCAATATTAAAAAAAAGTGTTAATATATCTGCGATCTAGTCTGCTCTACCACCCAAAAATGCTCAAACCTGCTGAGTGCAGCTAAATTTAATTGCTTCACCACTGGTAACTATGCCTTCAGCTGCTAAAACCCTCAGCAATGGAATTCCTTTCCTAAACCTCTCACCCTCTCCTTTCACTTTTAAGATGCTTGTTGATCAACCTTTTGTTCAACTCCCACAATGTCTTCAGTGTGACTGAAAGTCAAATTTTGCATGTCCATGTTTGTGTGAGGTACTGAGGGCTTTGATGTTGCATTAAAGTTGCTGTGTAAACAGATGGTGACTGTAAGGTAGGTGGACATGGTGCAGATAAAATGCAAGGGTGCTGGTGGCAATGCTGGGGTTCTAGGTGGATGCACACTGTGAACCTTTGCAGAATTGACTGAGAAGCTTGGTTTTATTTCAGTTCCAGTGTTTTTTTTTAACTGAACATTGGATGTACCAGCTTTTATCTGGCAGGTACAACATTCCAAACTGGGTCAGACTGGGCGATCTTGGTACCAGTCTTGTCCCGATGGTAAACTTTATTTTTTTTTTCCATATTTCATTTTCTTTTAGTTCTGGGGATCAACATCGCTGTCCTCATTGGACACATCTGGAATCGGCTCAGGGTCAAGCAGTGCCTCCTCTTCCTCAGTTTCCTCCACACCCATAACGTCCTCCAGAACGCACAAGCGCTCTGTCTCTGGGATATCCAGCTACTCCACACTATCTCTGCCACTTTATAACCAGCAGGTGGATGACTGCTGTATCATTCGGGTCAGTCTGGACGTTGACAATGGGAACATGTACAAGAGCATTTTGGTGAGTATCTCTGCTCCTGGGTTGGGTGTTGTGGGTCATGGGTGAGATGAGGGTGCAGGATTTGGTGAGCATTGGTCCAACCCAAACTGTCTCACGCTCCACTGGGCAACAAATTCTGATTTCTCATACCCCACCCACTGTGAGGCCAATGTGGGAAATCCTGCCATTATTCGAAGCAGAACTGTACTCCCAAGTGATAGGGTGGCACAACACCAGTGTCTTGGGTTTAATTCTGACCTTGAGCACTGTTTGCACATTTCCCCCAGGTACTCTGGTTTCCTTCAACATCCCAAAGACTTGCAGATCGTTAGGTTAATTGACCTCTGTAAATTGCCTTTGAGTGTGCAGGTGAGCGTTGGGGAATGTGGGGAAAATAAAATGGGCTTGATGTAGATTTAGTGTTAACACTAATTATTGGCTGCAGGCTCTCGATGGACAGAAGGGCTGTGGTTCTGTGACTTGATTTTTATGCCTCGGCCATAGAGGGAAGTGGTAAATAGTTGTTCTCACACCAGAGAAAGGGCAACAATCCTTGGGAAATGCCAATGCTTTTTTTGATCTATGTTAATTAACCTGGACACAAAAGCCTAGTGGAGGTACAAGGAGTGCACCACCTTCCAAAGCAGATACCCTTCCTCATCCAGCTCTTCATGTGACAGGGTGTGCAGGATCTGCCATCTCCGAACCTTCAGTGGGGTTCATCCTCGATCCCTCCAGGATCAATCTCTAGGTATCCATTAAGGTGTCATTGGTGCTACCAACTCACCTTCTTCATTGGGCATTTCATTTATTGAGGAAGGATAGGCAGGTGGAGGGGGCTTTCCTTACAGAATCAAGGCTGGGGCCTGGGCTGAGTTAATTAACCCAGCAGGGATCTCATAGAACAATACAGCACAGTACAGGCCTTTCAGCCCTTGATGTTATGCTGACTTTGTATTCCTTCTTAAAATAAAGTACTAAACCCTCCCTACCCTGTAAACTTTTTTTTCCATCCAGGTGTCTGTCTAAGAGTCTCTTAAATGCCCTCAAAATTTCAGCCTCCACTACCATCTCTCTCTATCTATCTCCTGATGTCTGCCCTAAACTTCCCTCTCTCAATTTTGTATGTGTCCTCTCTCTCTCTCTCTCTCTCTCTCTCTACTGATGTCTGCCCTAAACTTCCCTCTCTCAATTTTGTATGTGTCCTCTGGTGTTTGCTGATCCTGCCCTGGGAAACAGGTGCTGGCTGTCCACCCCCATCTGTGCCTCATAAATCTTGCAGACCTCTATCAAGTCTCCTCTCATCCTTCTATGCTTCACGAAGTCCTAGCTCTGCTAATCTTGCCTTATAAGACACATTTTCCAATCCAGGCCACATCCTTCCATAGCTTCCACATCCTTCCTATAATGAGGTGACCAGAATAGAATACAATATTCAAAGTGTAGTCTTACCAGAGATTTATAGAAATGCATAATTTCCTCTCTACTCCTGAACTCCATCCCCTTTTAATGAAGCCTAGCATCCCACAGGCCTTCTTAACTATCATATCAAACTGTATGGCAACCTTGCGGGATGTATGGATTTGAACCCCAAGGTCCCTCTGTTCATCCACACTCTTAAGTAACCAATCATCAACCCTGCACTTAGCCTTCTGGTTTATCCTTCCAAAATGCATCACCTCGCATTTGAACTCAGTCTGTCACTTTTCTGCCCAACACTGCATCCTGTCTATATTCTGGAGGCTCAATGAGTATCCATTGTCTAATGTGAGGTGCAGCTGCACCAAAAAATGGATGGAGATGCTTATGGAAGAGTTCAAAGAAAATGTGGTGATGTAAAAAGGTATTCTTGTCTCTTGAACAGCAGGGCAGTAAATCCTCAGCATGGTCTTTTCAAGGATTAAACTCTGTTGCAGGTGACAAGCCAGGATAAGACACCTGTGGTCATTCGAAAGGCCATGGCAAAACACAATTTGGATGGGGACAGGCCTGAGGATTACCAGCTAGTACAAATCATCGCTGAAGACCGAGGTGTGTATGACATATGGGGGTGTGGGTTCAGAGATTTGAGCAGACTCAATCATAAGGCAAGTGATGCACCCACTTTAGAGGTGACCTTTTCCATCTGTGTGGGATCTTGTACATCCCCTTGGCCAGGTTTACAACACCCTCCTAATTGATGGAGGTGAAGACTGAACTATGAAAAGGGTTGGGGTAGGGGTGTGGTGAAGGAGTTATTTAGATGCTGAACACACCACCCAGTGGACAGATGATGTATAATCTCAAACTAATTGCCACCAGTGATCGCTTTCTTGAACTCTGTTGTATGACTGGCTTTAACTGTGTCCAGGCCAGGGAAGAATAGAATCAGGCTGGATTCTCTTCCCAGTTGAATACTGGTGACTCCCACTGTAAAAGGTTCCATCAGGGGTCAGAACACAAACCGTGTTCATTTCATTGCTGAACATTACCCACAGCAAAAGAGAATATTTTCAGAGAAGTCGTATTAAAATTCATTACAGTTGAATAAAATGGGTGCTTATAATACTTTTTCTTTCAATATCAGAACTGAAAATCCCTGACAATGCCAACGTGTTCTATGCCATGAATTCATCTGTCAATTATGACTTTATGCTGAAGAAAAGGGGACACTCAAAATCAGGAAAACCAAAACCTGTTTCAAGCTCAACTCTCCCGAGAATGAAACAGAAAGGACTGAAGATTACCAAAAGCATCTTCTAGCTCCTCCTGTTACTGGTGTTTGCTGGATTCACCCTTGTGTATGTATACATATAAAAAAAAATCAGTGTTACCGATAAATGTGCAATATTTTGTGACTAGGACTTCTAAAAGTATACTACCAGCATCCATTCAATTTTACTGGAGAGACTGAAAGGTATTAACTTTGAATGGACAATGAAGTGAGAAAGACCTGTGGAAGAGATATCAGATCTACCCTGTTCTTCAGGCTTGGGTGAAGATTAAGCATCCTGCCCAGTTATAGGACACAGAAGATCATGTGCTCATCCACCTCAAGCAATGGTGGGAACATGAAGTTGTAACTGCCTTTTTATTATCTGCCAATCAAGGGGATGCTGGTTCTCTGAAGTCTGAGTCATTATCCTGCAGGACCTGCTTTGCCCAGAACATGAAGTTATTAAAATACAAAGAAAACACTAAATCTCAGCAAAATGTAGAAACTCTTGGTCCTTCAGTTACAGAACACTTGTCACTGTGCCTCACCAACGACTTGGAGTCATAACAAATCACAAGGTCCATCATGAACTTCAGTTAGCAAGGCTTAAGAGTTTGCTTCTGGCTGTGTATAAGTGACTTTGAATCCTGTAATAGAGCTCCCCATTTTAGAAGTCATCCAGCATCAAACAGATTGCTTGCACCATAGCCATCCTAAAGTTTATCCAAAAAACTGTTGCAGGAAATTCTGAGAATTCAGCCCCAGTATCTCTTGGCAAGATGTCACTGATATGGAAAACATCTGGCTTTGAAACAATGCAGAAATACATGGCCAACAGTTGATGACTCATTATTACAATATGATTCCATCTTAATGAAGCTAGGCTGGATTGGACAGAATTGTACAGTTAAAATCTGAGCCAGTCTTTGGCTGATATATAAAACTTTTTTTATTTGCAATTAATGACTCATTTTCAAAGGAACTGTGATTTTTTAAAAAAGTTTGTTCTGTATATAAAAAGCACTTGAATCTTTTCTGGGGCAATATTTATTCATTGTACAGACATTTTATCAATGAGTGGAACTGTAAATTTCTTACTGTTGAATATGATCTAATATATTGACTTGTTATTTGTATGCAGTTGATGTTTGCTCTATGGCTCCTGTCTGGTGAGATGTGCTGTCTTTGTTACCTTTTTGTATATTGTAAAAAGGGGGAAGATTGAATACAGCTTCAAACAAGATCTGGTCTTTTGGCTGTCTGTGGCTTCCAGTCAGTCAAGGCAAATGGCTGGCATTGTTGGTCACTACATTCTTCCATCAGTTGGGCTGTACACTACTGCCTTTGGAAGCCTTTTCATTCAATACAATGCCTGTTTACTTCCCCTCTGACCTGTGGCATACCAACTCTTTCCTGCCCTTACCTTATGTGTAATGGTTCTTTACTCTGACTTCAGTTAGCACAGGGGTAATTCTAAGGTTTTAGCAGATCTCTCCATCCTCCCAATGCATTTCACCTGAGTACAAGCCTTGTATACTACCACTTAATCAAATTCCATGTTATTTTTGCACAAGAGGCCACACAATGGAAAACAAGTCTTATTTTATTAACCTTCTTTCTTGATGGTCAGAGCTTCCTAGAATTTCAACTCACCAGATCTCTGACTTTGCAAGTTTTCTACAATGTCTCAAAAGCCAACTACCAATGATACCATTCTGATAAAAGAATCAGACAGGAAACTTACTACATGTGAAATAGGTTTAAATACACCATCAGCCACTCCCATTTAATTCATTAACCATTTAACTGAGCCCACTGCCCATTGTGTAAAATTTTCTTTCTGCATAGCCATTGGAACTGGAATTGTCATTCCATGAGCCTGCTGTTCCCCAGGAAGAAAGAGGCTCCATACATCTAATTTGAATAGTCCCCTAACTAAAAAAAAACAGCTCTCAGTGTTGGCACAAATGCACACCTGGGAGAGTGGAGACACAGAATTGCTTCGAAGCATTCCAACTAATACCATCAGCTCCATACAGGATTTAAATGGCCTGTTAAAGGAGCTGACTGTTTTTATAAGTAAAATTCTCCATTTGCAGTCTGTGCCCAAGATGGCAGAATCTGAACTCAGCCGTGGCCATGAAGAGTTGCACTGGACTGGTAACAGGGGCACCAGAAATGGGGAGAACATCTCCCCACACACACCTCCAGCCATTGAGAAAGTGAAGCAGAGGAAATTACCCTATAGGACTATGACAACGGCAGCAGAGCAGCAAGAGGCTTAGTGGCTGCTGGAGACCGCCTCATGGGAACCAGGTATTGGAGCCAGGATTCAAGTAGGCAAGAAGTGTTCCAAAGAGCCTTGGGTCCTGAAGGCTTCCTGATTGTGCTGCAATTTTGATCTGAAACTCTGGTTACCAATGAAACAAATCAAAATCTGTGCAGCTATAAAGGCTGCAGGAACATTGGAGGTTAATCTATGGGCATTCAGTGACTGAAGGGTCTCTCTTTTGCTTTCCTTTCTCTCACTGTAAGGGCACTGAGCAATACTAATGGTGACTCTGCCTTTTGGCAGGCAAAAGTTATGTTACATTTTTAATGTATTATTACATGACAGTAAAAGGAACCTTGAACCTTAAAAAAAACTCTCCAGGTCTGTTCTCCTTCCATCCTAATTGTCCACCAGTCTATCCAAAATTAAATCTCCACAGCAAGACCAACAACCATATAACATATAACCATATAACAGTTTACAGCGCGGAAACAGGCCATATCAACCCTTCGAGTCCGCGCCAGTTCACTGAAACAACTCCATTAGTTCTCCCCTCCCACTCTCCGCCCATAACCCTCCAACCCCCTCATATCCATGTACACATCCAACCTTTTCTTAAATGACAGAAAGGACCTGCTGCAACGAGCTCTTCTGGAAGATCATTCCATTCTGCCACCACTCTCTGAGTGAAGAAGCATTCTCTAAATTTTCTCCTAAAGTTTTTCCCCCTTCCCTTAACATGCCCTCTTGTTCCAACCTTCCCTGCCCTCAGGGGAGAGTCTACTCATGTCTAGTCTATCTATTCCCTTCATAATTTTAAATACCTCTATCAAATCCTCTCAACCATCTACGTTCCAGTGAATAAAGTCCCAATCTCCTTCAACTTTCTCTGTACTCTAGAAGTTGTAAACCAGGCAACATTCTCTCTGCACCCTCTCCACCTTATCTATATCCTTCCTATAATTTGGAGACCAGAACTGAACACAATACTCCAAACCTGGCCTCACCAATGCCTTAAAACTTCCCATCTCCTATACTCTATACTATGATTTATGAAGGCCAGCATATCATATGCCTTCTTAACCACCTTGTCTACATGGGAATCCACCTTCAAGGAACTGTGTACCATAACTCCAAGATCCCTCTGCATACCTCAATGCCCTCTCCTCAACTGCCTATGACCTATTTTGGTTATTTTTTATGAAATGCAGCATTTCGCACTTGTCTACATTAAATTCCATCTGCCATCTTTCAGCCCACTTTTCCAAACAAACCAAATCCTTCTGTAATCCAAGAAAACCTTCCTCACTATCCACCACTCCCCCTATTTTCATATTGTCTGCATATTTGCTTACCCAGTTAACCACCCCCTCCTCCACATCATTAATATAAATGATAAACAACAGGGGACCCAGCACCGATCCCTGAGGCACACCGCTCGTCACAGGCTTCCAACCTGACAGACAGTTGTCCACCATGACTCTCTGCTGTCTATCTTCCAGCCACCTCTGAATCCATCTCACTATCTCTCTATTAATCCCTAGTGACTGAACCTTCCTTACTAACCTTATATGTGGAACCTTATCAAGAGCCTGACTAAAATCCAAATGGATCATGTCAACTGCCCTACTTTCATCCACTTTTCTTGTCACCTCTTCTAAAAACTCATCAAGATTCGTCAAACATTGACTTTTCCCTGGTCAATCCCCTGATCAATCCCTGCCTATCCCGATATTTGTACATATTATTTCTAAGAATATCATCCATAACTTTCCCCACCACCGAAGTCAAACTGGCTGATAATTACTTGGCCTGCACCTTATGTTTTTTTTTTATACAACGGAACTACATTTGCAACCCTCCAATCCCGTGGCACCACCACCTCCTCCAGTTCAGAAGCAAGGACTTTTCCCTGTTCTATGACTGAAGCCTAGTCCTTATTCCCCCAGCACTGCTTACCCACCAGCTGCTTCACCTGTTTCATCACCCATGGTTCACTTTTCCCTGCCTCAGTGAGACCAGCCTATCCTGAACCCAACACACGTGGTCCCTAAATTTCCTCCACATTAGTTCTGTGCTTTCACCCTTGAACATCTGTTTCCAATTTACTCGCTCTAGTTCCTGCCTCAACCCAATTGAACACTTTCCCATTTTGTCTGCTTTTATCCTTAACCATAGCTATGTTAAAGTTTAGGGAGTTGTGATCATTCTCATTAAAATGCTCCCCCACTGAGAGGACTGCCACCTGGCCTCTCTCATCAGCTGGTCCACAAACTGCGTCAAGAATCCTTGAACACACCTGACAAATTCAGCCTCATCTAATCCCTCTAAAAGTCAGGAAGAGCCAGTCATTATTAGGGAAGTTGAGGTCTCCCGTAACAACGATCCTCTATTTCCTGCACCATTCCAAGATCTGTCTGCTTTTCTGCTCCTCCGTGTCCCTTCTAGTACAATGATTGTTCCTTTCCCATTGCTGACTTCCACCCACACCATAGTCTCAGTGGAGACTACCTCTGCAGCGTCCTCCTTTTCTATAGCTGTGCTCTTATCCTTGACTAGTACTCCCACCCCCCTCTTACCTCCCATCCTATTCCTTTTAAAACACCTAAACCCTGGTACCTGCATTAGCCAATCCTGCCAAGTCTCTGTAACAGCCACAACATCGTAGTTCCTCATACTGATCCATGCTCTTAGTACATCCCTTTATTCCCACTAGCGTTGAAACCCTCTAACTACATTTATGTTTCTTCCCTATCTGTCCTTCCTCACAAACTCAAAACACATAGCATCATGCTTTTGACCTTCTGTCTTATTCTTTACATTCTTATTCTGGTTCCTGTCAGAAATAAAACTTCTCACACATGAGTCTCTTTAAAACTGATGACACGACAAGCTTTATTTACAAGTCTGCAGAGTTGGACTCAACTGGCTTCTCACCAGTTAAGCCCCGATACATACAGTGCATTGATTTTTATACCCTTGTTGTTTGCCCTTCCCCTTCTTATTAATACTGTTTTAATTGGTTAGTATTGAAAAAGCATTCTAAGTACAACTGCATTTCTAATTATCACGTTCGTTACGTACGCTGTGAACTCTACATACACTAAATTCTGTTTCTCACCCTTCTTATCAATCTTTTGTCTCCTGCATGTCTCTCACTATGACCATGAAAAGATATGTTTAAAAAAACATATCCAGCTGAACTTTTTGTCCTTGGCTGCTAGTAAGCTCCCTGTCCGTTCTGGCTTCCCTTTTTATGATTAATCATCACATTTTAACTTAAGCCATTTTAACCTAAATTCTCTATCTCTAACAATCCACCCCTTTCTCTCTTTAAAATGTGTGTATTATATGTATATATGAATGGGGAATTTAACTCAGGGAAGAGAAACGTCTCATAATAAATTAATTTCGTGCTGAAGTAAAATTCTAACGGGATCTCCCAGTTCCTCTGGTTGCATAGCCTGTTGGACCATGGAAATCACCAGGCTGCGTAGACAGGGAATAATACAGGGCAAAACAAGTAGGAGGAATAAAATACCTCCGATGACCCACAATAAGGTACGCCACCAGGTTCCTCCAAACCATTTGTCCATCCAATTTAATTTTGCAAAAGGATGCCAGGTCTGAACCGGTACATGGGACAAAATACGAATATTATCAGCGATTTTTCGAATGGCTTGGCCATTATCATCAATCTGTAAGCACCAGTTAGTCAAGTTAAGCTTTCCACATACACCTCCTTCTGTAGCTAGGAGATAGTCTGGGCCAGACGGTTCTGATATATAGCAGAGCGCATTTGACCTTGCTGGGATGCAAGTAATTGCAGGGCTAGAGCTGTTTGATTTGTAACAATTTCAAGGACTGCTTGCAAGTGAATAATGTGATTTAACATATAAATAGGAGTACGATAACCCCAGGATCCATCTTGAGCCCATGTAGCGGGACCATAATATTGAATTATGCGTTATGGAGGCCAATCATCTCCCCATTGTCCCAAATGTACCGTACTAGAGCGGGGCTGACGGTGTAATGTATCAAAAATTTTCACTCCTAATTTATGACCGTGATCGTGGGGTAGGAGGAAAAATTCTGGGCGGATTATTCCTAGGAAACAAGTTCCACTCCACTCTAGTTGCAAGATCAACAAAAAGGTTATCTCCCCCAACTGCGTGACCGAAACTTTCATGGTTATTTGGATGGACTCGAATTAAGTCCGGCTGTCTTAAAGGGGCAGGCACTTTATCCAAGGCATTTTAGTTTCCACCATTAATTTTGTCAATTGCATTTTTAGGGTTCCATTCATACGTTCAACCCTCCCTGAGCTTTGTGGATGCCAAGGGGTATGCAATTTCCAAGAGACCTGTAATGCATTACAAATCAATTGCTGGATTTTTGAACAAAAATGTGGACCCCTGTCTGAGTCTATAGAATCCATTATACCATATCTTGGGATTATCTGCTCGAGGAGGAGGCGAGCTACTGTAGAGGCTGTAGCATTTACTGTTGGGAAGGCTTCCACCCATCGGGTAAAGTGATCTATTACCACCAACAGATACTTCCATCTTTGGACTTGAGGTAACTCTGTGAAGTCGATCTGGATACTTTGAAAAGGGCGTATGGCTAAAGGTTGACCTCCCATGGTCCCTGTCCTCATCACCTTTTTATTAATTTTTGTGCATAGGTGACAATTCTGCACCTCCTGTTGGGCCAAGGTGTAGATTCCCTTACACACATATTCTCGAAGCACTGTGTCACATAAGGCTTGGGTGCCCCAGTGGCTCTGATGATGCAGGTGTTTTAAAATATTGCGAGTTATTTCTTTATTTAGAACCATTCTTCCATCTGGTGTCTTCCATGTTCCATCAGGCAGCTGGCTTGCGCCCAGCTGAGCCATGTCCTTTTCTTCCTTAGCAGTGAAAATGGGAGCCTTCTTTATGCCTTGTCTTATTGGGATTAAGGTCAGCAAACGGACTTCTTGTTGCATGGCTGCCCTTTTGGCTTCTTCATCAGCCAGTCTGTTTCCAATTGCTGTCGGGCTATCTCCCCTCTGATGGCCTGGTATGTAGACCACTGCTATTTCCTGGGGTAATGTCAAGGCTTCTAAAGTCAGAGTAATCATCTGTTCGTGTGCCAATTCCTTTCCTCTTGATGTAATTAGACCACGCTCCTTCCAGATCTTACCAAAGGTATGCACTACCCCGTATGCGTATTTGGAATCAGTGTAAATCGTTCCAGTTTTCTCTGCCAGTATTCTGAGGGCTCTCTGCAAGGCATATAGTTCACAGGACTGTGCTGACCAGCTTCCGGGTAGTCTCGTGGATTCTACTACTTTCCAAGTATTTCCTTCTATTATAGCATATCCACTTCTTCTCATTCCGTCAACACATCTGGCGGAGCCGTCAATGTAGAATTCATATCCTTCTCCCAGAGGAGTATCGCAAAGGTCTTCTCGGGTCTTGGTCTGAAGATCCGTCAACTCGACACAGTCGTGCTCCACCTCTCTCTCTGTTTCACTGCCGTATAAAAACTGAGCTGGGTTGCAGCTATTAATCTTTGCAAACTGTAGATCTTCTCCGACCATTAAAATGGTTTCATACTTTAATATGCAAGAATCAGTCAGCCATCGATGGGCAGTTTGTGTTAATAAAACACTCACAGAATGGGAGGTGTACACAGTCATCTTTCCTCCAAAAGTAAGTTTACGTGCTTCCTCTACCAACAGAGCAGCAGCCGCTACTCCCTGGATACACGTCGGCCATCCGCGAGACACTGGGTCCATCATTTTGGAAAGGAAAGCCACTGGGTGTTGCTGACCGCCTTTTTCCTGTGTTAAAACTCCCACAGCTGTTCCTTGGTTATGAGTGACAAATAGCTGGAAGGGCTGTTTTAAAGAGGGCAGAGTGAGTACCGGGGCTCGTGTCAGGCGATGCTTCAAGTCCTCAAACCATCCCTCCTCCTCCTGGGTCCATTTCAATGGATATTCATTTTCATTTGTCAGCTTTTCATACATAAACTTCACCAACGCTGAGTAGTCCTCTATCCATAACCTACAGTAACCTAAGAGTCCCAGGAATTGTCTTATTTCCTTCTTATTACGGGGTAACGGCATTCTAGTAATTCCCGCAATCCGTTCAGGGGTAATCCGTTTCTGTCCTTTACTTATCCGGTGTCCCAGATATACCACAGTTCTCTCAACGAACTGTAACTTGTTCCTGGACACCCGTAGACCCTTTTTCCCCAGATAATTCAAGAGTCTAATTGTATCTCCCCTCATTTCTTGTTCCTTGGGTCCTGATAATAGTAAATCGTCCACATACTGCATTAGTTGGGAATCATCAGATTGTGGATAGTCCGCCAGGATTTGTTCTAGCATTTGTCCAAACAGGTTCGGAGATTCAGTGAACCCTTGAGGCAATACAGTCCACCGAAGCTGTCTCCGTCTACCTGTCCATGGATTTTCCCATTCAAACGCGAACATATCTCTACTTTCCTCTTCTAATGGACACGTCCAGAAGGCATCCTTCAAGTCGATAACACTAAACCACTCATGGTCTGGGGGAATCCGACTCATAATAGTATAGGGATTAGGCACCACTGGGTGGCGGGTCTGAACAATAGCATTCAAACTTCTTAGATCCTGAACTAGGCGATAGGATCCATCTGACTTTTTCACTGGGAGTATAGGGGTGTTATAAGGTGACATGCATTCTTCTAATAGTCCGTCTCGTATTAGAGTCTCAATTACCGGCTGTAGCCCTTTTCTCCCTTCCAAAGAAATAGGATACTGACGTTTCCTTACCGGCTGATGACCTGGTATTAATGTGACATGTAAAGGTGGGATGTCCAGACCTCCTCGATTTCCCTCCTTATACCAGACTCTCTCATCAATCTGCCGTTCATCCTCTTCCTTTAGAGCACAGAGGTGGACTCGCACTTCTCCGTCCACAGGGAGAGCACCCAAACCTAGGAGAGCCTGTAAGTCCCTTCCTAGGAGGTTAAATCCAGCCGACGGTAACAACAAGAGGTCTTGTACCCCTTCTCTTTCTTCCAGTTTCACTGTTACTTGGGGAATTATTGATACCATTCTGGGAGCCCCTTCTATCCCAGAAATTTTTAAATTACTTTTTACAGGTTCAGTCCCGATTGGCACAGTTATTACACTACTTCATTCCGCTCCTGTGTCCACCATAAACACCACCTCTTCTCCCTTGGGACCAATTTTTAGTTTTACCAGGGGTTCCCTCTTATACTTGGTCCCCAACATTTGGAACCCCTGACCCCCCTAATCTTCTTCCATAAGCTCGAGGGCACGCAATTCCCTCTTGTATCGGGGGCATTCCCTCTTAAAGTGTCCTTCCTCATTGCAGTAATAGCACTTAACGAACCTCCGGGGTCTTCCCTCTCTTGGATATCTTGGATTGTTTAGAGGAAGGTTTTGTTTTCTTTCCCCTCTGGATTCGGCATTCATCTGTCGGATAGTCTGTACCATAACCTTTGTCGCCCTCTTTTGATCTTCTTCTTCTCTCTGCACATATACTTTTTGCGCCTTTTTTAACAGGTCGCTTAGGGGTTTTTCGCTCCAGTCCTCCTCCTTTTCTAGTTTCTTTCTAATGTCCTGCCATGATTTGGAAACAAATTCAATTCGAATAAGCTGTTCACCCATTGGTGTACTAGGGTCCACGCCCGCATACTGTTGGACATTCTTTCTCACCCTCTCCAAAAAATCAGTAGGGGACTCGTCTTTCCCCTGGTGGTTCCCAAATGCCTTGGTGAAATTGTGACCCTTTGGCACAGCCTCCCGTATCCCTTTAATTGTCCACTCTCTATATTGTCTCATACTTGCCAATCCCTCGGGTGTTCGTTTGTCCCACCTGGGTTCATTTAAGGGATATTTTTGTTCATGGGGTCTGGGGTCCCCAGGTTGTTCATATTCCCACATGAGGAGGGCAGCCCGTCAAATCATCTGCCTCTCCTGGGGTGAGAATAATGTTCCCATTATTGCCTGCATCTCTTCCTACGTATATGTGTTTGGTCCCAGGAATTGGTCGAGCTGTTCGGCCAGTCCTATAGGATCTTCCAATAACTTTTTCATTTCTTTCTTAAATCCCCGCACCTCTGTACTAGTTAGGGGAACATTCACATATCCCGTTCCCCCTCCCGGTCCTCCCATAGGAACTTCCCTCAGGGGATTTAGGCTTACTGAAAACTTTGATGGTCCTGGACCAGTCTGGGATCTTGTCCAGGGTCGGTTTACCGGTGGAAGTTTAGGGTCCGACTCCCTTAATTCATTCTTTTTTTCCCGGCCCCTTTCGGGGCAATCAGATTCATCACCTTTCCCCTCCGGTAATGAGCTTTCCTCGGGCGCAGTAGGCACCGGGGGAATATAAGGAGGGGGAAGGTTGTCCAGAGGTTCCCACTTCTTTTCTCCCGCTACCCTCAATTTAAAACATTTTGTTAAGGATCCTGGCCAGGGAACCCAACAAAATGCATATGCTGACTCTTCTTGATTCACCTTTGGTCTCGAATTTACATATATGTTTAATGCTTGTCTAACCCAATCCTCATCAGATCCAAATTTCGGCCACCAGACCGAGGAACCTTTAATAGGTTGTTTCGACCAAAGGAGACAATATTGAACCATCTTTTTCTTGTTTTTGTCTCGATATCTTTTACTATCCCAATTTTCAAACATTCTCCCCAAAGGGCTGTCAAGGGGAACTCCCAGGAATTGTCCTGAATTTTCAGACGAGCCCTTAGATTTTGATCCTCCCATTTTCCCACCTAGGTCCGTTTATCGTTGCTGAGGACCCTCTCGTTCTGGACCCTACTCCCTTCTTCTCAGACGCCTCGTCGGAGGTACTGTCCCTCCTTCAGTTACCGCTGAGGTTTCCCTGGGGTCTATCCTAGAGTCCCACGACAGGGTCCTCACGCCACGACAAAAGCTCTATACCTGATCTATTACGTTATGTTTTTTATCCAAACAGGTGTATCCCGTTACACCTGTTACCCAATCCCCACACCACAATCGTAAGTCGTCACTTACCGGTGTCTTCCCGGGGATTGAACCGTCACCCTTCTCCTCTCCGTCTTGTCGTGTCACCTTGTCCGGATACCACTCGCTCAAGCCGCCCGAAGCGACGAGCAAGGGACTAGGAGCCGCTGAACTCAGCAGGGTGCACCACCTCCGATGTCCCTCTTCTCGCCTCCCCTCACGGCCGGAGTGTAGATCCCGGACGAGCCCCCATTTGTCAGAAATAAAACTTCTCACACATGAGTCTCTTTAAAACTGATGACACGACAAGCTTTATTTACAAGTCTGCAGAGTTGGACTCAACTGGCTTCTCACCAGTTAAGCCCCGATACATACAGTGCATTGATTTTTATACCCTTGTTGTTTGCCCTTCCCCTTCTTATTAATACTGTTTTAATTGGTTAGTATTGAAAAAGCATTCTAAGTACAACTGCATTTCTAATTATCACGTTCGTTACGTACGCTGTGAACTCTACATACACTAAATTCTGTTTCTCACCCTTCTTATCAATCTTTTGTCTCCTGCATGTCTCTCACTATGACCATGAAAAGATATGTTTAAAAAAACATATCCAGCTGAACTTTTTGTCCTTGGCTGCTAGTAAGCTCCCTGTCCGTTCTGGCTTCCCTTTTTATGATTAATCATCACATTTTAACTTAAGCCATTTTAACCTAAATTCTCTATCTCTAACAGTTCCCACCCCATCTGCCAAACTAGTTTTAGCCTTCCCCTACAGCTCTAGCAAACCTACCTGCCAGGATATTGGTCCCTTTCCAATTCAGTCTGCACCCTGTCCTTTTTGGTCACACCTTCCCCAAAAAGATACAAATGATCCACAAATCTGAACCCCTACGCACTGCATAAACTCTTTAGCCGCGACTTCCTATTCCTACCCTTACTGGCAGCAATCCGGAGATTACCATTCTTGAGGTCCTGCTTTTCAACTTCTTTCATAACTCCCTATATTCCCCCTTCAGGATCTCATCCCTACTCCTATCTATGTGAACCACGACATCTGGCTGCTCTCCCTCCAGAATGCGGTGAACTCAATCAGAGATGTCCCACCCTGGCACTTGGGAGACAACATCCAAACAAGTATTGTATGTTTGGATGTTTGGATAATCAATCCTCTTAGCTTCTGGACAACACTGCGAGGGCTCCTCAAGGTAGTGACCAGGGCCAACCAACATCAATGACCCTCCATCAGGAGTTGTTTCTGATAATTGCACAAGGTTTATTTCCCTCCCAGTTCTTGAGAAGTCTGCATACAGCTAGATGTAGAAACCATTCAGGTTTGGCATAGTCCACATTTCAACCCAAACTTCTGCTCACAAACAAAATGCAGCAAAGAAAGAAAGAAACCTCTATCAGTTCACAGCAGGGTCTGATAGTTAAGAGATCCTCAGTCTGATCAGATCACCAAAACAGAGAGCAAGATTCTACTCACTTGGATATTTCAATGCTAAAAAATTGAATAATCTGTAGTACTAAATCCAATAAACTGCATATCCTCCATTCACACAGTGAAGTGCTTTATGTTTTCAATGGTACTTCAAATGAAATTGAAATGCAGAGATTCAAATGCATAACATCAGTCACCATGGAAACTGGTCATGAATCTTACCACACCATTTGCTTGGAATGCCTTTATTATGTCAGTTTTAATCAGACTTCAAAAAAAAAATCAAGCTTTTTCTCATGGGATGTGAGATGTACAGGAGGGAAACCCACAGATGCTAACTGATCAATAACATGAAACCAAAGATGACATCCTCAACATTATTGATCTATCTTCATGTACTTTATTCTATAACTATACTAATCATATTGTGGACACTCCAGATCGCTAATCTATACAAGAAATCCAAATACTGGTCTCTGAGGAAAACCACTGATCACAGCACAAAATCAGCCCTTAACCATATCCTTATGTCTATATTACCAAGCCAAATTCAGATCAAATTTGTCAAATTGGCCAGATTTCCATGGGCTCTTAATTGATGGATTAGTATCACATATGGGACCTTTTAATGGGCTGCACTCAAGTCCACGTGAAGCATATCAACTGCAGTACACTCAGAAAATACAATCAAAATCTCCCCTTCTTCAGAAATGTTTCCATTATTTCTCGACTACTGATCACCAATCTACTGCCCTTCCTCATTCATATTGCACTTCATTTGCAGTCAGAGAAGATTTGACAGCGTCTATTGGTCTCCACAATATTTATCCTTGCCTCCGATAGCAGCCCAAGATAGTTCATCAGACTCCAAGGATTTACCCACCTTTAATCATGCAGAAAGATCTAACTACTCTTTGCAAGATATTTAATTCATTTTAAGCAGTGGAATTGCACAACAAACACTGGTAAATGGACAATCTTCTTGTAGCACCTCTAATCACAATGTCCTGGGATTAATTCTTGTCTGGATTATCTAAACCAACTCCAGCTTTTTTCTATCCAGAATCTTTGCATAGTTCAATAGCCTCTACCCAGATGATGGTGCTCCACTGCATCTGCAGAGGATACAACACAAGTCTTCACCTGTGACCTACTGGGGAGGTTAAGACACATATGCAACCAATGATTGAAACAAATAGCTCAATCCTAAAAGAGTACCTTAAAGGTTTGAATAGACACTATGAAATCTGGTTTTCAACAGTCTATTTATTCTAGTAAAGGAGAAGCAAACCACAACTCTACCAATTAAGACATGGATGGTGGACCAGTTACAGGTAAAGGGAGTTTCCACAAATATTAACTGGAATGTCTTAGTTCTGAGCAAAATCAGTGCGCTCAACAACATCACCTCCTCTTCGCTGACTATCAACACAGGGGCACCACAAGGCTGTGTTTAATCCCCTGCTCTATTTCCTGACTGCATAATCAAATGTGGCCCCAACACAAAATCATAAGACATAGGAGCAGAAATTGATTCTTCAGTCCATCGAGTTTGCCCCGTCATTTAATCATGAACTCATCCATTTTCCCACTCAGGCCCACTGCCCGGCTTTTTCCCTATAACTTTTAATGCTCTGACTAATCAAGAATCTATCAGTCTCTGCCCTAAATACACCCAATAACTTGGCCTCAACAACTGCCAATGGCAAAAAATTCCACAGATTTATCACCTTCTTGCTAAATTAATTCCTAAGAATTTCAGTTTGAAGCGGACACCTTTCAATACTGAAGTTGCCTCTTCATCCTAGACCCTCCCACCATGGGAAACAACCTATCTACATCAACTCTGTTCATGACTTTCAACATTTGAAATGTTTCAATGAGATCCACCTTCATTCTCCTAAATTCTAACGAATACACGGCTGTCAAGAGCTGTCAAACACTCTTCATATAACCCTTTCATTCCTGGAATCATCCTCGTGGACTTTCTTTGAACCCTCTCCAGTTTCAGTGCATATTTTCTTAAATGAGGAGCCCAAAACTGCTCACAATACTCCAAGTGAGGTCTCATAAGTAGCTTATAAACCCTCAACATCACATCTCTGCTCTTGTATTCTTTTCCTCTGAGAATGAACACCAGCATTGCTTTTGCCTTCTTCACCACCTTCTCAACGTGAAAGTTTACCGTTAGGTTATCCTGCACATGGACTCCCAGTTCATCTTGATACTTTCAATTTTCTCTCATTTAAAAAATAGTCTGCCCCATTAATTTTTTTCTACCAAAGTGCAGGACTGTAGTTTCCAACATATTTCATTTGCCACTTTTCTTCCCATTTTCCTTATCTGTCCAAGTCCTTCCGCAGCCTGTTTCCTCTACACTACCTGCTCCTCAATCCCTCCACATACCTTCATATCATCTGCAAACTTGGCCACAAAGCCATTAATTCCATAATCCAATTCATTAATATACAACATAAAAAGAAGCAGCCCCAATACTGACCTCCGTGGAATATCACTAGCAACTGACAGCCAATCAGAATTTGATCCTTGTATTCCAACTCCCTGCTTCCTGCCAATCAGCTAATGGTCTACCCACAATAGTATGTTTCCTGTTATACCATGGGGGCTTATCTTGTTAATTAGCCTCATGTTCAGCACCTTCTCAAATTCCTTCTTCTGAAAAATCTAAATACACAACATCCACTGCATCTCCCTTATGAAGCATGGGTTTCACTTCCTTAAAGAATTCCAATAGATTTGACAAGCTTTGGCCTATCATGTCACATGGCCCCAAGTACTCCATAACCTCAATCTTTACAATCGACTCCAACATCTTCCCAACCACCGACATCAGGCTAACTGACCTATAATTTCTTTTTTGCTGCCTCCTTCCCTTCTTGAATAGTGGGGTGACATTTGAGATTTTCCAATCCTCTGGGACAATTCCAAAATCTATCGATTCCTAAAAGATTACCAATGCCTCTACAAACTACTGCTACCTCTTTCAGGACACGTCTACCATAATATTTCCCTTCTGATGTGTATTTTCTATTTGTTATTGCAATTTTGTTATCCTGATTATTGTTTGGAGGTCTGTATATAACAGCCAAAAGTATCTTTTTTACCCTAGCCATTCCTTAACTCATTGATGACAGCTCTGTTCTTGGCCAAATAACTGGAAACAATAAGCCAGAATACAGGATGGAGATCAAAAATCTGGTTGGGTGGTGCCAGAACCAGAAACAATCTTGGTCTCAACATCACCAGACCAAGAAGCTTCTTTTGAATTTTAAGGGAAAGCAGAAGGACCAGATACCTCTCTACATTGATGGAATGGAGGTGAAGAGAATTTGAACCTTTATTTCTGTAAGTCCATCCAAAGATCTCTCCTGGCACCTTTCTAAGAAGTTTGAAGCAATATGAAAAGTCATCAAATACTCCCTCAAATTTCAACAGGTACTCTGTGATAAGTATACAGAGTGGTTTCATCACAATCTGGTGTGGGAATTTGACTGTTCAAGAACAAAAAGTTGCAACAGACAACAAATGTAGCCAGACCCATCAATGACTCCCACCTCTCATCCATTGAAGATATACATGTGATATGCAGGACATCATCTTGGTCACAACCTCTTCTTGAAGCTTTTTAACAATAAAGAGTTTCTCAATGGTCAAAACTATACTGCTACCTTGCAACTTGCAGTCTGAACAACATGCTTTAAAAACAACTATTGTATTCACTGTCAGAATGAACACTAAACAATTTCTTTCATTATAAATAAAATTTTTAATTAAAATTTAAACCGAATCAGTGGTCTGAAAAGAATAAATTCACTTTGAGACTTTGATCATTTAAAAATCCAAGTTTAACTGCAAAAACTGCTATTTATCACCAGGTCACAAGATCTAACTGGCTGGCTTGCAAACTTGGTCTTGGAGGCAATATGGTGCAGCAATTTTGGGGAGGATTGAGTTCTGTATTCTCCGATCTTCACCAGCTGAATCCTGCACACAAGGTGGGAGGAGGAAAAAAAGCCATTTAATGAAAAGTCAATTTATGAAGAACTCAGAAGAAAGGAATATGGTATACTTTAGTAGCTCATCCAAGAGTTTATGAAGGTGAAGGTCCTTGTGAGAGCATAGAACAAATACTAGGAATGAGAAATCTCTACTCATGTTAGGCTGGCATAGGCCTCCTTATAACTCTTCATTGTTAACTTCACTCAATCATTTCATATTACATGCAGACTTGATTACCATCTGAGCATACTGAGAAAAGTAGTGTCTGAATACAACCACTTTACCACACCACGATAGAATTCCTTCAAGTCCAAAGAAAATAGTTCACTTGTTTTTAATCCCTCAGTCAATTTTGTATCACAGATCTTATTTAATTACGAGAAAGTTTTTGACCTTGTACTTTATCAAGCAACTGTTGAAAGTCCATACTGTTCACCATTATCCTTCCAGCTTCAAAGACTTATTTCATTAACAATTTTAAGATATTTAAAAGCCATTTGCCTTTAGCAAATCAATGCTGCCTCTGCATTGCAGCCTACTCTTCCTGAATGCTAACTTACTTATCCTGAATATATGTCTCTAACATTTTCACACAAATTAAAGGGTTGGCTGATGCACAACTCAAGGTTATTCCTCTTTCACCTTTTTTGAAAATGTGCGAAGAATTGCATTCTTTCCTTGATGGGCCTATCCTCAAATTCAATGGCACTTGTAAAGTGTAAAATCTGGAACTAAATCTGCACTATAAATGAACAACTAATGTTCCTACAGCAGCCTCAAGCCCGCTTTTTATCTCTAAGGAAACCAGACTTACCTTGGACAAACAACTCATTTGGGTTGGTGCCGATCTTGAAAATGGCCTGAGCAAACCAAAACGTGCTGTTTTAGATAGTTGGCCCACCATGTCAGCAACGGTGAAAGTAGTTTGCTTTGGTCGTGGAATCAGACCTAGGTCACCTACTTTATAATGGGACAAAAGGCCTGATCCTTTGGCCACAGGAGAGGCAGAACCATGTCTGTGGAGAAAAAGGTTTGCAAATTACTACCAACAATCAACTCTGAATTAAACAGTGCTGGCCAAGAGGAGGATGAAAATAAAATCTAGTAAAACACCTTGGGTTTGATTCCTGAACTTATTGGATCATTCACAATCACCTACAAATGATCTTGGGTCTCATGGTCAAAAAGACAACAGGAATGAAGCCAGCTGAACCTCAGATTATTATTAGTAATTCTCCTTGGAAGCCCCTCCTCAGTTGGCTGCACTAAACCTATGGTAAAATAATAACAAAACTTATTCCTTTCAATTTAGGGAAATTTGATTTTGAATATACCAACATGGATGGATTTCAGACAAGCTTGTCCAGATCTTGGATCCCATGCTTCCTTTATTAGCTAAGCATGCCACTATGTGGGGAGGGGCTGCAACTATTTGACCAGATCAGTGCTGGGGCAAATGGCACAGCAGGCTCGGATAAAAGGATCCAATAGTGCTCACTTTTTTCTGTTCTTACGTCAGTCGGGACAATGGAGAGCCAACCTGGATAGAGTGCAAAACTGCAAGTGTCCTGTATTCCAAACTGGGTGAACGTGACACTTATGCCATGATGGATCTGAATGGCTGCATGGGATAAGTGCTGGAGATCTTGCTGCAGCCAAACAATGAATCTTAAGATAAATCAGCATCTTTAGCCAAAAGAGCCAAAATTGTAAAAAACCTACTTTTACCCAGAGTCTAATTACAGGTGTAGTAATTACCCAAGTCTCTATATGATGTTGTATTAATCTTCATTTTTTTTATTTCATTTGCACAGGATTTTAAAAAAAGAGGCTATAATTATTACATTGTTATGTGTTAACTGGTGCTCTTGCTGAGAGATCATTGGAAAAGTCTCAATGATCTTTATTTAATCTTTATTTTATGCTGAATGAATTGATCTCTGGTGGAATGGAAACAAGATGCAAAAAAATCAGAGCCAAATCAAGCCAGTTTATGGCCCCACAGTGCAGCAATGATGCTAATGTTCACATCTTTGGCTTGTGAACAAACAATGGTGGTTTGGGTGATATACTACAGAACTAATCCAGTATGACACAGTGGCTTCATGCCAAGGGGGAAGCTGAAAGGGAATAAGAGAGTTTAAAAATAAGGATGCACCACAGCAGGTGCCATAGGAAGGTGAAACTGTAATGTTCAAAAGATACATGGAGGGGTCTACTGAGGTTCATGGAGATAAATATGGGATATGGGGCTTTTCCACGCAAGTGGGACTAACTTGGGTAGGCAATTTAGTCAGCATGGACAAGTTAGGCCACAGGGTTTTAATTCTGAAAAACTCTGCCTCTATTAATTTAAAAAAAACCCAACAAATACAGATAAATATATCCAGCAAATTCAATGACTCCACTTGATTAAAAGTTATGTCAATATACAATATACCTTTCTGATAGATTTCCTGGTATATGTTCACTGTTAATAAATTCCAATGGTGAAGGCCCAAGGCCAAGTACAGCTGCACTGTTCAGTAGGAGCAGTAGTTTCTGCATTATCTGACTTCGATCAGTAGACACTACCATCTCCGAATCGGTCTTGTTGACACCGACAGCAGGAACAACTTCATTTGTACATTCTGTGCTATCCTGTACAGAAAAATATCCTGTAAAATTCAGATTATATTCAATAAAACCATTCCCAATTCTTGTAATTTTTGAAGCATCAAATGCTGACATTTCAAAATTCCATCCCAGGACGCGGGATTTAAATCTTGCAAGAATATTCATTAAAGACAAGAGACAAATCCTTGGCTAATTATTAATAATAACAATGCACTCTGGAATCATTGGAAGTAAATAGCTGGTGTATATAAGCAACTGACGAATTACAAAGTGTTTAGTTATAGATTTTAAACAAAATAATTACTGACCATAAATTTACAATTGAAATAAATTACTGAAATGATAGAATTCGTCAGGATTAATTTACGATTATGCTGCTTAGAATGTATTCTGGATGGAAAATTTTCAATTTCCACCACCAGCTGTCAAGCACTGACCAGACTGGTCAAGTCTCAAGGGACATAACTGTCATCCTGGAGAGCTCAAAGGAGGCATGAGACTGCCTTTGCAAGTAGGATTAAAGGGAACCTCAAGGCCTCTATGCATATGCGAAGTACAGAAGGATGACGAGAATGAAGGTGCTCTTAACAATCAAAAAAGTTGAAGAATGTCCCACCATTCTAAAGTAACAAAACTTACAGTACATAAGTCAGATAAAAAAAGAGATAAGAGTTTAAAAACAACGAAAGATACCTAGTTTCAAATTCTACTTCTCAATACAAAATACACCAGACAACGTATATATCAACTAACATCCACAAATTACATTAATTGTAAATAACATCAAGGGAAAATTAATGTTAATAAAATAAATGAATTTAGTTGATATGGAGGAGATTAAATCCTAAAGAGAAAGACTTTTCATTTTAATATGATTCTTATTTCAGAATAGATTTATTTTTAATATTGATGCAATTACAATGCCATGTTATATCTGCTGAATATAAAAGTAGAACATTATCAGATTATTCTCTTTTATTAATAACATGTACAGGTTCAAAAAACATGGATACTGTATATCGATGGAGATTTAATTCTTTATTGTAAAAAAAATGTTGAATTTTGTAATTTTATAAGAGATCAAATACAGCAATTAAAAAAATAAATACATATTCAGTTAATAGTAAGTTCATTTTATGGGATGATTTGAAGACATATTTAGGACAAATTATTAATTTTACTACTAAAATTAAGAAACATTATTCTTTTGAAGTTAATAAATTGGAAAAGGAGATAGAAATTTTAGGAAAAGATTTACAGCAGAATTCAATGGAGACTAAAAAGGTACAACTGATTATCATGAAATTACAATATAATTCATTATAAACATAAGTTTGAGAAGTTGTTCAGAGAACTAAACAAAGATATTATGAATTGGAGAAAGGGCTCATAAGGTTTTAGCTTGCAAATTAAAGAGGGAACAGGTTTCAAGAACAATAAATGCTATTAGAAAGGATTCAATAAATTACATATAAACCTCAAGAGATAAATGATGTGTTTAGGGAGTTTTATGTGAAATTATATACTTCTGAATCAGACAACGATGAAGATAAAATCAATCATTTTTAAAAATCTGACCTTCAATTACCCTTTTTGAGTAACCAGGATATTAATGAATTGGAAGCTCCCTTTAATTATAGAGAAATTATAGAAGCACTTCAATCTATGCCTAACAGGAAGTCTCCAGGTGATGATGGATTTACATCTGAGTTTAATAAAAAATTTCAAGATTTATTAATACCTTTATAAATGGAAGTATTGAAACAAGTGAAGGAGGTTCATTCTTTTGTGGATTCTTTTTCTCAGGCAATTATTAAAGTTATTCTTAAAAAAAGATAGAGATCCTTTGAAAACTGAATGTTTATAGACCTATTTCACTGTTAAATGTTGATTATAAAATTGTAACAAAGGTTCTAGCAAATAGACTGGCAAAATATTTACCAGCTTTGATTCATTTGGACCAAGCTGGATTTATTAAAAATTGTTATTCTGCAGATAATATTGTGAAATTGATTTATTTGATTCATATTTCTCGGGAGGAATCTAACCTGTCAATGGATGCTGAAAAGGCATTCAACAGAGTAGAATGGAGGTTTTTTTATTTAAAGTATTGGAAAAATTTTGGATCAATATTTATTTGATGGATTAAGGCTTTATATAAAAATCCTATTGCTAGAGTTGTGACGAATGGACAGACATCTTTGCCACTTACATTGGAAAGATCTACTAGACAAGGTTGCCTTTCATCTCCAGCTCTTTTTGCATTAGTTAAATGCTCAATTGATAATGCAAGATAATAATATTAAGGGTATTGAAGTGAAATCTGATGAATTTAAAATCAATTTATTTTCAGATGATGTTTTGATATACTTATCAGAATCTCAGAATCTTTACATGATAGGTTGGAACAGTATGGAGAAATATCTGGTTATAAAATTAATTGGGGGTAAAAAGTGAGGTTATGTTATTGGTTGAAGTAGATTATACTTTTTGTAAAAATATTGTCAAATTTAAATGGTCAGATCAAATTAAATATTTAGGTATTAAAGTGGACAGTAATTTAAATCATTTGTACAAATTAAATTATTTACCTTTGTTTTATAAAATTAAAAATGATTTGTATCAATGGGAAGATTTATCGATAACATTGGTAGTTAATTGTATTAAGATGAATATTTTTCCTAGAATACATTATCTTTTTCAATCCATTCCCTGTAAAGTTCTTCAAAATTTTAAAAAAGATTTGAATTCTATTGTAAGGAAGTTTTTATGGAAAGGTAAAATGGTAAGGTTATCTTCACAACTTGGAAATATGAATTAGGAGGTTTACAACTTCCAAATTTTCAAAATTACTATAAAAAGGCACATTTAAAATTTATTAATAGAATGCTTGATTTGGAAAAAAATCATTGGTATGGGCAAATATTGAATTATCTCAAATTGGTGAGAAGAAGATGGACCAATTTATTTATAAATGGAATTCTAAGTTATTGCATAATTATAATTCACCTATTTTTAAACATTTAATGGAATTATGGAATATGATAAATGAAGTAATAGGGACACAAGGGAAAATTTCAAGTAAGACACCTTTACATAAGAAAAAACATTTTCCTGTTATGCTTAATAATTAGTTTTTGAAATTATGTGATCAAAAGAGAATTAAATTTGTACAAGATTGTTATGAAGTGGGTCATTTTATTTATTTTCAAAGAATGAATGAAAAATATGAAATATTATCATATACTGCTTTTTGCTATTATCAAGTTACAGCTATATTATTGGATAACTTTGGACATATTTACAGTTACCAAGACAATCTAAATTTGAAATTCTACTTTCAGATGGTGGGAAGAAAGGATTTATATCTGAAATGTATTCATTATTACAGAATAAAATACCTAAATTAAATTTACATAAATCTAGGTTAAAATAGGAAAAAGATTTAGGTATAGAAGTTAATCAGGATGATTGGAGAAATTTATGTAAAGATAGTATGACTAAAATTGTTAATGTGAGATATCGATTACTTCATTATAATTTTATACTTCAATTATATTTAACTCCAGAAAAATTAAAGAGATATAATCTATTTCTTCAGATTTATGTTTTAGATGTCAGAAGGAAGTAGGTTCCTTTTTTTTTACATTCTACTTGGTCATGTGAAATGGTAAAACCTTTTTGGAAGTGACTTAGTTATTTTTAAAGTTAAATTTTCATTGGATCCATCAGTATTTTTGTTGGTAATATTAAGAAGTTGAGTTTAGAATTAAGACTAACTAGATTTTAAATGATATTTTTGAGATTAGTATTGGCTGTAATCAGAAAATATTTAGCTATTACTTGAAAAATAAAGACTGATTTGAGTATATATAGATGGTATGTGGAATTTAGATTTGTATTCTATTGGAAAAAAGCGTATAATTTACATGATCATTTTTTTTAATATCAGAAAATTTGGAGCCCTTATTTGGATTATATGGGTTTAAAATTTTGAATTCTCTGGTCATACTGTGGTGGTTTTAGTCTAATCCATGGTAATTAATTATGTTATTATGGTTTATATCTCCTTTCTTTTTCTTTCCTTTCTTTCTTTGGGGGTAAGGTTAGTTGGTTAGGAGGGTTGGGTATGTGGGGGGGGCGATAGGATCGGGGGAGGGCTGTTATGGGAGGAAGGTGGGTAGTAGGGGGGTAGTGTTACACACACCATGTATTTTCATTGACTATATGTATATTTTTGATTATATCTATCATGGTTTAATACTTAAAATATTTAAAAAAAAGGAAGGGAAAAAGAGAAAAGGAAGATAAAGGATAACATATGTAAAAGAAAAAAAAGGTTATATCAAATCAAACAGCTCAATTTAAACTGGCATCAGAGCAACAATGCAATCTGACCTCTGTTTAACAGTATCAGCTTATTAATTACAAAAGACCAAACACCCAAGTCAATAGATTCAGGTTGGTTGTAAAGCAAGTTTTTTCTCGGAGGAACGTCCATCCAACCACTGGGGAACTCCACCACATAGGTTCACCATCTTGTGCAAAGATCCTCAAACTTGCAGGAAAGTGGAGGGAAGGTCTGCATTTCCATTTGTAGAGCTCACCCATTATTTCTTTTTATTTACCTCTTTCATTAAGAAATTCTTGTGGGTAATCTTCCATGAGGTACTTGAGGAGTATAAAAATGCAAGAAAAACCTCAAGAAAGAAATCAGGAAAGCTAAAAGACATGCAGTTGATTTGGCAGAAAATGTGAAGGAAAATGTTAAGCGTTTCGATAGATATATTAAGAGCAAAAGGATAGTAAGGGACAAAATTGGTCCCCTTGAAGATCAGAGTGGTCGGCTTTGTATGGAGCCAAAAGAGATGGGAGAGGTCTTAAATGTTTTTTTTTCTCCATCAGTATTCCCTGAGGAAAAGGGCAGAGTCGTGGGAAGTAAGAAAAACAAGCAGCGAGGTCTGGAAACTACACAGATGAAAGAAGAGGAAGTGCATGCTGTCTTAAAGCACATAAGGGTGGATAAATTTCCGGGGCCTGACAAGATATTCCCTCTGACCTTGAGGGAGTCTGGTGCAGGGGCCTTGGCAGAAATATTTAAAATGTCCTTAGCCACAGGTATGGTGCCAGAGGATTGGAGGGTAGCTCACATTGTTCTGTTTTTCAAATAGCTCCAAAAGTAACCATGGGAATTATAGGCTGGTGAGCTGAATGTCAGTAGTAGGTAAATTATTGTAAGGTGTTCTATGAGTTTCGATATACAATTATTTGGATAGCCATGGACTGATTAGATATAGTCAACATCGCTTTGTGCATGGTAGGTCATCTTTAGCCAATCATTAAGTTTTTCAAAGAGTTTTCCAGGAAAGTTGATAAAGGAAAGGCTGTGGATGTTATCTACATGGACTTTAGTAAGGTCTTTGACAAGGTCCTGGATAGGAGGTTAGTCAAGAAGGTTCAAACGCTAGGTATTCATGTAGTGAATAGTGAAATGGATTCAACAGTGGCTGGATGAGAGAAGCCAGACAGTAGTGGTGCACGATTGTTTCTCAGGCTGGAGGCCTGTCACTAGTGGTATGTCTCAAGGATCAGTGCTGGGACCATTGTTGTCATCTATAGCAATGATCTGGATGATAATATGGTAAATTGGATTAACAAGTTAGCAGATTACACCAAGATTGGAGGTGTTGTGGGCAATGAAGGTTTTAAAAGCTTGCAGAGGGATCTGAACCAGCTGGAAAAATGGGCTGAAAAATGGCAGATGAAATCTAATGCAGACAAGTGTGAGTTGTTGCATTTTGAAAGGACAAACCAAAAAAGGTTATACACTAAATGATAGGGCACTGAGGATGTGGCAGAACAGAGGGATTTGGTGTCACAAGTGGATGGGGTTGCAAAGAGAGCTTTTGACATATTGGCCTTCGTGGTGAACCACACCACTCCATTATCAAACTGGCATCATGAGTTGCGGGCCCCTGCAGGATCAGGAGTTCCTAGTGGCCAGGGGCACAGAGAACCCTGGGAGGCGCGTAACTTTAGAAGTTAGGTGATTGTGTTAACGCACTAACTGTAATTTTTTAAACTCCTGCAAAGATCCCATAAACAGTTCTGTTGGTTCAGCTCACAGACAACTTCTGTCGTGCTTTAGTCATTGCACCACTTGCTACATTGGTTGTATTCAAACTTTCCGTATTTTGGACCTCACAGTCGCAGGCCTGATTTGAACAGGCTAATGCCCAGATCCATCTACACCAGATTAACACTGATGCAACAAAGTACTAGTATGTTGTTGCATCGCTGAACGAAGAGGGCATTGTTGATTTCTTACACCAGCCTCCAGCCAATGACAGGTATGAAGCCATCAAAGTCCTGCTTGTATGCACTTTCGGCATTTTGCGACACAACAGGGCAGCACGACCTCTCCTTATGGACAACCTGGGTGATCGCACTCCTTCTGAACTAATAAACGCGATGCTGGCACTCACGGATGACATTAGCCCTGTCTTCTTTACAGGCAACTTTTTCCTCGAGCAAATGCCAGAAGACATCCTTTGGCTGCTTGCAGATGAAGACTTTAACGACCCCCATCACTTAGCAGCCCATGTTGATGAGTTATGGCATGCTAAGCAGCATCTAGAAATACGGGTCATGGACAATTCTACTCAATTTTGGCTCGTCACAGTTCATCTGGTCCTTCACCATTGCTGATGTATCACAGCCACTCCTGGGAGCTGATTTTTTGCGAGCACACTCCCTTCTAATAATTCTCAAAGGTCGCCGCCTAATTAATTTGAAGACTTTAGAGTCCCTCGCCTTGCACCCCATGGCATTGCCTGCACCTCGCCTTGACTCAGTGATGCTCTCGGACAGTGAATACGCCAGAATTCTAATGGAATTCTCCAACATTATTACTCTACAGTTCTTGATGGCCCACCTAAACATGGGGTACTGTACCACATTCCGACTTATGGATGTCCCCTGCATTCTTGACCGCACAGGCTACCTCCGGATAAATTGCAATTGGCTAAAGAATAATTCCGACACCTGGAGGAAATGGGGATTGTTCACCGCTCCGAAGGTGTCAGGAGAACAGAGACCTTGTGGGGACTATCGACATCTGAACAACATCACTGTGGCAGATCGCTATACAGGATTTCTCTGTGATCCTTCGCGTCGCTAAGATTTTCTCCAAAATCGACTTGGTGTATGGTACCATCAGATCCCAGTTCACCCAGATGGCATTCCTAAAACTGCCTTGATTACCCCATTTGGACTATTTGAATTCCTCCATATGGCTTTCGGTTTGAAAAACGTGACCCAGACATTTCAACGCCCATTGGATAAAGTTACCCAGGCCTAGATTTCATATTCATTCATTTGGACAACATCCTTATCACCAGCTATTCACAGAAGCAGCACAAGGCCCATCTCTGTCAACTATGTTAGTGGCTAGATGAACAGGGTTAGCGATCAACCTGACCAAATGCCAGTTTGGCCTCACATCAATCGATTTCCTTGGCCATCGCATCAGCCAGCAAGGAACTGTTCCAAGGTCAAGGCTATTTTCAAATTCCCAAGACCCTCTACCATTAAAAGCCTGCAGACATTTGTTGGCATGATTAACTTTTACTATCCTTTCATGCCAGCTGCAGCCATTTTTCAAACTTTTGTCCAGACATCCCAAGGAACAGAAATGAAATAATGAGACTGCAGCCACATTTGAGACTGCCAAAGGGGCGCTAGCGAGAGCCACTATGTTTGTGCATCTGTGCCAACAGTCAGATGGTGAATGGGTCAGGCACTGCAATAGGCGGGATCCTGAAGCAGCTCATCAGCAGCATCTAGAAACCCCTAGCTTTCTTTAGTCGTCATTTGAGACCACTGGACAAAAGTGCAGTGCTTTTGACAGGCAGCTCCTTTCCCCTTACTTGACCATATGGCATTTTCGCTATTCTAGAGGGCAGAGGGTTCACAGTCTACACAGTTCACAAGCCGTTCACTTTCACATTCACCAAGATGTCAGATCCGTGGTCAGCATAACTCTCCTACGTTTTGCCACATAGCCTATGCAAGGAATAATAAACTTGTTCCAGCTGTTCCAGACTTTAAACTAGGGGTTTTTATTTTAAAAAGCTATCCAATTACACATGGTTTTCATTTAAATTAATTGAAGGAAGTTGAAGAAATAAGTGATCTAATTACAAAGGATGAGCAACTTAATTGACATGCATTTTTTTTTTGCAGACACTGAATCATCAGGTCCTTCCAGCCAAGTCAAAGCAGCTCCCTGAAAACTCCAAGTTTTAGTAGACCATTTGTTCACAAGTTGCAATGCCCAACACAAATTTGTGCTCCTTGGACATCCATATGCAAAGATCAACAATGTTTAGGGGCAAGAACTTATCTCAGCCAAAATGTTTGTAGTATTCTAGTGTGACAGATTATGCTGTGTTTGTATTGTATATAGATATGTTTTTGGGAGATAAATTGGAGCAGGTTCTTTAGTGTAGGTCGCATACAAACACTTCTAAACAGATCTCCTTTACAATACTGGAGCTCTGCTCAAGCCAGACAGGGAGGCTCCTGGGGGCCTTTGCAAAAATTCTGGGGAGTGCCCAAGAGACTTCACTAATGGATTGTTATTTTTGAAAAGCAACAGATGAAAGAGATCAGAGGAATAGTTCGGAGCTGCAGGCTGTCTGGGAAATGCAACACATCTAAGTGTTCTAAGTGAGTCATATGGTTTTTGCAACAGAGAGAGTTTAACAGCTATTTCTCAGAGAGAGAGAGAGAGAGAGAGAGAGAGAGAGAGAGAGAGAGAGAGAGAGAGAGAGAGAGAGAGAGATCAGTTCTGCAGTTTTACAGTCAGCAGCAACAGCTGGGACTGGAACAGGACAAGCTGGCAGGCTTGTGGAAAAACCCCATTTGGAAGATGGGTTGTGAGTGCTTAGTTCAGCCTGGTCAAAACCTTGTGGTTCATACAAGAGGAGAGGACTAGCTGCCTAATGTTTCAGTGGAAATAAGGGAAACAAAAAGGAACTCTGTGGTGATCTGAAAGGAAGAGGTTATCATCTGGAAAACCTTGATGGGGCTAGTTTCTTCGGCAAGACACTGAAGTGGCTGATTAAAAGGAATCAGATGTGGGTGTCCAGCAAACAACAAATCTCTTTCTGAAAACCAATAAGAACCTTCCAGAGCGATAACCATTTACCTTTCAAGCACCAAAGCCTGGTGAATTTCATAGATGTTAAATTCTGTGCACAGTATAAAAATTGCCTGCAACCAGTGAACTTGGAGGAATGAGAAGTGAGATTGGACTTTTCTGAACTTACACACACATTACATACACGTGCACTTAGAATTAGAAGGGGTTAAGTTAGGTTAATTAATAGCGGTAAGTTAAAGTGTAATCCTGTTTTTATGTTTAAAGATAATTAAAAGCAACTTTTGTTTAAGTAACCATTTGTCTTGGTGAATATCTATTGCTGTTGGGTTTTGAGGTCCTCTGGGCTCGTAACACTAGTCAATGGCAATTAAAGTGGTTAAATCTGATATTCCCAGAATTCTCACTGTCATCTACTCCACAACACCAAGATCAGAAGCTTGTGAAGATAACAAACTTTGGGTGCACAAATGTAGCAGACCACATTACTAACAAAAACCAAGGATCCAAGGGCAGAAGGTATCTTTCTGTCACCAGCAACTTCTTTGTCTAAAATGATCACAAATCTACCCTCAAAGTGGAAGTACATTTCTTACCAGCAGGATATCCTTCAATCCATAGGCAGCATCAGAGAGGACTTTCTCCACCTGTTTCCTATGCTTTTCTTCTTGCTCCATGAGGGCCTTCTGATTTTCCAGATAAGATTGTTTTGTCTCCAGCTCATTCTTAAGAGATGTTATTTCATTCCTGAATATTATGTGAAGAAAAGAAAGTTACTTAAAATTATGTTTCAGTGTTTCAAACTTTCTAATTTAACAACACCAAAATTACCTCATATGACTACATGCCAATCCTGCCTCAAGTATTAAAACTGAATTCCCCCATACTAATCCTTAGGTTGATTAACTTGGTCTCGGAAATGCAGAGAAATTACCACATTTGAAAACTTGGTACTGAAATGTATGGAATCCTATAGATCTCAAGGAGCCACAGACGAAAAATGCAGTGCAATTATTTATGCATGTTTTGTTCATTGTATTGATGCTAATATTTGACTATTGAATTGTTCCTGAAACCTTTAAACAAGAACATACTGCAGGTATTGGAAACCAGAAGTCATTCAGTAGGACAGATAGGGAGGGCTCTCAAGTGAATGAATAAATACTGTTTTGTTGCTGGGAAGAGATTAATTCATTTAGCCTCTGGATTTAATCCAAGAATTTCTAGAAATATTTTGCCAGTGGAAGAATGGCAGATCACTATTTTATCCATCACTTAATGTTTGCTCTATTAGTGTTAAATATCAATTTCCTCAAATGATTCTTCACTTTATTTAATTCCTGTGATCATTACATTACCTGGATATTAGCTAACAACTCACTATAATTCATATGAGATAAACATCTTGCTAATGCATGAGACTTTGAGAGAAAATAAAAATTAAAAATTAAGTCTTTTATCAAGTCTTTTGATGTTTAACTCTCATCAACACCTGCAACCAACTTGCAGCCAGATTTGCAAATACCTTAGAGATTCGTTCTGAGCCTCAAGATTTTTTATCATCAACTCAAGTTGTTGAACCATCTTTTCTTGCTGCATGCATTCTCCCAGAGACTTCTGTTGCCGTTTGCATTTCTCCATCAGCATCTTCATCACCTGAAATTCAATCAATAGTAGACTCCAGTTGGTGGGGATCATGTGATGCAGAGAGTAGGAGGACATGAACTCCAGGAGCTCCCAGACCATAAAGGGAAAAAAAAGCACAAAAATTAAAGTTAAAAAAACTAAAAGGTGCAGAGAACAAGACTAGATCGCTTACCTGCCAAAGATGGGGAAGAAAAACAGCAGCCAGAAAAAGACCAGTGAAATATTCGGGAATAGAGAGGCTCAACTCAACCCGACTTGAGGGGATCAAGATGGCACGGGAGATCGCAGACCTGGATCTCTGACGGCCCCCACGGTGGCGGAGGAGATGTGACCTGAGGAGAGTACCCTGGGCTCGCCCGGGGAAACAGTCAACAGGAAGACCACAAACCCAAAAACTTGCGATGATGTGGTCGGGAACCAGTCGTTGGGTGACAGGGGGCCCAGGGAGGGGACTGACTCCGATGGTACCCATAACTCCAGGGGCACTCGAGCCTAAAGCCCAATGGTCAGTAAGAATGTGAGGCGGGGGTGTGCAGGAGACCTTGGACCCGTGGCAGAAGAGGCTAGTGTGTCGAGTGACAGTGGGAACAGCTCCTTCCCCACAGCAACAAGCAACAAGACACACAAATACAAAGCACGACAGTCAGCAGGCACAACAAGGGGAGGGGCGAGGGAGACCTTGGCCCTGCAACTGCAGAGGTGGCAGAGACTACGACTAACTCATCCAGCAATGAGGGAAGGAGCACGAGAGCTGGCAGGCATGGGAAGAGGAGCGGCGCAGGAGATCTTGACCCTACAGAGGCAGCTGATGCTGCAATGGACCCATCCAGTGATGGTGAAGGCAACATGGTGGCCAATAGCTGTGGCAAGACAACGTCGGGCAGCACGAGGCTGCCAAGATGGTGGCGGCAGGGAGAAGAGAGGAACCCTTGTTGTAGGTTATCCTGGAGACGATGGAGAAAGTGGAAAACCGATTATCTTTTGACTTAAGCAATAACAAAAAGGACAGCTGAACAGATGTGTAAATGTTTTAAAAGGAAAAGTGGCTGAGGTAGAGGAGATAACAGGAAATAATGAGGACAGAATACTGAAGATGGAAAAAGAGGTGAACAACGTGGGGGGCAGAAAGGAGCCGTCACTGGCAGAAAATTATAATGGGAGAAATATTTTTAAAATTGTGGGATTGAAAGAGGGCAAAGAGGGGGAAATCCTGTGGATTTTCTCCAGTGCTGGTTGCCAGAGACTGGGGAGGGAGAACCTGGGGAGTTAATGGAAATAGAATGGCCCACAGGTCCTTCCTCTTGCGCCCAGGCCCTGGACAGAGACCACATTCGGTGCTGGTGAAACTACTGTGCCTCCAGAACCAGGAAAACATTTTGAGTGCAGCGATTGTGGGGGTGAAGGGGGTTGGGGGGGGGGGGTTCTGCTGGAATTGGATGGTAACAAAGTGCTTTTCTACCCAGATATAAGTGAGGCCCTGCTATGCCAAAGAAAAGAACTGGAGCCAATAAAGAGGGTATCAAAGCAGAAGGGATATGAGAGTACAATTAGATACCCAGCCACTTTGAAGATATCGATGCCAGGGGTAGGGGAGGGGGGGGGGGGGGAAGAGGAGAGAAAATTCTTCTCTGATGGAAAAGAAGCCTCAGTTTGTCAGCTTCAAGTTCATAATAACTAACAATACTAGAATGGAAATTATTAAGATACTATGGGTTAACAACAATTAAGAGCTTAAAAGAAATGGTCAGTGTTTCATGGAAAGTGAAAATGTATTGTAAACAGCAATAGTGGACCAATAAGAATTAAGAATCCATGGTTTGTGCATAAAAATAAGAATGGGGAAAGAATGTGATAAGAAGAATGGTCTGGGATGCTCAGAGGAGGTGGGCAGAGAGGCAGATGGGTGCGAGATACACAACCTATTATATGGAGGGGGATGGTGATGAAATGGGGGGAAAAACAATCACCAAAGGAGGGAGAGGGGATGACAGATGGAACAAGGGTGTGAATCATGGATATACTACGTGGGGTCAATTAACTGTGCTATTATAATTCTTTTTTGGGTTTGTTGTCTTCGTCCTCGACTTATTTTCCCAGAGTTTGTCGCGGGCCTGGCGGGCTGGAGCATACAGCTGAAGGTAAAAGGTTGAATGAATGATGGATATGGACAGTGGAGGTACAGAAGAAACACAGGTCTGAGAGTCTCCGGGGCAAAGGCTAAAAGTATTGTATGTTAGTTTCATTGTTAATGGCCTGAATGGGCAGGTGAAGAGGAAAAGTCTTGGCACAAATTAAAAAAAGTGGGAGTGGATCTGATCTTTCACCAAGAAACTCACTTAACAAAGCATGAACACCAAAAGTTAAAAAGGGGAAGGGCAAGCCAGATAATATCCTCCTTGTTCAGCTCGCATGAAAGGGGGGGGTGGCAATTCTGATAGGGAAGAGTGTTCCAGTGAGAGTGCAGAATATGACTACATAGAACAGAAAGATTTGTAATGGTGCATTGTTAGATATATTCAGAATCCTGGACCTTGGTAAATCTGTACGGCCCCAACTTTGATGACGAAAAGTTCATACAGAGCATTTTCCTAAGATTGGCAGAAGGAAAGGAGAACATTCTGATTGGGGAAATTTTAATTTTTGTCTGGATCCTGTCTTAGATGTCAACAAAGAAAATAACTAAAACAGTGAAGGCTACTATTGGATATATGAAGGAGCTGAACGATAGACATATGGAGGGAGAGGGATTACTCAAAACGACAACTCCTATTCGAGAATAGATTTTTTTCTTGGCTTCAGCTCATATAGAGGGTAGGACCATGGAGGCTGAGTACTTGGAGGGACTTCTCTCGGATCATTCACCTCTAATATTAACAATAGAAATGCCAGATAAGCATGATACGGCATACAGATGGCATCTTAATACATTGCTGCTAAAGAAGCCGGAATTTTGTAGTTTTATAAGAATGCAGATAGACATATTCTGTGAGGCCATCTGTACCTCTACTCCAGATAAATTCCTCCATAAGGATCCCCTCAAAACATATTTGAGAGGTCAGATAATTGGATGCACCAAAGCAGTGAAGAAAGAATATTAAGGAGGTGGATGAATTGGAACAAGAAATTGCTCACTTAGAAAAGGATTTCCAAAAATCAGAATCAGAGGACCATTACAGGGCTCTAATAAATAAGAAAATGAAATACAATATGCTTCAAATGTACAGTGTGGAAAAGGCCATAATATGGTCAAAACAAAAATATCATGAACTGGGGGAGAGAGCCCATAAAATCCTCTTGGCAGTTGAAGACAGAACAGGCCTCGAGGACAATCAATGTGATACAAGCTGGAAATGGCAGGATCACGTATAAACCAAAAGACCAATGAGACCTTCAGGGAATTTTATGAGGGTCTATACAAATCAGAGCTAATGGGGGGAGGGGGGGGGGGTCCTAATACAGTCAAACAGTTCCAGTCTAAATAAGAGCTTCCAAATTTAGACCCAGAAGAATAGGAGGCCTAGATCTTCCCTTCATGGAGGAAGAGATAGGGAAAGCAAGGAACTCACTGTAGACTAACAAGTCTAGAAGGAATTTAAAGATTTACTTATGCTTCTCTACATATAAGTGGTAGACCAGGAAATGGTGACTCATAGCCTCCCAGAATCTTTATCGACAGCAATCATTATGACGATTCTTAAAAAAGACAAAAATCCATTATTGCCATCTTCTTATAGACTTACTTCAGATTATAACATACTTGCCAAAGCCCTGGCAAATAGATTGTTTATTAGTTTTGTGCAAAAGAAACAGGCAACAGACAACATTCGCAGACTGTTGAGTATCCTGCATCTGGCACAATCCAGAAACAAGAGAGGCCTGGCTGTGGCTATGGATGCAGAAAGTGCATTTGACAAGTTGGAGTGGGATTTTCTATTCAAGGTGCTGGAAAAGTTGGGGTTAGGACCAATTTTTACAAATTGGATAAGGGCGCTGTATCATGCGCCTAAGGCTAAAGTTGTGACCAACAGACAAATTTCTCCAACTTTCCCAATGACAAGATCAAGTAAACAAGGGTGCCCGCTGTCTCCAGCCCTGTTCATACTAGCCATGGAGTCACTAGCCAAAGTCATTCGCCAGGATCCAGATATTAAAAGAACATAAAATCAACTTATTTGCAGATGACATACTGATACATCTGATAGACCCAGCAAACTCACTGTCCAAGCTGCACTCTACTCTGGGACCATGGGGAGATCTCCAGCAACAAGGTTAATTGGAACAAGAGTGAAATTAAAGGGGACTACAGTCAATGTCAAGAGAACAGCTATTTAAAGTGGCCACAAAACGGGATCAAATATCTAGGAGTTAGAATAGACAAAAACTTGAAAAATTTATAAACTAAATTATACCCCCTTGCTTGAAAGAATCGGGGAGGACTTAAATAGGTGGATGTCCCTGCCAATAACCTCGGTGAGCAAGGTCAACTATATTAAAATAAATGTGCTGCCGAAGCTTTAGTACCTCTTCCAGACATTGCCCATGGCATTGCCCTGAGGATTCTTCAAAAGTTGCTCTCACATGCAAGAACATTTCTGTGGAATGGAAAGGTAGCCAGGGTCTCAATGGAAAAATTGATCTGGAATTACAGTCTGGGCTGCAGTACAAGCATAAGTACAAATGCCAGACTTCAAGAAATACTATTGGGGAGCCCAGGCGAGGTATATCACCTCACTCTTTGAAGGCGGAGATGCACCATCCTGGGCACAAATTGGCCTGCACATGGTGGGCGAGAAGGTGGCAGAGGACTTTATTTATAAATAGGACGCTAAATTGTTATCTGCAAAATCAGGCAATCCTATACTAAAACAAATCATCACTATCTGGAACAAAAATAACCAATATTTAGGTATCAAAGTGAGGCTGTTCCCAAAAATACCTCTGACTCCAAATAGATTAATACCATTAAAGGTAGGCAAAAAGATCCTGGACACCTGGCGTTGCAATTACATCAGGTGGATAGAGGACTGTTATGAGCAGGGGAAACTAATGTCATTTGAACAATTCAGACATAAGTTATGGCTTATCAGACAAGATGTTCCACTGCTACCTCCATACAAGATCTTTCCTGCAGGACAAATTAGGTGCAACTATGCCCCTACCAGAGTGCAGCTACATAGAGACCACGATTCGAAGGGGGAAACACATGGAAGTTCATCTCGACAATGCATCTCCTTCTCCAAGTGGAGGGACCCAAATCTGGCCTTCACAAATCAAGGCAGAGGTGAGAATCGGACTTAGGAGTAGTGATTATTGAGCGGTGCTGGTCCAACTATGTCGGACCAATGTGACTGCAATCATCAACGGGCAGTACAGGCTGGTACAATACAATTTTCTGCACCAGCTGTACCTGGCACTGCAAAAACTGAACAGGTCGAAACCAGAATTATCAGATCAATATTTCAGATGCAGCATTGAGACAGGAACCTTTGTGCAAGCAATCTGGACATGTACTAAGGTGAGCCCCTTTTGAGTGGAGCTAGGTCAAATCCTAGGAAAAATTATAGGCAAAGAATTCCAACAAGACCCTGAGTTGTTCCTGTTGGGAAATATAATGGACTTAAGACTTACAATGAAACTGTCTAAATTCTAAATCCAATTCGTAATGATTGCAATGGCAGTGCCCAGGAAGTGCATAGTGGTTACCTGGAAATCCTACCCCTCCCCGAGCACTGCGCACTAGAACAAGGAAATGCAAAGTTGTGTTCCTCTGGAGAAGATCATTTACAATTTCAGGAAAAAAAATGATAATTTCAAAAAAAATTTTGCAACCATACTTAAATTCCATAGGAGCACAACTATAGGTGGAGCACTGTATCTCACCACCCTGCCTGCTCTGTCTACTCCTCAACTGCTTGGCGGGGCGGGGGGGGGGGGGGGGGGTGGTCCATCTCATCTCAAGCAGGTAAAGAGAAGAAAAGAAAGCAGACTGACCTGTGGCCGCTGTGTTGTGACAAACCCACAAAATCCCAGTTATGTGCTTCATGGCTTTGTTGTGAGTGTCCTTAGTGTCCTATGTAATTGTGGTTAGTTAAACATTAAGTGTTAAATCTGGGGGTTGGGGAGGAAGGGAGATAAAAAAAGAGAGCTTGAACTCTGCAGAAAACTGTATAAAATAGGTAATTGTAAACTGTAGTCAATGCCGGTTCCGTTATCGCCGACACTGAGAGCGTCGATAGCTGCCGGTTCCGTTATCGCCGACACTGAGAGCGTCGATAGCTGCCGGTTCCGTTATCGCCGACACTGAGAGCGTCGATAGCTGCCGGTTCCGTTATCGCCGACACTGAGAGCGTCGATAGCTGCCGGTTCCGTTATCGCCGACACTGAGAGCGTCGATAGCTGCCGGTTCCGTTATCGCCGACACTGAGAGCGTCGATAGCTGCCGGTTCCGTTATCGCCGACACTGAGAGCGTCGATAGCTGCCGGTTCCGTTATCGCCGACACTGAGAGCGTCGATAGCTGCCGGTTCCGTTATCGCCGACACTGAGAGCGTCGATAGCTGCCGGTTCCGTTATCGCCGACACTGAGAGCGTCGATAGCTGCCGGTTCCGTTATCGCCGACACTGAGAGCGTCGATAGCTGCCGGTTCCGTTATCGCCGACACTGAGAGCGTCGATAGCTGCCGGTTCCGTTATCGCCGACACTGAGAGCGTCGATAGCTGCCGGTTCCGTTATCGCCGACACTGAGAGCGTCGATAGCTGCCGGTTCCGTTATCGCCGACACTGAGAGCGTCGATAGCTGCCGGTTCCGTTATCGCCGACACTGAGAGCGTCGATAGCTGCCGGTTCCGTTATCGCCGACACTGAGAGCGTCGATAGCTGCCGGTTCCGTTATCGCCGACACTGAGAGCGTCGATAGCTGCCGGTTCCGTTATCGCCGACACTGATAGCGTCGATAACTGCCGGTTCCGTTATCGCCGACACTGATAGCGTCGATAACTGCCGGTTCCGTTATCGCCGACACTGATGGCGTCGATAACTGCCGGTTCCGTTATCGCCGACACTGATGGCGTCGATAACTGCCGGTTCCGTTATCGCCGACACTGATAGCGTCGATAACTGCCGGTTCCGTTATCGCCGACAATGATAATGTTGATAACTGTTTGAGTTCAAGTTTGGAAAATCATAAATAAAATATTCAAAAAATAGTATATTCCAGTGAGAAAAATAAGCTTTTGCAATGGTTAGATCAATATGGAAACAGAGAATTAGACATTCTTCGAAGAACTCAACTACGGAAAATGTAAGTGTTAACACATTTGTCAATTGCATTGTTTGAACTGTACATTGATTTTCAAAAGTTATTTTATACATACCACATCTCATGATTATTTTGAAAACTGAACCCTACAGGGCTAAAGCAATAATGGGAACACAGATATGTAATTAACAGACAGAAATTAGGAATAGTGTTCTGCCTGTTTTAATGATTGGAGGGAAATGAACTGCATATGAAGATTCAAGTTATAACCAAGACCTGCATGCAGTATTGCAATAACCCAACCACATATTCTGGGCATAATTTCCAAGTCTGCATCTGAAATGAAAGTGAAAATAACACAAAGCAGACATAAATAGCTACAAAATTCAGGAGGGCACAGATTGATCAAACAAACAGACAAGGGGCAAGGAACCTTCACATTGAAATAGGCACAAGGAGTTGCAGTAACATGAACTAAAGAAAAGATGTCAACAAAACCTTGTGCAGAGCCATAAAGTGAGCTCTTAGTTGAACTATCCCATCTAATTCAAGCCTTCTATCTTGCAGATTGATGGAATCCGAATAATCTGTCCAAATCAAAGTGGAAGTTTTGAGGATGTTCAACATTTTTTGATGTAGCTAATTGTTAGAAGGTGTGTGTTTATTTAGCTTTAAATTAATTGGCCAAGGAGCCAGCCAGGTGATGAGCAGGAACATTTCTATTCTTGCAGCAAGTTATGTCAGTCTTCATTTATTTATTGCTCATCTCTAAATCTTTACAGTCTTTATGGTAACAGCATTCTCACTCTTCAGCATTCCCTATTAACGGTACACAGTTTTGCCAGTTCTGATAGGTTTAAAGGGATGCTGATGGAAAGTCATTGATATAATTGCATGTTCCTGCAAGTCTCTTCTCTCCTTGTGGGGAATATGTAGCCAATTTAGGTACATATTCCCCCATAAATAGAGAAGAGTTGGATATGCCAAATTGGATATCATGAGACATTTGATTTGATTCTTAGTTTTGCATGCAGTCACTTTTAAGTAGAAAGATTACAAGTAAATGGGAAGCATTATTTTAAGTTCCATTCCAAGGTTAAAAACCTTGAAATGGAAATACGTCAGTGTTGCTTCATCGTCATAAGGGTGAAACTCATGCTCGCTTCGGCAGCACATATACTAAAATTGGAATGATACAGAGAAGATTAGCATGGCCCCTGCGCAAGGATGACACGCAAATTCGTGAAGCGTTCCATATTTTTAAAAGAAAAAAAAAGACTGAAACTCCTTACACAAGACCACTTGCACAGTGCTATTAGGTAACAGGAATACAGCAATTCAATAATGAGGTTTTCTCTTGAATTAGATGGGATAGTTCAACTAAGAGCTCACTTTATGGCTCTGCACAAGGTTTTGTTGACATCTTTTCTTTAGTTCATGTTACTGCAACTCCTTGTGCCAATTAGAAATGGGTATGAAATACCTACTGGCCTCACTAACAATGACTGCATCCCCAGAAGCTTTTAAAAATTAGTGATCTCCTAAAGCTATTTCAGAGCACAGCTAGGAATCCAGCATATAGGACTGGAATCACTTACAGTAACTGGCCCGAAGAGTTTGGCAGATTTCTTCATTTTAACAACATTTTAGTACCTCTTTGTTCACTATTCCAGCTACTATTATGGGATTTGAACTCTAATCTACGGAGTATGTCAAAACTTTTGGATGCCAAGTCCATTGGCAAAACCATGCAGTTGCCATAACCATGGTTTCCATTGGCCAACAACGATGGCTAAGTTTTTATTTAAATAAAGGAATTAGGCAAAGGCAGAACCTCAGATCTATGAGGTGTCACGAGGGATAATGGAGAGCTTTTGAAGGCATGATACATCACAATAAGCCTCAGCCTGTACTGCAAGTTTCCATGATTTCCTTTCCACATGAAGCTCTTGGAAAAACCACCCATGATAAACACTCCATCTGATCATTTTTTTTTTGGTGCAATATCACATAACTAAAATAGGTCTGTTAAAAATTGCTGTTTAAAAACAAGATATTGTTGCTACAAACAAATCCTTCCCATCCTCCAGACAATCCAGATCTCCTGCCAGAGGAAAAGAAGACAAACCTTTTGGTTGCTGAGATTCTTTCTGATCAGATCCTTCTGATTTTCCTCCAAGATATTAATATTTCTCCACTGCTTCATAGCTTCCACCTTCAGTTCATCATTCTCTTTGATTATTTTCATGCTTTTATCTGACATCTTCCCCAGCTGGTTACTAATGGACACATTTTCACGTATGGCTCTTTTTGTTGTTTCTGCCACTTGTTTCTTTGAAATTTGACGAAATTCTGCAGCTACGGTATTCACCCGTGCAATCATCTCCTTCTTTAATCTAAAGAAATAATGCAGTTGGCAACAGATATGGTTAGCCTATTTCTGTCAATCCAATTGGATTAGGACCTCAGTTTAGTGTTTCTTGCTCAAACCATGACATAGGGCTCAGGCCTAAAATATTGGTTTTAGATCTTTGCCTCCAGACACTGTGAGACCTGCTGTTTCTCCAACTTTTTTGTGTATTAACTACTGTTACAAGCCCAGAGGACCCCAAAACCCAGCAGCAATAGATATTCATCAAGGCAAATGGTTACTTAAGCAAAAGTTGCTTTTAATTATCTTTAAACATGAAAACAGGATCATACTTTAACTTACCACTATTAACTTAACTAAACTAACTTAACCCCCTTCTAATTCTAAGCGCAGATGTATGTAATGTGTATGTAAGTTCAGAAAAGTTCTTTGATTCACAGTCCAATCTCATTTCTCATTCCTCCAAGTTCACTGGTATCAGGCAATTCTTGTACTGTGCACAGAATTTAACATTTATGAATTTCACCAGGCTTTGGTGCTTGAAAGGTAAGTGGTTACCACTCTGGAAGATTCTTGTTGTTTTTCAGATAGAGCTTGGTTGTTCGCTGGACACAAACTGATCCCTTGTAATCAGCCACCATCTTGTCAAAGGAACTTGCCCCATCGGGGTTTTCCAGATAATTGCCTCTTTCTTTCAGGTCACCACAGTGTTCCTTTTTGTTTCCCTTATTTCAAGTGAAACATTAGGGAGCCAGCCATCTCCTCTTGTATGGATTAAAAGGGCTTTGACCAGGCTGAACTAAGAACTCACAACCAGTCTTCCAAATGTGGTTTTTCCACAAGCTTTCCAGCTTGTCCTGTTCCAGTCCCGGCTGCTGCTGCTGACTGTAAAACTGCAGAACTGAATTCACTCTCTCTGAGAAAAAGACTGTTTGACTCCATCTGCTTGCAAAACCACATGACCCTCTTGGAACAGCAATCTGCATTCCAGACAGCCTGTGGCTCCAAACTACTCCTCTGATCTCTTTCATCTGTTGCTTTTCAAAACAACAATCCATTAGTGAAGTCTCTTGGGCACTCCCCAAAGTTTTTGCAAAGGTCCCCAGGAGCCGTCTTGTCTGGCTTGAGCAGAGCTCCAGTATTTTAAATGAGATCTGTTTAGAAGTGTTTGTATGTGACCTATACTAAAAAAAAAACCTGCCCCAATTTATCTTCTAAAAACATATCTAAATATAATACACACAACATAATCTGTCACACTACAATCACAGCATCTGCAGACTTTGTTTCACTCAAAATTTTCCTACTGCCAGATCACTATCCAGTAAATCAATGATACACTTATGAAGATTAGCTTAAGATAGGACCAGTTTTAACTGTATTGTTTTACCTGCCCCAGTTATCATTTTGCAGTACAAAGTAATAATATACAGTTCCATAATGGGAGGCAGTATGTATATGCTCATAACAACTGAAATTGAACAACTTAGTTGGGTTCCTCTGTAAATGCCAGAGCATTCAAAATTGATACCAAGCAAATTGATTAAGTACAAGGAGACACAAAATTGGTTTGAAGACTCTTTGGGAAATATTAACTGTGATTAGCCATAGTCACGAGAGATACCTTTTCAATATGAAATAAAAAAACAGATAATCTTGGAAAAACTCAGCCAGTTAGGCAGATTCTGTGGAAAGAGAAAGTTGTAATCAGGTGTGTGACACTTCATCAGATGCTGCATGACCTGTTCAGTTTTCCCCTAGTTTTTCTACATTTTTTTTTAAACTTTAGATTTCTTGCTTTAGTAGTTTTCAACTTCCACTTTTACAAAATGCTATGGCAAGTTTCTCCAGGTCCTTAGCAGTCAAGCCAGTAGTGTTGAAGGAAATGGGCTGTGCAAGACTGCACTGGGAAAGTGACAAAAGTTAACATTGATTCAATTTTTAAATGAAGGCTTTAAATACTCATGGAAAACCAAAGGAATATAATATTCAGAAATTGCTCAAATACGATATTTTAATTTGCCTCAAGCAGTGGAAAACTTATGTTTCAAGCAACCAGTCAAAGCATCAATTGCACTTCGTACTATAATGAACTAACAACCCTTTTAATTTTTTGTTTGGGATTAAAGGGACTTTGTTAGCATTAACAAAGGAACAGCAATGGAAAATTCACCAGACAATGGTAAATTCAAAATAATGGTTTTTATTAAGCTATCAATAACATAACATTTCTTACTTATCTCTAAACTTAACTCTAAATGTAATCCCAGTATGTGCAAATGCAAAGACTGAGAGAGAGACAGAGCGAGAGCGAGAGATTAGAGTCCATCTCTGAAAAGTCAATTTTTAAACTTCAGCATCATTTTAGTCTTGCTTGAAGGTCTTAAATTCTTGGTTCAGAAATAATTATAAAGTGTTTTTAAACATCATATATTCAGGTCTCTTTACTCACAATTCTTGAGATATATTCTTTAAAATGTGACCATTTTTTGAGCTACCAATGTACCTCCTGTGAAAAGTAAAATACAATTCCTGTGTTCCCAGGATCAAATCTTTTTTACTGAAGACTTTGGAATCTGCTTTCCACACTAAGAATCTGCCCTCTTTTCAAAGAGACAGCGAATTTGGCTATTTTCTTCCATGATGAATTCACAAACCCAGAGAAGGGTTAAACAAAGTGGCCATACAAGAACAGACCCAGTAGAATTCTATACTCTTTTCCAAAGAGAAAGCAAAGAGGTCTTCCTTATTTCAAAAGCCACTTATTCTGTGTTCATCTCTTCTTAGAAGTAATACATAACAGCACCTGTAATTCAACCCTGTCTTCCACAAGGTTCCAACCCCAGTGTGTCACAGGGATTTTACTTCTATACTCTCCAAACTGAACTCTGTCTCTCATTTTGTTAATTTATTTCCAGCCCATTTCTCATGTCACAGGGTATGTGACATAATTTCTGTCTTCGAAGCTCATAAGATCTTTTGACACAAATGTGTTAGAAGCATTTAAAACCACTTATGTCTCCAAAAAGTCTGCTTTCCTCAGAACTAACATGGCCATGCATTTATACAGGTGCTACAGGTGCATCTATTGTTTCCAATTTCTCAAGAACCATCATAAATCCTTTTCATTTTTGAAAAAAATTATTTTATGTTATATGTATTAAAGATTATATACAAATATGATCGACAATATACCAAAATCAATACATGCTTTTTCTAACAATTTTCTCCCCTTCCCTCCTACCCACACCCTCTCACTCCAAATATTGTATTGTTTTGTAACCCATATTTATTTTTAGTTGATCAAATATCATTAAATTTCTCCCTTGATAACAATTTTTAATAGTTTTAATTCCTTAATTTGACCAATTAATAAAATTTATATTATTCAATGCAAGTGGGATCAGTTTATTTTATTAAAGGCATTCTAATTATACCATAATTTCTAATTCCCATCTGCACGTGAGCTTTGTGCCATATATTTAATCAAATGTTTTAATATTGGTGTATCTTTTTCTCCAATTAATAATTTATAATTAAATTTGTAATTTCACCTATTTTATTCATTTCTATGTTTATCCATCTACTTTCTCCCTCTTCAAAAAACAAAGAATTAAATCTTAATTGAGCAACTTTATAATAATACTCAAAATTTGGAAGTTGTAGATCTCCTGATTCAAATCTCCAAGTCAATTTTTCTATTGAAGCTCTAGACATTATGCCCTTCCACAACATTTTTTTTATAGACTTATTCAAATCTTCAAAAAAATTTCTGGGTACAACGATAGGTAAGGACTGGAAAAATATTCATTTTAATACAATTAAATTGACCAATTAATGTAATAGGCAAATCCATCCATTTCTTCAAATTGTCTTCAATTTTCTTAAAGGGCTATAATTAATTTCAAATAATTAATTTTTAGATCTTTTCAATACTTATTTCCAAATATTTAATTCCATTTCCAGGCCATTTAAATGTATATTTTGTTTACATTGTGGATAATCACCTGTAGTAAGAGGCATGATTTCACTCTTTTCCCCCAATTTATCTTGTAACCTGAAACTGCTCCAGGAACTGTCAGGGCAGCAGGGACGATCAATGGGGGCCGGCGAGGCAGTCCTCAGCAGGGGCAGTCAAGGACCATCAGGGTAGTCGGGACAGCAGGGACCGGTGGGGCAGTAGGGGGCGTCAGGGGGAAGCCAGTGCGGGGTGGGACAGCCACACCAGGCCACTTCAGCCTTCAGGGCCACTCTCTGTGGCTCAAAACATAGCAGAATAGTGCCCATCTTCCCTACCCATAATCCCCCACAAAGCTGGAACTGTTCTGGGAATCTTAGAGCGGTTTCAGCTGCATGGGGATTATGGGTAGGGAAGACGGACATTGCTCTCCCAGTATTTATGATGGGTGGTGCTACGGCACCAGTCGCCTCACCTCCGTCAGATCCGGAGAGTGCTACGAGGTGCCTCTGGATATGAATGGGACACTGGAGCTGCTGTCTGAAAGGTAAGTTCCCATTTTTCCATCCGCTCCGTAGCCAGTCTCAAGGCAGAAGCTCAACATGAAATGGCGTAATAACTATTCTCTTTGTGCCATGTGCCTTTTTCTGCAGACTTGAGAGATTTCCTGATAACAAGGAATAAATGTGTTTACCTGTCTTTGTCTACCACTGCTCTCCTCTCCAAGTTGTAAATAATGTCACTGTGTGCTTCTTCTTGTTGCTTTAACTGTTGTTCAAGGACAGCAAATTTTGCCATCAAATCATCCTTTTGAACTCTAAATTCCTCTAGTGCATCAAGCTTTCCAGCTGCAAAACAAAACACTAAAAATCAGCACTCTTGAAAATAAATTCCATCACAACACAATATTGTGGTACTTCTGCACATTTCCTTTTTTAATATATTTTGAAGAGTATACTGAGTGCAACGTGGACCCTCTCGGTTAAAAAAAAGCAACTAGAGAAAGACCACTAATTTTACATCCCTTTGCTAAAATGTTAGGGCAGATTGCTCTTCTGCTATTTTAATTATAGTACATGCTATTGTTCTGTATCGGATGACACTGAAATTTCCACCTAAAATGTTGGATTTGAGCGATATCCTTTGAATAAGATGACCCCAAATCTGGCACTTACTGCTGATCAGTGGAGTCTATTAAAAGCAAATCACAATATTTTAAATAACAAATTATAATTTAAAGCTTTCAATTTTATTTGCACATTTTAAAATAAACCTCCAACAGTTCCTGAAACAGGCCATTTAAAGCCCGTACAGAGCTGACAGAAGTGGAACAAGGCGAAAATAATTAACTGCCATGTGAGTTTCCATGGGAGCCACCAGGAAGATGGCAGCATTGATGTGATTTTGTAAAAACACAATGCTGGAGAAACTCAGCAGTTCAAACAACATCCTTTGTATATCAAAGATAAAAATACTTAACTGACATTTTGGGCTTGAGCATCAGGTATTAATCAAGGTATGAATTTTAGACTCTTTGTATTGGACAACGCTTGACTTTTAAGGTGAAAAATTTAAGTTTGGATCATCCTATACAACAGCATATACGATAAGAGTGGTGCAGCTGGAGACTTCACAACCAATGAGCCTCAGAATTGGGGAAAGGGCTACAGGTTGGCAATCTACAACGGATATGAGAAAAAAAACACTGACAATTATTTTATGCAAAAAGTTGTAAAGATTGAAATTCTGCACCTCAAACCATACAGTATACAAGGCTGATATTAATTTTTTTTTGGTGCATAGGACTCAAGGAAAATATGGGGCCCAGGTATTGAGGTCAGCATCCTCCCATGATCTTGCTGGACAACAGAGCAAACTCAAGGGGGCACATGACCTACTCCTGCTCCTTTTTTTAAATGGTCTTGTTTCATCCCAAGTTTTCAATGAGATGGAACAAATCATAAGTATTTCTCAGTTCTTACATATATAGCCCAAACCATGGAGATTCTGCAAATTTCAAAAGCATAAAGCAGGCAAGTATTAATTTCTGACTGAGTTTTCAAGCAAGCCAATTCTATTACTTAACTGAAGTCTCATCCTTTTGCATCTTTGTCTCCCCTTGTGTGCTTGGTGACTAATATTGAAGTACTTTCAAGTTTATTTTTAACCCATCTAGAATTTTGAAGAAATAATCAGTAAATGCTGTTCTACCATTTAAAAAATAAATTGTGGTTCATCCTGTAAACAATTCAAGATCAATTTTAATGAAGATTATTTATTAGAGAAATTAAGGAATTTTCTATCTTCTTTGAAGCTAATGGACATTTTGTATTTTCATGGATAAAAATAAAACTATTTACAGCATAAACCTGCATTTATGTAACATTTTTAATATGAGAGTTTTTCTTCAGAAAAACATTCTCAAGATAAGGATAGTGGTCAGTTAATGTACACATTTAGGAATGTGAAGATGCAGAAGGATTTAGACAGGGAAAACAAGGTTATGAACTTAGGGAGCAGACCATTCTGGTGAATGCTATAGGAACACAATGTTTGTGGAGAAGAGGAGGGAATAACTTTTCAAAAGGCAGAGGAAAGACCCTACTCTTCTAGGGAAGATAAAGAACAAGTTTAGTTAGGAATAAAAGTGAAACCTTCAACTTAATACCACCTGAGGAGTCACGTGATGGAGTAGTGGCCGGACGGTGAACTCCAGCCCTCTCCAGAAAAGTCGGGAAAAACAAGAGAAAATACAAAGGCACAGAAATAAAAGTTAAAGAAAAGTGAGTATAAAGGTGGAAAGAAGATGGCGACAAAAAAGAAAAATCAAAATCAACGGTAAGAAGAGAGGAAGAGAAGACAACGGAGGAAGAAAGAGAAGGCCTTACCTGTCCGAAGAGGCCCGATGTGGAGAGAGAAGCCCGCTTCCTCAGGTCGGTAGAAATAGGACTACAAAAATAGCTCGCAGAGCCGAGTAAAAGTGCGCAACTCCTCGCGCATGCGCGATGCGCGACTCCTCGCGCATGCGTGATGCGCATGAAAAAAAACACACCGACGGAAGGGGGGACCAGCTGGGGAGTCGATCTCCACACCCGGCAACGACAGCTGCAGAACACCTGCAGCAAGAAGAGACCACAGAAGACAATGGAAACAAGAAAGAAGAGAAGAAAAGGGCAACAAAGAAACAACAGATGGCCAACCCAGAGGAAGAAGAAGAGGAAGAGTACAGTGAATTAGAAGAAGGGAAAGGCAAGGTAAAGGATATACTTTCTCTTGTTAGAGGATACATGGAGTCATTTAAAGAATGGCAAACACAGGAATTTAATGATTTAAGAAGAAGAATAAACAACACAGAAGAGAAAGTGAATAAAATAGATATGACCTTAACAGAAATGGGAAAGAAAATGGACAAGATGGAAGAGCGGGCAGTAGCAGCAGAAATGGAGGTAGAAGACTTAAAAAAGAAATTGGAGGAATCTAATAAAAAAACTAAAGAGACACAAGACCTACTAGCTCAAAAAATAGATATAATGGAAAATTATAACAGAAGAAATAACATAAAGATAGTGGGCCTGAAGGAAGATGAAGAAGGCAAGAATATGAGGGAGTTTATAAAAGAGTGGATCCCTAAGACCCTAGGATGTCCAGAACTACAGCAAGAAATGTAAATAGAAAGGGCACATAGAGCATTGGCCTTTAAACCACAACCACAACAAAAACCAAGATCTATTTTAGTAAAATTCCTAAGATATACTACAAGAGAAAAGGTACTGGAGAAGACAATGGAAAAAGTAAGAGAGGGCAACAAACCACTGGAGTATAAAGGGCAAAAAATCTTCATTTATCCAGATATAAGTTTTGAACTCCTAAAGAAGAGAAAAGAGTTCAATACAGCAAAGGCGATTTTATGGAAGAAAGGGTATAAATTTATACTAAAGCATCCAGCGGTATTGAAAATATTTATTCCAGGACAACAAAACAGACTATTCTCGGATCCAGAAGAAGCACGAAAATTTGCAGAACAATTACAAAAATAGACTGAGGGAGGAAGACGGGTAATGAGAGTAAAAATGATCACAATTGATATGTATGTGGGTAAAGACAAAAATAGACTGAGGGATGAAGACGGGTAATGAGAGTAAAAATGATCACGATTGATATGTATGCGGGTAAAGAGGTATAAGAGTGAATAGAGACAATGTGCATACGTGAATGTATCTGTACTTAGAGGAAAATATAGATAGTATAGACAAGAATTAATAAGGGAAGGTAATGGAATAGAGAGAATAAGGAGGGAATTAAAAGAGTGACCTTTGTGACATATGAAAAGTGAAATCTTTTCTGGGGGGGGGCTGGGTGGGGGGGAAATAGCGGTCACTGCAAAATCAGTTGACGCTTGCGAGTGGATTCGCAAATCCAAATGGAGAGGGGAGATGTGGTTGTCCGACAAGGGATAAAGGACAACTCAGGAGGGGAAGGGGAGATTGGGGATAAAGAAGATAGAAATAGGAGAATAAGGAAAATGTTGGATGTTGTAGGAATGTTGTCTTATAAAGAGTTGAAAATAAGAAAACAGAAATGGAAAAGGAGGAAAGGTAATGATGGAAAAACGGAAAGAGAAGATAAACAAAATATAAAATGGCTACGCTGAACTATATGACTTTAAATATTAATGGAATACATAACCAAATTAAAAGGAAGAAACTACTAAATTTACTGAAAAAGGAAAAATTGATATAGCATTTGTCCAAGAAACACACTTAACTGAAATGGAGCACAAGAAATTAAAGAGAGATTGGGTAGGACATGTAACAGCAGCATCATATAATTCAAAAGCAAGAGGAGTGGCTATATTAATTAGTAAAAAGGTGCCATTTAAAATAGAAGAGGAAATAATAGATCCAGCAGGGAGATATGTTATGATAAAATGTCAGATATATTCAGAGTTTTGGAATCTACTTAATATATATTCACCTAACGAAGAAGATCAAAAGTTTATGCAAGATATCTTTTTGAAGGTAGCTAATACGCAAGGGAACATACTAATAGGAGGGGATTTCAACCTGAATTTGGATCCAAATATGGATAAAACGGGGAAAAAAATTAACAGGAAGAACAAAGTAACCAAATTTATAATTAAATCAATGCAAGAAATGAAACTTTTGGATATATGGAGGAAACAAAACCCAAAAGAAAAGGAATACTCATACTACTCGGCAAGACATAAAACATACTCAAGAATAGACCTATTTTTGTTATCAGCTAGTATGCAGGATAGAGTAAGAAAAACAGAATATAAAGCTAGAATACTATCGGACCATTCACCCTTAATATTGACAGTAAAGCTAGAGGACATCCCTCCAAGAACGTATAGATGGAGATTAAACCCCATGCTACGTAAAAGACAGGATTTTAGAGAATTTATTGAAAAACAATTAAAAATGTATTTTGAAGTAAATACGGAATCAGTGGAAGATAAGTTTATACTATGGGACGCAATGAAAGCATTCATTAGAGGGCAAATAATAAGTTATGTAACCAAGATGAAGAAGGACTATAATCAGGAAACAGAGCAGTTGGAAAGGGAAATAGTAAACATAGAAAAAAAATTAGCAATGAAGGAAGATACAACTAAAAGAAGAGAATTGGCGGATAAAAAAATAAAATATGAAACATTACAAACATATAAGGTAGAGAAGAATATAATGAAGACAAAACAGAAATATTATGAACTAGGTGAAAAAACGCACAAAATCCTAGCATGGCAGCTTAAGACAGAGCAAGCTAAGAAAATGGTATTGGCATCAAGGAAAAAAGACAAACAAATTACATATAATCCAAAAGAAATTAAGGAAAACTTTAGAGAATTCTATGAACAATTATACCGAACTGAAAACGAAGGGAAAGAAGGGAAAATAGATGAATTTTTGACTAAAATTGAACTACCAAAACTACAAATAGAGGAACAAAATAAATTAACAGAACCATTTGGAATAGTAGAAATACAAGAGATAATAAAAAAATTACCAAATAATAAGACACCAGGAGAGGATGGATTTCCAATAGAATTCTACAAAACATTTAAAGACTTATTAATACCGCCCCTCCTGGATGTAATCAACCAGATTGATGAGACACAAAACTTACCAGATTCATGTAAAACAGCAATAATTACAGTAATACTAAAACAAGGGAAAGATCCACTCTCACCAGCGTCATATAGACCAATATCTTTGCTAAACACAGATTATAAGATAATAGCTAAACTATTAGCAAACAGATTAGCAGAACAGGTACCGAAAATGGTAAATTTAGACCAAACTGGATTTATCAAAAAAAGACGCACAACAGACAATATTTGTAAATTTATTAACTTAATTCATGCAGTAGAAGGGAATAAAGCACCTATAGTAGCAGTTGCTTTAGACGCAGAGAAGGCCTTCGACAAAGTAGAATGGAATTATTTGTTCAAAGTATTGCAAAAATTCAGTTTACCGGAGAAGTATATTAAATGGATTAAAGCATATTAATTGGATTAAAGCATTATATAAGGGACCGTTAGCGAAAGTGACAGTAAATGGACATGTATCAAAGCAATTTAATTTAAGCAGGTCAACGCGGCAGGGATGCCCACTATCACCTTTATTGTTTGCGCTAGCTATAGAACCACTAGCAGAATTGATAAGAATAGATAATAATATAAAAGGAATAAAAATAAAAGACAGGGAATATAAAATCAGTCTATTTGCGGATGATGTTATAGTGTACTTAACAGAACCAGAACTATCAATAAAAGAATTATATAAGAAATTGAAGGAATATGGAGAAGTGTCGGGTTACAAGATAAACGTAAATAAAAGTGAAGCAATGCCTATGAATAATGCGGATTTCTCAAAATTTAAGAAGGAATCTCCATTCAGATGGCAAATGCAGGCAATAAGATACCTAGGTGTACAAATAAACAAAAATCTAGGCCAATTATATAAACTCAATTACAATCCACTAATGAAAAAATTACAGGACGATTTAGAGCATTGGAAAGATCTACCACTAACACTGATAGGAAGGATAAACTGTATTAAAATGAACATTTTTCCAAGGATACTATACTTATTTCAGGCATTGCCAATACAACTGACAGAAAAATTCTTCAAAGAGTTAAAGAAAATAATAAGGAAATTTTTATGGAGAGGGGGGAAACCGAGGATAGCACTAGATAAATTAACAGAATGGTATAAACAAGGAGGCTTACAATTGCCAAACTTCAAAAATTATTACAGAGCCGCACAATTAAAATACCTATCAGATTTTTATCAAACAAGGGAAAAACCAGACTGGACGAGATTAGAATTATATAAAATAGGGGAAAAGACACCTGAACACATATTATATAAATGGGACGAAAAATTGGTACAACATAGAACTTCTCCAGTATTACATCATCTCCTCAATATTTGGAAGAAGATTCATGTAGAAAGAAATAAAATAAATTATCAATTACCAAAACTAATATTGACGCAAAATAAGCTACTCCCTTTTACAATAGACAACCTTTCCTTTAGAAAATGGGGAAAAAAAAGGGATTAAAAGAATAGAAAATTGTTTTTCAGGAAGTAGATTCTTATCCTTTGAACAAATGAGAGATAAGTACAATATAACTGGAGATACAGCGCTGGCATATTACCAACTGAGATCCTACTTGAAAGATAAATTAGGAAGCAATTTGAGTTTACCAGAGGGAAGTAACCTTGAATATGTGATTACAGATACAATGTTAATCAAAAGATTTATAACAAACGTGTATATTAAACTGCAAGAAAAGGAGAATGAGGAAACAAATGGTAAAACTAAACAAAAATGGGAACAAGATTTAAATATAAAGATAAAAACGGAAACATGGGAGAAATTATGTTCTGGAACGATGAGAAATACAATAAATACGAGGCTACGTATGATACAATATAATTGGTTACACAGACTATACATTACACCGCAAAAGTTAAATAAATGGGACCCAACAGTATCTGATAGATGTTTTCGATGTAAAAAAGAAATGGGAACAACAATTCATGCAATCTGGACATGTGAGAGAGTAGAAAAATTTTGGGATGATCTCAGTCAGATATTAAATAAAATAACAGAAAACAATATACCAAAGAATCCAGAGATCTTTCTCCTAAGTAACATAACAAACAAAGAATTTGGAATTGATTTGGAGGATGCACAAAAAAGATTTGTTAAGATAGCCCTAGCCGTAGCAAAAAAATGTATTATGTCAACCTGGAAATTGGAAGATAATTTGAAAATACAACAATGGTATATAGAAATGAATAAATGTATTCCATTAGAAAAAATAACATATAGTTTAAGAAATAATATTGAAATATTCGAACAAGTATGGGAGCCTTACATTAAATACAATAGCGAAAACCTACCGGGAACAAACATTACCTAAGTTGATGGAAGGAGAAGGAAAGAAAAGAATGGACTCAGTAGAATTTCTGGTGTATTTTTGTTGAATGACAACATTGTCTGACTGGCTTAATGCAACCTAGATTGTATACCTAAAATGGATGAGGGGGGGGGGGGTGGGGGGGTGGCTTGGGAGGAGGGGGGGGGGGGGAGAAAAAGTCACTGTATATGTGTGAAAAAGAAAAAGTGTATATCATGGCTAATGTGATTTATGGTGTGAAAAATAAAAAATTAAAAAAAAACTAAAAAAAAAACTTAATACCACCTAACATAATGCATTAAAAATTATAAAAGTCTAAGATGACAAGAGCTTTTCATTCACATTGCAATTATCACAATGGCAAGCAAAAAAAAACTTCTATTTCAACTCTTAACAATACAACTAAAGATTATTCCTGAAAATACCCACACAAAGTCATAAAATTTAAAATAAACAATCTCCTTATTTTCTGTACCCAAAATCATATTCTCTGATGTGAGTTGATCCTTAGTTTCCTGAAACTCTTGGCGCAATTGTGACAGCTGCGATTCATAGGTCCCCTTCTCATTTTCCTTGGCTTGCATCAAACCAACCATCTTGTCATTTAGATCAGCAATCTCATCATTTCTCTGATTCAGCCCCTTCTTCAGGTAGGCAATAACATCTTGCAAGTCTTTGGTCAATTGTTCTTGCTTTTCATCAGAATCAATCTTTGTCACTTCCAGTTCATCCAGTCTCCGTTGGTACCTTAATGTTGATGTGCATTAATTAAAATTGATACAAAGAATGCATTTTATGTATTTTACTGTTATTCTTTGAATGTGTTATTCAGAAAAAAAAAATTAAAGGACTTAAATTTTCTGGTAATTAAATCAAATCTACTTATCCTACAATATTATTATCCTGAAGCATTAGTTTATTAGAACTTCCCATGAGCACAAATGAATGCTTTGGTGCTAATCAATACCTTTTGATCTTTCATACTAATAGTTCTGAGGATAGGCAATAAGCATTATTAATATTACCAAGTTTGGTTTCCACCAAACACCCAAACACTTGCAATTTTCAGCACGAGACATGGTGTGACACTGCACAGAACAGAAACATAGCCAGAATATGCTGTGGTCAATAATTCGTAAAATTTGTCATCACAGCAACTTCTTTAGCAGCTGGTAAACTTCCTATCTTTATCTATAAACACCCATCACTGACAAAACAAAACTTTATACTTCCAGCATAACTGTTTATAAAAGTTTCCATGTTCACTAAATCTCAAGTCAAAGCTGCAAAAGAAGTTGACATTACATTCACAGCAATCTGTGGTCACTTGAGTCTGCCCTGCATATCTAAAACATAATTTGCAATTAACCCCTAATTCCCAGACATACAGATATAGAAACATTTTGTTTCTTCACAAACATTTAGCAAGTCTGGCAGCAGATGAAAATATAATGTTGACCAACCTGTTGAGAATTTCCATGATTGATTTAAAAAAAATAAATTGAAAAAACAATAATTTTAAGCATTAGACTAATCCTATCTAAAGGATCCAATTAGATGGAGGGGAGAAGTAAGTGGCTGAAGAACCAAAGAAAATGACAAATAGGAAACCAAATTCAGTCAGAGACCAAAATAAAATAATCCTGCTAATATTCTTCAGGCCAGGGAGCATCAGTAGAGGTCAAATCAACATTTCAGTTTGATGATGTTTCAGGGAGGGCCTTTCAATTAAAGCCAAATGGACTGGAGATGCAAATTAGTTAATAAAACAGTGGTGTGTGACAGATTATGTTATATTTTACATTGTATATAAAACTGAGGTCCTCTATCAGCCAGCTCCCCACCATGACTACCAGCCCCCCCACATCTCCATCGGGCACACAAAACTCAAAACGGTCAACCTGTTTACCTATCTCGGCTGCACCATTTCATCAGATGCAAGGATCGACAACGAGATAGACAACAGACTCGCCAAGGCAAATAGCGCCTTTGGAAGACTACACAAAAGAGTCTGGAAAAACAACCAACTGAAAAACCTCACAAAGATAAGCGTATACAGAGCTGCCCACACTCCTGTTCGGCATCACCTACGGCTCCTAGAACTCTTCCACCAGCGTTGTCTCCGCTCCATCCTCAACATTCATTGGAGCGACTTCATCCCTAACATCGAAGTACTTGAGATGGCAGAGGCCGACAGCATCGAATCCACGCTGCTGAAGATCCAACTGCGCTGGGTAGGTCACGTCTCCAGAATGGAGGACCATCGCCTTCCCAAGATCGTGTTATATGGCGAGCTCTCCACTGGCCACCGTGACAGAGGTGCACCAAAGAAGAGGTACAAGGACTGCCTAAAGAAATCTATTGGTGCCTGCCACATTGACCACCGCCAGTGGGCTGATATCGCCTCAAACCGTGCATCTTGGCGCCTCACAGTTCGGCGGGCAGTAACCGCCTTTGAAGAAGACCGCAGAGCCCACCTCACTGACAAAAGACAAAGGAGGAAAAACCCAACACCCAACCCACTAATTTTCCCCTGCAACCGTGTCTGCCTGTCCCGCATCGGACTTGTCAGCCACAAACGAGCCTGCAGCTGACGTGGACATTTACCCCCTCCATAAATCTTCGTCCGCGAAGCCAAGCCAAAGAAAGAAGATATGTTTTAAAGAAGATCAATTATGGCAGTTTTTTTTTTAGGTCTCACACACACACACACACACACACACACTGAAGGTGCTCATTGGACATGCTGTGGAGTAATGGATTAATGTTTTGGAAAGCAACATATGAATGGACTCGGAAGATTGGGTCCAGTGCTGCAGTTTGCTGTTCTAAGAGGTTCATGTGGTTTTCTCTGAGTGAGAGGGAGAGAGAGAGAGAGAGGATTCAGTTCTACTGTTCAGCAGCAGCAGCTGGGACTGGAACATAACAAGCTGGCAAGCTTGTGGAAAAACCCCATTTTGATGATGGGTTGTGAGTTCTTAGTTCAGCCTCTTCAAAGCCCTTGTAGTCCATACAAGAGGAGATGACTGGCTGTATAATGTTTCACTTGAAATAAGGGGAAAAAAAGGAATTCTGTGGTGACCTGGAGGAAAGAGGTTATCATCTGGATAACCCTGAAGGGTTAAGTTTCTTCGGCAAGACATTGAACTGACTGATCAGAAGGAATCAGTTGTGGGGGCTCCAATGAGCAACAAATATCTCTCTGAAAACCAACAAGAACCTTCCTGAGCAGTAACCATTTTACCTTTTAAGCACCAAAGCCTGGTGAACTTTATAAATGTTAAATTCTGTGCACAGTATAAGAATTGCCTGATACCAGTGAACTTGGAAAAGTGAGTAGTGAAATTGGACTGTGAATCAAAGAACTTTTCTGAACTTACACACACATTACATACACATGTGCTTAGAATTATGGTAGAATTTGATCCTGTTTTCATGTTTAAAGATAATGAAAAGTAACATTTTAAGTAACCATTTGTCTTGGTGAATTTCTATTGCTGCTAGGTTTTGGTGTCCTTTGGGCTCGTAAAATTTGGGGGATCGTCCTTTAGGATTGAAAATTAGAGTTTTGGGATCTTAAACTTTTGGAGTTTTTGTGATTTATTAGTTAATTGGTTTTTACAAGCTAACTTAAAGCTTGTCTATGTGCAAAACAGCAGCAATGGATGTTAGTACTATTTTGTCACAATCATCACCTGCGGAGCTGCAGAGCAAAAAAGGAACTGGGTCATTGCTAAGGCATTAAAGCGGACTGAAGTCAAGCATTGGATGAGGAAAATACAAATACAGAGGATTATAATGAAATATTATATAAGATGATGGAAAATATGTTGAGAAAGGCAGAAAATTTTCTGGAGGATAGATCTGTTGAATTGTAATTGGAATTGGAGAAATTGAGGGTGGAAGAAGAAAAAGAGAAATGGAACTTTGAGTTGCAGAAACAACAAAATGAGCAAAAGAGGATGAAAAACGAAGAATACATGAGGCAGAGGAAGCCGAAAAACTAAGAGAGGAGGACGAAACGGAGGATATACGAGTTAGAGTAGCTGAAAAATGGAGGGAGGATGATGAAAGACGAAGAAAATATGACTAGGAACAGATCAAAAGAAACAGAGGTTTTGTTACAAGCCCAGAGGATCCCAAAACCCAGCAGCAATAGATATTCACCAAGACAAATGGTTACTTAAACAAAAATTGCTTTTAATTATCTTTAAACATAAAAACAGGATCAAACTTCAACTTATCACGATTAACTTAACTAACCTAACTTAACCCCCTTCTAATTCTAACCGCACATGTATGTAATCAGTGTGTAAGTTTAGAAAAGTTTTTTGATTCACAGTCCAATCTCACTTCTCATTCCTCCAAGTTCACTGGTTGCAGGCAATTCTTATACTGTGCACAGAATTTATGAAGTTCACCAGGCTTTGGTGCTTGAAAGGTAAATGATTACCGCTCAGGAAGGTTCTTGTCAGTTTTCAGAGAGAGATTTATTGTTTGCTGGATACCCACAACTGACTCCTTGTAATTAGCCACTTCAGTGTCTTGCCGAAGAAACGTGCCCCATCAGGGTTTTCCAGATGATAACCTCTTTCTTTCAGGTCACCACAGAGTTCCTTTTTGTTTCTTTTATTTCCAGTGAAACATTAGGCAGCCAGTCCTCTCCTCTTGCACCCTCAATTTCTCCAACTCCAATTCCAATTCAAAAGATCTATCCTCTGGAAAATCATCCAAGTCTTTCTCAACAAATTTTCCTTCACCTATAGAATATTTCACTATAATCCTCTATTTTCCTCACCCAATGCTTGACTTCAGTCAGCGTTAATGCCTTAGAAATAACCATAATTTCCTCTCTTGCTCTGCAGTTCTGCAAGTGATGGTTGTGACAAAAATGTATCAACAATTATTGCTGCTGTTTTTACACACACAAGCTTTAAATTAGCTTGAAAACATACAATTAACTAATAAATCACAAAAACTCCAATTTTAAATCCGAACGGACAAGCCCCAAAAATGTTCCAGTCCCAGCTGTTGCTGCTGACTGTCAAACTGCAGAAATGATCTCTGTAGCTCTCAGAAAAAGCCTGTTTGACTCTCTCTCTCTGCTTGCAAAACCACATGGCCCTCTTCGAACAGCAAGTTCCACTCCAGCACTCTCCAGGCTCTTGGCGCCGGCATGCCGAGCAAGAGCAGAGCTCCAGTATTTTAAATAAGATCTGTTTTAAAGTGTTTGTATGTGACCGACACTAAAAAACCTGCCCTAATTTATCTCCCAAAAACATCTCTATATACAATACAAGCACAACATAATCTGTCACAGTTTCAGTTAGAGAAGTTAAAAATTGAGATGGAGGGAGATAAGAGAATTGAGGCTGTAATTCCTGGTGAGAGGTTTTCGGCTAGTAGAGAGGTCAATCTGTTTCCTCCTTTTGATATAGATACATATTTTCAGCTTTTTGAAAAAGTTGCTGAGAGCTCAAGATGGCCAAAAAATGGCCTCTTATTCTCCAAAATGTATTGAAGGGAAAAGCACAAATTGCATACTCTAGTTTGACGACAAAGCAAGTGGCAAATTTTGAAAACTTATGAGTTGGTTCAAGAACCATATAGACAAAAATTTAAGAGTTTGGTGAAAACCTAGAACCAATCTAGTATGGATTTTGCTCTAGAAATTCTGCACGTTTTGACCATTGGTGCACCTCAAAATGATTTTGACAGATTGAAAGAACTATTTCCGTTAATGGATAGACTATTTCCGTTAAGAGGAGGAAAGATTAAAACAAGAGGACATGAGTTAAGAATTAAGGGGCAGAGGTTTAGAGGTAACATGAGGGGGAACTTCTTTACTCAGAGAGTGGTAGCCGTGTGGAATGATCTTCCAGGAGAAATAGTGGCGGCGGAGTCAATTGTATTATTTAAGAAAAGGTTGGACAGGTATATGGATGAGAAGAAGATGGAGGGTTATGGGCATTGTGCAGGGAGGTGGGACTAGAAAGGGGTGTTTGGTTCGGTGCGGACTAGAAGGGCCTAATGGCCTGTTTCCGTGCTGTAATTGTTATGTTATATGTGTTATAATGAATTGAGGAAATTAAAAGGGGTGTTTCAAATGAGATTAAATTATACCTGGACGGGAGAGACAAATATGCCCTGATTCACAAACAAATTTCAGAACAGTAAGCCTTTTCAGAGGGTTTAATGTGGAACAGATGAGTAGGCCTTATCAGGTTAATGTTGTGCAGACTAGTAAATCTGAAATTAAGTCTGGGAAAATGTTAAGAGAAAAGATGAAGGCAAGGTGCTGTTGGAATCTAGGGGTTAAAACAGTATGAAATAAATGATTAATCAATAAGTTTATTTGTCCTGCATGAGTCAGGGAAAGAGGAATGTGGCTAAGTGGCTGTCACAGCATGGAGCAAAGTTGGCTGAACAGAAGTTGGCCGCTCCCAAGATACAGGGAGAGGATATGCATAAAACGATTTAGGAGGAATGCTCAACTGAAGGAGGTGGGAAGTAGCACAGGAGACACAGGCCAGATCAGAACAAAGAATGGCCCGCAAGAATCAAAGGGAATGGAAAACCAGTCTGGGAGGAAGATTAAGGCACGAGGAGGTGTTAAAGAGAACAGCAGAAATTGGCCAGACAGGGACCAAATGGTGATTAGAAATATCTGGGGATGAATTAATTTCAGATCTAAACAACAGGATAGTCTGGCCTGGAGGATTAACATGGGAATGCTACACCCCAGAAATCTGCAAAACAGGAGATGACTTGTGATAACCCTTATGCAAAAAGATCTAGCAGGGAAAACAACTTTTGTTCTGTGTGATAAGATTGACCTATATAAACTGTGCCAACTGGACAATAGGGGTCGGTCTCGGGGAGTAGCTCACTGGCAGGTGACCTATGAACTAACAGACTGACCCAGAGCTCTGTTAAGTTTTATTCTTGTGCTGTGCTGTGCTGTGTGGGGTAATAAACTGACTGTTGAACCGAATACCTTCTCCTATCACTTCATTCAACGAACGCGCTGGACTCAGCTCACACATAGACTAAATTAAGAGTAAATAAATTAAAGCCAGAGTCCAACAGTGCAAAGGACAGGGGGAAGAAAGAGAAGGAAAAATGTAGAATTCAAAAGACAACCAGTTCAGAGTCACTCTTACCAATGGAATGGAAGTGTTCTAGAGGGCAATTGTACCATCTGCATCTGGTTTCTCCAATACAGAGAAGCACCAAATGCAGCGCACGACCTTGGAAGAGGCACAATTGAATCCTGGTTGCACCTAGGAGAGGCACTATGGCCTCAGGATGGTGGAAAATTCCAAACCCCACCCCCCAAAAAAACTAGATTAAACCAAGCCTTTGAAGTTCTACCACCTCTCGTTGCAAATCGTGAAACAGCTAAATGGCAGGAGATGACTCCCTGAATACCTGGCAGACAGAGCCCATCGCACAAGTGCGAAGGACAAGAATGAAGCATTCACAACAATATTCATCCTCAATCAGAAAGGTGCCAGCGTCACCGGAACCAGTCTTTATTTTCCACTGGTGTCATGAACTAACCCTGCCATTTACCTTCCAATCACTATTGCACTTTTCTGGCTATTTGAATCCAGTGCCTATTTCAACATTAGCTGCTTTGAAAGCAACTGTGTTTGCATTTCCTAAAGCGTTTTGCAGGATATTTGCATCGTTTCCCCCAGCATGAGCTGGCAGTGTCTGCACCTTGACCTCGGCTCGCCTGCCCGGACTTGGGGCCCACGTGGCGTGACCCGCGCATCAACACCCCCCCCCGGCCACTGACCTGCTCACCCTGATCTCCAGGTCCTGCACCTGGATGTTGTACAGCTCCCTCTCCGTGGCCGACAGGGCAGTGGGCCTCTCCTTCTTTTTGGGCGGCATGGCCACGGTGCCTCCGCCAGACTGGCAGCTTGATGCCCGTTGCTAAGACCCGCCGCGCCATAGCAACCAAACGACTTCTGGCGCATGCTCACATCACAGGAAGGCGGAGCCTCGCGGGGTTTGATGCGAGACGCGGTGATTGTGGTGAGCACTGAGCGACGCCCATAGGAGGTCAGGGTTTCATGGCTGGCTCTGCGTGCCCATGTGTCCCTCCCACTTAATTGATGAGAACCGTTGCATTGCTGTCACTTGCGGTTGGGGCCTTGCTGTGTCTGTCAGAACTATGAGGCTTGCATTTAAAGTGACCTCCCCATAGCGTCAGGGTAAGAACTTTGCTTCAGAGAGCGGCGTTAAGGTAAGTGTCTGTCACTGCTTTTATCTTGCAGTCAAAGGAAGAAGATAAACTGCAGTGAAACTTCAGCAAGTCCCACAGCATCCATAGGAAGCAAATATATAGGTGTGTGTATAGATAGATACACAAAATATATGGTGGGCAGAGCGGTTAGCACAACGCCTTCACAGCATCAGTGATCGGGAATGGGGTTCGAATCCAGCACTGTCTGTGCGGGTTATCCCTGGGGGCTCCGCTTTCCTCCCACCGTTCCAAACGTAGCAGGGTGTAGGTTAATTGGGTGTAATTGAGCGGCGTGGACTCATGGGCCCAAATGGCCTGTTACCCTGCTGTATGTCTAAATTAAAAAAAAACACATTCAAAGTCTATTCCCACCAGGGGGAAACCACCTGCTTGGGTGCAAATGGGATTGCACGCAAACTATACAAATGGGATGCCAAATTAATAGGGAAAAAAGTACTGAAATGTCTGATTAAAATACGAGATCAAGAAGTGTATTGGAAAGTGGAGATATTGCCTAAGGTGCCACAGACTCACAATGAATTGATGCCCATGAACAGGGGGAACAAAATCCTGCAGATTTGGCATTGGCATGGGATCCAATATATTGAGGATTGCTACAAAGGGAAGCAGCTTATGACCTTAGAGCAGCAAAAGGTAAACATGATTTGTCTTTTGGGACCTTTCATTGTTTCCTCCAGTTAAGATCATTTCTTAAGGATAGGTGGGGCCATGCAATTACCCCGCCTACACCTAGCGAGGTTGAAGGGATGCTTCAACTGGGAAACACACTCAAATTTATTTCAAGAACCAGCTCAGTACTTCAAGGTGAATGCCATACGAGGGCTGCATGGATCAAGAGAGAGATGGGAGTCAGGCCTGGCATCACAATTGACTTGAGATGCTGGTCTAATTGACATAGAGACAGTGTACAACAGGGATCAATTCTAGATACAGACTGATTCAATACAACTTTCTGCACCAGCTCTACTTCACATCACAAAGCAAAACTGGAGGTGCCGGAGATGCGTTTCAGGTGTGGAGTGGAGCCAGGATCATTTGTTCACGTCACCTGGTCCTGTGCAACGGTAGCCCCATTTTGGCAGGATTTGGCCAATATACTAACCAGGATAACAAAAGAAACCTTTCTGCCAGACCCAACATTGTATCTGCTGGGGAACCTTATGGACATAAGCTACAAATTAACTAAATTCAATTTGTATTAATTGCTTTGTCCATTAGTAAAATGTATAGCAATGACCTGGAGGTCTGACTCCCCTCTTCTCTCCCCTCTTCTTATCAGTATTTGGACCACAGAGATGCACAGCTCTATTCCCATGGAAAAAAAAACCATATAGAATCTTACAAACTGACATAGCACTTTTATTAAAATATGGCAGCCATATCTGACATACATGGGAGCACAGCTGCAGCCACACCCCAACAAAAATACCAAAAGGTGGATTAACACAAGAAATTACATAAGGGGGTGGCAAATCAGCCTCCATGGTCACTCGTCATAAGCGCCGACACCACACCCAGCCTCTTTATAATCATATATCAATTACAGCACAGAAACAGCCAACTTGGCCCTTCTAGTCCATGCCAAACACTTTCTCCCACCTAACCCCACTGACCTACATTCAACCCATAACCGTTCATTCCTTTCCCATCCATATACATATCTAACTTCTCCTTAAATGCTAATATCGAGCCTGCCTCCACCACATCGTCTGGAAGCTTGCTGACACCCACCACCCTCTGAGTAAAGAAGTCCCCCCCTCATGTTTCCTCTAAACTTTATCCCCCAACTCTCACTTCATGTCCTCTTGTTTGTATCTCCCCCTTTCTTAAAGGAAAAAGCCTCTCCACGTTCACTCTATCCCAATAATTTTAATTACCTCAATCAAATCCCCTCTCAACCTTCTACACTCCAAAGAATAAAGACCTAACTTATTTAACCTTTCCCTATAACTTAAAACCCTGTAACCCTGACAACATTCTAGTAAATCTTCTCTGCACTCTCTCCAAATTGTTGACCAAAACTGCACACAATACTCCAAATTTGGCCTCACCAATGCCTTGTACAATTTTAACATAACATTTCAGCCCCTATTCTCAGTGCTCTGATTTATAAAGGCCAACATACCATAAGCTTTCTTCACCTTCCTATCTGCATGTGACTTCCTTTTCTTTCCCTTTTTTAGGGGGGCGGGAGAGGGAGGGGGAGAAACACCACGTGCATGTAGATTGTTAGGGGATATCTGTGTATTTTCTGTATCTTATCTTGTTTATTGATGGAAAATGAAAAATAAAATATTTTTAACAAGTCTGTTCCCACCCTTAGTTTGGTATCCATACATTTCCATCATTGTATATTGTTGCATTCATTTCTATTTACCATTGCCACCACTGTGTAATTTGTCATAATTCTCCCCTCTCTACCTTTGGGTAGAAGGTACAGAAGGCAGGCACTTCTAGGTTCAAAAACAGTTTCCTTTCAACAGCTGTCAGGCTCTTGAACCTCCCCTTGTTACACTAATCAGGGACTGTGCTGACACTGTGAAAGGATTACCTGCATGATTGTTAAGTCACATTTTTTGAACCTGTTATCCAGAATTCAAGCAACTGGCAGCCTCAAACAGCCGGCAAAATATCATGGAAAATAAATAGGTAAAAAATACGGGTTTACAATTGGCACACCTTGCTGTTAGTTTACCAATCACACAACATGTGATCTCAAGCAACCAGAAAATTCACTGATCTGGCATCTACTAATCCCTGTTGGTGCCGGATACCAGTGGCTTTATTGTATTTGTTATCTAGTTTTGCTGTATTTTGTTGTTTCTTTTTAATTCAGTATAGGATTGTTTTTTTTTAAACAAAGTGCCTGTTCAGTTGCAGCAAGAGTTTTGGTGCATATGTACATTGTGCAATGTAAATTACAATAAATGTTATCTATTTATTTGCCCATCCCACTAGATGTGGCAGGATCAGAGTGTTTGATCTAATATGCCATTAAGATAATGTTTTGCTCTGTTTATTTCATGCTCTTTTATTGTTTTAGAAATGTTAAATTCTGTGCTCCAGCTTCAGTAGGTTGGCATTTCATTTTTAATTAACACTGGTGCTGTTGCCTCTTTGAACTGTGGTTCATCAAAAATTTTTTGAGCTTGTCCTAGAAATGCGTTTCAGGGACATAGATTGTTGCATTAATTAAAACAGATTAAAATGCATCTTTATCCTAAAAAAATGTGCTGGTGCAAAAGAAAAAACAAACTCTTAATTTACAACGATCTTTTTAAAACTCAGACCAGCTGAACAGTGTAAAGAGCGGTGTCGAAAATATTAATCTGTAGTGTAACAATGACCCATCCCAAGGAAATGCTCCCCATGCAAGTCAGACATTTTTACAGGTTTACAATTAAATGCAGTATGCAAAGAGATCTGCAAGACAGTGGTATTGATTCTTTAAATATCTTGACCAGAATTTTTCTTTTTGCTTCCTTGCTCCCACTTTTGAACTTCTGTCCATTTAAATACAGACAAAAAAATACCAAGATTGCAGCAGGGACTGAGAGAAACCTTTGCCCAGTTCTCATTCCAGCTCTAAAAGGCACATTTGAACCCAGTCACAGAGGAGGAAGACCACTTCCTGCTCATGCTAGTGGGGCTGGCAAAAGGTTTGACATGTTTCTGCCAAAGCCCATTTCAGCAGTTCCTGTGTGTAGTTTTACAGACTTCATTCTGTGAGCTTTTCTGCTCTTTGAAAATGGCCTTTCTGACATGTCCTTGAGCTTGGCCATCTCTGAACTTGCGCAGCAAATCTGCATCTCCGACAAGAGTTTAAACTGCATTGGTGGTTCAGCCTCACCCTTCCTCTACTCCTCAACACTAATTACAAGTCCTCTTTAATACGAAAGAACTGGACTTACTCCAGTATTAGAAACTGACCCTCTAACCTCTAGGTATTTCTCAACAGGAGAAATTAAAAAAAAAATTTTAATTAAAAAACAAAGCTGGGAGTTAATTTTCCAAACTTTGTTGGAAAGATCAGACATATTTTTAAGTTATCTTAGAAGTATTTTTTTTAAAAAAAAAACATTGGACACTGTTCATCTTCTCTCCAAAGATAGGATTACTATTCTAAAGTTAGACTGGGGTTGACTACGTCATTCTGTTGGTTTATTTTTGGTCTTCACTACCTATACCGTGGGCTGTTAGAGGTAACAATATGGAATTCTCTTTAAATGGACTGATGCAATCTTGCCAGTGACACTCCCACAAGGAGTGGTGGTATTCAATTACTAACTGATCTCTCCCAGTGACTGAACATAGAAGTTTATCTCAGGAACTCCTTCCCAGACCAAGTGTGATTTTGCTGCCATCACCAAGCCAGCTGAGATCAGTCAATCCCGAAACCTCTGACTGTACAGATTACTACTCCCAGTATGTTTAGGGATGTGGTCTCTATCTTTTGCCCTGCCTTTGTACTACCCAGGAATTCATGGCATAATGGAACGGTACAACACAGAAAGAGGATGATTGGCCCGTTCTGCCTGTACTTGACATTTTGCTCATATTGTTCTTCTTTCTCTGGCATACAATTTCATGATCTCAACAAAGGCACAAATCCTCTCTCTATGTAAATGGTCTCTTGCTTCTTTGCAGAATGGGAACACAGAGGACCAATAGGAAATTCTAACACGGTCCTTTTCAAACACAGACATTTTTCTTAACATTATTGACTACACATTGGGAGAGAGTTGGGTTTAAGGTTTAAAGGTCTTGAAGAATCCATCTACTAACACACAATATTTTGTCTCCTTGTTGAGGTGCTGGATCATTCTATATTGCAGTTTATTCAATGTTTTGCCTTTATGGGTTCTGCCTTCTAAGCAGTGGTGCCACCTCTGTACTACACGCAGTTAAAGTGCTGAGATGAGAGTGAACAATTTTGTCCCTTGTCCATGTTCCTCTGTCTCGCTGTGCAGCCTGAATCTGGCAGATGAGCTTTGAAAGAAGTTCACAAGCACTGCAGCTGGCCAATATTCATTCATAGTTCTCTCGGTTCGAAACACCAATTTCCTGAGGACGTTCACTTTCTGAAAACAGAGTAAGATTTTAATTAAAAAATTTTTGAAAAGTTTTCTTTTCACTTATTTTTGCTTCCCAGTCGGAAGACTGAGCATTCCACCCTTGAGTGCCATATTGCTGGAGGTGTGTTAGGTAAAAACATCATGAGCTGGGAATGTAGAAGGAGTCACCCAGTGCTGGGCTGTAACAAGATGCAGTTGTGACCTTGTACTCTCAAGATAAGAATGGGGATGACAAATTGATGTGCAGGAGGGACAGCAACAGTTTATTCATTGGACAATGTCATGGTATGATAATTTACTAAGTACGTATCCTAAGGTATATAAAAAACACCACTTGCTGATAACGGCAGAATGCGCCTTCTCCAACTAACACTGTTAGTTGCAAGTGTTACAATCCGGCAATAAAGAACAAAGAACCTTGATTTCGACTCAGTCTGGTGTCTGACTCACTCATTCATGAACAAAGCAGACCTAACAGTTGTCACCTTTTAGATGAAGTTTTAAAGCCACACCTCACCCACCCTCACAGTGCATTTAAATGATCACATAATATAATTTTGAAGAAGTGCAGGAAATCTGAATAATATTAATAATCAGCATCACAAAAAACAGATGACATGATCAGTTTGCCATTTGTGATAGCTGGTTCTCCGAAATTACAAACTTCAAAAGATTCTAATAGAAGATAATGGACCTGAAATGTTACTGCTCCTTTCCACTTTAAGCTGCCACCTGACATGCCGAGCATTTCACTTATTTTTATTTGAGTATTCTAATATACTTTAGGACATCCTGCAGCCAAATTATTCTTCTTCTTTCACTTTTCTAAAGGCAGAGACGGAGCATCTCTGCTGCCTTGAATCTCTCAGTTGTGACATTATTTCTCATCTGTGTGGAGATGAAAGGTGTGTGGAGATGTTTCGGGTTGAGACCCCACATCACAACTGAGATACAAGGAAAGATTGCCAGCAAATAATAATAATACTGGGAGGGTGGGGGGAGTGCTTAGAGGCTGTTTGGAGTAACCAGATGGGGACGGCATTAGGAGCAGATAGAACCAGTTGGAGGAAGAGGGTTAGACAGAGGTTTTTGGGTGATAGGTGGAACTCCATTGCTACAGAGAGGCCAAATGCAAAGTGGAAGAACATCTTGTATTCTGCTTGGATTGCTAACAATCCAATGGTATGAACGTTGATTTTTTTTTCATTTTTAGTTGACACACACAATCACCAATCCACTTTGCTTTCTTCTTCCTTTATGCATCTTTCCTCTCGTCTTCTCTCCACCTGGTTCCATCTGCCAACCATCCCTTTCTCCAGATGATTCCACTTATCATTCTTTCCTCTTCTCAGTCCTAATGCAGGGACTCATCCTAAAATGTTGACCTACATCTTTTGCTTCCACTGATACAGCACGACCAACAGAATTCTTCCAGTGCTGTATTTTTTGTTCCAAATTTCAGCATCGAAGAGTGTATTTTGCCTGTTTCTTTTCTTTCTGTTGTGACAGAGTATTTAGAGGTGGTTTGGGAGGAATTGTTAGAGCAGCTTGCACACACACATTTTAAAACACAGAATATTTGCAGGACTTTTGCAGAATGTGTTTTGCAGGAGGCAACAAAATATTGACAGCAGCTTGCCTGGGAGAACATGTGATCTTTGCAGGCATGGGAGAACTGTTTTGCTCTCAGAGAGGAAGGGTGTGAAACAGAGATAGAGGAGATAGAAATCAGTTCCAGAAGGACAAGCTGGCAAACTTTGGAAGGCTGCCTGGTCAAAGGAGAAGACTGGCAGTGTGAAAGGTGACCTGAAAGAAAGAGGATCATCTGGAGAACCCTGAAGGGGACAAGTTTCATCAGCAAGACTGATTGAGAAGGAATCAGTTGTGGATGTCCTGGAAAAGGAACCTCTCTCTAAAAACCAGCAAAAACTCTCCTGAGTGGTAACCATCTGCCTGTTAAGCACCAAAGACTGGTGAACTTTGTTAATGCTAACTTCTGTGCATAGTACAAGAATTGCCTGCAATCAGTGAGATTGGACTGTGATCAAAGAACTTTTCTAATCTTAAATATACATTACACACACTCTCGCTTAGTGTTAGGGGTGGGGGGGGGGGAAATTAAGTAGTTAGGTAGGTTAAGTAATAAGTTAAAATTTAGTTCTGTGTTCTTGTTCAAATATAATTAAAAACTATTTTTGTTTAAGAAACCATGTGTTGTGAATGTCTATTGCTGCTGGTTTTTGGGGTCCTCTGGACTCTGTAACACTGTTCCCATTGTGATGCAATTATCAGCTGATCCACAAGGGGGAGCAATTGGAGCAAATCAAGCAAGTTAAAGCCAAATTTCATACAGTATTGTAAATGTTGATGTTCAAAGAAGATTATTTTCAGATTAAAAGGAAGAAATATATTTGCAACAGCAGGATATCAAGGCATTCCACCGCATGTTTACAGTCAATTTATGGACAGCAAGATATCACCAAGAGTAGTGAAACAATTGTCATAGTTTTTTGTTTTCGTAATATTGGTTGTGGAATATTGTGGAATAAATATTGGCAAGCCTACTAAGGCAGAGTGCTTTTTCAATTGCAAGCATAAGGTCTTTACCACCTAGTTGAGCCTTGGTTTAAACCTCATTTCAATGACAGCACATTTAGTTTACTCTCCCTCCATTCCCCACTCAAGCAGCATTCAGGTCTTTGGAGTAACGATTTCTAACTTCAGAATGTGGGGCCAGCTTAGTGACCTCATGCTTTTTTTTAGGAAGGGTAATTTTAGTCAATCAGCCCAGTTATCCCTGTGCTTTGCATTGCTCAGCTGTATATCCATAGTCTGAAACACATCTGCAACATATGTTCACAGTGCAATGGGAAGACCGAGGCTCCATGCCAGGAGATCCCTGGAACATTGGATATCGTGTTGCCTGACACACATGGTAGTTTTAGTGAGCTGGAGCATTCTCATTGGTCACTCCAATAATATAGCTCAGTGATTCACTTTCCGAGAATAGGTACTTTACTGAAACACTAAATTTAATATGGCTGGTCATTCTATCCTCCAAAACATTTGAGCTCAAAACACAGATTGCCTGGTTGCCACATTATATGCAGGGTGGCTTACTGGTTAGCTCTCTTGCCAAGTCATAATATTGTGGGTTCAAACTTTGTGTCACACACTTGCACACAAAACTCTAGGGTGAAACCCCTGTAATGCTGAGGGAATGCAGTACTGTAGGAAGCACCATTTTCTTTTTTTTCTGATGAGATATCCAAGTAAGGCTCTGGAGATTCCTGGTAAACATGTATCCTTTAAGCAACATTAATCAAAATACATGTAAATCACAAAATTCTGTAGACATCGTGGTTGAAGTAAAAAACACAAAAAGCTGGAGAAGCTCAGCAGGTCAAACTGTGTCCTTTATGAAGCAAAGGTAAAGATACAGAACTGACGTTTCGGGCTTGATCCCTTCAGCAAAGTATGAGAAAATGCCAGCAGGCGTCCAAACAAAAGATTGGGGGGGTGGGGGCGGGGGGGAGGTGGAGTGGCGAAAGGAGGGAGGAGACAGCAGGAATGAGGGGCAGGAGGGATGTCTGGGCAGATAGAGGAACTGGAAAGACAGGAAAAGGAGGAGGAGAAAGAAAAGGGAAATAGGTTTAGTGGAAGGCAGTAAAGGCAATGTTAATGCCATTTGGCTGGAGGATGTCCAGACAGAAAATAAGGTGTTGTTCCTCCAATCTGCGGGTGGTCAGGGTGGGATAGTACACAAGGCCCTGGACAGACATGTGAGTGCATCAGTTGTATTAAGGTCAAATGGCCCTTCTGGATCAAATGCTGGGAATCTTATTCAGACTTACTGGTCTGAATTGACCAGCTGAGTTAATGGGGCAAAGATGACAACCACCCCTTCCATCTTCCTTGCCGTGACGAAGGAGGAAGTTGTGTTTTTTTTCTTACCTTAAACTCATGTTAAGGATTACAGTTCATCCCTCAAGGTGGACCCAATGGATTGATGTGAGGCTCCTGTCTGCGAGCCCTTTGCTGTTTTTTGAGAGCCACTCCAATCCGTCTTCATTAAGTCATCGTCCCAGATGGTGGAGGTTTCAGTGTCACTGAACCATCCAGGATCTCCAGTATAATGGGTGGGGAATACCAGCAGAGGATGAATAGAAAATGCCAACAGGTCTCGTTTAGGATAAACTTCCTTAAATTCTTCACTGCAAGAAATAAAGGACATTTGATAAACCACCAGGTTTGGTGACATTAACTATACACAAGCTGAAAGAGAGGTGGAACGAGTAAAAAAAAACTGCAAGAGAAACTCAGTGAGTCAGGCAGCATTCATGGAGGGAAATGGAGAAACCACATTTTGGGTCAAACTCCTGCCTCAGGACTGAATCGCTTTGTAAAGGCCGGAAGATGGATTCTGGACAAAGTGTGGGGAAAGATTGGAATTAACTTGGTTGCTTTTTTTCAGTAGTGATTCTATCCATCCCACTCCTGCCCTGAAATCTCTGCCTCCCTCTGGAGCTCTATTCTACAGGACCTGCTCAAGTGGCCATTTAGTAAGTACCAACATGAGGCACGGCAGAGGGAGGCTCTAAATGGGCTAGAGACTGTCCATGAGCATGGGTAGCAATATGCAGCCTGTGAAATGTGGCCACAAGAGACCCCAGCATGTCATTTGAACAGAAGAGGTGAGTGGCTCACAGCTGAGCCCAATCCTGTCAAAACCTCCCTCCAACAAAAACATACATGTACATCCATCCATGCAGTTACATAATGGGTTTGGAAAAATGCTGCATTTTACCCATTGTCGACCATTAATGCTCCTCGTCCATGCCAAGTCAACAGCAGCACACATTACAATACCGTGACCATACCACAGCTGCATCTAGTGACACATGTTAGCCAATTCACGAACAACAATATAAAAACATTTTGTTAACCGTGAAATACTTCTGGAGCAGTGTTGTACTAACCTATATGCCTCTTCAAATGCTACAAAGTATAAAGTGCAGATGTTTAGTTTGGTTTATTGCAGCATTCTGCAGGAATCCTCTGTTCATGGTATTAAGCTCAAGAACATTAAATACTCAGTCATTATGCTTCTGTGTTCCATCAATCAACTGATGTCAGAATTCCACCTTATGGCCAACAATAACATGAAACTAGAATGTTCCAGTCACTTTTTATGTTAGTCTGCACACTAGCAGAGTACTATAAAGCATTACATCATTCTGCATGCTCGCACAAGGCCTTTGTTGTGTAACGTACCATCCCTCAGTGGAAGACATGATTCAAGATCCTCATTGCTTTCCATAAGGCATAAGGTAATAGGATGGTGTAACAATGTATCATATATTATATGATGCATGTTATTTATTTTCACATGCTAGGGTGACATAATGCTTATTTCAAACATATGGCTGTTGAGTAATTACTTAGTTAATTATAGCCCTTTTTCCTCTGGCATCCCAGTTAATTGGGTGTGCAGTATCCTGGGATAGGAAGCTAATTGCTTTTCCACTGGGGATTGGAGTGTTCTACCTTCAACTGAAAATGGGTGACTTTCTACTGTCCCTTTTCCACTGGTTTTATCAGCACGCTGGCGTCAGCCAACATCAGGGATATGAGTAGAGGTAGAGGCAGTTAATCCCCGGCATGAAATTACGTCATTTGATGCCAGCATTCGGACAGTGTTCCTTTTCCATTGAACCCTGTCCCAGTAAATTCCCAATTAATTCCTGGAACAAGGTGCCAATGGAAAAGGGGCTTATCATTTAGCAAGACAGCAATTCTAACATTATAGAAGCTTGGATGGAAAATAATTGGCTTTCTTCTCTCACAAGCTAAGTTAGTTGCAGCTGAGCGCCAATTTCCAGTCCTCTGAGAGATGTTATTCACTTGTCTAGTTTCCTGCCCAACTTTCCTTAAAGGTCTAGTATATCTGTGTTTGTGAGCAAGCTTGTGTTTGCAGAAATCACTGAATATCCTTTAGATCCACATTTAAAGCAAAGAGAACCTGATTTGAATGTAGTCTTTAAAAACTGAATCTGGGGTTTCCATTTACCAAGATGTGCAACATAAAGGTTTTCACTACTCTGTAAAATTTGCTGAAAATTGGTACAGAATCTCTGGGGAATTTTAATTTGGAAAACTGTACTGTAGAAATCAAACTTCAACAATCTTTTGAGTTAATTTTTAAAAGTCACTCTTTAGGACAAGCCCACTGTAAAGTTGGCAGATTTTTAAAAAGTTTGAATGTACATTTTTAAAAAACTTACATTGAAGCTGAGTTCTGTACCTCAGAATGACTAGAAACTATGTTTTCATATTTCTACAAAACATTTTCAGTCACTGAAAAAATCCTGATAAGAGATTCACACTAAAAGCATTGACTGACCAGTTCTACCCATGGATGCTCTCTGACTTGCTGAGTTGCACCAGCAATTCTTTGTTTGCATCAGTAATTTAAAATTGTGTTAGAAGAGGTGGTCCAGCCAATGGTTAAAATATTTTTTCCATGGAAAGTCCCTTTTTACATGCACTAAATACGCACTTCTAGATTTGTCAAGATCTTTTAAAATCCTTAAAATTACATTAATTTATGGAAGATTTTTCATTCGCTGCTCACCAAATCAGCAGGAAGAAAACCTCATGAAAGAAACAAAATTCTTAAAATGGGTGCAAAGCTCTTATATCAGTGGCTGTGGTCAAAATAGAATTTGCACCAAGATTTTTTTTAAACAGTCTGCTGTGCCTTGGAGACTTGGTGCAAAGTGAGGAGGTAAAGATGGCACTTTCAACTGGAGGCAGGGAAGGGTGTAAAGCAGTGGTTTTCAGACTTTTTCTTTCCACCCACTCCTTTGGAGCCAATTGTTACTGAAATATTTTGCTTGAGAAAAATTGTCATTGGCCCATTTCCTTTGGAGTTACGAAACCATTCACATAACGAGTCAATTAAGTACGATTAAAACAGGTTTTCATACGTTTTCTTTCCACTCACATACCACCTTAAGTAATCCCTTACTAATCACAGAGCACCTGTGGCATAGGGATTACTTAAGGTAGTATGTGAGTGGAAAGAAAAAAATGTGAAAACCACTGGTGTAAAGAAAAGGGATGTGGAGACTTGCAGCATTATAAACTAAAAATGGGAAAGTGAAATAAGCATATTATTGTATCAAATGTCTTCCTTCCAAGGGTGAAAACAATAATAAACAAAAAATAGCCAAAAGATAACAATAGGAAAGAAAATGTTACAGCTAAAAAAGGCACATGATCCGATTTTCTATCACAGCTACAACAGGAAGTAAAACACAGAAGTCTGCAGACACCTTGGTTGAAGATATGATGGGATTGATTTAAAATTCTCCAATAACAGATGTGAATAATTTAATTTTTTCATTGTTAGCCTCTCCTTTTCTATATGACCAGTCAGGAAGATTGGGTATGGAATTGTCTTTATTTCTTTCGTACATTCCATAGAAATTATCCCTCTGGAAGTAGGAAGATCCCATCCCAAGCACAGAAGACGCGCACAAACTAAAAAGCACGCAGACCTGGCCAGATACTTGCATTCATTCCTTTGATTCACCAGAGCCTCTTAAAATGCTTCCTCTGCCAAGCTTTGCAGAGTTATTGCCCTGCTCCCATTCCAACAGCTGCAGGAACATCACACTGTTAGCAATTAAGAGAGACCTCTTTTTCCTGAGCATTTTTTTTGACAAGGGAGGTACAGTTAGCGTAGTGGTTAGCACAAGGCTGTTACAGCACCAGTGACCAGGATTGGGGTTCAAATCCAGCCCTATCTGTAAGACATTTGACCCATATCTGTGTGGGTTTCCTCTGGGTGCTCCAGTTTCAACCCACCGTTCAAAGTGTACCAGGGTTGTAGGTCAATTTGGGTGTAATTGAGCGGCACGGGCTCGTGGGCCGAAAGGGTCTGTTACCGTGCAGTATGTCTAAATTAAATTTAAAATTTAATTATGGCATGAATGGCTGGAACCTCAGCTGTATATCATTTTTTTTAAATTAAAAGTTAATGAAATACATAAATTGAGTTCCTTGCCAAGAAAACAATAATAAAAAGAAAAGAAATGATTCATAAGCATCCTGCAATTGATCATTTGTCTGGAGACCCTACCAATTTATGCAGCAAAAATGACGATTACAGTTTTTTGACACAACCCAGTGAGGCAGCAGGTCTCCTCAGGGCAAGAAAATGGGTTATGAACACCAGCATCTCTTGCACTGTTTGCCCTCACAGTGTTATTTGTCAACTCAAGGGAGATTGAAAGCTCACTCAGGCTCGTTAGAGGCAAATATCCCCCAAATTATTGATTCAATTACTCTGGATTATTTCCAGTTGCTTCCAATGTCAATAGTACTGTTAAGGTTCAGAAATCTCTCACTGCAACATACAGTCATAGCCTGGAGACAAACAATGTTGTTCTTCTGTTTAGGAAGATCTAGAGGAGCAAACCAGGAAATTATAGGGGCAGTGAGCCTAACATCAGTGGCAAGGGAAATAGCTAGAGAACATTCTTAGGGATAGAACCTACTCACATCTGTTACATACTGGATGTCTAAATTTACATTTAAATTGGAAAAAAAAAAATGGTCTTGTTAGAGATAATCAGCATGGCTTTGGGAAGGGAGAAGTAGCATCCTCCAAACTTGATTGAGTTTTTTGAGATGATGATGATTCTTGACGAGCACAAGGCAGACGATGTGTGCATGGACTATTGTAAATCATTTAAAGATGAGGGGTGATCTCATCAAGGTATACAAAATTATGAGAGGAATAAATTTGGTTAACGAGTCTTTTGCTCAGAGTAGGGGAAATGGTAACCAGAGACAGGTTTAAGGTGAGGGGGAAGAGATATGACAGAAACCGGAGGGGTGACTTTTTTTTAAACAGAGATTAATGTGTGTACAGAATGGGATGCAGAAGAGGTAGTTGAGGCTTGCAAAGTTTAAGAAAAAATGGAAGGATACATGGATAGTTTGGTTTTAGAGGAATGTAGGCCAAATGCAAGCAAATGGGGCTGGTGTGAGTGGGTCATTTCAGTTGGTGTGGGCAAATTTGGCCAAGGAGCATGTTTCCAATCTGTTTGACACTATGACTCTCTTTATGAGATGCTTTTATTTTAAACAGAGTGAGTGATCGATGGTGGAACCGGGAAAGTGGTGGAAGTGGATATACAGGAATCTTTATGAGGTATTTAGACAGACACATGAACATGGAGGGAATGGATGGATATAGATCAGAGGTTCTCAATCTTTTTCTTTCCTCTCACATACCACTTTAAGTAATCCCTATGCCACTGGTGCTCTGTGATTAGTAAGGGCTTGCTTAAGGTAGTATGTGAGTGGAAAGGGAAGGTTGAGAATCACTGCTCTAGACCCAATTGTTACTGAAATATTTTGCTTCAGAAAAATTGTCATTGGCCCATTTCCTTTGGAGTTATGAAACCATGCACATAACGAGTCAATTAGGGACGATTAAAACAGTGGTTTGCAAACTTTTTCTTTCCACCCACATACCACCTTAAGCAATCCCTTACTAATCACAGAGCACCAATGGCATAGGGAATAGTTAAAGTGGTATGTGAGTAGAAAGAAAAAGTCTGAGAACCACTGATATTGATCAAGAGCAGGTAGATGTGCAGTTTGAATTGTAATAATCATCAGTACAGGCATCTTAAGTTAAAGGGCCTGTTTCTGTGTTATACTATTCTGTAGACTTAAGACAAGGGCTGATCATTTCATAAAGAGCTGAGAAGATAGTCCTTCACTTAAAGGGAAATCTCTACCCATGAACACTTGCAGATATTTCATCACTGCCCATGTCCAAAGACTGAGCATACTCATGGAATCAAGATCTATTGTAAGAGTGGATTTGAGCTACAAGATTAAGTGTGACTGGACAGCATGGTGGAGAAGGCTGAATCTACTAAATGACCAACACTTTCATATATTTATATTCTTACAAACTCTTTATAACCTTTGTTCCATCTTGGAATGGCACTGAATGATGCAATCATTTGCAGGCACCATGGCCATTACTTGGACTAAAGTTTAACTGCAGTGTGGACAGGCTGTCTCTTAACTGTGAAAGACTCACATTCTATAGGCCCATAGCCAAGAACTGTTTTTAATTCAGATCAACTTAGCAATTGGACTCTGTGAACAGGCCAAATTTCATACCATCAGTGTAATGTCTCCTGTTGCGTGTCTTGATTGGAGAAACTTTGTTGGAGCAGAGTAGATGAATTTCTTTCTCCAGAGCTGGCTGAGCACTTACTGCAACTGTGGCGACTTAATGTTATTCCAGTTCATTCAGACAACTGGAGAAAGAGGTACTGGAAGAGGGAGCTCAGGGATTATAGAAGGAAATGGGATAGAGAAATTAGACTGAAGGAGAAGGGAGCCCCAGATTTGCCTTTGGATGTCAGATTGCAATCTTTAAAAGAAATCATAATGCTCCCAAGCAGCAGACAAAACTGACTAACTAGAATCTGTTTGGCAGAAATCCCTGAGCAAGCTTAAACAGTACCCAGAGATCATTAATACTGAACAATGATTAGACTTTACTGCTTTGAATATCTCAGCAATAACTCATCATATACTGAAAGGTGCTCACAACTGATAATCATCTGCCATACTGGAGCAACTCTGTGGCCATTTCACTAAAAAAGTGTGGTTCAAACTGAAGAACTGAAGAATGTTAGTGTTGTAAATGAAACATCTTGTAATATCTACTTCTGTAGCAACACCATCATCTCTTAAGTTTGGGACTGTAGGAACTAGGTGCAAAATAAACTCCCCACTTCACTTCATTAGCATTTAACTGCAGCAGCTGACAAGTTAGACTGCAGCTGGTTCGATGCAGAGTGCCTTGCCCTGTGCTTTACGTCATTTAACAGTTTCCAATGTATGGAATTTAGTGGTAAGTCCCTGTTGATACTGACCCATCACAAGCAGTGAATGTACAGCATGGCATTAGTTGACCTTTCGGAGTATATTATCAAGTCCGTGCCATTCAAATGCATTGGCCAGCTCACCAAATGCCAGAAAGAGACAATGTAACAATCGGACCACTAATGAAAAAAATACAACTCTTGCTCCTGCCAACTACATGACCACTATTAGCTCGAATAATGAACTGAAACAGGTGCTGGATGAAATGCTACATCCTAGGCAGCCAGCGGGTAAAGTAATTTTCCTGCAAAAATGCTCAGTATTCAACATGTACTGAACTCTCCAAGAGCTACAGAGAGGGGTTATTTATAAATGGTTTTCCAGTGCCAAACAGCCATATTTAGGAACATTGTTCAAGACGCTGGGCCAAATGCATGTTTTGCTCTTGTTTTATCAGGGACACCTATTATACTTCTGTCCTACCAAAGGGGGCAGGAATGTGATGATAGTTAAAATGATCCATAAACAACCCACGAGACCAAGTCTTGGCAAGTTGCTATAAACAGGAGTGCTCTCAAGTATGCAGTGGGTGGGAGAGTCACATGATGGAGTAGTGGCCGGTCGGGTTGAACCAGCCATCTCCAGAAAAAAAGTTTGGAAAAGACAGAGCTCAACGGATACAAAACTCAAGAAATAGAAGATAAAGTTACAGAGAAGAACAAGAAGATGGCATCCAAGAAAGAGAAAGTAAGAACAATGGGAAAAGAAGAAGAAAAACCACTGGAGAGGAAAGAAGAAGGCCTTACCTGCACAAAGTTGCAGGGAGCTGCAGTGGTGAAGAGCAGCCGATCTCCAAGGTTGGTGAGTGCCCTGCAAAGTCGCGACCTCCCGACCGGTGAACTCCAAAAATGACTCTCGGAGCCAAACAAAAGTGTGCAATCAAAGGAAAAAGTGAACACTGGCGGGAGGGTGGGTCAGCCGAGGAATGGGCAGGTACAACACAAACAGCTGAGGGACGCCCGGCATCAGGACGCTCAGCTGGAGGATAAAAACAATGGAGAGGAAAGGAGCAAGGAGCCAGATGAGGAAGAACGACAGCGGGGTGACAGACAAGAGAGTCAACAGGAGGCCAGACAGACAGCCCATGAAAGGAAGACCAACGGCAAGAGGCCCAGCAAGAGGAGGCCAGAAAAAAGCATAGAAGTAATTCATCAGGAAAAACAGAAGAGACACAGATACAAAGAAGAGAAGAAGAAGACACAAGCACAGGTACAGACACAGAAGAGGAAGAAGAAGACCAAGATCTTCACAGGGAAATAGAAGGTAAAACAGATGGACAGATAATAGATAAAGCCTTTTTTGAAGAACAAATTAGATCATTAAAAGAATGGTTATCATTAGAATTTAGTGCGATTAAAAGAAAAATAAAAAGAGCAGAAGACAAAATGCAAAGTTTAGAACTGGTCATGACAGAAATAGGGAAAAGAGAGAAAATGTGGAGGAGTGACTGTAGAATTGGAAGTAAATGATTTAAGAGAAAAATTGAAAGAAAGTGACAAAAAACTTAAAGAGACACAAGAGTTGTTTGTTATCTCAGAAAATTGATATTTTGGAAAACTATTGTAGGCGAAACAACAAAAATAGTGGGCCTGAAGGAGGATGAAGAAGACGCAGACATGAAGGAATTTATAAAAGGATGGATTCCGAAGGTTTTGAGAATGACAGAATTACATGCAGAAATGGAAATAGAAAGGGCACACAGAGCACAAGTACCGAATCCACAGACACATCAAAAACCAAGATCCATCTTAGTAAAATTTTTAAGATATACGACAAGAGAAAATATATTGGAGCAGGCAAGGAATAAAGTTAGAGAAGATAATAAGCCATTGGAATATAAGAGACAAAAAATATTCTTTTACCCAGACATAAGTTTTGAACTCTTAAAGAAAAGGAAGAAATTTAATACAGCGAAAACGATTTTATGGAAAAAAGGTTATAAATTTATGTTAAGACATCCAGCCGTACTTAAAATATTTATACCTGGGAAGCAAAACAGACTGTCCTTGGATCCAGAGGAAGCACAAGAATTCGCAGAGCGTTTGCAGGACAGAAGAAGAGAAGAAGAGATGTAACAAGAAAGAAGACTGGCGATAAAGTATATATAAAGATGTAAAAATAATGTATATGTAAAGAACTAAAGATGGAAAAGAGAAGGGAAGGAAGGAAGAAGGGGGAAAAAAGAGAGAGCTTTGTTATATGTATAAAAAAGTGTTTTCTGGGGGGTGCTGGAAGAGAATAACCGTCACTGTGAAATCAGTTGACGCTTGTGAGCAAGATCGCAAACCAAATGGAAAGGGGAGTTGTGGTTGCCCTGCAAGGGATAAGGGGCAACTCAGAGAAGAGGGGTGCATTTGGGGGTTAAGGGGTTATTGGGTGTGGGAATTGTTGGAGTATTTTATGTTTTAAATGTGTTGTCATACATTGAGTTTAAAAAGGGAAAGCTAAAAGATAAAAAGGGGAAAAAGGGGGATGGAGGTGGTGAGGAGGCAGAAAAGAGGTGTAAACAAGATATAAGATGGCCACGTTGAACTATATACCTATAAACATTAATGGAATACATAACCAAATTAAAAGGAAGAGGCTACTAAATTTACTGAAAAAATAAAAAAATAGATATAGCATTTGTGCAGGAAACACACCTAACTGAAGTGGAACATAACAAATTAAAGAGAGAGACTGGGTAGGTCACATAGTATCATATAATTCAAAAGCTAGAGGTGTAACCATATTAATTAACAAAAATGTACCAATTAAGATGGAGGAGGAAATAACAGATCCAGCAGGGAGGTATGTAATGATAAAGTGTCAGATATATTCAGAATTTTGGAATTTGCTCAATATATATGCGCCTAACGAGGAGGATAAAAAGTTTATGCAGGATATTTTTTTGAAGATTGCAAACACACAAAGAAATTTTGTTAATAAATAAATAAATTTTATTTATTGATAGGAGGGGATTTTAACCTTAATTTGGATCCAATGTTGGATAAAACTGGACAAAAGACTAGCAATAAGAATAAAGTAGCCAAATTTATGGTTAAATCAATACAGGAAATTAAACTTATGGATATATGGAGGAGGCAGCACCCAAGGGAGAAGGAATACTCATATTATTTGAGTAGGCATAAAACATACTCAAGGATTGATATGTTTTTGTTGTCGGCCCATATTCAAGGAAGAATTAGGAAAACTGAGTATAAAGTTAGACTACTTTCAGATCATTCACCCCTATTATTAGCAATAGAGCTGGAGGACATCCCACCAAGAACATACAGATGGAGGTTAAACTCCATGCACTTAAAAGGCAGGAATTTAGAGAGTTTATTGAACGCCAAATTAAAACATATTTTGAAATAAACACGGAATCAGTGAAAGACAAATTTATAATCTGGGATGCAATGAAAGCTTACATTAGAGGACAGATAATAAGTTATGTAACTAAGATGAAAAAGGATTACAATCGGGAAATAGAGCAACAGGAAAGGGAGATAGCATGTATAGAAAAAGAACGAGTGAAAAGGGACGATATAAAGAAAAAGAGAGAATTGACGGACAAAAAAATAAAATACGAAAAATTACAAATGTACAAGGTGGAGAAGAACATAATGCAAACAAAGCAAAATATTACGAATTGGGAGAAAAAACACATAAAATATTGGCCTGGCAACTTAAAACAGAACAAGTTAAAAGAACTGTATTGGCATCAAGGAAAAAGGACAAACAAATCACATATAACCCAACAGATTTAATGAAAACTTTAAGGAATTTTATGAACAATTATACCAAACTGAAAATGAGGGGAAAGATGATAAAATAGAAGAGTTTTTAGCTAAAATTGAACTGCCGAAATTGGAAGAAGAGGAACAAAACAAACTGATAAAACCATTTGAAATAGAGGAAGTACAGGATATATTAAAAAAGCTACCGAACAATAAAACACCAGGAGAGGATGGATTCCCAATAGAATTCTATAAAATATTTAAAGAATTATTAATTCCTCCTCTCCTGGAAGTAATGAATCAGGTAGAAGAATCACAAAACTTGCCAGACTCATGTAAGATAGCAATAATTAAAGTAATATCAAAGAAGGGGAAAGATCCATTAACACCAGCATCATATAGACCAATAACTCTACTTAATTCAGATTATAAGATAATAGCGAAATTATTAGCAAACAGATTTGCCAACTGTGTACCAAAAATAGTTAAACAAGATCAAACTGGATTTATTAAGAAAAGACCAACAGCGGATGTCTATAAACTTATTAATCTAATTCATGCAACTCAAGTAAATAAGAAACCAACGGTGGCTGTTGATGCAGAAAAAGCCTTTGACAGGGTAGAGTGGAACTACTTATTTAAGGTATTACAGAAGTTCAATCGAGGCAGGGATGTCCATTATCCCCCATCATTGTTCGCCTTAGCAATAGAACCATTGGCAGAACTGATATGAATAGAAAACAAAATAAAAGGGATAAAAATAAAGGAGAGGGAGTATAAAATCAGTTTATTTGCAGATGACATCATAGTATACCTAAAAGAACCAGAGATATTAATAAAAGAATTACATAACAAATTGAAGGAATATGGAGAAATATTGGGGTACAAGGTCAACGCAAATAAAAGTGAAGTGATGCCAATGAGTAATGTGGATTACACAGAACATAAAAAAAAATCACCATTTAAATGGCAAACACAAGCAAGCCGTTACCTAGATATCAGGTTAGACAATAACTTAAGCCACTTGTACAAACTAAATTATCAGCCACTAATAAAGGAAATGCAGGAAGATTTAGAACATTGGAAAGAACTACCACTAACGTTGATAGGGAGGATGAACTGCATTAAAATGAATGTGTTCCCAAGGATACAATACTTATTTCAAACGTTACCAATTCCCTTAACAGAGAAATTCTTTGATGAACTAAAGAGAATAATAAGGAAATTCTTGTGGAAAGGGGGGAAACCAAGGGTAGTGTTAGATAAATTAACAGAGAGGTATAACCAGGGTGGTTTGCAGTTACCAAACTTCAGAAATGACTATAGAGCCCCACAATTAAGGTATTTATCAGATTTTTACCAGATGAGAGAAAAACCAGACTGGACTAGATAGAGCTAGATAAAATAGGGGACAAGGTATTGGAACATATACTTTATAAGTGGGATGAAAAGCTGGTGCAATATAAAAGCTCACCAATATTGCATCATTTACTTAATATATGGAAAAAAGATCCACGTAGAAAGGAAAAAAATGAATTACTAAATACCAAAACTGTTATTGATGCAAAATCCCTTTTACAATAGATAACCTTTCCTTTAGAGGATGGGAGAGAAAAGGAATCAAAAGAATTGAAAATTGTGTTTTGGGAAATAATTTATTAACATTTGAACAGTTGAAGGACAAATATGGAATAACTCACAGTACAGTGTTTGCACACCATCAACTGAAAGCTTATTTAAAGGATAAATTAGGAAACAGATTGAGATTACCAGAAGGAAGCAGCTTTGAATAGGTGATTACAGATACAATGATAATTAAAAGATTTATAACAAATATGTACATTAAGCTGCAAGGTAGGAAAATGAGGAAATAGGCTATAAACCTAAACAAAAGTGGGAAAAGAATTTAAACATAAAGATAAAGAATGAAGCATGGGAAAAGTTATATTCTGGAACTATGAAGAATATAATAAACAGAAGGTTACGGATGATACAGTATAATTGGTGACACAGGTTATATATCACTCCTCAAGAATTAAAAGAATGGGATCCAACATTATCAGATAGGTGTTTTCGCTGTAAGAAGGAAATGGGAACAACAATACATGCAATTTGGACATGTACAAAAGTGAATACGTTTTGGGAAGAACTAAATCAGATAATAAATAAAATCACAAAAAAAAAAATCCAGAGATCTTCCTTTTAAGTAACATAAGAAATAAAGAATTAGGCCTGAAATTGGATAAAGCGCAAAAAAGATTTATTATGATAGCCTTAGCAGAAGCAAAAAAATGTATAATGTCAACTTGGAAATCAGAAGAGAGCCTGAGAATACAGCAATGGTACATGGAAATGAACAAATGTATTCCATTGGAAAAAATAACATATAATTAAAAAAATAAAGTTACATTATTTGAACAAATTTGGGAACCATACATGGAACATAACAGAGAAGGCTTGCCTCGGACCTCCATTCCCTAAAATGATAAGAAGACAAAACGACTTGATCCAGTGTGCAAAAGAAGATAGCCGGAGTCATATCCATTTATAAATGGATAAAGGTGCTTTTAGCAAATATATGTGAAGTGACTTCAGAAGACAATCTGCCATGATTCATGCTTTTGGAGAAATGAAACAGAAATGATGTCACATGTCATATGATGAGACTTTTGGAGAGAAAGGTATTACTGAAACCAGAGGCATTTTGGACAGAAGAAGTTAGCTATCCTGTGAGTAACAGAGGTTTGAAATACAGTAACCATAAAAGGTGCTGTTACATGTTACTCCTGGTCAAAAGAGAACACGGAATAAGTGGCTTTTGAAGGTGGAAGACCATTCTAATTGTCTCTTTAAGAAAAGAGGGCAGTTCAACCATATCCTTTCCTATTTGGGGATTTCATTTAACCCTTGTCTGGGTTTGTGAAATTATTGTGGAAGAAAATAGCCACTTTTCTGTCTCTTTGTAAAGAGGGCAGATTCCAAAATCTCCAAGCAAGAGAGAGAGAAAATTATTTGTATGAAGAAACATTCTTCTGAAAACAACTCTGCAAAAGAAATTTGTGAGTTTTAGAGAGGTCTGATGATTTGATGTTTCAAAATACTTCATTATTGCATTTTAGCCACAATTTAAATAAATCTGATGCCTCTCCCTCACTCCATAATTGCTTTTGAGCAGCAGTAAAGACCTTGAATTCCAACACAAAAGTTTTCTGAGACTGAACTTTAAAATCATCTCTTCAGAATCAAACTCAAACTGTAATGGTTTGGGTTTTAACACACACACTTATTTAGATTTGAGCATAGTGGGGTTAAGTTTAGAGTTATGTTTAAAGTTGTGAGAAATATATTATTAATAATTAATAATAATTTATTGTTTTGAAAAATCTATTTTCTTGGTCATTCCCATCGCTGCTGGTTTAGTTCATAACAACTACATAAAAAATATAAGAAATGGAAGCAGAGGACACACAATTTGCCATTCACCATCATCCCTAATCAACAAATTGCCTTGATCTTTAACAGCATAAAAATCTGACCAATCTCAGATTTGAATACACACAAACCATCATATAACAAAACATCGTCTCTCAATCCTAAAAAGCCTAACCCTTTTATTCTGAGTCCTGTTCACAGTTCAACTTCTCAATCATTGGGAAACAGTCATTTGGGACTGAAAATGCAGCTACTTTCTGTACTTAGTGCAGTTGAAAAATAGTTTAAAAAATAAATGGTCACCACCTGTTTCTGAGGCTTTGCTATTTTTCTGTTCACATATGGCATTTCTGACTTCTTGTCTATCATGACCAGGGGAGAAGCTAGACTGGAATAGTTGCTGAGAAGCAGACTCTGGGACACTCACCCCAAGGACAGCATTGTGCCAGAGGATAAGGAAGAGGGTGGGAAAGAGGAGTCTGAGGCAAGGGAGAGTAGATAGCAAGGGCCAGATGAAAGAGAGAGGAATGGGATGCCTGGAGCAGGGAAAGAAATGATCAAGTGGTAGGGTGCATGAGAGAGAAGGGGGTATAATTGGAGCAAAGTCTGGAGGAGGGAGGAGGTGAAGTGAGTGGGAAATGGGAACACAGAAGGTGGAGATTCAGGAAGAGAGTGGATTGAGGACAAAACAGGAAGAGGCCTGAGAATGTGCATATACTGACAGACACCTGTGCATACATCAACTTGGAATGTGTGTTAATGTCTATGAATGATCTTCTGTATTCTTGGTGATCCTTGCCAAGCTCATTTGGCAGCTGACATGCAGAGTATATCTGCATTTAAACAATTCATGCACATGCAACTTGCATTCCTCAATATGAAGGATGGCCTCTGGAGCATTAAAATCCTCGTGGACAGTTGTATCCTGATAATTGCTTTGCTAAAATCGCTTTGATGGTGACTTTGAGATTCTGAGTGAGACAGGTTGGAGTTGACCAGTTTAAAGAATAAGGTATCGGTACACCTTCTGGAGGTTCAGGTGGAAAGAGAAATACTAACCATGGTTTTGCCATCAAGGATGAGACTCGCACCTCAGTGACTTTCTGTATGGTACCGGTTAACATCTCATGACCCTCCCGCACAGAGCCAGCACACTACAGTTAATCTTGGAAGGCACAGGTATGACCAGTGTGTTCGTCTGTTCCAAAACAAATTCTTGAACTACATCCCAGAAGGGTCTCAAACTGATCAACTTGGGTCAGAAAAGTTATGATCTTCAAACAAGGCGTGATCAACAGAGAGAGAATAAGGAAAGCTAATTCATACCTTGATGAAGGGATCTGGCCCAAAAGATTGGTTATGTATCTTTGCTACATAATAAAACACCGTGTGACTTGCTGAATTTCTCCAGGAATTTTGTATAAACTAAAAACATACCACCTGTAGATTTTCTTGTTTAACTCCAAAAGTGTCCTTCCTGACAATGTATTTGCAGCAATCTTGTCAACAACGCCACCATCTTATTAGTATTTTACTAACTTGATGATTGCTTCACACATTACTCCTCAAAGACTCTCATCCCAAGAATAGCATTGTGCAAACTAGTTTGTTTTCTTTTTAATTTCTGACAAACAACCCTTGCTTGTTTATTAACTGGATGGGCCTGAAAGCTTTATGGCGTCTGAAACACCTTGGTTTACATCCTATCAGAGAAAGAGGTTGTGGAAAAGCAGTGGGCCTAGTCCACTGAAAGAGGAGGAGAATGGATACTGGAGAATGAAATCATAAGGCCAGTACTCTTATGAAGTAATTCCTCAAGATGACACTACTGTTGGCGAGCAGAGGAGTCAAGGGGGAGTAAGCAATAACATGGAAATTGCTATTATTGACAATCTGCACTTTAACACCACAACTTGAGACCAGATAAAAGCCTAAAGGATAACATCCTCACAATCGCTTCTCATGTGGAATAAACACTAGATTTTGACTAAAAGCAGTAAAATTAACACTGATGATAGGTTAAATTCCTTTTTTCTGTACATCCTTACCTTTTACCTTTGTACCAATACTTGTGTATGGTCTCAAACCAAAGCTCACTGTCCAACAGCCAATCTTTCCTTCACTTCTACCATCCTGATTGGTCTCTTAACTCCAATCTTTTTAGTGCCTCTTAAGTTTTATTAATATTATTAAGGCGTGTCTCTGTGACTTTGAGATAAATCCCTAATATAACATTTCTTCCTCTCCCCCCTCTCCAATTCAGGCATTTGTGGTCTTGAAATCAAAATTCATGACTGCACGTCCCAACATCTGCTTGCCTGAGGCCACAAAACACCCACTCAATTTCTTGCTCCACATGTTAAGTCTTTGAAACCAATTTCAGTGTTTCTTGTTAATGGTGATTTATATCATTTTGAGTTCATTGGATTCAGCTGGAGAACATCAGTAAAGGTTGAACACACAAATATGAAAACAGACTTGAGAAGAGTTTCATAGACTTGGCTAGGGATTGTGCAACATGCAGTGTGCATTTATGTGAATAAAGCCTTGTAAGTCTTGGCTCTAGTTCAGTACCCAACCACTGTTTCCTCACATAATGTCTTCACCCTTTACATTTCAATCTCCATTCATCAACAAATTAAAAGAAATCAGACAATGAGGCATTGTTACAGACTCGGTCTAAGTTCTTTCCAATTAATTAAGAAGGACTCACTTGATGTGCTTGTCATACATGATGGGGAGGAATTCATCCACAGGTAGCATCTTTTGCAATGGCTGAGAGTCAACCAGTTTCTCAGCACCCTGCAATGAAATGACATATGCCAGCGTCCAGTATGAATACTCGACCACCACCAAGTTATGGATATTTGGCACAGGTTCCTCCTGATTGGGATTGACCAATTTACGACCAAGGTAGCTGAAAAATGAAACGAATTACATTTTCTTTCACCCCAAACTTAATACTTAATTTCCATATGCCCACTTTTAAAGAATATCGTCTCTTACTCTAAAATGGTGGATATGCAAAGCAATGTGATCCTGAGTGATAGAAAGAAGCAATTTGCTAGCCTGTGCTGAGGCAAAAGACTGAGCCAGTAAATTACTACATGTATGAAAGGCCTTAACGTCTTCTGTCTGCAGTAGGAATGGAGAGAATTGGCACTGTCGCTCCAATTCCTGCCTTGTTCATATCCCTTATTTTTCACCATTCATTCATATACCTCCAACCACTTCAACCTCAATTACGAAACTTCCCTTCTATAAACTGCTCCACTGTCTCTCCCCTCTCACCCTCCATCATGAAGGCATATTAGGGAAGAGGCATTTAGACAGACAATTAAATAGACAAGGCAGATAACATCGTCCTAATGGAGCAAATGAATCAATGTGATGGGCAAAAGAGTCAATGTGGATGTGGTGTACCAAAGGGCCCGTTTCTGTGTTGTACAGCACAAGAACTCTCTAAGACTTATCTTTTATCTGACATGATGTTTATATAGTTCACAGTTAATTATTTTAAGGAATCCTTGGAAAGTGTCTTGGAACATTTTATTGCATTAAACGTACTATAAAAATGTAAGATGATCCTTGTTGCTGCTAATCATCAGTGAAACCTGTTTAATGGAGCAGATGAAGACTGGATTGAGATTGGTTGAGGTGCCTTGTGACATCAACTGTCCTTGTTGTCTAATCTTGTGCATGGCATACAGAGCAGATTCAGAAAATACCTGGTTTAGATCATGTGGTGTTAATATGTGTAAACTGACAATTAGATTCTTGCTTCATTCACAGGGCAGCATATTATCATCTGAATGGAATGCCTGTATCAAAGACCCTCCAATATTTCTTGCTGCTGGCCTCTCATATTCACTGCAGGTCTCTGAGAACCGATATTGGACAGGAAGTCAATTGCAAGGTTCTGTATTTCAGCATCACATGATTGAAAAAATCTTCCTCAGGGTGAAATCCAAAAGCTACCTTTCCCGGGCAACTCCAAAAAAGGGGACATCAAGTGACAACGTTTCCTCTGCTAAGTACTGCAGGGTTTCATAATAACTAGTGGATTTGAGAGAAGGATGGGAAGGAGGGGGAACAGAGATCAATAAGGACAGAAAAAAGTCAAGATGGAGTAAAGGAAGTCAATTAATCTGTAAACATTTGGAAATCAGATGACAAAAATAGGGTATAGTCTCACAGTGGTCGAGCTCATGAGTAATTTTAGTATTGATGATAAGAACTGGTCCAATATATGTCAGGACTGCATGACGAAGCATAATTAAAGTAAGTACTGGTTCAATATAATTTTTTGCATCAGCTATATCTTACCCCACAGAAGTTGCATAAATTAAATTCCAATATATCAGATATATGTTTTAGATGCAGGAAAGAATCTGGTTCCTTTTTACATTCTGCCTGGTCATGCACTAAAGTGAAACCCTTTAGGGAAAATTTAAGAATCTTACTAAACCAGATCATTGGGAAACAATTGCCACAAAGTCCGGAATTCTCTCTCCTCGGAAATATTGTGGACGTAAGACCTAAAATGAGGCTAATTACCATGTAGAATTTCTACATGTATTGGCAGTGGCCAGAAAATGTATTGCAGTTACTTGGAGGTCTGATTCCCTTCTGGACATAGCCTGATGGAATGCAGAAATGCATAGTTGTATTCCCCTGGATAAAATTACTTACAATTTAAGAAAGAAGTATAATAAGTTTTTGCAGGTATGGTAGCCATATTTGCATAATGCAGGGTTGAATATTTAATATACTTATTCTGTTCTCGAGTCTTTACGCCCGTTCTTTCCCTTATTTGAGATCCAGGTAAGTAAAAGAGCTAGAATTTCTGGACTGGATTCCAGATCCCGACAGCTCCTCTTTCTTTCATGATTCCTTTTCTACTTTCTTTCTTCTATCTTGGGGACTTATTTGGGGAGGAGGAGGGATGGGGTTAGTTGGAAATATGGTTAACCTGTATCAATTTTTTTTTTGCTTTATTCTATGTGTTTGTAATGGTTAATTCTTGGTACTTGTTTAACCACAAAATTAAAACAAAATATTAAAAAAAGGTAATGAGTAATTTACCAAGGCCTAGATTATTAGTATGAAGTTCAGATTCCATCATGATAATTGAGAAATATAAATTTGGAAGCAGAAGCTTGTGTTAGCAACTCTGACCATAAAAGCACCAAATTGTTATTCAATGCTGAACATGAAGGGAGGGAAATCTGCCCTTGTTTCTGATCTGGCCTGTATGGAAACATTTCAAGGGCTTTTAGTGGTGTTGAAATGCCCACATCCAAGTTCATCCAGCCCACAGGACTGTTGTGGCTAAATGATCACAAAGTATAAACTTCCCACCCTTCCAGGAAGAGGCAGAGAACCAAGCAAATTTTCAAGATACCAGCCTCAAATGTTTAATGATTCACTTTAACGTGTACTTACACAAGGTCCCATTCCAAACCAACGTCCTCAATTTCGTTCATCAGCCTCATCAGCTTCCACTTAAAATGGCCCTCAAACCTCACATCATCCTCAAAGACCACAACTTTGTTCAGTTTTCGATCCACTACCTGTAAACACATGAAAATAGAATCTTTTTGTTACCCTAGTCTAGAGAACAGCTGAAATAAATTCTCTCTGCTCTCCTAATTTTCTAACATTTCTGCACCACACTAGAAGTTATTTCCAGGCTGTGTTGCACACTCTATAGAGATAGGCATGCTTCTCCATGAATCTATTATTTGCCCCCAGGAGAAGGAAAGGGAGCTGACCCTTTCTCTAATGTTCTCTCAGCTCCTCTCTGGGGAGTTGACACAGAGAGATGATCTCACATCTGTTTCCCACCTCAGCCCATCCAACAAAATGTAATCAAAGTTGTAGAGCCACAGTTTAGATCAACATTGACTCAAACTTTGGCTTCTTGGCAGTGCAAGCTGGGATGAACACCTTTCCAACTCATCTCCACCAAAATGAAAGCAGAGTGCTCACCACAGAAGTAAAGTTGGAAGATTTCCTTTGGTCTAAGCCTGAAAGATAAAGGAACAAATGAGCTTGGAAGCCAGGGACTCTGAGAACATTTGAAAAGAAACATATCCAGATTAGGAGTTTTCCCTCTGCCAAAATTCACTCCTCCTGCTAAGTAAAGGTCACTAACACACAAATACTTCACCTTTATAATTGATCACAGATTCTAAGGCCTCAGCAATGAGGAGAATATTCAAGACAGACTGCATCAGTTCCTTGAGTTTTATTAAAATAATGAATTGCTACAACTTGCATTTAGAAGGGACTGGCCTGGTGACGAGCGGGATCCTGACATAATGAGTAGGACACCAAAGAATCACCAGAAGCTCAACACCACATGAGACACAGCAGCCCTCTTGATTAGTGCCCCATTCACTTACTCCACCATTAATGCACAATACCAACAGTGTGTACTATCTATACTAGGGTGGCCACACTTACTTAAGGTAAGAGCCACATACCATTAACTTAAAATGTTTGAGAGCCACAAGACATGAAAAATATTACACATATGATTTTACTCTTACATGTACATTTTGATACAAAAAGTTTATAAAAATATTAAGAAATACATGTATGTAATAATATTTATTTATTCATGTATGTAGTTTTAAAACTGCTCATTTGTACTGGTTTCAATAATCAAAATGTACACAACATATACTCATGTAATAGTCATACTTTGTGGACCAATTTTTAGGCCAAAATTTAGGGGGTCAATTATACACACATACAACTTTTGACTGTGGCAAGCTCTTGAGTTTGAGGCATTAGGAGCTTGGATGGGTGACCGTCTGGGACCGGGTCCAAGATATCGGGCGTTCCAATGGGTGGATAGGTGGTCAGGGCATTGGGAGCTCGGATGGATGGGCGGCCGGGGCATCGAGAGCTTGGATGGGCAGGCAGCTGAGGCATCGGGAGCTCCGGAAGATGGGCGGCCAGGGCACCAGGTGCTCAAGACTGTCACTGGGTTCACATTTTGAAACTCCTTCCTTAGCAGCAGTATGGGAACACCCACTCCTCAAGCATTGCAGTGGTTGTAGAAAGCAGCTCACTGACACCTTCTCAAGAGCAACTGAGGATAGGCAATTAAATACTAGTTCAGCCTGCAAAGTCCATGAGGTTTCATGTGATGGAGTAGTGGCTGGTTGGAGAATACCAGCCCTCTCCAGAAAAGAAGAAATAAAGTGAAGAAAATACAAAGTTCAAGAAACACAAAACACAACAAATAAAAGATAAAGTTGTGGAGAAAAGAAAGAAAATGGCATCCAAGAAGGAAAAAGTAAAAACAACAGGAAAAAAAGAAGAAAAAACGCCAGAAGAGAAAGGAGAAGACCTTACCTGTATGAACAGGAAGCCATCGTGGAGAAAAGAGTCCGCTCACCAATGTTGGTGACGACCCCGCAGAGTCGCGACTTCCCGACCGTTGGACTGCAAAAATGGTTCTCTGAGCCAAACAGAAGCGCGCAAAGCGCACACTAAGGAAAAAGAAAACACCGACGGGAGGGGGGCCCAGCTGAGGAGCAAACTAACACAGCGCGACCAGCTGAGGGATGCCCGACATCATGGCTCTCAGCTGGAAGAAGAGGAAAGCAACAGGAAAGGGAGTGATAGGAAAGAAGAACAGCAACAGGAGGCCCAATAGATAACTAGCCCAGAAGAAGAGGACCAACAGCAAGAAGCCATGCAAAAAGACGCCCAGCAAAGTGAGGCAAGCAGCTCAACAAGAAAGTCAGAAGAGGCATAGATACAAGGAAGAGAAGTAGAAGACACAAACACAGGTGCAGACACAGAAGAAGATGAATAAGAAGCCTGCAAAGTCCACATCCCTTGAATGAACCTATAACCAAGGTTTGCAAATGAATGCCCATCTATTTAGAACAGTGCATATTTAATTAGGCAACTCATTTGTTTTTGTAAGAAACTACTTTGGATACCCGATTTTAAACTAAAAAAAACAGATGCCATCATGTCAAAGATACAAACCTCTTTCCAGATGGAATAATGGCTAAGGAAACATCCAATTTCTCCCTTGGTCAAAGACCTGCCAGTGTATGGATCATGATATCCCGGCAACATGTTAATTCCCATAGCTTTTAAGGTGCTACTGTTCAAAGCACTGTGGAGACAAATCAGAGGATCAAAATCTCAGCTTTTAAGTGTCAGCCCTCAAAATGAAAGTAGTAATACTCTTGGATACACTTGGTTTCAGTACTTCGTCGGAGGTTCCACCTTTTGGATGAAATGGCAGGACTGAGAATGTTTTGCTTCTTCAGCAGGCTCTTTTAAGATTCCCCAGGTGCCAACATGAAGCCACGCAACAAGTTGTTATAATATCTGGTCCAAAGCCCAGTGCTCAACCAATACACGATTGAAGTAGGATCTTGCTGAGTGAAACTTGGCAGACTTAAAGTACTTTGGGACATTTGTGAGACAATACAAAAGGCATGGAGGCCATTTATTTGTTAAAGGGAGGGAGCAGATTGGGATTCATCTCTTACTACAGTAAACCTTGGCGCACTTGGGTGCATGAGGGAATAATCAACAGTGGCTTATGTTCCTGATCTAGACGGCTTAAGCTTTGGTGTCTGATGTTCTGTGTCCTCCTCTTTAACATATACACAAACTGTCAACAATTAGCATCTTGTATGGATCCGCTCATGGATAAGTCAGCCAAGAAAGCGAAGAGGGCCAAGGAGGCTAACTCCACCCTGGCCTTCATGAAAGATTTTAATCTCATGGACACTTGGAGAAGACTGAATCTGACAGAAAGGAATTATTCCTTTTACTGGAGACTACACAATTCCTGTGCTGGAATTGATTTTTTTTGTGGCATCAGACCAGATGGAAAGTAGGATAGTGGAGACAGAGTACATGTCTCAGCTGCTGTCATACTATTCACCCCTGACTTTGTCCATCATAATGCCAGATAAGCAGGCTAAGGTGTATAGATGGTGCCTATATTCATTGCTGTTGGGAAAGCAGGAATTTTGTCGCTTTGTCAGAACTCAGATAGAACTGTTCTGTAAGATGAACTGCCCCTCTACTGACAACAATTTCTTTTTAATTTGGGGCACATTGAAGGCTTATCTAAGGGGCCAGATAAGTGGGTACATTAAAGGAATAAAAAGGGGATAATTTGGAACAAGACATAGTTCAATTGGAAAAAGATTATCAAAGATTGGGGTTGAGGAAAAATATAGGGATTTAGTGAATAAAAAGCTCAAATACAATACTTTGCAGACATACAAAACAGAGAAGTTGATCTCAAGATCGAGAGAACAGTATTATGAGCTGGGGGAAAGGCCCATAAAGTCTTGTCCTGGCAGGTGAGGGCAGAAGTGGTCTCGAGGACAATTAATGCAATTCAAATGGGGGCAGGCAAGATTTCATATAAGCCAAAAGAAATAATGATATGTTTAGTTAGTTCTATAAAGCTATGTATAAATCAGAATGGGGGTGGGTGGCAGAGGGGGGGGGGGGGGGGGGGGAGAACCCTGCCAAAATAGATAATTTTTTGCTTTCATTGGAACTACTGCATATGGATCAGAAGGATCAAGAGGAGTTAGACGCTCCCTGAGTGAACACACTCTGACTACTCTGCAGGCGGGTAAATTTTATAGAAAATTCAAAGACCTTTTAATGCCCCTCCTTATAAAGGTGGTGGATCAGGCGGCAGACACACGTATCCTCCTGGAGTCTTTTTTAGCAGTAATCTTTACGGTGATCCCGAAAAAAGACAGGGATCCATCGAAACTTTCCTCCTATAGGCCTATATCGTTATTGAATGTAGATTATAAAATCATAGCAAACCTTTGGCCAATAGGTTGGTGAAACATCTGCTGAAATTAACAAACCTGGATCAGGCTGGATTTGTTCAAGAGGCAATCAGCAGATAATGTAGCTAGATTGCTCAATATAATACATCTGGCACAGTTGGGGAAGGATCTGAGAGTGGCTGTATCCTTGGATGCAGAGAAAGCCTTTGACAGATTGGAGTGGGATTTTCTGTTTCAGACACTGGAGAAGTTTGCACTGGGTCAAACATTTATCAATTGGGTAAGGTCACTGTATTATAAACTTGTTAGATGCTTACCCCGTGCCCCGCATAGCTGACGTGGCGAATGTGATCACCCACTACCAGGTCAGCGTATCATCAGATCCCTATCCACCTGGAGGGCTGCCTATATACAGCCTCTGAGGCCAACGGCTACTTCTACCAGTTCCTCCAGGTGTCATTCAGCCTAACCAATGGCGTATCTGTGTTTCAAGGGAGATGGACCGCATGGTGGATGACCACAAATTGAAGTCCTCTTTTCCCTATTTGGATAATGTTACCATTTGCGGTCGAAACCAGAAGGAGCATGATGCCAACCTCAATAGATTCCTCACCATTGCTTAAGGCCTGAATTTGACATACAATAAAGAGAGGTGTGTCTTTGGCACTACTAAATTGGAGATATTAGGATATGTGGTGGAGGAGGGCATCATTACCCCGGACCCTGAGCAGATGCACCCACTACTGGAACACTAGGTTCCGCAGACCCTTAAGGCATTAAAACATTGTTTGGGATTTTTCTCATACTATGCACAGTGGGTACCCAATTACGTGGACAAAGCCTGACCACTAGTAAAGGCAGTCACCTTCCCTCCCTTCACAGAGGCTCAGAGAGCATTTGAGAGCATCAGACAAAAGATTGCCAAGCCAATAATGCAGGCTGTTGATGAATCTATTCCATTCCAAGTGGAAAGTGATGCCTCAGATGTAACACTGGCTGCCACGCTAAACCCAGCAGTCAGGACAGTGGCATTTTTCTACCGGACACTGCAAGGTCCAGAACTCTGAAATGCATCAATAGAAAAGGAAGCTCAGGCCATAGTGGAAGCTATGCACCATTGGAGACACTATCTAGGCAGTAGACCCTTCACCCTGCTAACAGACCAACGAGCTGTAGCATTTATGTTTAAGTATAAACAGCAGCAGGGTGATCAAAAATGATAAGATCTTGAGGTGGTGCATTGAATTGTCCACCTAAAACCACCAGATCTTGTACTGGCCTAGGAAGCTCAATGAGCCACCCAATGCCCTGTCCCGGGGAACATGCGCCAGTGTACAAATGGACAGACTGCAGGCCCTTCGTGAAAGTTTCTGCCAACCCAGGGTTAGCAGGATGTACCATCTAATGAAGGCCCACAACCTCTCCAAAACAGTTGAGGAGGTCAGGGAGCTGACTTGGAGTTGCTCGGTCTGCACGGAGTGCAAGCGGCACTTCTACTGGACAGACAGGGCTTAACTGATTAAGGCCACCAAACCCTTCAAATGTCTAAGTATGGACTTCAAGGGCTCCCTACTGTCCACACATAACAATGCCTACTTCTGGACAGTAGTGGATGAGTTCTCGTGATACCCTTTTGCCACGCCCATGGTCATCAAAGCCCTGCAGAACATCTTCACCTTGTTTAGATACTCTGCTTACATTCACAGTGACAGGGGCCCCTCTTTCAAGAGCGAAGAGTTGCGGCACTACCTCCTGACCAGGGGCATAGCCACCAGTAGGAACACTACTTATAATTCCCGCGGGAACGGCCAGGTGGAATGGGAGAATCTGGAGGACAGTCCTCTTGGTTCTAATCAAAAGGGCTGTCCCTCTCCCAGTGGCAAAAGGTCCCCACAGAAGCCCAGCAAGTGATCCTACTGTGCACAGTGACCAACACAACTCCCCACAAAATTTTTTTAATCATTCCCTAGGAGGTCAGCGTCAGGGACCAAGTTGCCGGTATGGCTGTCAGCCCCGGGGCCAGTATTGCTGTGCAGGCACATCTGACCCCATAAGATGTACCCGCTGGTCGAGGAGGTGCACCTGCTATATGCGAACCCGTCTTATGCGTTCATCATATTCCCAAATGGGTGGCAGGACACAGTCTCCCTGAGGGATCTAGTCCAGGCAGGGAAGCAGCCCCAGCACCTGGTGAGGGGGGTGGGGGTGGGGGATACAGATGATGAAGCACCACCACCACCTATATTCTTCCCTGTACTAGGACCACGACAGTGATGACCAGCAGCAGTGGCACCACAACCTGCCACCGCACCAGAGGTGTCATCGGCAATGTCCACATTACCACCAGATGCTCCAAGGTGGGATACTCAACTGGCAGGCCAACCAGCCTTGCGGCGCTCCACCAGGAGCAGAAAGCTGCCTGAGAGGCTGAATTTGTAAACTGTACATGGACTTTGGTTTGAATCTCAGAACAATTGTAAATAAAGGTGGAACCCACATTCACCCCGCGGGACTTTTATTTAAATGGGGTGAATGTAGTGGTATGAGGTATTACACCATTGTAATAACTGTATGTACTGGCCTGCACCACCCCTTCCTTCCCTCTGACCTCTCCCAAGAGATTTCATAAGACCTTGACCCCAGATCACTTCCTGCTCAGATCTAGGCCAGATGCTCTCTGCACCCCAGTTAATGTCTAAGCTAATAAAAGCCTTTTGATGCCGATCTACTGCCTCGTAGGTTCACTTGCCCATCAAATATGAAATACAGTTTAACATTAAATTAAAGATTAATCATAGCACATTCATCACAGTGATGGGGTAATGAAGGGCAAGAAGTACAGAGCCCCTCACTGGCCGATGATGAACAAAACACCCTCTTCAGATAGAGTGGCCATGGTCAATCCCCCAACCAGGGCTAGAAAGGAGAAGAGCCTCCAGGGATTTGCATAAATAATGATTTTTTTGTTGGAAAGATCATCTAGACAAGGATGTCCATTATCTCCTTTTTTTATTTGCATTAGCTATAGAACATTTAGCTGAGATGATTAGAAGTGATAATGACATTGAGGGCTTTATGATACATGATAAACAACATAAAATTAGTCTTTTTTGCAGATTATGTAATATTATATCTTACAACCCCTGAAAGTTCATTACAAGAAGTAAATGATCAATTGGCAGAGTATGGGTAAGTATCAGGATACAAAGTAAATATTGATAAAAGTGAAGTGATGCCAATGATCAAGACAGATTATGTTCAAGTTAAGAAAAGGACAAAATTTAAATGGCAGATTGGTGCAATTAAATATTTGGGAATGAATGTTGATAAGAATTTAAACAATTGAAAATTAAAGAAGATGCTTTAAGATGGAAAGACTTGCCAATTTCTTTAATAGAAAGGATTAATTGTGTGAAGATGATTATCTTTCCTAGAATACAATACCTTTTTCAATCTTCACCAATTTTCGTACCAATAATGTGTTTTCAGGATTTAAATAAAAGTGTAAGATTTATTTTGAGGGATAAAATGCCTCAGATGGCATTGGAAAAATTAACATGGAAATTTGATTAAGGGGGACTTCAAATGCCTAATTAAAAAAATTATTATAAAGCAACTCAACTTTGCTTTTAGTCTTCTTGTTATCAGACCAATGAAAAGATTGCATGGGTGCAAATTGAAATGAGTAAAATAGGAGAAAGTAATTCTGAACACATTTTATATAAATGGCATGAGGGATTATTGAAAGAAAAATCAGATACACCAATTTTGAAGCATATACTTAAAGTATGGAATGTAGAAAGAGGAGAGAAGAATTATCAGTTGGCTAAAATGATATCAAATCAAAATCCTTTAATTCCTTTTATGGTTAATAATTGTTATTCTGATGTTTGGTATAATTGTGGGATAAAAAATGTGGGATTGTTTTTTGGGATCCAATTTTTTGACTTTTAATCAATTGAATAATATACCACATAATCATATTTTTTTTAAAATTAGGGAGGAATTTTAAATTACCAGAATGAAGTCCATTTGAATATCTAATAACAGATATGTTTATTGAAATATTTATTACTAATATGTATATCAAATTACAAGAGACTATTCTGAAAAAGGATTTATTCAAATCCAAATGGGAAAAAGATTTAAAGATACAGATTCAAGAAGAAGAATGTTCAAATCAATGTTTTAGATGTAATAAAGAAGTAGGATCTTTCCTGAATGCAGTCTGGCAATGTGAAAAATAGATAACTTTTGGAAGCATAAAAGTATTTTATTGGGACGAGTTTTGAAGACACAAATTTTGAAGGATCCAAGAGTATTTTTATTGGGAGATATTTCCCAATTGAAGTTAGATATTTATCAAAAGAAGTTTTTAAGTGTACCAATAGCAATAGCAAAGAAATCTATAGCTGTAACATGGAAATCTGGTGATATTGTGGGGTTGAATGGATGGCAAATGGAATTATTAAATTGACCAGTGGGCTGATATTGCCTCAAACCGTGCATCTTGGCGCCTCACAGTTTGGCGGGCAGCAACCTCCTTTGAAGAAGACCGCAGAGCCCACCTCACTGACAAAAGACAAAGGAGGAAAAACCCAACACCCGACCCCAACCAACCAATTTTCCCTTGCAACCGCTACAACCGTGTCTGCCTGTCCTGCATCGGACTTGTCCGACATTACCCCTCCATAAATCTTCGTCCACGAAGCCAAGCCAAAGATATCATTAAAGAGAATAACATATAATTTATGAAATCAACCAGAAAAATTTGATAAGATTTGGACACCCTACATGGATTTTATTGCTACAACTTTACCTGCAGCATCCACCACGACCCCATCCAACCCGCCTTAATTAGTTATAGTTTAAGATTGTAATGTAAACTGCAATTAATTAATTTAAAAATATAGGTTTTTTAGATAGGCTTTCTCTTTTCCTTTTTTCGGGGAGGGGAGAGAATATATAAAAAATGTATTACTTTTGTGACGTAGTTTTTATTATTATTATGTTATGGATAAATACTGTATATGTTTTGACACAAATGGAAAATAATTTTTTTAATCAAATGTTGTGTTTTGGTTTTGTAAAGGAATTAGATACATGGAAGATTGTTATGAAGGAGGACATTTAATGTAATTTGAACAATTAAAAAATAAATATGGGATACAAGGACAATACATTTCTTTTCTTATCAATTAAGTGCTTATTTAAGAGATAAATTGAGTCCAACAATGTTATTACCGAAATGGTGATATGGAAATGCTGATTCGCAATAGGCTTATAAAGAAATTTATTTCAGCTAAGTACACTTTATTGCAGAAGGGAATTCCCAAACAGGGGATACCTAGATCCAGACAGCAATGGGAGATGGATTTAAATATTAATGTAGAGAAACAAAATTGGTCAGAGTCATGTTGAGATAGTATGACAAACATTATAAATGTTAGATACAGATTAGGATTAGTTCAATATAATTTTTTTACATTAATTGTATCTCACGCCACAAAAATTAAATAGATTGAAATCAGATTTATCAGACCAATATTTTAGTGTGGCCAGGAGGCAAGTACTTTTATTTTTACATTCTACTTGATCCTGTCCTAAAGTGAGACCCTTTTGGATACATTTGGCAATTTTTCTCGAACTGATTAGAGGAATTAAATTTCCACAAAACCCAATGTTATTTTTACTAGGTAATATTGTAGGGATAAGACCAAAATTGAAATTATCCATGCACCAAAAAGAATTTGTAAAGATTGCGTTGGCAGTAGCAAGAAAGTATTAGTAGTAACATGGAAATTAGACTCTCATTTAGGAATGGAGCAATGAAACCAGCAATGGATAGCTGCGTTCCTCTCTAGAAGATCTTATAATTTGAAAAATAATTATGATGTATTTTTGAAAATTTGGTGCCCTGTATTTATAAGTTGCAGGAATTGATTTATTTATGTTTTCCCTAAACTTTCAAAACCTCAAAACCTCCTTGGGAGAATTAAAAGGTGTACATGGTAAGAGCCATGTGGTGAGGGGTGTCTTCTGGTAATCAGGTTTCTTTTCTTGCTTTTCTTAATTTTCTCTTATTTCTTTTCTTTCACTGTTTTTCTCATTTTCTTTTTCTTGGGGATTTGTTAAGGGGGTTGGGGGGGTTTATACCATCATGTATAATGGATATGACTAACATTTGATTATTGTATTTTATGATTACATGTATGGATAAAAACTTTTAAATAAAATTTTCAAAAAGTGTTGCACTTTTTGGCATCTGATGGTAATAAGCACTAAAGTATATTTTCCTCTCAATTTTATGTTCCACTTCCAGAATTTTTCTTCCATCTGTTCATTCTTTCTGGGAGGCAATCAAATCCAATCGTTACCAAGAAGCAAGAACAAAGTTGCACTGTTGAGTGCCTGCCAAGTGTATTATAGCTAGCTTTAGATTTCTGAAACTTGCCCCTAATTGGGACAAGTTGTCCCAGTTCAGCTCAGAACCCACATCTGGATCCAATCTGGCCTGTGTAACTCAATCATAAAATGAAAAGTGAAACTTGAATCTGTATTTTGTCCCTCACCCAATTTCTTGGAGAATAAATTGCATGTGCATAGAGTTATTCAAACATAAGCACATGGCAAGATCCCACAATGAGTGATAAACAGCTTCTGACACTGACGGCTGAGGAAGAATGCAGTGAAAAGTGATGCTCCCCTCCCAGTCCTATCTGAAGATCTGTATCCTCCCGGCAGGAGGAGCACAGGTCTCTGGTTCAGCAACCAATGTTCTGTTTCACTTGCTTTAAGGCCAGTTGGGGTTATCTTCCCCGTAACTTGTACATCTGGAAAGGAAACTGACTGACCTTCCATCCACAGCATCTATTATTTTGCAGTCAATCTCCTGCTCATACAGTGCCTGAAGCATCCTCTCCCGCCTGGCTGGACGCCGCTTGAGGTTTATCAGAAAAATCTGCCCCAAGATAAAACAAGCACATTGACTTTGTTAGTGTAAAACCTCTTAGCTTTTATCCTCTGATAAATGGATTCAACGGACAGAGTCATTCAAAGGAGCCTCCAGATGGAGATTGGTATGAAGAAGCTTGGACAAGTGATGGCCTCATGTTTAAGGTAACAGACGTAACCAAAAACTGGACTATTTATCTGGAGAAATTTTAATCCCACTCTGGCAGCTCAGGAACATAAATTCAGTTAATTAAATACAATCTGAAATGAAAAGCTAGTTATATCAGTCATGGAAACTATTGAATTTTTATTACAAAGGCACTTTGTGGAGGAAATCTGCTGCCTTATGCACTGTAGCCCATGAACAACTCCAGATATGTAGTTGTGTCGATTCTGAAATGTCCTCTGAAGTCACGCAGGAAATCATTCAGTTCAGGAGTAGTAATGAATGGGCAATAGATGCTTACATTCCCGGAATGAGTAACTAAAGCACTTTATCTCCCCACTCACCCTCAGCCATGATTGTTGAGATCAATTTTCAGGTCCCTTACAGCTGGCTCTCTACATTTTATTAGTAAGGCTGAAGCATTGTCAGTGTTAAGAGGTTTCTTCCACATCTCATCACTGGCTATCTGTTCAGTAAGCTTTCATAGAGCCTTCCAATTAGTCCTGTATCCCTGCTTCCCCTACTCCCCACATTCACACAACTTCTTTGGAATTCTTCAAAGATCACCATTCTGCCTAGGCAAGCCTGTATTTAATTGTAGTGATAGTTTTAGAATATTTCTCGTTATCCACAACTCTTCTAATTAACCATTTGAAAACCATGGGCTATTTTACCCAAATTGATTACCATTATTGAGGGCAACAACCTTGTCTTGGCTTCGACAAATCCATTGCAGTCAAGTTTACTTGACTGGAGAGAAACTCATCATTACTGTTGTGTAGAATGAAAGTTGTAAGTGTGATAAACTGTGGTAGCAGCAAGCAAACACAAACTGAAAAGACTGTACAACAGGCTTTATTCCAGTAAAAGTCTGCACACCAGTTCATACCTTGGTGGCTTCCCAGTCCTGCCTGATGTGCTTGTGCCTCGGGGGGGGGGGGGGGGGCGAGGTGGTGGCTTGGGCCAGTAGGTGGACCTTGTCCGAAAAATGGGTAACCCACTGGCAATAATAGAAGAAAAGCCCAAGGCACCTGAGGAGGGCCTTGAGTGTGTGGGGGAGGGGAGGCATGCGTTCTGGGTCAGGACCAAGATCTACAGGGAATCTGGAGGTTAATATATTCATTGAAACTCAACATAGTTTCAGCATGGAGACAGCCCAGTCTGTTGGCATTTACCCAGAGTATGAGCATTCTCATATCTACCATTTACACAGCATCCATTGTGAAGGTGCACATTATGTTCCCTAAAGGTTTTGCAAAATGAGAGGCCAACACTAAGGAATGAGGAGAGAATAATTAGGTGACTAAATGCAGGAAATGTGATGGGATGCAACAATGCAAAAGGGTTTGCTGGAAAGATTTGCAAGCTGTACTGGCAATAGTGGCTGGGTAGGGAAAGAGGTGAGGAGCACAGATGAGACCAAAGCTTTTTAGAGCAAACAATATGTGTAGAGGCTCCTTACACAAGTAGTGGGAGCCAAAACCTTGGGATGAATTTGTGGACATTCTTATGTTCATGAGTCAGGGATGGAGAATCGGAGGGAGGTTGTCAGGATTAGGTGGTTAAGACTGTCATTGAACTTCAACCCTTGTTCACTATGCATTTTCAAGCTGCCCATCTGTGGAGAGAGCCCAACACCTCAGAAAGCCCGCCCTCTCAGCATTGACCTTACCTCATCGAAGTTCATTTTATCTGGAGACTTGGGTGGGAGATAGATGAACTGGGATGGTGACATCGGAGGCCCATAAACTGTAAGGGAAGGACAACACGCACATTTTTTAAAGATAAATCCCATCAATATTCACAGTACAACTGCACAATAATTGAATAAACTAGGCTTTTTAAACCAGTATACACACATACACTTACAACTATGAGCATACATTTCAATATATGCAATGGACCTTATTATCGATAATATATTCATTGTATTTTTGCATAAAATATCTAAATATATCAATATATAATATTATGTACTGCTCACAATGTCAAAACATATTGTGTTCAATCTATCCTTTAAATGTATTAACAGCTTTAGACAAATATAAACTGACTATTTTATAATCTGCATTATTATATATGTTAAACTAAATATAATGAAGCATTTTATACAGATGTATGTATAATGTACAGGCACTTAACCAATTAATATACTTTGAGTGGGACAGAGGGTCTTTCATCAGAACTCTTCTCAATCAAGAGAAAATTTGAAGATAAAGACACACAGCTCCAGCAAATTTGTGGTTCAGCTTATTGGCAGCATCAGGGTTTTGGACCAAGTTTAAACTTAATATAGACAACAATTATTGAAAGATAGGCTATGAATTATCTTCCCATTTTTACATATGTCTTGGGTAAACTTGTACCTCTCACTTTGTTCGTTTTAGATTGGTCACAGTGTTTGAGCTACCGAAAGAAAATAGACACCGAGAGCAGTTCAGATTACACAAATGTTTATTACAAATTCAAAAGCTGATTCAAACTACAATATACAAGTCCTTCCCAACTATACTTATCAATGCCTGGATTGGTCCCAACTGCCGAAGCGAGGCAACGACTGCACACTTGTAGTAGGTTGTCAGGGTGCCAGTAGTAGCTTCTCCACCTCCCCTGACCAGGACGTTGGCTGGACTCTGGAAGTTCTTCTTGCTGAGAGATGATGCCACCTCTCGGAGAGTCTCAAACTTCAGCAGCGGGACCATGGCTTATATTACCCAAAAGCTGCTTACCCAAGCACCTATTCCCAGCACAGCAAGAAAGATAAGTGAGCAAGCTAGCATGCTAGGCTTCTACTGAATAACATAATTTTCAGCTTATCACTTTGAATACAATAGTTTATTTTGCATCAAGGCTAGGCCTCTGACAGTCTGTGACCAAAACAAGCAGGAAGATTAAATGTTCTTGGTACACAGATGTCCTTTCGTCAGATAACAGCATCTCTGGCCCCTCGGTGGAATTTAGCTTATGTCTGCTGATTCTAAAAAACAAGCAGGTTCTCAGCCTTACAGAAGCAAAGGGTGCAAAAGTTAAAAAAATGGTTAGAATCTTCCATTACAACATAGCTCCGGTGTGTTTCCCAGAATTGGTTGATATTAAATCCTGCTTGCTTGGTTCAGAGTTTGAGTTATGGAAGTAAGAATGCCTCAGCTATAAAGTTTCCCAGCTGCTCTGTATTATGATTAATATCAAGCGGTTGTCTGTAAGCCAAGGTGGCCTCAGTTTGTGAGGAGACTCCCCAACCTAGCTGGTCCACAGGAACAATAAATTGTTGCTGTGGCTTTCTTTCTGCTCACCCTCCTATGTTTGAGGATAATCCCAGCTTTGGACCTTACTTTCAACACCAATATCCCCAGGTGAAGTGCTGGAACTGAAGACTCATGCTGGGAGGCGCCTGTCAGTATCCTGCAGCTAAAGTACATGGCGCAGATTGGGCAATGGCCCGGCTGATGTAGGTGGCAAGAGATCATACGGAAACAAAAGGAACCAGTTCTTGGATATTTAGATCTCAATGAGCAAAGCACTGGTCCTGGGCTCAGATGCTTGGCCCCTTTTGACTGCTAAAAAATTCAATTCTGAAGGACATCTCAAGGATGTCTATGCTCCTCCCTCTTTTGAATGGGGTAATGCGTGCTGCCCCTCCATCCCTATCCTATCACAGTAGCACACATATGGGTACAGAAGGTTCGCAAGGATTGCAGGGATGAATCTATCGCAGGATGAAGGGAAGTTGAGCATCTAATCACTGAGGTTCAGAAGAATGAGAGGCAATGTTATTGAGACACCCAAGGTTCTGAAGGCCACTGACAGGACAGATGCTGACAGGAGTCCCCCACCTCCCACTAGTGGGCACGTCTAGAATCAGTTTCAGGTTAGGTGGTCTCATTGAAGAGGAGAATGAGATGCTAATTTTTCTCTACTGATAGGTCACTTGTGTTTCAAGTTCTCTACCCCAAACAGCCATCAGTGAACAATCGTCACGGTGGTGACTGACAGACAACTGAATTATAAAGAGACACGTGGAAAGAGTGGAGAAATGGCATTGAAGCCAAGAATGGAGCAGCCACGACCTGATCAAATGGCAGGGAAGGCTTGTGGGGCTCGTTAGCCTTCTCCTGCTCTTCTTCATATGTCTGTCGACAAATCCAGCTCCCAGTTCTCTTCACAGCAGGTATTGGGGAAGCAACCACCAGCCTGCTTTTCTCTTGCAAATTTAGGCACACTGAGCATTTCCCCACAGGCTCCACCACCTGAGATGACAATCACTGAAGTCAGGCTCTGATTTCATGCATATAAACTGAAGAAACCTTTGCAGGAAAGTAGTGGGGACTTTTCTTTCTTCATAATGGCTAAAAATGCTAACAGTGTCATTATTAGCATCAGACTTGGCACAGCGCCAGATTTATGGTTAGTTTGGAGTCAGCTTTCTTTTAGAATAGAGACATGTCTAGCACAGAAATGAGCACAGACAGTTATGGACTAACTAGAATGTAGCTTTGAGGAACTGTACTAACTTTTTCAGATTATTTCTCCTGTTGGATCCCCAAGCTATTCCCCAAATGCATTTATTTTGGGCTGGGATCTTCTCTTGGTGGGTATGAGAGGTATCACAGGTAATTCAAAAGCTATTCAACAGTAAGTGAATGGCATGATCCTGCCACACAAACACCCATTCTTGAGCAGGAGATGTTGTTGAGGAGAGAGAGCACCATGATTATTCTCTATCCCCTTCTTACCAAATAGGGTCGGGTTGGCTAACACTTGGTCCAGTCAAGGTTGAAAGGCTTGCTTGGACCAACTTGCTGTACTTCTGTGTTAGGGGACTATCCTACTTGTGTTTTAACTCTCTTGTCTGCTGTTTCTTTACTCTTTTAGAGAAACAATAATGTGGTTTGGCCAAACTTTCCTGCTCCCTGTACTTGGCAGTTCAGGATTCCATTTACTGGGTGGAAATGGATTGATTGTCAAAGCAGAATCCCCAATTATTTTATCCTGCAGTCTTAATTAAAGCATCTGGCACAGCTTCAAAGGATTTTACACATTATTTAACAAAGGCAACATGGTGCCCTCTCTACCAAGGGACAATGGCATGATGAGGGTGTGAGACATACAGTCTGGTGGTGAAGGGCACAAGGGAGAAAAGGCTTATTCTCACCCTCACCCAACTCCTGCAAAACAGAAAGGGGGCAGAGGGAGGAGGCAAGGAATGAGAGTGAAGTGAGCTGGGGATAACAACTGAAGTAGGAGTACAAATCAATCATCTCTTTGAACCTGCTCCTACGTTCACCAAGATCATGGTAGACACCCTTTTCCTTGGTGAATGCAGATGAGGTGTTCATTTCAGATCTCACCCAGATCACCTAACTCCTAATCCCTCTGGTTACTAAAGAGGCCCATTTTTTTCCTTGACTACACCCTTGCTCCTGATATACTGATATAATCAAATCCTCTCCCATTTGCATCACTACTTGCCTGTTGTATCTACACGCTGGCTTTGGTGACTTCTGTACAAGAACACTGAGGTGCCTTTCACCATCAACATGACCCAATCTCTTAACATTTAAAAAATTCTCTGCTTTTCTGTGAATGCATGACCTCATATTTCTTCACATTATTTTCCACCTGTCACTTTCTCACCCAATTAATCTTGTCTGCATCTCCCAAAACCCCTTCCCATCTGCATACTCTCAATCCGACCACAACAGGTTAGGAAATTTGAACTGACAGGAAACTTAAATGCAAAACCTGGCATACCATACATCCTTAACTCATAAATCTAAAACATATCCTTAAACATTAACAGTACAAGTGATTAAAAAAAACTTGCTCCAACATAACACTCACTGCCCTGAAACTAAACCAAAGACAGGAGATTGTAAATCACAGTGCAACAGTGACAATGTCATCTCTTTAAACATTGCCCAGTTATTTTTCAGCACAGGGCATTAAAAATGCTACATCTCTATGAAACTTTGATCTAGATTTGCGAATGCCAAAGGGAAGAGAGGGATGATGGGGAAAAGAGACGTTGTGTAGAAATGAGAGGGGCCTCTTGGGGATAAGAGTGGATCCTGTGCAGGGAAGAGGGTGCAGTGGGGAGAGGAAAAGTGGAGAAAGTAACACAGAACCCTGAAATGCTTCACAGCCTGTGACCCCCTTTTAATGAATGGTCACTATTATAAAAGTTGAAAATGGCATCCAATTTGAGCATAGAAATTGCCCCAAAATGGCAATATGATAATTATAAGAGGAGATAAGGGATAGGCACTCTTCTCACTAAAACAGACTTATTCAAGTATCTACATTTCCTTGACTCAGTTTACTAACTCACTGGAAAGACTTAATTTCTGACCATGCTGGACTCTCAGTATGGCAGCAGTGCCTCTCTGCAGCAACCTACTACTCACTCTCCCATGAGCCAGTTCTGCCGAAACAAAAACATGATACAGATAACACAATTCTGTCTTTGAACTGACAGGAAACTTAAGTGCAAAACCTGGCATACCATATATCCTTAACTCATAAATCTAAAGCATATCCTTAAACATTACCAGTGCAAGTGATTAAAAAAAATTGCTCCAACATAACACTCACTGCCCTGAAACTAAACCAGAGACAGGAGATTGTAAATCCTAGTGCACAGTGACAATGTCATCTCTTTAAAATTTGCCTAGTTATTTTTCAACTTTAAAACCGTTCAAAGGCCATCACAATTTAACTACGTGAGATTCCTATGCAAGTGTTCCCTTAAAGGGAAGGTGTAAAATAAAAATGGAACATACTAGGAAGAAACTTCAAACAGCCAACAGATAACATTTCAGTTCCTGACATAGATTTTTTTTGTTAAATCCTAAAAAGGAAATTATGTTCTCCAGATTTTAAAAGCTACAGGCCAAAGATGGTTACAGGAAACTGGAATTATTCATCTGGTTCATATGCCTGAATTAGAAACAGCATGTGTGCAGATATGTTGTGTGTAACTGCAATGATGAGGTGAATCTAAACTGGCTGGTGTCTGTGATTCCAGCTTTCAATCACCAGAACTTCAGCAACTCCCAGACTTCTAGAGCTCTGGAGGGCCATCTGTGGATTACATGTGAAATCTGGCAGCAGGGCCTATTCCTGCTAGAATCTCCTCAAGAAATTGTTCTGGGATCCTGCACTATATCTGACTTAGGGCAGAATCAGAGACCTCATCAATGTCATTAGGTATTTCAGGAAGTGAGAGGGATGACAATTAGTTTTTGAATTATTCAATTTTAGCTTAGGTATTTTAATTTTTTAAAAGATTTATGTTTTAATTCACTAATTTTTAAATATTTACTTCAATTATAATAATGTTTATGTCTTGAATCAACAACTTAAGTTCTGTGACAGGTTTAACAGAAGGTAAAACTCATTTCACAACTTTGCCTTGTTCGAGGTTGTCAGAGGTGTTCTGGGACCAGGTCGCAGTGCATCTTTGCCTGAGATTGTGGTACCTGACCAGGTACAAAGGGTCATTGAATGCATCTCAGGGAAATACAGGTGAGTGGGAACTGCAGCTGACAAATCCAGGCGCGAGCTACATCCCATCCTGATCAGACAAAGAAACCACATTTGCACCCAGGTATCTTAAGAGTCTTTGCAACTTTGCTGTATTTTAAATAGCATTATTCTGACAAATAATATATGAATTAAGGCAGAAGCTGGCATGTGCATCTTCCTTTTATAACCTGGTAGAATATTAATGTTTATTGTTCCAAGGAATATATTTCCCTTCTGAAACATGCATCAGCAAAAGCTAATAAATGCAAATAATAATATTTAAGACTCATGGACCTTATCATTTATTTCAATAATTCCACAAGAATTTTCTAATATAAACAAAATGTAAGCATAATTTCATTTCTAAAGCTACTGAATTATAAGAGACAACATGGATTTTCTTACAGTTCTTTTGGGGTTTCTTATCCGATTGGTCATGATAACTATGATATTGGTGCTTTTAAAACTTCAATTCATGCTTGAGAACTCAAGAAAGGAAGCAATGGTGAGGAGATTTAAGTGGTTTGGAAGTTTATTTTGGCAAGAGGCTGGGAGAAAATAGGGTGACGTTCATCGGACTAGGACACAGCCTCCTCTTTCAGAATGTTCTTGTTCCCCATTAAGCACAGACTCTCTCACATTATTGATGGAGGGCACATACTTTGCCCATCAGTCAAGATCTTTCTTTGGCTTGGCTTCGCGGACGAAGATTTATGGAGGGGTAATGTCCACGTCAGCTGCAGGCTCGTTTGTGGCTGACAAATCCGATGCGGGACAGGCAGACACGGTTGCACGGTTGAAAGGGAAAATTGGTTGGTTGGGGTTGGGTGTTGGGTTTTTCCTCCTTTGTCTTTTGTCAGTGAGGAGGACTCTGCGGTCTTCTTCAAAGGAGGTTACTGCCCGCCGAACTGGAGGCGCCAAGATGCTCGGTTTGAGGCGATATCAGCCCACTGGTGGTGTTCAATGTGGCAGGCACCAAGAGATTTCTTTAGGCAGTCCTTGTACCTCTTCTTTGGTGCACCTCTGTTTCGGTGGCCAGTGGAGAGCTCGCCATATAACACAATCTTGGGAAGGCGATGGTCCTCCATTCTGGAGACGTGACCTACCCAGCGCAGTTGGATCTTCAGCAGCGTGGATTCGATGCTGTCGGCCTCTGTCATCTCGAGTACTTCGATGTTGGAGATGAAGTTGCTCCAATGAATGTTGAGGATGGAGCGGAGACAACGCTGGTGGAAGCGTTCTAGGAGCCATAGGTGATGCCGGTAGAGGACCCATGATTCGGAGCCGAACAGGAGTGTGGGTATGACAACGGCTCTGTATACGCTAATTTTTGTGAGGTTTTTCAGTTGGTTGTTTTTCCAGACTCTTTTGTGTAGTCTTCCAAAGGCACTATTTGCCTTTGCAGTGAGTGTCATTGTCGATCCTTGCATCTGATGAAATGGTGCAGTCGAGATAGGTAAACTGGTTGACCGTTTTGAGTTTTGTGTGCCCGATGGAGATCAATGCAACAACAAGTCACCAAAGTCCAAAGCGAACATTTTATGGTGTCAAAAATCTTATTTCCCATCCTTTATTTAGCTCCCTGCGTGTTTGTAGATATTTGGAGAAAACACTCTCTGACAATACAATGTGTAAAAATGGAAAGTCTGAATGAAAATTTATAGTTTCATTAAGGTTTTTAAAAAAATAAACCTTTCTTAAAATGTTGTAATGCTTTATTCGCATGTGCTTATCATCTTCCCTCTCTTGTCAGCTCTTGAGAAAAGGTGAAATGGGACAAAACTATTTGCTGACTATTTCATTATTCAGGGAAGGTGACTCACCACATAAATGTCTATTAATGAGAATGTGTTTCCCCAAAATGGGGGAAACATGCTTTAGGACTGTGATCAATAAACAACTCTGACAAGCTACCCATGATAATGTTCACCATGTACCAGAACAGTGAAGCATGAAAGGAGTTCAGGGTATATTTTGTTTAAAAATTATTGCTTCTGTTCTACTTCCTCATCTATTCCTCTACATCAATGATGAGTCAACAAAACTGTGCTCAAGGCTGGACTTACTCATTGAGTCCAACATAAGATGGATGAAGTTCAGGTGGTCGTCCTCTAGTGTACTCTGGGGCTTGCCAGGAACGCTGATGAAACCATATCGCTCTTTATTGCACACGTACATCTGGACCTCTGCAGAAAAAAAAATAATAGGGTGGATGAGCAGAGGCTTGCAATTGGCTCAGCCTCAGCCTGCAAGCATCGTTGCCTACAGCCCTTTGTAATCCCAGTCCATCAAAACCTCCACCCTTTGACAAATCCTCCTCCAATTCCCTAATGGCCCAGTACCAACCCACTCTCTTCCATTCAGTGCTGCTGATGTCCAGAATATAAATTTCAGAAAACCTAACTCCCAGCCATTTAATTAATCAAGGTCTTACAGGGCCGACTTGAGGATCTTATAACCTTCTGCGGCTTTGCATTCTTGTGGCTGATTAGGTACTCAGCTCCACTTTCCTGGCCCTCCAAACTTCCATTGATTCCCCTGGCATCTGAAAATGGCATCTGTCTCCAGCTTGAATAGGTCCTTGACCCTGACCTTGTATGGTCAAGTTTCACAAAGGATCCTCAAAGAAACCCAGGAACTGAAAGCAGCAAAGACTGAAGAACAAGGGAAGTATCTGGGATGTGGACAGCAAATTACAACAGCAAATAGAAAAGGTGTGTCAGAAGGGCAATGTTATGGTAATTAATGGGGGACTTTAACACACAAGTAGATTGACCGTGTTCTAAAAGGTCTAGATCTCTAGAGAAAGAATTTGTAAAATGCCTACAAGATGGCTTCTTAGAACATCTTTTGGCTGAGGCGACCAGAAAAATGGTAATTCTGGATTGGGTATTGTGTAATGAACCTGAGTTGATGAGAGAGATGAAGGAACGTGAACCCTCAGGAGGCAGTGATCATAATATAATAGAATTTACCCTGCAGTTTGAGAGGGAGAAACTAAAATTAGAGGTGTTAATATACTAGTGGAATAAAAAAAAAAGATACAGAGTTATGAGAGAGGAATTGGCAAAAGCTCATTGGAACAGCACACCAGCTTCTCCAGGCAAAGCAGCAATGGCTGGAGTTTCTGCAAGAAATAAGGAAAGGGAAAGACAAGTATATTCCATTAAATGAAAAAAATGACAACTGTGGCTGACAATAGAAGTCAAAGCCAAAGTAGAAACAAACAAGAGGGCACACATAGAAGCAAAAATTTGTGGGAAGATGGAGAACTGGAAAGCTTTTAAAAGCACACAGAAGGCAACTATCAGCTAAGGAACAGCTTCTTCCCACATGCACTGATAATGCTGAACGACCAATGGAACTGCTCACACTAACCGTCCAAGACACATGTTTCTACAAAACAATATTTATTATTATAGATAAAATACTTGACCTGCATACAGTATGTATTATTTGTCTGTATGTGTATTATGTCTGGTTGCATGCCTCCATGATTTGCACTGAGGACCAGAGAATGCTGTTTCGTCAGGTCGTACTTGTGCAATTAGATGAAGATGACTTGAACTAAGAAGGTCATTCTGAAGGAAATTATGAACTTTGAAAAGAGGCTAGCAAATAACATCAAAAAGGATACTAAAAGCTTTTTCAAGTACATTAAGATATAGGACTGATGGAAAATGATGCTGGATAAATTATAATGGGAGACAAGGAGATGGCAGAGGAACTAAATGAGTATTTTGCATCAGTCTTTCCCGTGCAAGACATTAACAATATACCAGACTTTCAAGGGTGTCAGGGAAGAGGGGTGAGTGCATTCATGATCACCAGAGAAAAGGTACTCGGGAAGCTGAGAGGTCTCAGAATCAGTGCCGGATTTACATATGGGCTGACCGGGCTGCAGCCCAGGGCCTCATAATCTAGGGGGGGCCTCAAACTCCTGCCAAAAAAAATGTTAAAATTTACCATGAATTTTATTTAATTTGTAAGAATAAAAATCAGGACATACCTAGGCCAAAATAATGTGTAAGCACAAATCCAAAATTTAGGAACACACTCGCTCTTGATTTTATTATCTAGGCCCAGTTGCTTAGTAACATTAAGCACGTATGTATTACAGTTACACAAGTTTTCACGTGAGATTTTCCCGCATGGCCAATTCTCAACTTATGGGAATTCTGAATTCTTTGCAGGATTCCCACAATTGTGCATGCTGGCAAGAGCTCTGAGATTACTGTCTATCATTATAGCATGTATTTTGAGAACAAGTGAAGATTCTTATATATCATTGTGAATAACAATAATATTTAATTTACGGTCAATAATGTCCCAATATCAGATGTCTGATCTGAGCATTCTCTGCATAGAAAATGATAAACTGTGACTTACTCATGTTAATGACATAATTGATAGGTATGCATCCAAAAAAATTGAAACTGTTCTGACTTTGAATACAATGTTCTGTGTGAGCATTCTTCATTAATTCCATACTTTTGAAAACTTATTAAAGGTTATAAATTTATAAACAATCTTTTTATCAATGCTAAAATTTCAGCAATGTTCTCCTTTTCATTGAGTAGATAAGGAAGAGAATGAGATTTAGTTTCTCATGATCAGATGCTATATTGAGTTTTGACCTCCCAAGGTCTCCTTGCCCATGGTCTCCAGTTGCGTTAATCCGGCACTGGGTAGCTTGGTCTCCTTGGGTTGTGAAGGAAGTCATAGAGATTGTGGAGGAACTATTAATGATCTTCTGAGAACAACAGATTCTGGCATGGTTTTGGAGGACTGGAAAAATGCAAAGCTATTTAAAAAGGAAGCGAAGCAGCAAAAAGGAAATATCAACCTGTTAGCCTAACATTGGAAGTTGTTAGAGTCAATTGTCAAGGATGAGGTTATGGAGTGCCTGGAGATGCATGACAAGATGGGTCAGATTCAGCATGGTTTCTTCAAGGGAAAATTTTGCCTGACAAAACCACTGCATTTTTTTTTGAGGAAACCAGAAGCAGGCTAGATAAAGGATGTGCAGTGGATGATGTTAATTTGGACTTTCAAAAGGCCTTGACAAGATGCTGCATGTGAGGCTGCTTCACAAGATGAGAGCACATGGAATTACAGGAAGCATACTAGCATGGATAGAGCATAGGCTGCTTGGCAGCAAACAGAGAGTAGGAATAAAGGATCCTATTCTGGTTGACTACTGATTACCAGTGGTTTCCACTGGGGTCAGTGTTGGGAGTACTTTTTATGTTGAATGTTAATAATTTGGATAGCAGAACAAATGGCTTTGTGGCTAAGTTTGCAGATGATACAAAGATAGGTGAAGGTGCAGATAGTAAGGAGGAAATAGAGAGGCTGCAGAGAAACCTAGAAAGATTAGAAGAATGGCAAATGGCAGAAGCAGCGATTGGAAAGTATACAGTATTACACTTTGATAGAAGGAATAAAAGAGCAGGAGAAAATTCCAAATTCAGATGTGCAAATGAACTTGGGAGTCCTTATGCAGGATACCCTAAAGGTTAACCTCCAGTTTGAGTTGGTGGTGAAGAAGTTGAAAGCAGTGTTGGCAATTCATATCGGGAGGAATAGGATATAGGAACAGGGATGTGATGGTGGGCTTTATAAGGCACAAGTGAGGCATCACTTGGAATACAAGGTACAGTTTGGGGTCCTTACTTAAGGAAGAATATGCTGGCATTGAAGAGGATTCCAGAAGATTTACAAGAATGATTGCTAGAAAGAAAGGATTAGCAAATGAGAAATGCTTGGTGGTTCATGGACTGTACTCCTTGGAGTTCAGAAGAATAAGGGGGTCCTCATAGAAGCATTTTGAATGTTGAAAGGCCTGGACAGAGTAGATGCAGCAAAGTTGTTTCCCATGGTTGAGGAGTCCAGGATAAGGGAGCACAATTTCAGGATTGATGGGCGCCCATTTAAAACAGAGATGTGGAGGAATATCCTTAGCCAGAGAATGGTGAACCTCTGGAATTTGCTACCACAGGGGGCTGTGGAGGCCAGGGACTTGGGTGTATTTAATGCAGTGATTGGTAGGTATCTGAATAGTCAGGGTATCAAAGGGGAGAAGGCAAGCAAATGGGACTGAATGGGAGAATGGATCAGCTCATGATGGAATGGCAGAGTGGACTTGACAGGTCAGATGGTTTACTTTGCTCTTATATCTTATGGTCTTTTGATCTAAAAGTGTCGTTCAGGCATCCTCTCCAACACGAGTCATCAATTGTAACAGCATGGATGATCTCCTTCTTCACTTTACTCTTCCCTTGGAGCCTGCATATTTGTAAATTCACTGGATTGTAGAATATAGAAGAGTAAAGCACAGAAACAGCCCCTTCAGCCCACAGGTGTGTGCTGAACAAAATGCCAAATTAAACTAAATATCTTCTTCCTGCACAATGATCCTTCCATTCTCTGCTGTGTTAATGTACCTGAATCTAAAAACCTTTCAAAAAGGGCAATTGAATCTGCTGAAAAGAAGGAAAAATAGAAAAGAAAACAGTCATTTTCAGTGTGGCAGCCAAAATCCCCATGCGATGGATAGAGAAAGGTCAGGGAAAATTGCACAAAATGTTTCCTTGCATCAGCAGGAGACTGTTGGCAGCTGGTCATTCTGCTCCCCCAGCAGCTGAGGGAAAGACCACGCAGTTGGTTAGGCCTGTCTTGCATTATGCCATGACTGAGGCATTGTAAGTATATCGTTTTTGCCTTACACTGAGGCTGTGGGATCTACTAAGAGGCAATGATTAGAGGAAGCCAGGGCTAAAACACCAGGAAGAAATTCCACTTCAACATTCAGCTGATTGAAGCTGGTCAAGAGCAGCCAATGACATGGAATGAATGAGAGAAACTCAGGGCAAGGCTAGGAGAAGAGGAAGGGAGAGTAGTTCCTCTTGGTCATCCTTTGACCTGTAGCTTTATGTCTGCGTATACGCCCACTACCTGAGGCACGACAGGAAAACGCGAACACGATGATGTCATCGAAGGCCCAGGAAAAGTCCGGGTGTGGAGGGTAAAATGCCAGGTTCTGCGCGGCTTCCTTGCGCAGGTCGATCAGGAAGGTGGAGTGTACCATGGGAACGGCGAAGCAGCCTAACCTCTGGTGGTGCCGAGTTGGGAAATATTCTGCTGTCCTGCGATAATATCCCTTGACCAAACAAAGCAAAGGTGTGTTACAGTACGAGCTCCACCCACACTCTTAGCATTCACCCTCCTTTCTCTTCCAGCATTCTCCTCTGTTGACTCTTTCTTCCCCTTCCACAAAGGCTGCCTGGCTTGCTGAGCATTTCTGTTCCTTGCAAAACATGCAAGAATTCAGAGACGTGCCCTGCCCATCACCCAAACATTCACTGCTGACTGGCAAAGAATAGGAGTTGAGGCAAATGGAAAATGGCTGTGATCACATTGGATGGCTGACAAACTTGAGGGGCCAAGTGGGTTGCACTTCCTTGAATTCTTGTGATCCTGTGACAGCCTTTACCAATATGGCAGATGATGTACTGTCACACAGAATGAAGCTTGGATACAGATGGTAGGCATTAGGACTATACCATGGGGAAAAAAGCAGATAACTGAGTCTCCCTCAGTAACCAAAGCAGGGTGTTCTGCACCAATGTCCATGGGTCATCTGGTCCAACTGAATGGGAGAATCCCTTGGAAATTTCAATATTCCCTCCCACCACCATCCAGTGACAGTATGGGCCTACTCTTTCAGAAGAATGTACGCTGGGTTCATTTTGTTACAAAAGCAGGATTTTTAGTTACCATGCAAAAAAAACTGCAGAAAAAGCTTGTTACCTACCTGAGGAGTGATGCCACACCAGAAATTGGAGTAAGCTGTCTGTGAGATCAGCAGAGGAGCGATCACAGTTTTATTCTCCACCATCAGCAGATTGAGTGTTTGGTTATTGGTCAGAATATTATCTGTGTCTGCAAACTAAATGCAAAGAAGAAATAAATGGTCATTAGGTGAATTCCAATAGGAGTCTCATCAACACCTCTTTATTCTTATACACAATCTCCTTTGAAATGAATGCCAATATAGCATTCGCCTTATTTATCAGCGATACAACCTGGTGGTCAACTTTCAGGTTATCCTGCATGAGGATCCCCATGTCCCTTTGTACTTCTAAGCTTTGAATTTTCTTCCCATCCAAATAATAATCTGACCATTTAGTTCTTCTTCCAAAATGCACAACCACGCATTTCTCAACATTATATCTCATCTGCCATTTCTTCGCCCATTCTCCTCAGCTGTCCAAGTCTTTCTGCAAGCTTTTGATTTCTTCTACACTTCGTACTCGACCACCTATCTTGGTGTCATCTGCAAACTTTGCCATTAAACCATTTAATCCACAATCATATATGAGGTCATGTGCATTTCATTGAAATCCCGCTCCTCTGATAGACTCAGCACCAAGCACGAGGGCAGTTCTTAATCATCTTAGAGTTTCATTAAAAAAGTTTTATATGTAATTGTTTTGTTTTATTTTATTTTTTTGGTTTTACATCCCTAACATGTCTGAAAGATAAAGGGACACTGTAAAAAGAGGTGTCCCCCAACACTGACCCTTGCAGAACACCACTAGTGACAGGCAACCAACCAGAATAGGATCCCTTTGATCCCACCCTTTGCTTCCTGCCCATCAGCCAATGCTTTGCCCAACCTATTATTTTTCCTGTAAATCCATGGGCTAATGTGCAACCTTATTGAAGCCCTTTTGAAAATCCAAATACACAACATCCAGAGTCTCTCCCTTGTCCACCCTTCTTGAGATTACCAGAGTCTCTCCCTTGTCCACCCTTCTTGAGATTACCAGAGTCTCTCCCTTGTCCACCCTTCTTGAGATTACCTCAAAAAATTCCATTAGGTTGGTCAGGCAGGATCTTCCCTTCATGAAACCATTCTGGCTTGGTCCTATCATGCCATACACCTCGAAGTACTCCATAACCTCGTCCTTAAGGATCGATTCCAATATTTTTCCAACTATCAAAGTCAGATTAATAGGCCTGTAACTTCCTTTTTTCTGCCTCCCTCCCTTCTTAAACAGCAGAACTACATTTGTGATCTTCCAATCCTCAGGAACCATGCCCAAGTCTATTGATTTCTGGAAAATCAATTCCAATGCTTCTACAATCTCCAAGGTCACCTCCTTCAGAACCCGTGGGTGTACCTCATCCAGTCCCAGAGACTTATCTACTTTTAGACCATTCAGCTTACTAAGCACCATCTCTCTTGTAAACCTGATTCTACTTAATTCTATTCCAAGAGACCTTTGAATATCAGGTATATTGCTAATGTCCTCCACAGTGAAGACGGATGCAAAATATCCATTTAGTTCCTCTGGCATCTCTGTCACCCATTATAATTTCTTAAGCTTCATTTTCCAATCGGCCCTATATCTACCCTTGTCTCTCTTTTACTTTTTATATATTTGAAGAAACTCTTAGTATCCTTTTGTATGTTGTTTGCCAATTTCCTTTCATAATTCATCGTTTCTTTCCTAATGACTTTCTTTGTCTCTCTCCGTAAGTTTTTTTAAATTTCCCAGTCCTCTGCTTTTCCAGAAATTTTTGCTACCCTGTATGCCCTCCCTTTTTTAGCTTTAACTTCTCTTGTTAGCCATAACTGCGTCATTTTACCATTCATAATTTTCCTTTTCCTTAGAATATATCTATTCTGTGCTTAATAGGACATTGCAGCCCTTAGCCCTCAAAACTTACACATTCAATCTACCTCTGAGTGAACTCAGAATCATATATGAGGTCATGTGCAATTCATTGGAATCCCGCTCCTCTGATAGACTCAGCACCAAGCACGAGGGCAGTTCTTAATCATCTTAGATTTTCATTAAAAAAGTTTTATATGTAATTGTTTTGTTTTATTTTATTTTTTGATTTTACATCCCTAACATGTTTGAAAGATAAAGGGACACTGTAAAATGCTACAGAAATAGGGGACAAGGACTAATTTATTGTTGCTGTCTCCCTTTTCATGGTAATTGTCTATTTAATTTTGACTCTGGATATATTAATTGGGATAAGGGAGGGGAGACGAGAGGAGGGGGAAATACTGTTCTTGACAGTGAAACCTGTATATAATTTTGAAAATGTAGTTTGTCATTATTATGGAGTGTTGACACTGTGAGTTTGAAAAATTATATATAAAATATATTTAAAAAATCATACCAAGCAGGTAGGACAAAGCACATTGCACCTGGCCTGACACCAGGCAACTACATTAATACAGTAAATCTGTTTATATTTCTTTATTTCACTTCATATTTATATTTAGATGGAATTTACTGCAAGTAATATTTTATTTATTTTTATTGGTTAAATCCATAGAAATTGAATAAATGCATATATATGTCTTGATATATATTTCTATCAAGACATATGTATTATAAGTTATATATGTACTGTGCCATTATCCCTTGTATACAAGAGACATGAGATACATGTGTTGCATGCGGGAGGCTGTTGCATTCACTACATCCAGTTATGCCTGCTACGTCCCATTCCACAAACACCCCTCTCCCCACCCCACCCCCACCCCATCTTGCTCTGTGCATCACATCATTACTGTTGATGAGTGGGTGGTCAGCAGCCACAAGATGTTGCTGGGGGTGGAGCCTCTTACTCCACTTGCTTGGGATCTGGTCACCACACAGAATGGTGATCTCCAGTTTAAAGGATCGCACGGGACTGCATATGTGGGGATGGGGATCATGGGATTGGGTGATCGAGCCACAGGACAGTCATGGGGGAGGTGAAGCAGGCAGTGGGAATTTTTGCCAAGGAGAGCAGCAGATGGAGGCGCAGACAGCCATGGGGGCGTCCATGATGTAACATTCCAAGCTACATCCAGCTGCATGCTGAAACTATGTCTTAGGCACTAATGAACATTATACAATGGAGCAACAGCAAAGAATGTGCAATGTCCTTCAGGCATGTATAGTTGCAGGGAAACTATAGGGAAAGTTTGTTTGGTGATGAACAAATGATAAAATGTAGCAGCTCACCCGCATGACAAGCGAACTGGCACCACCAGCCACAGTTAAGTCCACAGCCAGTGTCATCCACCAAGACCTTCAGCACAGGGCAAAACTATGGCCCAAAAGTTGACTCTGGTGGGCCTCTTTAAGTACACGATTTCAAACCAATAAAGCAGTTACTCTGGAACTCTGTAAGACTCAGTGTGTTCCTTTCGGTTTAGTGGCTTACAAGTGACATTGGTGACCCCTATGGCCCAAAGGCATTTGAACCTGCCACAACTCCAACAGCATGGACAACACAAACGACTCAACTTTTGAAAATGCAGTTTCGCTGAAACTACCGACGTTCTGGACCACTCAGCCCCTTATCTGGTTCCAGCATGAAGAGGCCCAGTTCCAGGACAGGAACATTGTCTCAGATGAGACCCGATATTACTACGTGGTGACTGCAATCGACCAGGAAACAGCAGCCTGCGTAATGAGACTTCCTACAGCAGCCTCCGGAAGCTGGCAGGTATGAGGCACTCAAGGCCCTGCTAGTTGGCACATTCGGTCTCTTATGCCACGAGCAGGCTGCGCGGTTCCTACAGATGGATGGCCTAGGCAACTGGGTGCCATGAGCCCTAATGAGTGACATGCTGTCACTAGCAGATGGCCATAAGCCATGTCTACTCTTTGAACAGCTCTTTTTACAGCAGATGCTGGAGGACATCTGTGTCCTACTACCAAATGAGGATTTCACCGATCTGCAAAAATATGGTTGCTCGTATAGACATTTTGAGGCATGCCAAATGAGACAGTGGAGCCAGCATCGGAATTAGTGCTATGTCACAGCCGAGGGCCCTACCACATCGCACCCATCAGCTAAACCTGCAACACCCGCATCAAGCAACGACACCAGTTCTGAATTTTGCTGCTCTTACCATCAAAGATTGGGATCCGGGGTCCGCCAATGCCGACTGCCATGGTCATTTCAGGGAAAAAACTAATGGCTACGGCAGCTGGCCATCACATAAGCCTGTACATCTGGGACAGACATTCCGGGTGCAGATTCCTAGTAGTCACAGGAGCCAAATTCAGTGTCCAGCCCCCTTCGAGCCTGTAATGGAAAATTCTAACCTGCTTTTTTAATTTGCAGCTCTTGGGTTCTGCAAGGCTGAGAACCTGCTTGTTTTTTAGAATCAGCAGACATAAGCTAAATTCCATCAAGGGGCCAGAGATGCTGTTATCTGACGAAAGGACATCTGTGTACCAAGAACATTTAATCTTCCTGCTTGTTTTGGTCACAGACTGTCAGAGGCCTAGCCTTGATGCAAAATAAACCATTGTATTCAAAGTGATAAGCTGAAAATTATGTTATTCGATAAAAGCCTAGCATGCTAGCTTGCTTGCTTATCTTTCTTGCTGTGCTGGGAAGAGGTGCTTGGTTAAGCAGTTTTTGGGTAATATAAGCCTTGGTCCCGCTGCTGAAGTTTGAGACTCTCCGAGAGGTGGCAACATCTCTCAGCAAGAAGAAGAACTTCTGGAGTCCAGCCAAGGACCCGGTCAGGGGAGGTGGAGAAGCTGCTACCGGCGCCTTGACAACCTACTATAAGTGTGGAGTTGTTGCCTCGCTTCGGCAGTTGGGACCAGTCCAAGCGTTGATAAGTATAGTTGGGAAGGGCTTGCATATTGTAGTATGAAATCAGCTTTAGAATTTGTAATAAACATTTGTATAATCTGAACTGCTCTCGGTGTGTGTGTCTATTTTCTTTTGGTAGCTCAAACACTGTGACCAATCTAAAATGAACAAAGTGAGAGGTATAAGTTTACCCAAGACAGAGCCATGATACCAGAACTAGAGGGGCCAGGCTGGAGCTCATGGCAGCACCATCTGCATTTACGGTACATGGACTGCCACCTTGCTATTCGATTCCGGGCAATTCACATGGATATTCACACTGGCCGCGGTGTCACAGCCATTGCTGGGTGCACAGTTTGCTGAAGGCTGGTCGATGCCAAGACTTTCCAAACCTTCCCCCTTGGGGAGGCCCAAATTGCCAGCTCCACACCTCGACTCCATCATGTACTCAGACGATGAGCTCACTAGGGTGTTATCAAAGTTCCCGTCCATCGTCACACCGCAGTTTTCCACAGCAGCCCCAAAACATGGTGTGACATATCACATCCCCATGAAGGGACACCCCCTGCACACCCTGGCCCACAGGCTACCACCGTCTGGTGACTACAGGAGGATGAATGATGCAACCTTCTCCAATAGATGCCCAGTCCCACACATCCAGGACTTCACGGGCCACACATCTTTTCCAAGATAGACCTGGTGTGTGGATATCACCAAGTCCCAGTCCATCCCGAGGATGTCACAAAGACAGCTATCATAACCCCATTCGGCTTGTTTGAATTCCTGAGGATGCCATTCAGCCTTAAAAACATGGCACAGACCTTCCAGCGCTTCATGGATGCTGTGGGGCGGACTTAGACTATCCTGGTGGCCAGCCACTCCCATCAAGAGCATCTGGCCCATCTGTGCCTCCTCTGCTGCTGTCTCACTGACTATGGACTGGTGTTCAACCTTGCCAAGTGCCAGTTCGGCCTGTCCACCATCAACTTCTTGGGACACTGGATCGACTGTCAATAGAGCCATTCCCCTGCCGGGGAAAGTGGAAGCCATTTACCAATTCACCAGACACAAAATGGTCAAAGGTCTATAAGAATTTGTCGGGGTGGTTAACTTCTATCACTGGTTCATTCCCTCAGTGGCCTGAATTATGTGCTCACTTTTCGGTTTGATGTCCGGCAAAGCCAGAGAAGTTGCCTGGATGGAAGAGGTGACGGTGGCATTTGACCAGGCGAAGTACATGCTAGTCAACGCCACACTCCTGGTTGTTGGACGTCCCCATAGCCATCACCATGGATGCCTCAGAAACGGCAGTCGGCAACGTACATGAACAATAGAAGTACTATGGAGCTATTTGCTTTCTTCAGTCAACACCTGCAGCCCCCAGAAGTCAAGTACAGCACGTTCGACAGGAGCTACTAGCCCTGTACCTGGCTGTTCAGCACTTCAGGTATTTCCTAGAAGGGCGAGAGTTCACGATCTTCACAGATCACATGCCCCTCACCTTCATCTTCATCAAAATGTCCAACCCTTGGTCAGGCCGCCAATAGCTCCACCTGTCTTACGTGTCAGAATTCACCACCACGATCAAACATATCTCGGGGAAGAACAACATGGTGGCAGACACGATGTCAAGAACATCTATCCAGTCAGTGCAAGCCCAAGCCTCTGAAGTGGATTACACTGCACTAGCAGAAGGAGGACAGCAAAATACTGACATACCGAACCATGCTCACCGTCCTCCGTCTCCATCAAGCCTAGAGGTAACAAACACCTCTGCAACTCCACCACAGGGCAACCATGGCCCATTGAACCAGCCACATGGAGGCGCCAAGTGTTCGTTGGCTTACACAGGTTGGCCCACCCTTCCATCCAGGAGATCACCCAGCTAATTGAGGAGTGGTTCATGTGGCACAGCTACACAAGCAGGTCGAATACTGGGCCAGGATATGTACTCATTTCCAAACCTCCAAGGTGCAGAGACACATGAAGGCAGCACTGCAACCCTTCCAGCCAATGCAGAGGAGGTTCGGACATGTTCACGTGCACATCATTGGACCACTATCTGTTTTGAGATGGGGCAAGGTGATTACAATGGTGGACAGATTCACAAGGTGGCTAGAAGATGTTCCGATCAGTGATATGACAACAGAGACATGTGCCAGGACCCTGATTACAACCTGGGTGGTGAGGTTTGGCCTCCCCGCCCACAGGACTTCAGATACAAGTGCACAATTCACCTCAACCCTGTGGGCCGCAATAGCACACCTCCTAAGAACCCAGCTACACTGAACAACTGTGTACCACCCCCAATCGAATGGCCTGGTGGAGCGTTTCCACAGGCACCTAAAATTGGCTTTGAAGGCACGACACCAAGGATCCAGCTGGGTAGACGAGCTCCCCTAGGTGCTGCACAGCACCCAAAAACCTAGCAGCATTATTGACCGAGTTGGTTGACAGTTCACCACTTGCTCTGCTCGGCAGAGGTGCTGACCAAGCTCTGAGAGAGGCTAGGGACACTGCCTCCAGTTCCAACATCCCACTACAGAGCAGCACCCTCCTTTGTAACCAATGATCTGCGACAGAGTGAGCACATGTTCATCCACAGAGGCCAGGCCAAGGACCCCTCAGGATAGTGCAACACAATGGGACAACCTGTGTTTTGGACAATGAGTGCCAGGAGGAGACATTTACCATCGACCGTCTCAAACAGGCACACCTGGACATTGAATGACCAGTTGTTACACCACCTGCCAGGAGACAACGCTGACCATGCAAAATGGACAGTATACAGGTTGTGGTTCTCGCACCTTTGGGGTGGGGGAGAGGGGGTCATGTAGCAGCTCACCTGCACAAGTGAACCAGCGCCAGCAGCTGTGGGTAAGTCCGCAGCCAGCGGCAGGGCAAAGCTGCGGCCCAGAAGTTGACGTCACTTCCACCCCCACTGGGGCACTAAGGACTCTGGGACTGGGTGAGCCTCTTTAAACACTCAATTTCAAATTAGTAAAGCAATTACTCCAGAACTCTGCGAGACTTAGCGTGTTCCTTTTGATTTAGTGGCTTAGCAGCCAACAAAAGAATCTAAAGATGCAAAGGAAAAATCAAAGGGTTGTTAATTCATAAAATAACCATCTGAAAGGAGACAGTCCACATCTCTGAATTATGTCTGTAGATTTTCCATGACAGAAAGCAATGTCGAAGAAAGAACTTCCCTCAAGAACAATGCAGTTATGTTCAATGTACGGTTCCCAAATTTGTTCAAAAAAATGTGACTTTATTTTTTAAATTATGTTGTTTTTTTCCAATGGAATACATTTATTCATTTCCATGTACCATTGCTGTACTCTCAGGCTCTCTTCTGATTTCCAAGTTGACATTATACATTTTTTTGCTACAGCTAAGGCTATCATAATAAATCTTTTTTGCGCTTCATCCAGTCTGAGGCCTAATTCTTTACTTCTTATATTACTTAGAAGAAAGATCTCTGAATTTTTTGATATGTTGCTTTTTGTGATTTTATTTAATACCTGATTTAGATCTTCCCAAAACTTTTCCACTTTCTCACATGCCCAAATTGCATGTACTGTTGTTCCCATTTCCTTCTTACAGCGAAAACATCTATCTGATAATGATGGATCCCATTTTTTTAAAAACTTTTGAGGAGTGATATATAACCTGTGTGACCAATTATATTGTATCATACGTAACCTTGTGTTTATTATATTCTTCATAGTTCCAGAGCATAACCTTTCCCATATTTCATGTTTTACTTTAAGTTTAAATCTTTTTCCCACTTTTGTTTGGGTTTATAGCTTATTTCATCATTTTCCTTCTCTTGCAGCCTGACGTACATGATCGTTATAAATCTTTTTCATAACAGTGAGGGCTTGCCTCGGACCTCCACCCCCTAAAATGATCAGAATACAAAATGACTTGATCCAGTGTGTAAAAGTAGATGACACAATTTTCTTGTTTATTTTCATTGTGTGATGACATTGTTTAAGGGTTTTATTGTATTGTACATGTTGAAAGTTTAATGGGTTTGGAGAGGGGTGGGAAGGGGGTTGGGTAGGTAGGGGGGAGAAAATGCCACTGTGTATATTTAAGAGGGAAATGTTTGTATGTATTTTGATTGATATGGTTCACAGTGTGAAAAATTTTTTAAAAATTTAAAAAGAACAATGCAGTTAAAAGTAGCATGGCTCCTTCAACCATATAATGTGACAGAATTGGCTGCAGCTGATATTAGTGAGTAGAGACCTCACACACTCACATAACATTCACCTGTTTTCTTGGATGGGAACAGCTGTCTTGTTAAACATGTTACAACCTCACTCTGCTAAAATATTAGATCAAGGAGCATCATATGACTGGATTTAGTGTTTTAGGCTGGTCGTGATTTCTGCATTATCAGTTGCACAGCTACTTACAAGATCAACAAACCTCCTAACATTTTGATTGTTGTCCTTCCTCAGAGGGTTATTCTCTAGGGACCCTTTCTCAGATGATGGACCACATACAGTCAGTGATAAGATTAAAATTCAGTCCATCCTGCAGCCATTATTTCTCACAGCATACTTCTGTTGCCAGCTTATCACCAACACCAAATTTTATGTTTTTCCCTATTCCTTTTCAAATAGATTGTAACTAAAAGATTCCAGAAAATTTTGGCTAATACCCGTTACTATCAGACAAACACTAGCAATATCACGCAAAGATTTACTTGACTATTTGTTTTCCCCCTTTTAAAATTGCTTCCTGCCTTCAATCCTTGCCAGAGATTAGTTTAGTTTACCAGCTGGCACACAACTGTGAATCCACACTGTTAGCTGGAAGCTGCACTCTGGCAGATGTGTTAAAAGCCTCTGACATTTGGCAAGAACAGATCTCTTCAGCTTCTCTCCCTGTTGGCAATCCAAAGCAAGCAAGAAACTGAGGTCTGGAAAAACAGAACATGCAGTACATGGGACAAACATTGTCAAATCAAGACAGATGGACAAGGATACAGGACTGACCAGGTCAACTCTTCAATTCACTAAAGGTTGAAAATGTCCAGGTCCACTATTGTTTCCACAAGCCAAGATAACTGAGGAATTAGGTTCACCCAGTCCAGCATGAATCACCGCTGGTTTATTTAACACATTGTCCTCCTACGCTATCCTGTCACACATCTAATCTGGGACACAAGCTGAGTGTTTGGCCAGTTGGTCTAGGTAAGTGCTCACTGTCCCCACAAACCTCTTCTAAATTTTTGGCTTCCACTTGGGGACATCTCTGCTGGTCAAGGCCAGCAGACGCTTGATATAAGTCAAGTTCTGGTTATTCTAATGACGTTTGAAAGGCTGATTGATGCCCTCCACCAGTGGTGTATCCAGAGCAGGAATGTGGATGTCCTCAGGGCCTTCTGGCATAAGACCATAATTAGCAGAATTACCCCAATCAGCCCACTGAGTCTGTTCTGCCAATCAAATCATGGCTGATATATTTTTCCTCTCAACCATATTCTGCTGCTGTCTCCCCATAACCTTTGACACCCTTAGTAATGAAGAACTTATCAAACTCTGTTTCAAATATACTCAATGACTTGGCTTCCATAGCTGCCTGTGGCAACGAATTCCACAGGTTCACCATTCACTGGCTGAAGAAACTTCTCCTTATTTCTACTCGAAAGGAACGTACTTTTATTCTGAGGCCATTCTCTCTAGTCCTAGACTCTCCCATTACTGGAAGCATCTTGTTTTTTTTTGAATATTTTATTTAATCAACATCTATAAGATCATAAAACTAACAATAATAAGTAACAATAATACAATGTTAACAAATATATGCTGAAAATATATAGAAAAAAAATAAACAACTAAAAACTTTAAAAAACCTCCAAACTCTCTCACCCACTCCCCCCCCCCACCATAAATCTAATCTAATCCTATAACTAAAATACATGATGTCATAACTGCATAATAACTAATTAGGATTGCATCAGATGACACTCAAGGTTCTCAACTAACATTCAGGGAAAACTTCACTGGACAGGAGAATTGAAAAAACATTAAGTAAATTATAATTTTAACCTCATAATTCTGACAGGGCAGTCACTGTTCTTCTGTCTATAAAGGATGATTTCTACTTCTCCCTGTCTCTCACTTCAATCCACATTAGCTTGAGCTTTGTCCACTTGCCTGGAATGAAAACCTTTCTCTTCCCAGGTTTGTTGTAGATACCAAGAAAAGCTATTCTTAATGGTATCTTGATCTAGGTGGACACAGACTACATATTGTGCTTGCTGCTCCAAAGCACTTAAGTGTTGGGTGGAGTGAAGAGCTTGCACAATGGGGAAAACAGTGGAGAAAATGATGGAATGGAAACAGACACCACTATATAATTTGAAACAATTTTTGTTTCAAACTTGATGTGGTCATGAGATAGGAAGGCATTGGATGGGAGGGGAGAGGCTGAGTCTGTGCCATTCACAGAAAATAATGGTAGCTCCACTCACCAGGATGTAATCAGCCCATTGTTTCCTGGCAGATTTGAGTGCAGCTTGCTTCAGCTTCATAAGGTATTCAAATCTGGTTTGGGTCCAATGTTTAGGGCCCAGTTCATTGGGATAGGATCTGCACCACAAGAAATACAGTGTTAAATGGATGAAGCAAAGAGCAAATTTGTATAGCAAGGTTATGCACAGCTCATCTCCTAGCATGCACACCATCTCACCCACATCATTTTCAATAACCTTATCCCAAATGGACACTCTCTTGGCTGTGACACTGGGTGTTTGCAGCCTGTTGAAGTATATCAAACTGATCTTGTCCCAAACTCATAGCCAGACATGAAGCAGCCAAGATGTGGATACAGATTAATTCCTGGTCACATTGCAATGATCATCTCAAGAGAGAATCTGGACATTTAATAGCATTGACATCACTGAGGTCCCACCCTAAGTGTGACGGAGACAGCATTGACCAGAAATTCATTGAATCAGCAAAATCAATATTCTGACTACAACACCAAGTCAGAGGCTGGGTATCCTGTGGTGAGGAATACACCACATATTGCAATGCCTGTAGGTCATGTTAGGAGAGGGACTGAATATTCTCCATTTGCCCAGATGTGCAGCCCCAGAAAGATATCATTTAGGACAAAGTGACCCATTTGATTGCCAATCCATCCACTGTATGTTTCCTCGGTCACTGTCGCACAATGTCTGCAGTGTATCACCTGCAAATTGCATTGCAGCTCCTCAGCAGGACTTTGTGGGCACTGCTTTCCAAACACCACCAGGAAGGACAAGGGCAAAAGGTAGGTGAGGGTTCCCTTTCAAATCACACACTATCCTCATTTGGAGTTTCTACTGCATCTGTTTCTCTGACCACAGATGCTGCCTGATTGCTGAGTATTTCCTGTTTCAGATTTCCAGCATCTGAAATTTTTTCACTGCTGACACTTGAACAATTGGACATAATCTACCACTCAATAAAGTCATAGCTCATCTTAGACCTCAGCTCCAGATTCATATTCCACAGCTTCCAAAAATATACTGAATCCAATTCTGTACAAAATCCATAACCAAGTATCCACATCCTCTTGAATAAGTGGTCTAGCATCATTAATTTGATGTGCTCTGGGCTTTGGTAGCATGGGACAGACAGAATTTTAAGACTATGAAATGTTACTCCAATACACTTTTTTAAAAAACTGATATTACTACAATATAATAAATTTTCCAGTGTAATCTTTGTAAATTGAAAGAGAGTGTGGAAATTATGGCCCCATTGAGTCTAGAATGTGGGAATGGGGCTCTGGTGAGTGAAAGGGAGTAGAGAAACCAGGGCCTCAGTGTGCGAATGAGAGCGCAGAAGGGGAAGCGGGAAAGGGAGCGCAGAAGGGGAAGCGGGAAAGGGAGCGCAGAAGGGGAAGCGGGAAAGGGAGCGCAGAAGGGGAAGCGGGAAAGGGAGCGCAGAAGGGGAAGCGGGAAAGGGAGCGCAGAAGGGGAAGCGGGAAAGGGAGCGCAGAAGGGGAAGCGGGAAAGGGAGCGCAGAAGGGGAAGCGGGAAAGGGAGCGCAGAAGGGGAAGCGGGAAAGGGAGCGCAGAAGGGGAAGCGGGAAAGGGAGCGCAGAAGGGGAAGCGGGAAAGGGAGCGCAGAAGGGGAAGCGGGAAAGGGAGCGCAGAAGGGGAAGCGGGAAAGGGAGCGCAGAAGGGGAAGCGGGAAAGGGAGCGCAGAAGGGGAAGCGGGAAAGGGAGCGCAGAAGGGGAAGCGGGAAAGGGAGCGCAGAAGGGGAAGCGGGAAAGGGAGCGCAGAAGGGGAAGCGGGAAAGGGAGCGCAGAAGGGGAAGCGGGAAAGGGAGCGCAGAAGGGGAAGCGGGAAAGGGAGCGCAGAAGGGGAAGCGGGAAAGGGAGCGCAGAAGGGGAAGCGGGAAAGGGAGCGCAGAAGGGGAAGCGGGAAAGGGAGCGCAGAAGGGGAAGCGGGAAAGGGAGCGCAGAAGGGGAAGCGGGAAAGGGAGCGCAGAAGGGGAAGCGGGAAAGGGAGCGCAGAAGGGGAAGCGGGAAAGGGAGCGCAGAAGGGGAAGCGGGAAAGGGAGCGCAGAAGGGGAAGCGGGAAAGGGAGCGCAGAAGGGGAAGCGGGAAAGGGAGCGCAGAAGGGGAAGCGGGAAAGGGAGCGCAGAAGGGGAAGCGGGAAAGGGAGCGCAGAAGGGGAAGCGGGAAAGGGAGCGCAGAAGGGGAAGCGGGAAAGGGAGCGCAGAAGGGGAAGCGGGAAAGGGAGCGCAGAAGGGGAAGCGGGAAAGGGAGCGCAGAAGGGGAAGCGGGAAAGGGAGCGCAGAAGGGGAAGCGGGAAAGGGAGCGCAGAAGGGGAAGCGGGAAAGGGAGCGCAGAAGGGGAAGCGGGAAAGGGAGCGCAGAAGGGGAAGCGGGAAAGGGAGCGCAGAAGGGGAAGCGGGAAAGGGAGCGCAGAAGGGGAAGCGGGAAAGGGAGCGCAGAAGGGGAAGCGGGAAAGGGAGCGCAGAAGGGGAAGCGGGAAAGGGAGCGCAGAAGGGGAAGCGGGAAAGGGAGCGCAGAAGGGGAAGCGGGAAAGGGAGCGCAGAAGGGGAAGCGGGAAAGGGAGCGCAGAAGGGGAAGCGGGAAAGGGAGCGCAGAAGGAGAAGCGGGAAAGGGAGCGCAGAAGGAGAAGCGGGAAAGGGAGCGCAGAAGGAGAAGCGGGAAAGGGAGCGCAGAAGGAGAAGCGGGAAAGGGAGCGCAGAAGGAGAAGCGGGAAAGGGAGCGCAGAAGGAGAAGCGGGAAAGGGAGCGCAGAAGGAGAAGCGGGAAAGGGAGCGCAGAAGGAGAAGCGGGAAAGGGAGCGCAGAAGGAGAAGCGGGAAAGGGAGCGCAGAAGGAGAAGCGGGAAAGGGAGCGCAGAAGGAGAAGCGGGAAAGGGAGCGCAGAAGGAGAAGCGGGAAAGGGAGCGCAGAAGGAGAAGCGGGAAAGGGAGCGCAGAAGGAGAAGCGGGAAAGGGAGCGCAGAAGGAGAAGTGGGAAAGGGAGCGCAGAAGGGGAACGGGAAAAAGAAAAGGAGCACTGGAACCAAGGCCTCGGTGAATTACGGGATGGGGTGGGGTGGGGAGAGGGAACCAGGGTTAAAGGGAGTGTAGGAACTGTGGTAAAGGCAGCCTGGGGACCAACACCTGAGGGGTTGGCAATTATTACAATGCATTTGGAAGGTGCTCGACTCTTAGTTAATAAGAAGAGAAGTGGGTAACCGAAAGAAGGCACAATCGAGGGAAGGAACACAAAAATGAAAATGGAGAAGGGTTGATAAAGGAGAAGGGAAAGAGAAAGAAAGTGAAGCACAACAAATGGAGAGACAAAACAATGCAACAGAGAGGACAGATTGGAACTGGGACAATATAATGAGTGTACAAAGGAATCAGAAAGCAGAGACACATTGAGGGAAAATTTCTAGCAACTTAAAATCTTTTGTTCTGAAAATCTGCTTTAATGTAAACCACAATGTTTATGCTTTCTACATATGAAAGATTTTTTTCATTCCCTTGTGGTAACTATACAATCAGATGGTAAATTAAAACTTTCTACGTGATCCCTCTGCTCATCCCTTTGCCCATCTGAAGCCCCAGTTCCACGGGATGGCTTTCAGATGTTGAGGCAAGCAGAGATGTGAATAAAGATGAACAGCAGCCAATAAGTCTGGAGTGCAGGTGCATTCCACTGGAGCGCTGTTTGGTGAACTGTCAGAGATCCACTACTTTGGCTAAACCAGCCAATTACAAACACGCACAATTCCACTTTCCAGACTTCCACTACAATCCCAACAGAAGGGAAAATAATCAAACTTTCAGCCAGGAATTAGAGTCTTTGGAGATTAAAAAGGTGTGTAAGCAAGAGGGAGAATCAAATCAGCGTCAGAGAACGTCTTAGGTCTGCAAGAACGGGAATAAGGAAAGACCCAGCTCTGAGACAGGCTCTGCTGAGCCCTGGACACCATCCCTACCAGGTTCTGGAACACACCAGGAAACCAAGGGAGGCTTTGCATCCAAACTAAATCCCACCAATACAAATATACACTATAATGCATGCACAAGCACACACACATACATGTGCACATATGCGCAGACAGACATGTACACAATCAAACATACATGCACACTCTTGCAGATATATACACATACATACACTCAAACACACAGGAAGAAACTCACACACTTGCAGTCATAAATACACACAAAAACACACACAGGGAGAGAGGCAGACACACAAACGTACACAGAAACACATTACAGACACACACACACACACACACACACACACACAGGCAGACAGACACACACACGTGCACACACACACATCTGAAGCTGCTCCGACTGAGTTCTAGTTTAACATCATCAGACTAGCAATTCTTAGACTTAGATTGACATTCCATCTTGAAATAACAGATCAGGAGTTAAATAATCTGGGGTCTTTTCCATCATGTTGCTGGTTGACTCTTGTAGAGTTTGCCAATCAGATCTGTGCAATTCCTGAGTAAGTATTGTTTGGTATGTTTCCAACAGTTTATTATGGACACATCATATGTTCCATCAGAGTTCCTGACTTTTCAATAATCCAGATTGTGATGCAACACATTTTAGAGAACAAGGAATGGGAGAAGCAGCATTCATACACAAGGAATATGAATTGAGCTGTCTATGTCACAGGTTGAAGAAGACACCAGGACAAAATGTAACCACAGTTTAAGTGAGTGCATATATGAACAAAGAATTGAGTCATATCGGGACAGAGCACTCAAGGCTAAAGTTATTGCTCATTTGGAAAATAAAAACTAAATTAGTCTAAGGGTTTCACAACGTGTGTTCATTTAACTGATATAACAATGTTCCAGTATCTTGTTTAAATTTGTGGAAGACCATCACCTTTACCTTATCTGCTTATAGTCTAATGAACATATCAGGTTTCCTTGTTTAATTTCACAGTTAATCCCCAGTTTCTCCTGGGCAGCCTTGTGTTTATTGCAATTACTCTGCATTACCTCATTCCCCTCATTAACAGTCCCTGTGGAACCTCAGATTAGTTCTCCAGCTGTCCATGCTGCTTGCTCTAACCTCACACTTGCTCCAGCTCCCATGTGTTGTCCCAAATGGGTCTGGAATTAAACTCATTGATTTGGTGGCTCCACTGTATTTACCAGCCTCCCTATTAGCCTTCATTTCTCTCACCAACTATCCTGTTTAATCTCAGATGTGTTGACTATATAGCTCATCATGACGTCAGCTAACTGCCTCTACTGGGAACATTGTTGATCCCAGCAGAAAAAGGGGGACACATTCCTGGGATTTGTCCTCTTCCTCTCCAGCTGCCAAATTCTGTTTGAATGCATTCACTCTTAGCGAATTTCACAGCTGTTTACACTGTCTTTAACATCAGCAATCAGCTTCATCTCCTTAGGCACAGTTCCTTGATGATTTATATCCATTCTGTTATCTCCCTGATCATGCAACACTCTGGAGAGACCAAAGCATCTTACTGCAGAAGTTGACAGGTATCAATTACGTATTTCTGAATACACTTGAGTGACAGTTCCACGAGAGTGTTTCATTTTTCCAGCCTTTCCATTAGCCATGCCAATAATCTTTATCCAGTTCAGATTTGAAGGCCGTGATTGAGAGCACCTCCATTGTTCCTCCCATTATGCACTCCTCACCCAACCCTCTCAGAGAGCTGTTACATAGAAACATAGAAGATAGGAGCAGGAGTAGGTCATTCGGCCCTTCGAGCCTGCTCCGCCATTCAATGAGATCATGGCTGATCTTAAAAGTTCAGAACCCCGTCCCCGCCTTCTCTCCGTAACCCCTATACTGAAGAAATATATCTAATTCCCTCTTAAATATATTCAATGAACCTGCCTCTACTGCCCTCTGTGGCAATGAATTCCACAGATTCACCACCCTCTGGGTAAAGAAATTCCTCCTCATCTCGGTCCTAAATGGTTTGCCTATTATCCTCAAACCATGGCCCAGGTTCTGGACTCCCCCACCATTGGAAACATCCCTTCCGCATCCATTCTGTCCAGTCCTGCCAGAATTTTATATGTCTCTATGAGATCCCCTCTCAATCTTCTAAACTCCAGCGAATACAATCCCAATTTGCGCAATCTTTCCTCATAAGTCATTCCTGCCATTCCAGGTATCAGCCTGGTGAATCGCCTCTGCACTCCCTCCATTGCAAGAACATCCTTCCTTAGATAAGGCGACCAAAACGGCACACAATACTCCAGGTGTGGACTCACCAAGGCTCTGTACAGCTGCAGTAAGGTATCCTTGTTCCTATACTCAAACCCTCTTGATATGAAGGCCAACATACCATTTGCCTTTTTAACTGCCTGCTGTACCTGCATGCTCGCCTTCAGTGACTGGTGCACAAGAACCCCTAGGTCTCTCTGCACTTCCCCATCTCCCAATCTATTGCCATTCAAATAGTAATCTGCCCTCCAGTTTGTATTACCAAAGTGGATAACCTCACATTTATCCACATTGTAGTGCATTTGCCATGTATCTGCCCAGTCCCCCAATTTATCCAAATCACACTGGAGCTTCCTGACCCCCTCTTCATTGCACACAACCCCTCCTAGCTTAGTGTCGTCTGCAAATTTGGAGATATTACATCCAATCCCCTCATCCAGATCATTAATGTAAATTGTGAACAGCTGGGGTCCCAGTACAGATCCCTGTGGCACCCCACTGGTCACCGCCTGCCACTCAGAAAACAAGCCGTTTATCCCAACTCTCTGTCTTCTATCTGCCAGCCAGTTCTCAATCCACATCAATACCTTGCCCCCAATCCCATGAGCCTTGATTTTGCATTCCAGTCGTTTATATGGGACCTTATCGAAGGCCTTTTGGAAGTCCAGGTACACCACATCCACTGGCTCTCCCCCATCTATTTTACCTGTCACCATCTCAAAGAATTCCAATAGATTTGTCAAGCACGATTTACCTTTTGTAAATCCATGTTGATTCTGTCCAATCCCTTCTCTGCTAGTCACATGCTCCGCTATTACATCCTTAATAATGGATTCCATAATTTTGCCCACTACTGATGTAAGGCTCACCGGCCTATAATTCTCCTCTTTTTCTCTACCCTCCTTTTTAAATAGTGGGGTAACATTAGCTACCCTCCAATACATGGGTACTGATCCTGAGTCTATCGAGAATAATAACTGTTCGAGTCACTCAGTAGGTGAGACAGCATCTGAGAAACAGAGTTAGCCTTTTAGGTCAAAGTTTCTCTTTCCACAGATGCTGCCTGACTTGCTGAGTGACTCCAGTATTTACTATTTATAATCTCAGATCTCCAGCATCTGCAGGCATTCCATTGCAATAAGGTGCCAAGCAAGAAACAGATTCACTTGCCTCCGTAACCCCACTCCAACTATGTGCTTCTTTCATTACAGCACACATGTCAAACTCTGGCCCGTGGGCCAAATTTGGCCCGCGATATAATTATATTTGGCCCGCAAGATCATTTCAAAAGTGTATTAGAGGTGGCCCGCTGGCCGCCGCACCAGTATAGCGCACGCACAGTAATACAACAAATCCCAGAATGCATTGGCGTCAGCCCGCTAATCGCCCCCACCTCCTCTGTTTACGTTGCAGGGTCTCACCGTGGACTCTGGTTTTGGGGCCTGGCCGGTGTCAGGGGAAGCCAAGGACGCTTCCCAGCGCCTGGAACCGGAGGCCTCGGGCCTGACCTCGCCAAGACCGTTGCCCACTCCCCCTCCCTGCCGCAGGCCGACCTGCGACTCACAGTGACTGGGCCACTGATCCGCCGAGATGCCGCCCTGCAGCAAGAGCCGATGCCCCCGCACTGTCGTTGTCCAACCCGATCGCCCGCAAACCCCCGCCCTCCCGCACACAGGCCTGAGTAAGTATTATGAACTTTAATCTCAGGATAAAACGATCTTCCAATAGTTTCACGTCACAGTGATAAATATATTCCTGGTTCAAAATGATTCTGCACCTGGATACAAGCTCATTAGGCATAAAACTTGAAAAGTGTGTCAATCAAAGGATATCTGTACCAATGGAAAAAGGGCATGGCAAATAACCCTGCTAGAGTTCATGCCCACAATCAGTCACCCATTTGATTGTTTCAGGAATCATGTTATTCTCCCACATTCTCAATTTTACCATTCGACAGCACACTAGCAACATTTGACAAATCCTCTATAGAGAAATATTATTTATTGAATATTTTATTTCTCATTTGTTAATGCTTCTGGAAAGAGTTTATCCAAAACTATTATTAAACATTTATTTTAATAAGAAAAAGTTTAACATTACATATGTTGAAAGAAGATGTTGTTGAAAATTTTCAATAAATATTTAGTTCGGCCCTCGACTGAGTCCAAGTTTTTAATTTTGGCCCTCCGTGAATTTGAGTTTGACACCCCTGCGTTACAGGGTCATTCCTTCCATCATCTGGCTCCTGATCATTGGAGGTATTAAACTCATGGGGGGGCAAGCACAGGGTGGAAAGAATTCTTTCAGGGAAGCAGAAAAGATGGCCCCAAGCTACCCCTTCCCACAGAGCCTTGCTCAAAAACAGGTGGTTTCCATTCCAAACTCAACGTCCGGCACTGCACAAATACACGTAAGCTGCCAGTAGCTGTAATATCATTTGCAGATGTGAAAACCTTCAATCAGCTTCTCGATGGGTGTCCACGAAGCTCACAACTCCTGTCGAATGAGAGCTGTGCGTTGGTTCGAGAGGTTTTTTTTTAGGAAGGAATATATGTATCGGCACAACACTGAGGGCTGAAGGGCCTGTACTGTACTGTATTGTTCCAGGTGGAAAACTCCAAGCTCCAACAGTGCAAGGTTCAAGTCGATGCCCAAACCTTCTAACTTTCAACCCTCAGATTAGCTTTACAAACCTGGGCTGTCGCTGGGGAAAATAGGTCTGAGATTTGGGAGACAGGATGGAAATAGCAATCCATCCTGTCTGAGCTGAAAAACAGAACAATTCACTTGTGGGCTCTCTATCCCAAACAAACAAGAATGTGAATAAAGCTCTTCAATCAACTGGGTGCAAGAACATGTTGAGAGCCGATGGATCTTCAGCTGAGAATCCAACCACAGTCCAGTTGGAAGCTGGTCCAAACTGGGCTGTAGTCCTGGGGCAAGAGTTTCACACACATCCTTCCCATTGGAGGCAGGCACTAAGCAATCAGAAGATCTTCCAAGCAACTGCTGCAAGATTATTTAGTCATTTTTGTGGAGCAGAGGAGCAAAATTTCTCAAGCAATTGTGCCTCTCTTCCACGTGGTGTCCCCACCCCTCTTGTTAGACAGCAGCCCAGTTTGAACTGACTTCCAACCAGGCTACAGGGAGTGGCTGTTGCATTCTCTGCTGGTGAGCTGCCATTGTGCACTCACTAATGCTCCATTAATTTCAGTGCTGCTTTTGTGGGACCTTGCTATTTGTGATTTGGCTACTGTCATTTCACTATGAAGTGTTATGGGAAGCCCTAGGTCTGTGAGTGGTGCAACTTAAATACAGGCTCCAGCTTTCATTAACCCTTTCTGACCTCAGGCAGGAGAAAAGGAAAAAAGAAAGCAAGTGTTTGATTAGAAGCTTCATCTATCCTGTAAATTACCACATCAATCTTGGTTAGCATAACGCTGTTACAGCTGCTGGCTATAATGGGTTTGTACATTCTCCTCGTGAGTTTCCTCCAGGTGCTCCAGTTTCCTCCTGCGTTCCAATGACGTACAGATTAGTAGGTTAATTGATAACATGGGTGTGTTTTGGCAGCATGTACACACACATAAACTGCAATTAATAATTACGTACATATAAAGATATAACTTAAAACAAATATATAAATATTTTGGAATGATTTACTCTTTTTTTTTGATGTTATTAAATTTTTTTATTTTTCACACCATAAATCACATTAGCCATGATATACACTATTTCTTTTTCACACATATACAGTGACTTTTTCTCCCCCCCCCCCCTCCTCCCAAGCCACCCCCCCACCCCCCCACTCTCATCCATTTTAGGTAATCAATCTAGGTTGCATTAAGCCAGTCAGACAATGTTGTCATTCAACAAAAATACACTAGAAATTCTACTGAGTCCATTCTTTTCTTTCCTTCTCCTTCCATCAATTTAGGTAATGTTTGTCCCCGGTAGGTTTTCGCTATTGTATTTAATGTAAGGCTCCCATACCTGTTCGAATATTTCAATATTATTTCTTAACCTATATGTTATTTTTTCTAATGGAATACATTTATTCATTTAAATTTAGTAGTTTCTTCCTTTTAATTTGGTTATGTATTCCATTAATATTTAAAGTCATATAGTTCAGCGTAGCCCTTTTATATTTTGTTTATCTTCTCTTTCCGTTTTTCCATCATTACCTTTCCTCCTTTTCCATTTCTGTTTTCTTATTTTCAACTCTTTATAAGACAACATTCCTACAACATCCAACATTTTCCTTATTCTCCTATTTCTATCTTCTTTATCCCCAATCTCCCCTTCCCCTCCTGAGTTGTCCTTTATCCCTTGTCGGACAACCACATCTCCCCTTTCCATTTGGGTTTGCGAATCCACTCGCAAGCGTCAACTGATTTTGCAGTGACCAGTATTGGAATGATTTACTCATTTATGAGATTGAAACCTGTTGGAAGAAGCTATTTCCCAGACTGCCAGCCTGATTTTGATGACCTTGTACCTCCTTCATGGTAGTGGGTAAAAGACACTGTGCTGGATGAAAAGGGTCCTCAATAATTCTTTGAGCCCTATTGATGCAACACTCCTGGTAAATGTCAGTAAAGGAAAGGGAGACCCCAGTGATCTCAGCGGTTTGAAGATACCCCGAAGAAATAGACAATTTACTTTTGGAGGCTTGCCATGGACTAGGAATCTGAGATGTGACGAGGACTGTGTGGGGCTGGCTCTCAGCAGCTTCCACAGGGACACACTGTACCAACAGCTAGCTCCTATCAGGGAAGAGAGTGGACACTAGGAGCAGATACATACCTTGGCTCTTCCATTGGCCGCCACTCTATGTAGTGGTAAAACTTCTGGACACTGGTCAGCCATTCTCTCAGGATGGCAGTCGTGTTGTCTATATTGTGATCAGTTGCTGCCCTAAAGGAATAGACATCAGATTTGAGGGTAATCAGAGTGACAGACTGTGAGGCAGGCCCAAATTAACAGCTATGAATCTCAAAAACCACTGTGTGAACATCTGCCCACTTCCTTCCTTTCCCTTGGCCACCTGTACCATTTCTTCTGGACCTTAAAACACTTTATTTGTAGAGCTGTTCCTCTGCAGCACCAGAGACGTTAAATTCAATCCTGACCTTAGATGCTGTCCGTCTTGAGGCTCCACATTCTCCCCTGTGACTCCACAGGTTTCAGTTGGTTCCTCCCACATCCCAAAGATGTATAGGTTGGTTATGGTAAACTACGCCTAGTGCGTAGGCAGAATCTAGGGGTGCTGATGAGAATGTGGGGAGAAACAAATGTGATTAATGTAGGATTAGTGTAATTGGGTGGTTGATGTTCAGTGGGGATTCACTGCCCAGTTTCCATGGTGTGAATCGGCAACATCCAAGACCAAAAGTTTCTCTTGTCCTCCTCTCACCTTCTGTACAATGGTGTCAAATCTTGAATGACAATTCTTCCTTGGGATTATATACTATAAAAAGGCACTATACAAAAATGCAAGTTGTTGTTGTAATTGCCCATCAAATCTCCAACTGCATCTAATCACTGAGGTATACAGCTCTACAACAGCCCTTCCTCACCTCAAGGTAGCAGAGACTGGCCAATAAATCTCAGCAATGGACAGTCCTACAATATTTTTTTTTTAAAAAACTGATTAATATCAGAGAGAAAGTGAGGAATTGTTGGAATGAGGAGCAGAATCTCAGCTCTGTAAGGTGTGAAAGGTTTTAAAGCTCTTACATGTGGAAGTCTCGGCAATAAAAATGGGCCCCTCAAATCATTCCATAATATTCATCACTACAACTTTATGACCAAACTCAGGATTTAGACTGCATTAAGTATCACTGGGCTAGTGTTTAACCCATCCTCAGCAGATCCCACACTGGAAAACCAACACAGAGACAACAGTTTATTGAAGCCACAGATTCAGAGAATCTGGGCCACCAAACCCTCCAGCCTGTGGCTGGGCCACTGATCCCTCCAGCCCGTGGCTGGGCCTTTGAACTCTTCAGTCCGTGCTCTTTATCAGTTTCTGGAGTTGTCTTCCTCTCTGGAGTTCAATGTGCACAGTACAAAATCTCAGCTGTGTATCCATCTCCTTTCTACTGTACCATCAACAGTAGATTCACCTTACCCAAAGGAACCACTTAGTCCAAATGATGACAGTTTACACCCCTCCCTGCAGAGTGTCCTGCTGTTTGGGTCAACAGTGATGTGAGATTCAGGGGGAAAGGGGAGAGCTCCTTTAAAACACACTGGCTTCACTCTTCGAATCTTGGTTAAAACTATGAGATAGGAGCAGAATTAGGTAATTGGGCCCAGCGAGTCTGCTCTCCACCAGTGCTGCACTGAAGATATGTAGTACTGCTAGAGCTCCCATTTTTGCTTATCACAAAAGTGATTCCATGGCACACAGTGGGCTGAGGGTGCAAGGAACAACCTGCCAGAAGTGGTTGTGGCAGACACTTCAAAAGGCAATTAGAAACATGGATAAGAAAAGAGGAATGAATATGTGCCGAACGCAGTCAAATGGGACTAGCTTGGGTAGACAACTTGGTCAGCATGGGCAATTTGGGTCGAAGGGCCTGTTTCCCAGTTGCAAAACTGTCTCTTTCCTGAGCAAGATCTCCTAACGTCGAGTTTGACAGCATAATGAGAAACAGACCTTCTGGCTGTTGGTGGGATCTTGCTCTGCCCCCAGTTGGTTGCCACGTTTCAAGAACAATACCTGGGCAATGGCTGGAGAGCGCTTTGGGATATCCAGATGACCGTAACCAACGAAGAAGGGGGGGGGGGGGTTACTTTGCTCCTGGGGTGGGGAGAGGGGGCCCGAGAGGCAGAGATCTTTGCCCGATTATGATGGCCCCTGCAGAAGAGGCGATTGCGGGAAGATCTTTCCCTAACAAAGAGCCCATCGAGGGGGCAGCAGTACAGTGGTTCAAGGAAAAAGTCTTGGGAGAGAGGGGTGCACTCACCAGATGGAGATCCTGTCCTTTGGGTAGTCCAGTCTCTCGAGGGCTCCCAGATAGTACGGCAGGGTGTGGGCCGAGTTCCTGGCGATGATAGCGATCAGCACAGTGGGGCTCTGCAGCGGCGACTCGGGGGGTTCCCGCTCCTCCGAAAAGTAGGCGGCAGTGGCGAGGGGTCCAGCCAGGAGGGCGAGGAGGAGCGCCGCGCACACGGTGCCCGCGGAGGACATCGCCCTCGCCACCTCCATCCTCTCGCAGTTCTCTCCCCGCTGCATCGCCGGCAGCGGGACGCGTCAGCAAGCGGGGTGGAGACACTGCAGGACGGGCGGAGCCCCGGGACATGTCCAGAGGGGGACGGCATGCTGCCAAGATGAAGTTAAGTAACCTGCCCCAACGCTAAGAAAATGGAAAGGAATTTTTATGATCTATTCCTCGGAGTGAATGCAGTGATCTCCAGGGCTTCACCCAGCCAGGAGCCAGCTTTTATTGAAAAAAAACCTTCATGTGGATTACGCCTCTCTTAAACGCGTTTCAGCCAGGTTTCAATGCAGTTACTTAATTGTAAAGTTCCATAAACAGCAGTGTCAATGCTCATTCGTGGAACAACTAGAGGCTTGCTGAAGGGCTCCGGCCCCAAACGCCCACCATCCTCTCTCTCCCACGAATGCGCCTCGACTTGCTGACTTCGTCCGACAGCTTGGTGTTTGCTGCAGGTTCCAGCCGCTGTGGCAGCTCCTGTGTCCCCACAGTAACCAAGCAAACAATGAGCGACTGGAGGAGCCCATGGCTAGAAATGGGCGGTCCACATTTCAGGTTGGGACTTGGGACCCTTTATCGAGGAAACAGAGATCGGAACTCCCGCCCACAGAGAATACTAAAAACTATTGGGATCAAGTACTATTTAGAGATTCATTCAAGACAGCAAATTTGTCAAAAGGTTTGTTTCCTAAAAGAAAATTGGGGATTATATTAGACAACTTCAGGCTGAAGACAAAGATAATTTCAGTGGGAAGTTTAAAAAATTTAAATTTAGACATTCAGCTTCGGTGCCGCCTCATTTACACCCCATTAACCTCAACCTCCAATATGTTTTGAACGGAGGGAAGAAACCGGAGAAAACCAATGCAGACACGGGGAGAACGTACAAACTCCTTATAACTCGAACCCTTGTCAGGTCCGGATCGCTGGCATTGAGCTAACTGCTTCACCAGACCTGCTGCCCTTTGGGGAAACTAACTGTTCTTGAATTTAGTCTGTTTGAGAAACATTGTATTAGTTCAATTGACCTAAAAATGTTTTTACAGCTGATTTTCCTTTGTACTCACCATCTGATGCCTCTCCTATCAGTGTCCAACAATACTCAGCTAGCATTGATGGATTCCAGTTGTCCTGATATTGCATGTTAGTCACTGACTGCACCGAGTTCAGCAAGCAAGAAATCCAAGTGCAAATGCAGAAAATTAATTTTCATTGGGCACGTTGCACTAAATGGCTTTGCATGCTTAAGTATAACAGGAAATGATAAAAATATGTTATATCTAAAAACAGTCTGTGCTAGGAACATGTTGATTTTTGTGATAACAGCCCAAAGTCCACATAAAACATCTAAAAGTATTTAGGAAGCAAAATCTTCATTGTTCAGTGTAAAGGCTGGGAAAAAAAAACTGACCTTGAATCTGGTAGCATGTGTTCTCATACTTGTGAATCTTCTTCTGAGGCAGGGGGTGGGATGAGTCTTTTAATATGTTACCTGTTTTTCCAAAGCAGTGGGAGGGTGGGGTGTAATGGCCTTAGCCACATTTACAGCCCTCTGCAGTTTCTTGTGGTCTTGGGTGGAGCAGCTTCTGTACCACATAGAGATGCACACTGACGGGATGCTTTCAAAGGAGCACCTTTAGACATTGCTAAGGGGTGAGGATGATTGAGTTCTGCTGTCCATTGGGAATGTGCAACTGGGGTGTGTCATGATAATGAATATGTATCGGAAGTCACGTGGTATGAGAGAGAGATAAAAACACAGCAGGAGAACAATGGAAAACGGGAGAATAAGACACTAAGAAGTTTACCTGATAAACTTGTGTTTAATGTTTTATTAACTTCACATTTCGGGCCACAAATGTGACATTGGCGACGAGGATGAAAGAAGCTTGAAGAAAATTAAAGACTAAACAAGATTACAGACGACTTCAAGGTGATAAGAATTTTCTCTGTGACTCAGTACTTTTGGGGCTGGAATATTTCCTCATGGCTGGTGCAGACAGTGACTTTCTAACACATAGTGGAATTGCTCATTTTGACCCAACAGGTGATGCAAGTACTGTAAGTGTGAAGTGGAAGGCATAGCTGGAAGAATTTGAATCCTATGCTAACAGTCGTGGCCTATTTCTAGATACCGGAACAGGTGAACAAAAAGCGCAGAGAAGGGCGTTATTTCTTTTCACGGCTGGACCTGCAGTTCGGGAAACATTTAAGACACTTTTGAATACTGGAAGAAAGGATGAGTACCGGAAAGCGGTAGATGCATTAAATGCACACTATGTAGTGACACCGAATGCTACATTTCAACGCCATTTGTTTCGGAGAACGAGACAAGAAGATGGCTAGACAATTGCTCAGTACGTGACGAGACTATGCCAGCTAGCTGTTGGATGCAATTGCATGCCAGCTGATTTGGACAACCAATTATTGGATCAAGTCGTACAGCACTGTAGATCAGATAAACTCAGAAGACGTCTACTGGAAAGAGGGAGTGAGTTGGAACTCACCGATGCTTTAGCCATTGCTGCTGCATTAGAGGCTGTTGAAGGGCAATTTCATACCATGACCCTGAAAGACAACTCAAGCCAGCAAATTAAGAGGCTCTCACATCACCATAACCAGCCAAGATATACGTCGACACAGGACGTGGAGTGTTATCGATGTGGAAACCGAGGTCACTTTGGAAAAGACCCATATTGCCCGGCCAAAGGCAAAGTTTGCAGAAAGTGTGGAGGTAAGGACCACTTTGCAAAGAAGTGCAAAAGCAAGTCCAATGCAGACCAGAAGAGGAAGAGTACAACTTCCAAAGGCAAAGCCTGGGGGAAAGGAAAGTATCGTGGAAAGAAAGATACCATTCGCCAGATAGACTGTGACGATGATGATACCCAGGAGGAACAGAGTTGTTACCAATTTACGTTGAATGAAGTACATCATGAGAAGGTCCCAGTGATCATTGGTGGAGTGACAGTGCAGGTCATTGTAGACTCAGGCAGTGACAGTAATGTGATTGATCGACATTTATGGGAGAAGTTGAAAAGGAAAAAGATCATCTGTACCTCAAAGAAGTGTTCCAAGAAACTGTATCCATACACAGCAACCAAGCCATTGCAGACCATTGGATGTTTTACTGCAACTGTTGAAGCTGGAGATAAGTACACCGAAGCAGAGTTTATGGTCATAGAAGAGAGGGGAGAACCATTGCTGAGTAGAAGCACAGCGCAAGACCTGGCAATACTTCATACTGGAGCTTGTGTCAATTCAATTCAGTCATACGAGGATGTGAAGCAAGAATTCCCCGCAGTCTTCCAAGGAGTAGGAAAGCTGAAAGGTCGACAATTGAAGCTAGCGGTAGATGAAACGGTCAAACCCAAGGCACAACCAATGCGCTGAACTCCGTTTGAACTTCGTGGGAAAGTCGAAGCCAAAATTAAAGAATTGATCGAACAAGACATTATTGAACCGGTGGAACATTCGACACAATGGGTCAGCCCAGTAGTGATTGTGCCCAAACCAAAGGGTGACATAAGACTATGTGTTGACATGAGAATGGCCAATGAAGCTATAATTAGAGAACGACACCCTATACCAACGGTGGAGGAAATACTTCAAGAACTAACTACCAGTAAGGTATTCTCAAAAATTGATCTGAAATGGGGCTATCATCAATTAGAGCTGGATCCAGGTTCCCGAGATGTAACTACATTTGTGACTCACTGTGGATTGTATCGTTACAAGAGACTATCATTTGGAATTAATGCAGCTTCGGAGATCTACCAGTATGAAATCCATTGAGTGATTCAAGGCATTCCTGGAGTTGCCAACGTTTCTGACGACATCATAGTCCATGCACCAACAAAGGAAGAGCATGACAAACGGTTGAGGCGTGTACTATCTAGACTACAGGAGGCAGGCCTTACCGTGAATGGAAACAAGTGCCAGTTCGGTGTGTCAGAAATGGACTTCATGGGACACAGACTTACACGGGAAGGCCTAAACCCTGCAGAGGCCAAGGTGAAAGCTATTGAAGAGGCACGTGCACCTCAGAACGCAACAGAGGTGAGGAGTTTCCTGGGATTAGTCAATTTTTGTGCAAAGTTCATTCCTAATTTCGCTACAGTGGCAGAACCACTAAGGAAACTAACCAGGAAAGGTGTACCATTTCATTTTGGATCTGAGCAGAAGAAAGCGTTCACAGCGCTGAAGCAAAGTCTGACAGATGCAAAAACTCTTGGATATTACGATCCGGCGGCATCAACCAAAGTCATAGCGGATGCCAGCCTGGTTGGTTTAGGAGCTGTGTTGGTCCAGATGCATGATGGAGGACCAAGAATCATTGCCTATGCTAGAAGATCGTTATCAGATGTGGAAAGAAGATACTCTCAGACAGAGAAAGAAGCACTCGGACTTGTATGGGCCTGTGAGAGGTTCCATGCATATTTATACGGCATTGAATTTGAACTCATCACAGATCATAAGCCATTAGAGGTGATCTATGCACCTAGATCCAAACCATGTGCCAGAATAGAGAGATGGGTACTCAGACTACAACCCTACAAATATAAAGTAATCCACATTGTAGGGAAAGCAAACATTGCTGATCCGCTGTCCAGATTGGTGAAGGATGGAGGTCCACAATCCAAGTCAGAATTGGGAACTGAAACAGAGAGCTTTGTACGCTTCGTAGCTATTCAGTCGACACCGAAAGCTGTGACTACGAAGGAGGTCGAGAGAGAATCCGAACGTGATCCAGAACTCATGGAAGTAAGAGAATGCATACAGAGTGTACAATGGGACAAGTGTACTCACAAGGCTTACATTCCCATTAGAGACGAACTTTGTTGCATCGGACAGTGTGTATTAAGAGGTTGCAGATTGGTGATACCACAAAGATTGAGACCGAAGATCGTATCCTTAGCGCATGAAGGACACCTAGGTATTGTTGGTACCAAGCAAAACCTCAGGAGCAAGGTATGGTGGCCAGGTTGTGATAAAGACGCAGAGAAATTTGTTAAAACTTGTCACGGATGTCAAATCACAAGTAAGAGTAATCTGGCAGAACCGATCCGGAGTACGCAACTTCCGACAGGACCATGGATCGCTGTAGCTGTTGATTTTCTTGGACCTTTACCGACGGGTGAATCAATTATGGTAGTGATAGATTACTACAGCAGATACTATGAGTACGTGGTGTTGAAGTCCACAACCACTGAAAAAACAATACAAGCGTTAGCAGAGATATTCGCAAGATATGGATTACCTGTTACATTATACTCTGACAATGGTCCACAATTCATTTCAGAGACATTTGCGGATTACATGAGGACCACAGGTATCCACCATCATAAAGTAACTCCGAAATGGCCGCAAGCCAACGGGGAAGTAGAGAGACAAAATCAGTCCATTGAAAAACGATTGAGGATTGCACACGCAGAAGGTCAAAATTGGCGAGAAGCATTGCTATCTTATGTGGCTGTCTATCGAGCAACGCCTCATGCAACCACTGGAAAAAGTCCTGCAGAAGCATTTTTTGGGAGAAAAATCCGCACAAAAATGCCAGAAATAAAGGAAATCCGAGACGACCAGGAGATGAGGGACCACGATGCTGAAAAGAAAGGTGCAGCGAAGCTGTACACAGATTCGAAACGTGGAGCCAAGTATTCAGACATCATGCCAGGAGATAATGTTCTAGTGAGGCATGAAACTGGTGGTAAACTAGACACACCTTATTACCATCAACCCTATACTGTCGTATCCAGAAGTGGCAGTATGGTGACAGTCAAGTCTCCGACTGGAGTCCTGAATAAGAGAAATGTATCAAGTGTAAGAAGGTACCAGTCCAGAGATGCATCAAGTGAAGAGGTTGAAAGGCCAATACGAGATGCTGAAACTGAGAGACCTGATGATGTTCCAGAGGCAGTTACCAGCACTACTGATGGAGTGACTAGAGCGCCAGAAACACCCGAAGCCATGGCGAGCAGTATTTCTGACGCCGAGAGTGAACAACCGAGAAGCGACGACAATATCGCAGGCAGGCCGAAACGAAACCGGAAACCGCCCAAACGATACGAAGACTTTGTGCCATAGTTTTAATAAGAACTTTGGGACAGTATTTTAATCTTATATCATAAAGTGCATGTATAAATGCTGTAGGAAGTAAATTTTATGTAGTTGAGTTGTAGTATTACCATTAGTTACGATGTTTGTAAGTTTCCGAGGGATATTGGTAAGTGAAGGTAAAGTTTATTTCTGATTAAAGGAGGGATGTCATGATAATGAATATGTATGAGATGTACCGGAAGTCACGTGGTATGAGAGAGAGAGATAAGAACACAAGCAGGAGAACAATGGAAAACGGGAGAATAAAGACACTAAGAAGTTTACCTGATAAACTTGTGTTTAATGTTTTATTAACTTCACATTTCGGGCCACAAATGTGACAGGGTGTTCATTAACTCACTGTGTAAAGAGACACCAAATGCTGTAGAACTCAGCCAAGGGAGCGCAATGAAATAAATAAATGAGGCAGAAAGAGATGGATAAATGGTCAGCACAATAGCTCACTGGTTGCATTGGTATCTTTGGGATTGTGAATTCAAATCCCACTCAGGAGACCTGAACGTCTAACTGAGACTCGCTTGAGGTGCTGAGGGAATGACGTAGCTTCTCAGACATCAATCCAAGGCACCACCAAGCCACTTGGATAAACAATGGGTGAACTTCCGCAAATTCTAACAATTGAATAGAATTGTTTAATGTCACACGTACCAGGATAGAGTGAAAAGCTTTGTTTAGCATGCTATTCAGGGTAGTCCAGCTTTATCCAGCAGCCTATACATAAATAAATGAGCAGCTGAAACAGTGAGTGCTTGAAACACTCAGTAGGACAAGCAGCATCCAGAGTGGTTTGCATTTGCTTTAATGGAAGAAAGGGTGTGCATTTTTATAATCCCAGAAACTCCCACAGCTAGTTGTAGCCAATGTACTTGTATGAGTGCAATATGGGGCAATTGCCAGCTATGTGGGAGATCTGTTTCCACAGACCTGCTTGCCTGCCATTTGCTGATCACTACTGACGAATGTACTACCCTTCACCTCAAGAGCACTGTATTGGAAGGGTTTCATTGGTTGTAGAGCACTTTGAAACATTTGAGGTTGTGAAAGGTGATGAAAAATTATGCATTTTTCTTTTCAGGAACACTTCCCTAGTATCCTTTAATGTGACCAGAAAAGGACACAATAAACATGCTAGAGAGGTGTTATGGGCTAGATGTGCTTGGAGGAGGTTGGGGCTTACTAATAAATGATTGAGTTGTTGTAAAAAAAAATGCACTGTTTTCCTTTGCATTTAAAACAAAAATCATGAATAAAGTTTATTTGGGGTTAAAATTATTGAGTTGTTGCCCTACATTTGCCAGGAACTTAGAACATAAAGAACATATAGACAAGAAGATCTCAGCTTTAACCCACATTATTGTAATGTTTAAAGAAATAAGCTGAAGGTAATGAAAACAAAACCTTCATGGCTACCAAGACTGACTCTAAATTGAAAAAGTTTGCTTCAAAATAAATGCAATCTGTTTATCCTTATTCTTGAATCTTCAGATACATCTGGGTGCCAGATTGACAGGAAATTCACAAAACAGCCCCACTTTTGGAGCTGAATCCAACATAGAGCAGAAAAGGCAGCTTTATGCCGTGGGGAGCTGGTCCTCTGTAACGAGGAATCATGTCATGGACAGAACTATTTATGCATTCTATGATTGAACAGCCACTGAAGTTAATGTTGAGAAGTTGAACACTGAAAATGGTTTGCTAGTGTGGAACACTGATCCACACCCTTGAAACACAGATGCAGAATTTGCAATGAAGGCCCACCAGAAAGTGGAAGGGAATAAATGGATGAAAATCTCTGGGAATAGACTGCACTTCGGGTCTGAATTGGTTTCTGCCTGAGTTCTGAGAAAATGGCTCCCTCTGTTGGATATTTGTGAAATTCTTCTATCTGAGGTCTTAAAGCTGTCTGTCACACAATTCTCCGAGGTTGGGCAAATAACATCCCTCCCTGTTTGGGAGGAATTGCATTGCATAAATTTCAAATTAAATCTTTATTAATACTAATTTATCAGTAGTTAAGTTTATTAATTATTAAACAGGTTTGGTTTGGGTGGTGTGATAATTAGGCTTCTAAATATCAACTAATTTTCCTTCAAACATAGTTGAGTACACTTCATTGCCTTTAAGTACTTGTGAACCTTGGGTCACTTTCTAACAATATTTCTGATTGTATTTCTTGCTTCAATGCCTTTTATTGCTCCTCAACAACAAACTCAATCAGGGACTCGTTTAAGGACTCTTGTGCACTTTATTGATTTTTAAAATTCCCTCTGTATTGCACAGTCAGTTTGTTTACATTTGTTATCTGTTTACAGTCCTTTAGATCTTTACATGTATACGCTGTGTACAGTTTTTTGTTTGCACTACCAATAAGTGGTAATTCTGCTTGCCTGCAGAAAAACGAATCTCAGGGTTGTATGTGATGTCATGTATGTACTTTGGACAATAAATCTGAAATACTATCATCAAGTTGAGGGCAGAAGGGTGTGATGGATGTATGATTTTTTTCTATTTTTTTTAATCATGAAAATAAAAGCAGATTCAAACTCTTAGAAGGCAGGCTTGGCTTAAAATATATTTTCAAACAAAGTCAAAGTCAATCAAACATGTTTCCTGCTCTTGTGCACTGCCCATTGGACTCAAGTATGACTTGACTACCCTGAATAGCATGCTAAACAAAGCTTTTCACTCTATCCTGGTACGTGTGACATTAAACAATTCAATTCAATGCTTTTTTTTCAACTGTTGTGGTGATGTCCACATCAATTTACGCAACAGACTGAAATGAAAAGACATTTAAATCGGAATTAAAACTGAGGAACTGATTGTGGGCTTCAGGAGGGGTAATGCAGGAGACCATGAACCATACTTCATCGAGTGGTTAGCAGTGGAAAGGGTTAAGAACTTCAAATTCCTGGATGTCAACATCTCTGAAGATCTATCCTAGGGCCTCCATGTCTATGTAATCACATCACATAGTAGCCAGTAGCTATACTTCGCAAGGAAATTTGGTGTGTCTCCAAAGACACTTGCAAATTTCCACAGGTGTACCGTGGTGTAATGTGGATTGTGGAGGGTTGCCTGACATCTCTGTCTGGAATATAGTTGGAGGTCGCATCACCTGCCAATCAAGGTCGGACTCTGCTCACCCATTAGTGCACACCTGACCACTGGCCGCTTTAAATCACTTTGTAATTACCTGGGCCAGACTCCCCAACTTAACTGCATTTTAAAAGCCCACCACATGCAACAGCTCATGCTCTCTGATCCTTAGTCCTGACTACAAATTCTGCTCTATGCTAGGTCGCAAACTGTGGACATTGATGGAGAAGTCATTGGTAAGGTGTGCACTAAACTTAGAGCGGTACCGTAGTATTGTGTGGGAATATTTAGCATTGAGCCAAGGCCATTGGAACAGGGAACCAGGAGTACGAGTTGAAATCCCTGTATAGTAAGAGTGTGTTGATTAGTGAATATTAATGCGTGTGTGTGTGAGAGAGAGAGAGAGAGAGAGAGAGAGAGAGGAAGCAGCCACTGATATTGGAGATCACTCTATTGATGTGACCTGCCTACAATGTTTAAAGTATCAAGTGTTGTTTTATGTCTTCCCCGTTACTATTTCCCAGTGTGTCCAATAAAGATCATACTTTGTTTGTTTAGCCCGTGTCCGGACTCATTTCTCTGTGAACCCAATGAACCTGATTTGATCACATGTAACAAGTGGAGAACATTCTGATTGTTTGCATCACTGTGTGATACAGAATTGCCAATGCCCAGGACAGGAAAAGACTACATAGAGTTGTGATCTTGGTCAAGGCCATCATGGGCATCAGTTTACACTCCATCGAGGACATCTACAAGAGGTGGTGCCTCAAGAAATCACCCTCTATCCTCAAGGACCCCCACCACCCAGAACATGCCCTCTTCACTCTGTTACCATCAGGAAGGAGATACAGGAGTCTGAAGACAATCCAACTGTTAAAAAAACAGCTTCTTCCCCTCTGCCTTCAGATTTCTGAATAAAAAATGAACCACAGACAATACCTCACTTTCTCTTCTTTTTGCACTAATTTATTTTTACAAAATGTAATATATATCATATTTTCACCTGTAATGCTGCCACAAAACATCGAATTTTGTGATGAGTTCATGACAATAAGTGCTGATTCTGGTATGTTCTATCTTCTTTCTAATTATGAGGTGGGACACTTTGGGAGGACGAAGGAATAAGGAATAGGAGGGAGAATTGAGGAACAGAGGAACTTTGTCCAATCAGTCCAAGGATCCCTTATGTTACAGCTTGATAAAATAGTGGTTAAGCCACAAATTGGAGGATGTGTGTGCTTTTCACCACCACAGGAAAGGAATGATTGTACAAGAGAGCGAAGAGGTCATCAGGATGTTGCTTGACTAGAACCATTCCAGTTATCTGGAGAGGCTAGGTTTGCTTGTCCAGGTGGAGGGGGTAGAGGCCGCACTTGGAATACTGTGTCGCTCCATTGCCTTTCTCTCTTCAGCAAGATGGAAGATCATCCACTTGCCTGAACAAGGGGAGCTCAACAGTCCTCAGGAAAATTGACACCACAAAGTAGAAAACTGGAATGGTATCCCATCAATCATCCAGACATAGCATTCATCCTTCTTACCACCGGCACCCCCTACAAAAACCACTACACATACTTGCCCAGCCTACTCCAGTGACAGATCCCAGCATTGTGATCTCCACTAGCAGGAAGGATAAGGCAGCAGGTGCAGATTCCCCTCCACTGATCTGGTCCTTCATCATCACTATATCTTAATCCAAGACCATTATGGGAGCGCCTGCAACAGAAGGACTGCAAAGGCACAACAAAGCAGTTCACCACTTCCTCAAAGAAAAAGAGAGATGGAAAATAGATACTGGTCTTGCCAAAGACAATCACACCTGAGAAATGAATGCAATCTCTGGTCTGCAACATTCACCTGTGCAACAGGGAAACCAGAAGTTTCTGTTCCACCCGATGATAAAAAGGAAGGAGAGGAAGCATAGCTAGTCTCACTGTTACAGTGACAAAAACAATTTGGCCACACATTTCATTGGAGATTAATGGGATTATTTTGTTGATAAGAAGGGTGGCTGTGTAAAAAATGACATCTCTTCAAAACCACTAATGGTTCCCTAATGTGATCAAATGGAAAATAATTGTTTTCAGGCAAATTTTCAGATCATTTAAATTTTAAATACACTTGGTGGATGATTCTCATTCAGAGGGTAGACTCTCTGTGTCTCAGAATTTTCTCCGGATTCTTTTAAAGATGGGACATACCAATGCGTATTTCTTACAACAAAATGGGCTGAAAACTTTTATTTCATTTAGATATGTGCAATGTATTTTAAATCTGACTACCATCGAGCAATTCCCCTCAATTAATTATACAATGCCCTAAGGTTCGCACAAGGAAGCTATTCAAACCCATTCTCAAAAGAAAACTCAGCATGCAACACCATTTCCCACTTAATAGCATTAAACTCCTTGTAGTATTAGTTTTGGGGATGCATGGGAATCAGCCACAGTTGAATCATTGTTACACAGGATGAACAGCCAATCACATTAAAGAACCACCACAGGCACCAAATTAAGAATTAAACAAACTTACAACAAGCAGGTTAAATGTTTTACAAGGGCTGAATTAAAGAATGTGACATACATGTGAATTTAAGGAAGAAGATAAAGGTAATTGACATACATTTAAAATATATATATTTTGGATTATTTTAAATTCATGAATTTTGGAAATGGTTGGACTGAACATGAAGTTATCATTTTTTCAAAGCCCTCGAGATAGTTGAGCAGTAACTGGGCATCGAAGGGCTGAGACTGAGGGGAAGCCCCTCAAGTAATAGAGAGGGGAGTAATGACAAGGTGCCACAGTGGTGGAAATGGTGTAAATTGAGAACTAATGAAACAGTGTACAATGATAGGAATGTAGGGACATGACGCGAAGGGTGCAGAGACTTTGAGTTGTTTTCTTTTTTATAAATATTGTAATTTGTTGTGAATAAAGTCTAATTTTGAAAAAAGAAACATTTTACTCTATTCAAAATTGCACACTATTTTCAGTAGTTTTCCAGCAGTCCGGTTTGTTTTTTTTCCCATCAAGTCTGTAATATAACATTGATGACCTCTGGAAAGATCACAACCCCACACTCTATGGGAGAAGCAGCTGACCACAGCTTCTGGATCATTACAAGCAACAGGAAGTACTGTCAGCTTGAAACTAGAATGATGTTGTCAGGATTAACGTCAATACAGTAATTCCTTGATCCACACCTGTGGCCGATCACGGCCAGGTTTAGGGACACCAATACCTCTGCGAAAGGTCATGGGCACAGCTCAGTACATCACAGGCAAAACTCTCCCCACCATTGTGAAATTCTGCATGGAACACTGCTGTTGGAGACCAGCAGCATTCATCAAGGATCCACATCACCCAGGACATGCTCTGTTCTCATTGCAGCTGAGTAAAGAGGTACTGTATAGGTGCCAGACTCATACCACCAGGCTTGTGAACAGTTGCTACCCCTCCATCATCAGACTCCTCAACAACAGACTCCGAGATTCATTTAAGGACTCTTACTTTGCACATTATTTATAACTGAATATTTATTTTTGTTTTCTGTATTTGTTTGTTTACATTTCTTTCTTTACATTTCTCCCTTTTGTATATGTATCTTTTTCTTGAGTACATTTCTCCCTTTTGTATATGTATCTTTTTCTTGAGTACATTTCTCCATTTTGTATATGTATCTTTTTCTTGAGGACATTTCTCCCTTTTGTATATGTATCTTTTTCTTGAATACAAGCAGAAATTTTGCCTTGCCCACAGGGAAAGGAATCTCAGGGTTTTATGTGATGTCATGCATGTACTCTGACAATAAATTTTAACTTGAACCTGAACTTCATCAACACTTTCAGGCAGTCATGAGGGCATGCCACAATGCTGAAGTCCTGAGCTTCAAGTGCAACATTAAACTAGGTTTTGTCTCTTGTCAGTGAACCCATTGCTTTGTTCTGGCATCTTGGCTATTACTGATACCTGAATTCATTCACTAAAACAGGGTACTTCATTGTTGCCACATTGTTTGTCTAACTTTGTGAGGAATAAATAGCCACGTAGCTGATCCTAAAAAAAAAAGTGGCTTAAGGATGGAACAGGCGAGACCATATGAGGACGAGTTCAAGACCAGTGTGTGATGGTGAGACAAACATCTCCTCAATTCCACCACAATGTAGGAAAGGGTGCTATGCAGCTGGCTGAAGATTGGTTGATTACACAAAAATGCTGGAGAAACTCAGCAAGTCAAAGAGCTTTCTCTATATAGCAAAGGAAAAGCTACATAACCAACATTTTGGGCCTGAGGCTTTCGTTAAGGGATGAGCAAAAAGCAGACAGGTGTCTGAACAAAACACTGGGCAGAGGGACGGGAGGAGAACAGGCCAACAGACAAGAGGTTATATAGGTCAATAGGGGTGGGAGAGCAGAAGAGAAACAAAATTGAGAAATGATGGGGGAGAAGATAGCTCTCTGAATTGGGGGTGGGGGGGGTGGGGTGGTGGAAAGCTGGAAGAGAAGGAGACAGATGAGAGGCCTGAGAAACCAGAGAAGTTGATGTTGGAGAGTGCCCAGACTGAATATTAGGTGTTGCTCCTCCAATTGGCAGGTGGCCTTGGTTTGGCAGTGAATTAGGTCATGGAGAAACATGAACAAATTTGTTGAGCCCTGATGGTCGGATGCATAAATAAAGATGAGGCACATATAGATAGTCTAATAGGCAAATGGATTGTGATTGAGTGTAACTGTGTTTGTAAATTGTGCCACAATCTACAATGCTGAGGCTACAGTGTGTATCATCCACAACTGCACTGCGACACTTGTCCAGGTTCCCCTGACAGCAGCTTCCAATCCCACAACCACTACTGCTAAGGTCAAGGACAGCAGGTGTAATGGAACTCCATCCCTCCAGACTCCCACACCACCCTGGCTTGGAGATGTGTCACTGTTCCTTCATCCCCACTTGGTCCAGAACTGGTAGCCCAATGGGAGCCCTTTTTCTACAGCAGTTCAAGGTGGCTCATCATTATTTTGATGAGCCACCTTTGGGGCATTATGATTAGTGTCATGGCGAGCATTGTGCCATTACAGCGCCAGCGACATAGGTTCGAATCTGGCACTGCCTGTAAGGAGTTTGTACATTCTTCCCATGTCTGCGTGGTTTCCCTCCACATGTCCCAATTTCCTCCAGAACATTTGGGGTTTGTAGATTAACTAGTGTATTCCGGGGGTGGGGGCTCGTAGGCTAGAAGGGCCTGTTACCGTGCTTTACGTCTAAATTAAAAATAAAATAAATTTTCTCTTTGCCATTTAAGGGTAAGCAATAATCTCAGATCATAAAAAAAAATCAAAGAAATATTCCACTCTAAACCAGTATTTCCAAAGGTTTGGATACTTTTGATGCACAGTGCACTTTCTCATCACTGCCACCAGAGGGCGGAAAGACGAAGTTGACATGGCTTGCTTTAAAACATCTCCAGTTTCCCTCCCTGATTGTGGAACCTCTAATCCACACATGTCAAACTCTGGCCCGCGGGCCAAATTTGGCCCGCGATATAATTATATTTGGCCTGCAAGATCATATCAAAAATGTATTAGAGGTGGCCCGCAGGCCGCCGCGCCAGTATAGCGCATGCACAGTAACCGCTGTGTCCCAGGGTGAGAGAGAGAGAGAAAAATCCTGGTCCTTGAAAAGTAGTGGTGGGTGGTTTTATAAACACGCTGTCGTGTCCCCCCGCCCACCCCCCCAACGCAGCGCGGCCTGGCCGGTGTCAGGGGAAGCCAAGGCCGCTTCCCAGCGCCCGGAACCCCAGTGGCACAGCGTTTCTTGGAGCTGCAGATGGAGTCGGGACGCTGGAGGGAAGATTGGGGCTCCCCGCCGGGCGATGGGGGCGCCGGCCGCCGGCTGCCCTGCGCCTTCCTGCCGGACCAGCGGCGGGTGCCCGGAGTACACGTGGAGAGCGAGGCTGGTCAGGCAGATAGGGTGGAACCCCCCGCCAATCTCGGGAGTGGCGTGGGCTGGATCGGGATTAGCCGCGCTCACCTGCTCCTCCACCGCTGACCGGGATCCCAGCGCGGTCCTGAGTGCGGAGACTGCCCTGGAAAGGTCCTGGGACACGGAAAGAAGAGCAGGGTCCGTAGAACATTACAGATCAGAAACAGGCCCTTCGGCCCTTTGACTCTACCTCGTGAAAACCCAACACTGGAGAAACTCAGCGGGTTAAACCGTATCCTTTATCCAGCAGAGAGGTACCTGACAATGTTTGGCCCTTGATCCCCCTCATCAATGTATGAGCGAAAGTCTGTGGTTCTTGTAAAAACACCAGAAGGGAGAAACTCAGCAGGTCAAAGGGGGTCCGGGAGAAACTCAGCAGGTCAAAGGGGGATCCGGGAGAAACTCAGCAGGTCAAAGGGGGATCCGGGAGAAACTCAGCAGGTCAAGGGGGAGGGGTCCGGCAGAAACTCAGCAGGTCAAGGGGGGTCCGGGAGAAACTCAGCAGGTCAAGGGGGGGTCCGGCAGAAACTCAGGGGGGGGGGGCCTGACCTCGCCAGGACCGTTGGCCACTCCCCCTCCCTGCCGCAGGCCGACACGCGACTCACAGTGACAGGCCCGCTGATCCGCCGAGATGCCACCCTGCAGCGAGAGCCGATGCCCCCGCACTGTCGTTGTCCAACCCGATCGCCCGCAAACCCCGCCCTCCCGCACACAGGCCTGAGTAAGGATTATGAACTTTAATCTCAGGATAAAACGATCTTCCAATAGTTTCACGTCACAGTGATCAATATATTCCTGGTTCAAAATGGTTCTGCACCTGGATACAAGCCCATTAGGCATAAAACGTGAAAAGTGTGTCAATCAAAGGATATCTGTACCCATGGGAAAAGGGCATAGTAAATAACCCTGCGAGAGTTCATGCCCACAATCAGTCACCCATTTGATTGTTTCAGGAATCATGTTATTCTCCCACATTCTCAATTTTACCATTCGACAGCACACTAGCAACATCTGACAAATCCTCTACAGAGAAATATTATTTATTGAATATTTTATTTCTCATTTGTTAATGCTTCTGGAAAGAGTTTATCCAAAACTATTATTAAACATTTATTTTAATAAGAAAAAGTTTAACATTACATATGTTGAAAGAAGATGTTGTTGAAAATTTTCAATAAATATTGAGTTCGGCCCTCGACTGAGTCCAAGTTTTTAATTTCGGCCCTCGGTGAATTTGAGTTTGACGCCCCTGATCTAGGTCATGGAGCATCTCGAGCACAAATCCTTTATGGGTGGGATATCATCACCATTTGAGGCACTGCCACTCCTTTTCTATTTGAGGGTGTATGACTTTAGTAAGACAATGAATGTGAACTATAAATGCACCTACATACCTTGTAAACCCTGATCTCAGAGACCCACCTTCTACTCCTGAGTGGACCCTGCCTCACACCAGCACAGGATAAACCATGAAACGAAAGGTTTTTCTTGTCAGAACCTGTGCTTAATAAACTGTCATCTGCTGCCTGCACATCAACTGCTACCTGGGTCTTGATTTACTGATGGTGACTGCTTTTACCACCTTGCTCAAATGTTTGCCTCACAAGTCAGCAACTCTGACAGTGCCAACAGGACATTCAATGAGGGAAGTGTAACAACTGAGCCAGATATTCAGATTTCAAATTTATTGTCAGAGTATATGCAGGACATCACATACAAGCATGAGATTCTTTTCCTTGTGGGTGAGGCAGAATTACCACTGTACACAACATACACATCTAAACAAATAAAGAAATATAAACAAACTGACTGTGCAATACAAAGAGAAAAAAAAAAGTGCAAAAGTGCGAGTCCTTAAATGAGTCCCTGATTGAGTTTGTTGTTGAGGAGTCTGATGGAGGAGGGGTACCAGCTGTTCCTGAACCTGGTAGTGTGTGTCTTGTGGGACCTATACCTCTTTCCTGATGGCAGCAGTGAGAATGGAGTGTGTGCTGGGTGGTATGGATCCTTGTTGATTATGGCTGCTCTCCGACGGCAGCATTCCCTGTAGATGTTCTCGATGGTGGGGTGGGTTTGCCCGTGGTGTCCTGGGCTTTACACTCAGGGGTAGTGGTGTCCCCCATACTAGAACATAAAGCAGCCGGTCAGCACACTTTCCACCACACATCTGCAGAAATTTGCCAGTGTTTCTGATGTCATACCAAACCTCTGCAAACTCCTGAAGAAGTAGAGGTGCTGACGTGCTTTCTTCATGATGCCTTTGGTGTGCTGAGTCCAGGAAAGATCCTCCAAGATAGTGACCCCCAAGAACTTAAATTTTGCTCACCCTCTTCACCTCTGCTCCCCCAGTGACCACTGGATCGTACACATCTGGTTTTCCCTTCCAGAAGTCAACAATCAGCTCTTTGGTTTTGGTGACATTGAGTACAAGGTTGTTGGTGCACCATTCAGCCACGTTTTCAATTCCATCCTGTCTGCTGACTCATCCCCCTCCTTTATACAACCCACTACCGTGGTTTAACAAGGCAGAATTTTCCACTTGTAGTTATTAGCTCAGGTTACCTGCAAAGCACCTCATATGCACTGTGAACCAATGGTCCAGCAGACCTCCTGCCATAAAGCTCAATGATCCAATAGCTTCAAGCCAAACCACTCAATGCTCCATGAAATCACTCCATAATTCCGGGTCAAAGATCCATTAGATGCCTTCACTATCCATCACCCACCCCTCACATATTACACCTCACTGTTCCCCCCCTCAACATCACACTCTGCTCAATCAAACGTCCCATCATAATACTCAAAGCCCTAACCCCATGGTTCAATGCTCCATCAAAGTACTCCCCATTATGATCCAGTGATGCATCCCTCACTATGCTCAATGATCCATTGAACCTCCCCATGTATAACAGCTCAGTGATCATCACTCTATAATGATGCATCAGATCACTTGATTCAATGGGTCAATAATTCCTTTGGGACACACCAGGGAATACAGCTCAATATCAGATGGGGCATTTTCCAATGATATTTAAGGAGATAAACCCCGACAGAGATAACAAAACTTTATTAATTCCTTTTACTTCATAATCCAGCATTAACTTGACAGTAGGACCATTTTTTTTGTCAGTGTTTGCGAAGAGAACTTGGATCAGAGACACCCAAATCACTTTACCTGCTGGAAATAAATTGAAATTTGAAGCCTATTCCGGGCATTTAAACCCATGCTGCCAAATTACACCAAAATTAATGATTGGAAGGGTGGCAGGAGCCTGGAGCCCCCGGAGGAAACTCATGCAGATACAGGGAACTCCTTCCAGACAGCACTGGATTCAAACCCGTGTTGTTGGCGCTGTGATATTGTCACATTATTCACTAGGCTAACTGTGTCGCAGTCAGATTGCAGAATTGCCCCAGTCTGTCTCAATTCAAAATCACAAGGAATATTCACAAGATAGAAACAACCACCATTCTCTGTAATTTTGCTTTTCTCTCTGGAGCACAGCTCATGATTTGTATCACAGAGCCTCCATTAAACGTTAAATTCAAATCCGACTGACTTACATGTGCTTCAAACTGATGGTAGTTCCCCACATGATACTGGAGATTATCAGCAATCTCCCTAAACTGGGAATGTTCCTTCTGAACGAATGTTCAAAGCAAATTCAATGGGACCTTCCAAAAAGTAAGTGAGTACATAGCTGAAAGAGGGTCATTTTTGGGGATATGGGAAGCATTGAACATTGGATTGCTCTTTCCATGAGTCATCAACAGGGCAATGATCGTCCCTCCATAATAACCCCTCTGCCTCTCTACATTAGTCTCCACAGAAGATAGTTTTTAAAGTCCATCACTTTGACCATCCTTCGAGGCCTCTCTGAATACCTTTGTTTTCAAGTGACTACTTTCATTCAACATTGAATATTAGAAGTACAACATGTTTTGTTATGATACACTCTGCTCTCTGTTTAACTCTTAATGGTTGCTGACGTAGAAAGCCATATCTCCTTCAGTGACTTCAGTACATCTATCTCACCTTCATTTATCTGTTGCAGGAACTCTTGTGACCTTATTACCTTCAGACTTTACTGATCAAACACAGTGTTCTCACTTTCAAGCCTCCATGAACTTGTAAACATTCAAACCCCAGCAGCATACATCTATATAGTAAGCCCCTTTCACCCATGAACCCATTACAGTGTAGTTAGCATAGCAGTTAGTGCAGTGGTTCTCGACCATTTTCTTTCCACCCACATATCACTTTAAGTAATCCCTATTCCATCGATGCTCTGTGATTAGTAAGGGATTGCTTAAGGTGGTATGTGGGTGGAGACAAAGGGGGCTCATTACAACCACTAAAGTTCTACCACAATTGACTAATAAAAAACAATTAAAACAATTGTGGACATTGCTGGACAGAGTAAGCGGGGTTTGATAAAGTTCTGTAATGATTATGAAGGAATGGGAAATTATATATTTTTACTTTTCCTTTTTTAAAAAAGAATCTGTAAATGGGAAAAATAATGGGAGCTCGAGGCAGAAGAGACTATGCAAGGCTACATCGGCATGGAGAGACCATGAACAACAGAAAGGCATGATGAGGGCGCCATTCAAGACAAACGAGGGTGCTGTGAAGGTGAAACAATAAGATATAGAAACACAAATGAATAAGACTATCAAATTTATCAGTATTAATGTGAATGGCTTAAAAAGGAAGAGAGTCCTGGCATGCCTTTAAAAACTGAAAGCAGGTATAATATTTTTTTACAGGAAACACATTTGATGAAAAGGGAACATGATAAACTCAAAAGGGACTAGGTGGGGCAGGTATTCCTTCTCCTTCGGTTCCAAGGCTGGGGGGTAGCCATTTTAATACACAAAAGGGTTCCAGTGGTGATGAGTGGTGAGGCAACAGACCCAGCCGGGAGATTTGTAATGGTACAATGCCAACTATACTCAGAACCATGGTCACTACTAAACCTCTATGTGCCAAACTTTGATGATGAGCAGTTCATGCAAAATGCTTTCCTAAGGGCAGCAGAGGGTAACAGAACACATTAATGGGTGGAGATCTAAATTTTTGCCTGGAGTCCATTCTAGATAAGACAACAAAGACATTGACAAGGTCCAAAGCGCTGAAAACAACTCTGATCTTTATGAAAGAATTAAATGATAGACATATAGAGACAGAGGGACCCACAGGCCAGGGACTATTCCTTTTACTCAAAGTCCTGTGATCCTCACACTAGAATTGACTACTTTTTGATGTCTGCCCAGTTGGAGAGCAGAGTCAATGAGGCAGAATACTTAGCAAGGCTAGTATCAGATCACTCATCGCTAACTCTACAGATAACAATGCCTGAAAGCAGACAAATGCATACAGGTGGCGCTTTAATGCTACATTGTTGAGAAATCCAGACTTCTGCTCCTTTGTAAGAGGACAAATTGTCCTCTTCTGTTAAACAAATTGCCCCTCAATGGACAACAGATTTTTACTATGGGTTACACTAAAGGCCTACCTAAGGGGGCAAATAATTTCATACACCAATAGTATAAAAAAAATCTAAGGGAACTGGAGACACTGGAACAGGAGATCACAAAATTGGAAAAGGAATACCAACATTTGGGATCAAATGAGAAATATCGGGAATATAACACTCTGTAAACATACAGAGTGGAAAAAACGCTCTTGCAATCCAAGCAAAGATATTGCGAATTAGGTGAAAAAAACCCACATAAAATACTGGCAACTGAGAACAGAAGAAATTCTAAGGATGAATAATGTGGTTCAGTCCAGACTGGACTTGGTACACACAATCCAAGAGAAATTAATGACACCTTCAAAATATATTATGTGAAATTGAGGCACCAAGAGATATCAATAAAATTGAAGAGTTCCTGGTGAGGACTGAGCTGCCGAGACTGACCCAAGAGGATCAGATGGAATTAGATGCCCCACTCTCTAATGAGGAAATTGAACAGGCCTTGGGAATCTTGCAAACAAACAAGTCTCCGGGAGAGGACGGCCTCCCTCGAGTTCTATAAGAAATGTAAATATTTACTGATACCATTGTCAATGGGGGTAGTGAGGCAGGTGGCGGAGACACGGTCTCGCTCGGAGTCTTTTTCAACAGACATCGTCACGGTAATACCTAAAAAGAAACAGGGATCCAACTAAGTCATCCTCTTACAGACCCATATCACTATTAAATACAGACTACAAAATAATAGCCAAGGCACTGGCAAACAGGCTGGGCCGATATCTCCCTAAACTGGTAGATCTGGACCAAATGGGCTTCATTAGGAAAAGACACTCTGCAAATAACTTACATAGACTATTTAACATTATACAAGATCCAAGCATAATAGTCTCACCGGATGCAGAAAAGGGCTTTGATCAGTTAGAATGGCCTTTCCTCTTAAAGTTCTGGAAAAATTTGGAATGGGACAAACATTTGTTAACTGGATAAAAACACTGAATGATAAACCACGAGCAAAGGTCAATACAAATGGACAAACATCACCAACATCCAGTAGGCAGGGATGTCCTCTGTCTCCAGGGCTGTTTGTCTTAGCAATTGAACCATTGGTGGAGGCTATTAGGAAAGATCCATTGATAAAGGGATTCAAAGTGGTCAATGTGAGCACAAAATAAACTTAATGCAGATGATGTGTTGCTGTACCTGACAGACCCGGCCAGGTCCTTACCAAAGTTGCTCACCACACTGGAAGTCTATGGTACAAAATAAGGCAACAAAGCCAATATAGAAAAAATTAATATCATGCCACTGAATATATTTGACCATGAAGAACACCAAAGAAACAATAACTTCAGTTGGCAGACAGGAGCTACAAGGTACCTAGGAATCAAGATTGATAATAATCTGGAAAACCTATACAAACTTAACTACCCCCCCCCCTGTGCTTGAGAAGGTTGAGGGAGACTTGATGAGGTGCAGGGGCCTGTCCATCACTTTAATGGGAAGTGTCAACTGCATAAAGATGAAGGTGATACCACGACTTCAGTACTCTTCCAATCCTTGCCAATTCCACTCCCACAATCCTCTTTTAAGACATTGAATGGCAACATAAGGAAATTTATTTGGAATGGGAAAGTACGCAGAATAGCCTTAAAAAAAAACTGACTTGGGACTACAGCCTGGGAGGACTAAGGTTACCTAATTTTCAGAAATACTATCCAGCAACTCAGTCGAGGTTCATCACATCCTTCTTTGAGAAGGGGAACCACCCACCTGGGTGCAAATGGGATTACATGCAATGGGGGAGGGGACGGTGAAGGATTTCATATACAAATGGGACCCCAAATTAATAGCAAAAAAAATGGGTAACCCCATACTGAAACACATGATTAAAATTTGGCATGAGATTAACTAATGCACTGGGAAAAAATTGGAAATATTACTTATCGCACCACTGATTCAAAATGAATTGATGCCCATGAACAAGGGCAATAAAATCTTGGAGATTTGGCACTGACAGGAGATTTGATATATTAAGGACTGCTATGAAGGGAGACAACTTATGTCTTTTGAGCAGCCAAGGGGCAAATACGATTTGTCTTATGGAACCTTTCAATGTTTCCTCCAATTAAGATCATTCCTGAGGGACAGGTGAAGCCCCTCAATGACCCTGCCTGCGCCTAGTGAAGCTGAAGAATTGCTTCACAGGGAAACACACCTAAATTTTATCAAGAATGTACTCAGTATTCCAAGCTGAAAGCCAAAAGCAAGAGTTAAACAGATCAAAGGAAAGATGGGAGTCAGACCTGGGCATTACAGCTGATGAAAGGCATTGGTCAGACTGGTGGAAGGACAGTGTCACAACAATTATCAACTCTAGATACAGATTAGTTCAGTGCAATTTTTTGCACCAGCTCTACTTCACACCACAAAAATCGACAAAGAAAAACCAGAAGTGCCAGAAACATGGTTCAGATGTGGAGTCGAGCAAGGAACATTTCTTCATGCAACCTGGTCCTGCATAAAGATGGCCCCATTCTGGCAGGATTTGGCCAACATTTTAACAAAAAAAATGAAGGTAGCCTTCCTGCCAAACCCAACGTGGTATCTACTAGGGAACCTTATGGAGATAGGCTACAAATTAACCAAATTCCAAATTCAATTCATATTTATATCTCTGACTATAGCAAAAAATTGCCTAGCGATGACCTGGAAGTCTGACTCCCCTCTTCTCATCAGCAAATGGACTACCGAGATGCATAGTTGTATTCCCATGGGAAAAAAAAATCACTTATAACCTTAGGAACTGACACAGCACCTTTGTTGGAATGTGGCAGACATCTCTGGAGTACATGGGGACACGACTGTCACCACTCCCCAATAAAAGGTTTATGGAGAGTCACTAACAGATGGATTAGGAAAAGTGGCTACACAAGGGACACACACTGGAAGCACCGACACCATACCCAGCCTCTCGTTTCTTATTTTTTCTCCTAACTTTCTTTCTTCATGTCATTTCTATCTTTCCCTTTCTCCAGGGGGAGAGGTTGAGGGGTGGGGTGGGGAAAACAGGGGAGGGAGAGGCATCAAATATAAATAAACTACTGGATGATATTGACATGCTCTGTAACAACCAATGACGTGCTCTCCTTTTTAATAATGAAAAATCAAAATAAAATATTTTTAAAAAATAAATATGTGGGCAGAAAGAAAAAGTTTGAAAACCACTGTTTTAATTGTACCTAATTGACTCGTTATGTGCACGGCTTCATAACTCCAAAGGAAATGGGTCAATGATAATTTTTCTCAAGCAAAATATTTCAGAAACAATTGGGTCTAAAGCAGTGATTTTCAACCTTCTCTTCCCACTCACATACCACCTTAAGCAATTCCTTACGAATCATGATTAGGGATTATTTAAAGTGGTATGTGAATGGAATGAAAATGGTTAAGAATCTTTGGGTTAAAGGAGTTTGTATGTTCTCCCCGTGTTTGCGTGGGTTTCCTTTGGGTGCTCCGGTTTCCTTCCCCCCTTCAAACGGTCCAGGGCTGTAGGTTCATTGGGTGTATTTGGGGACACGGACTTGTGGGCCCAGAGTGGAGGGCTTGTTGCTGTGCTATACAGTATGTCTAAATTTTACTGGTTAGATGAGCTCCTGGTCCACCTTCAGTATTCATCTCATTCTCTTCTAACCCTTTTAAACAGTGATTTTTCAATCACATCAACTCTCTGTCAAAAAGTTTTCTCTTCCTAACTCTCAGGCCCCTTGGCTGGTCCTCCCAAGTTTCCATCCTCTGACAGAGCCACTCGGCTGGAGGACCCGAGCAAATCGAGCGACATGAATGATGATATTTTAGGTTGGATCTCTCCATCGAGAGTCTTGATAAAGGGTACTGGCCTGAAACGTCGCCCATTCTTTTTCTTCCACTGATGCTGCGCGGGCTGCCGTGTTCATCCACCAGATTCTGTTTTGTTCCTGAACTCTAAATGTGGGCACAACGTTGATTGGACTCAGGGTACCTGAGGCATCTCGGACCCCTGCTTCTCTTTTGCTTTATCCAGTTCAAAACGTTCATGGACTTTGTGGATCGCAGGGGTTTCTTTCCCATGTTTAGTTTCTCCCACACACACACCTTGTTCTTTTGGAGTTTCCACTTGTGAGACACCTGCCACTCGTTATTTATTATGTTCAAATGTGACTGCAACATTTTCTCTCTGGTGAAAATAATTGTTGTTGGTGCCTTCTCCGACCCGTCATAAGCTTGGTTCTTAAGGAAATGAAAGGCCTTTCCTAAAGATCTTAAGTCTATTTGTTATTCACATCCTAGATTCATCCACAGCACCGACCTCCATCAGCCTCTCCTGGGGAATTTTTCTTGTGAGATTGAAACCACCTAGCTTCACAGAATATTTATTTAAAACTTGAATTGAAACTTCGTGTAATTAATTTCCACATGCTACTAATTGGCTCTCCAGGTTGCCATAGCGGAAGGGTGGTCGTGGGGACGAGCTCCTACTGCGACACAAATGCTCTTCATGGCGTGTGATTCAAGCAGCCTCTGACAACCAAGTCCGACTCCTGGTCCTCACGTGTGGCACAGTTCTTATGTCCGGAAAAGCTGTTTTCACTGACAGGGTAAGGGGCAAAGGCGAGCTACAGGTGCCTTGAAACCAGTTGCTCCGGGCAGATGGGGCTCGTTAACTACGGATGGTAACTCATCTAGGAGAGGGAAAAAACTCCGATTTCAGACCTCCGTGGCCGCTCACGGGAAAGGCTTTGGGAGTAAACCCGGAGGAAAAATCCGGAGTCGGAGTCCTGAAGGCGGCTGACTGCTGTACCCAGCACCGGCACGGCAACTCTTAACGATGCTGTTGGGACCAAACTGTATCGACCTTCGGCGTTGCTTTGGACCTGTCATTAGCATGAAGGTTGGGAGTGGGAGGGAGGTCCCCACTGCATGCGCAACAGATGGATCTCCATATCAACTCTTGCGCCCTGGAGAGGCCACTCCAGCTACTACCAGAGGCGCATGGACGAAGACGATCGACGGAGGCCACACTATTAATTGCAGGTTCTTAGAAACTAACCAGAATCGACCGTTAAACTGAACTGTTACTTTCATGTTACAAACTCTGAAGCGAAAGGGAAAGTGGGTTGAGAAGCCAACCTACAGATGCTGAAGATTTGAAATAAAAGCAGAACGCTGGAAGAACTTCAGCGGATCAGACACATTTTCAGATCAATGAAGTATCGTCAAGAACGCAGGGTTAAAATTTGCTCTTGCATAAAAGTCTGTCAATGCTAACAGGTCATGGTGAGTGAATATGTATGCGTTCTACAAGAGAGAGAATCTGTGAATGAACGAGACCGTGGGAGCCTGTATGCCTTCGTGTTTCTCGTCGTCTGTGAGTCATTCTTACTTAGTCAGTAGGTTTGTGTTCGTGAGTGGGGTGTGTGTCATGAGTTGAATAACAACTAAACCATTATACAAACTTGCAAGTTTATTTGCATGATTAATCTATGTTTACAGTTTGTAAACAGAGTGTTCGCAATCAAGTGAGTGTCGGTGCAAAGATACGTTTGTGGGTGCATGTGTGTTTGTTTGTGTGGGCGCGGGTGTCAATCGTGGCGTAAGTGATACAGTGTTGAAGTACCAACCAATCATGCACCGAGCACAGCCCAGTGTCCGAGACAACCGCGAAGTCGCGTCTCAAAGCTTAACACTTCTGACTGCATCAAACATTAAAACAGAAAGAAAAGGACAAACCCGGTTAAACCTTGCCAGCCGTAAACATCAGCCACGTATATTTTGATTCATTTTAAGTATTGCACCTGGTGTGGACTGCGACCAGCGCCGTTTCTCTGCGGGATGTCCCAGCCAGTTGCGGGTGGGATGACAAAGGCCAACGCGGACAAACGATATTTGCGGATATAGAAAAGGGAATTAAGATATGGTTACGAAGTGACGATAAGGCTGGACTGGTTTGGGATTATTGTTATTACCGATTTGCGTTTAAAAGTGGCAAGTATTTGAGGCACGAAATGAAAAGATCTAATTTTGTCGAACGCTAATAAAAATGATAACAAAACACCCTCATTGAAATTAAGAACAAAGTCTCGCTTGTAAATCAACGGGCGCTGGCAAACTGTAACATCTCATAACTAAAGCGACACAAGGTAACAGTGAAGGGGACGACAAAACACTGTGGAGGAATAAAGGGCAAAAAAAAATTGCGGCGAATGTTTAACCAGTCCCCTGTCCAGGTCCAAATCATGATTAGTTAGATCTGCCAAGTGCAGCTATTAGTTGAACAAATGAATTCATTAAGTAATGCTACTAATTGGTAAAAATGTTGAGTAAATTCACCGTGAACTTTGATTTGTTGCTCTTTTTATGCATATAATATCGGGACGAATGAGGTGAAGTGTGGAAAGAGGTGAATATTAAGCCTCTTCGCACAAATGTGATGTCGATCTCAGAGCTGAATGAGACTGATTTGTCTCGCAGCAGAACAGCTGTTCCAGATGTGTCTGTGCGGCGCCGGACCTGTTCAAGTCCTGTTGTCCCAGATGTATTTCCTGCTCGGGCTAGTTCGCCGAGTACTGACCATTAATAGTAGGAGTGATGTTCTAAACCCGTTGAACGGAAATGATGTTCCAAGTGAGTCGAGTGTGAACCGACTAATAGTTATGCTTCTTCTTCGGCAGTAATTTGCTCCCACACCGATTCTGTGGGCTGATGAGGGCAATGTGGGTAGTTTGTGAGGAGCTCGTTTCCACTTTACGCTGGGCTTCTGCGGGCTCCTGATACAAGGGCTCGTGTTTCCCATTCCGAATGCTCCTCCGCTTTGCGCGATCAAAGGTTCAGAGAGTGTGCGTGGGGAAGTCCCATTTCCTCAAAGAGGTTCCGACCTCCTTGAATTTTTGCCTCTGATACTTGTTCCTCTTGCGAGAACATAAAGGAGCTCGGAGATGCCGCATCCGTGACCATCTTCAAGGAAGGAAGTTCTTACGACGTCAGTTGACAGCGCCTTCTAAAGTCAATTCTGGAGGTAAAATGTATCAGTTGTTCTCGAAGAACTGCCACAAGAGGGAGACTTCGCCAATCATTAATCCACGCTCGTTTGTGAACTGGAACATGAGCAGCAGGGTCAGTGTTCACCAGGCAACGAAGATGCTCGTCCTCCACAAGGACTGTTGTTCTTCACTCGCCTGTTTGCTCTATTCACTTCCACTTCAGGGCACCCTAAGAACCTGATGTCATAATTCAGTTGTCTCTTAATTAATCTTACACTGACTTTATTCCCTCGCTGGTGGTTCCGAAAGTCTGTACCAGCGAGCAAAGATTTGTATTTATACAGAGCCTTTCCTCCTATTAACAATGAACCAAGGAGCTTCACATGGGAGATCTCAAACATCTAGTCAGGCAAGGAAATGATAGGTAAGAACACTTGACCAAAAAAAAAGATAATCTTAAATGAGGCAGGAAGGAGAAGGTAAAAAAAAAGTTCACAATTAGAAACTTAATTATTGATAACACACTCCATCTCTCCGAGTCTCTCAACAATAGCTGCAGAAATTGTTAAAACTAGATAGTTGTATTCAGGGGTAAAACAGGAATGTTCGGAGACACTGTGCTTAAATTAAAAACACAATGCTGGAGAAACCCAACGTACTTCATATAGCAGAGATAAAAATACACAACTAACGTTTCGGCTTGAGGTGCGAGCAAAATGTACTGTTTGGCCTGCTGAGTTTCTCCAGCATTGCGTTTTTAGTTGTAATTCATATTGTTTTGATTTTGCACTCCTGAAATTTGAAATATACTTAAAAGCTAAAATAATATTTTCAAAAATGATGCTAGCGGGGAGAGGAAATGAGCAGAAATTGCTCAGGCTACCATGAGACGTTGATTTTTTTTTTTAACCCGAATGTTCGTTTTAACTCGTTTATTGTTTAAAAGCAGTTTTACAGTCGCCTTTATCCATCATTCCCAGCTCACCGCAACTTTGGATTTTGTTTTGCCTTGGTCTTAAAAAAGGCGTTCGTCCGTAAATCGAATTAAAATGACAAGCGGGAGAAAGCGACAACAATTCAGGTAAGTAAACAGCTGCTCCGCCGTCTGGGCGAGGAATTGTTCAATTAACTTGGACTAGCCGTGCTTTAAAAGGATCTCATTTGTGACAAAAGGACTTCCCCCAGAACTGTGGTCAACGACACCGAACAAACGGGCAACCAACTACAACTGACGGACATCTGAAAACTTCATCCAAAAGTTCGAAAATACTGTGAAAGCGGCAGATGCTGGAAATCTGAATCAATGACAGGATTCGCCTGAGACATGACCGGTGCATCCCTTGCCACAGATGCTGCCTGAAGAGTGAGTGTTGCCAACATTTGCAGTTGTTGGTTCAGAGGCCACCCGACCGATCGGGTAAATCTGAACTATTTAAAGATCTACTTCGATAGGAAGCAGAAGATATTTTTACTGTCTTAGGAAGGGTTGGTTGAATGTCCAATTCAGATCTCTGACGGATGCCTTGAGGCCCATAGACGAACCGATCCAGACTTCGTTAAACTGGGACATTGTCGAATAACATTTCGGGTCTCCTAGTCCAATTGCTTTGAAGCAGTCGACCACATTTGTGACACCTTCATTGTAATTTAAGATAAATCGCTCGGCCGGTGTTATGGCAGCTTCTGTCTGGATATTCTGTCCTGTCTAGGCTCTATCTACCTCAACAGAGACTAAGGTCGGGATGAAGGCAAGGCGTTTAGCACATTCAAATTCCTTCACTTCTTTTCAGATTCAGAAAGAAAACCGGGTTCGTTTTCTCACAACACATCGTCACTTTAAAAAGGTAACGTATCCAGTTACGAAGAAAACGGGTGGAAGTGGTTAATTCTTTCAGAGAGCTAGCGTGAGCGTTATGGGAGGAGTGCCATCTTTTTGCCCTGTGAAATTCTATGCCAGGTTTTTTTGTTATTGACGATGTGGGAACATGGGTGCACCTGTAAATTCCACGAACGGCTCTATTTAAAGTTAGGCTGAGCGCCCAAGAAATGAACGCACCACGAGGAACTTTATAACTTGCAGGGATTTTTATACCTCTCACTTAAAAAGGGTCAGACGTCAAGAAAATCTTATTCTTTATCTGCTGATTGGTTACATTTGTCCCTTTGGGTTCACTGTTGCCGAGCAACTTGTGCGAGTGAGCCAAGAAGTCCCCTTTCCAAAATGTATCTAAACACACACTCATACATAGAGGCAGAGTGGAGGGGGCGGAGAAAGGGGATGGAAACAAGGAAAATTGGACATTTTTGTTTTTACATGAAATAATTAACATTTAATACGAACTCGTAACTTCAATGGACCGTTTCGTAAATCAAGCAGAATCAGGATTGAACATTTGACCCAGAGTCAGTGATATATTTAAAAAAATTACAGCGCGGACGTTTCCCGGAATTTCCCCTTAAAAAGTTGCTTTAAGGAGGTAAACAAACCTAAAATGGATGAGGGGGGGGGGGGTGGCTTGGGAGGAGGGAGGGGGGGGGAGAAAAAGTCACTGTAAATGTGTGAAAAAGAAAAAGTGTATATCATGGCTATTGTGATTTATGGTGTGAAAAATTAAAAAAATTAAAAAAAAGGAGGTAAACAAGAATAAAAGTGAGGCCGTGGAGTATTCTTTAAAAAAAAAGTAACATAAACGTTTACAGTGAACGAAAGAAATGAGTTTTCAGGCCGAAGTCTAACGCCTGGAGGATAAATCAAACAAATCAGAATTGAAGATCCAAACAAAACGATTAGAGATTTGCCTCCCAGCGACGAGGTTTAAGAAGGGGCAGCGTGGAAAAGAACTGAGAATGTCGCAGCTCTCCAGCTGTTCGTTGTGCACAACCACAACGGCACCTCATTGTGGGGGATCGGGCCTCAAGTCCTTTGCCAAGCGCACACCGAGTACGTTGTAAAGGTACACCACGGAGAAGAGCATTGGGCTATTTATAAATAGATATGCACGTGGTCCTCGGCAAAAGCCAAACCGCTTACTCGACATCGAACAGAAAGAAAGCTCCCGTTATGTGTTTTGAAACCGATAATGTGCTCACGGAACAGAAGCGTATTTACATACATTACACATATTAAATCAAACCTCGAACCTTGTGTAAAGAGTTTTTTTTCCCCCAATGGTGTTTGCTTTAAGAAGTGCCTGGATATTTCCCAGCTGCCGTTCTCTGCTATAGAGACTGCACAGATTCATTACTTTGGTCACAATGGCCATTTATCACCCCGTGGCGTTATTCAAATGCAGTGCCAATTGAAGACAATCGTCTTTTTTCGCTCTCTCTCCCCTTTGGTCACTGTACATTTATTGTTCGACGGCGGAGGGGAGGGGGTGTTGAGGAAGAAGAGGGCGCTCAGAAGCAGCCCCCTTTCACACTAACGGAGCATGCAAACGCGCTGCGAATTGCACCTCCTCGAGCGGAGTTTAATGTCATCTTAGTTGGCGGGGAGAGTCACAACAGCGGGAATACCGATGCTCAAAGAAGAGGGAATAAGGAAGAACCTCCCCCTCCCAACTCCTATCACCCACTACAGGTTGTGTGTGTACACGCGATTGCTCCAACCGTAGCGGGTTAGATTTCAAAGGTAAAATTGAGATTCCGATTTTCTTTATTTTCTTTTTAGGAGTGGGATTTCGTATTATTTTTAAATGCCCGTGCTTTCTTGAACGAAAGCATCCTGTGTTGACGCGAAAATGGTGGCCAAAATGATGCGGCCCTTGTTACAAAAAAAAAACCCCACGGTAACTGCTCGTCTGGTCGTGCCGTTCTATTTTATAATTTGCCCGCAGTCTTTTCAGAAAACGTTGTGCGATTTGATTCTCAATTGGTCTCGGCTTCATTGGATCACAACGAGAAGAGATGCAAATGGTCGGAGAGTGCGTTTGTCAGCAAATCTGTTTAAAATGTGTGTGTCTGTTCCATCGAAGACAAAATGCTTCCTCCAAGAGCAACCAAAAAAAAAGCTTTAGAAATTCTCGCTATTGATTGTCCAAACGCAATTCTTGTGCTTTTACTACGCGGACCCCGAGAATTGTGGATGGACATCCGTAGCTGGATTTTCACATTCTGCTTTCGTCTACCGCATTGAGAAAGGGGAGGAGGGGGGGAAAGAAAGTATTACAACTCCAGTTTTTCTGATCTGAGGGGAAAAGGGAAGAGACTGGGGCTGAGGAAGCGGAGGCTGTGCGATCCGCGTCGATGCCACAGATGAAACAAGTGGATTTTCCCCATTGTTGACGTGAAGAAGTGAATACAGCTGGCAAATTGGACGGGAACAACACCCAAGAAACCTTCCGGTTATGTGTTTATATTATGTTTTCCAAGATAGTGGTTTATATTTTTGTGAAAGTTTAAAAGCGGGACAAGCATATAAAGTTGCATTAAGAAATTATGCCGTAATGTATAACCACAGTGCCGATAAATTATTGTAACAAGTCGGGTCGTTTACATTGAGTTCGTTAAAATATATATTTCCAGTCGATAAGTTGTTACTTTTGAATATATGAAGCAAGGTTTTGTAGCAAATGAGGTTTCACTTATTCTGCATTGACGATCGTCTGTGGCGAACTGTACTGTGATCTCGTATATATTTACTTCAATTAATAAAATATTCTGACGTTGTTACGAAACTTAATAGCACCTGTTCCGTCACCCCGGTTTTTATCCCCCCCCCCACCCCCTGTGGGGTACAACTTCTTTACAAGCTAATATTAGCGTTTAAAAATAAGAGCTATATTTAGCACAATCAAACGGCTCTGGGTAAAAATGGTTGCGCCTCTAATCGTTCACAGAAGCCCTTTTCCCTGCCGAACGCCGAAATGTACCACTTAATTCTCACGGGACAGTCGCGTCCGACGGTGTCCCATTCATTTTCAAGAATTTAGATTTGGGCCAGTCAACTGCAAGGATCTTTTTCAGAGATTTCTGTCTACCAATAACTTTAATTATTGACCATTATGGTCAATTATGGTTCACCTCAGGGACGTTAGTACAGTTACGATTTTGGACAGTGTGTGCACATATGTGTTTGGGAGAAGGTGGGGGGAAAGAGGGGTGAAAATGGTCATAACAAACGGAAAGGTACCAAAGGATAAATTATTCGTTCTTTAATATAAATATACAAGCATTAAATACCAAAAGAAATAGACCTCAAATGTATAATTTTCGTTGAATGTTGACATTATCTTTAATTGTTGTGGGACTGGTTTAATTGCCATATAACTTGACACAATTGTTATATTGTAAAGAAGGGATTCAGGACTACGGGTCGTTTTATTTTTCAGTTTGCCATCTAAAGTTAAAACTAATTTTCGCCGCTTTGGATTTCGTCCTAATGTAGAGAGATGAAGGGATTTGGAAATTATAGAGTAGACCCGCTTGACTGTGAGATGTTGAAGAAACCACTTTTGTGGTTTTCTTGTCATAAAGAATCACTCGCTTTTTTGGGGAAAAAAAGTTCAATTAACCGCCATGTAAAGTTGATATAAACACAACGTTATCTCGGTCTTCCAATGTATAATCCAGCTGGCCCTGCCGAAAACAAAACCACAAAGGGGAAATCCCGGTCACACTTAAGTTACTGAATGCACAGTGTGTGAAAATAATGAATTCCTTCAGCAATTTACAGCAGCATTTGGAAATCAAAATGAAATATTCCTTTGCAGCCCCCAATTCTGGATGCAGTTGTACTCAGCCCTCAGCCGTTATCAAGGGGATTTATATTTCTTTACCTTGCGGAGTTTGATAATATTTCCAGCAACACGCCCCCCTCCCCTCCCATTGCTTTAAAAAAAAATGAGTTGGTTGGAATGGATGGACTCCCAGGTTGAAGTGGAGCACCTTCCAAAGTTGGCAGTGCCAGATCAGGAAGAGATGAAATTGACCCCAAACCGACCAAGGAAAATAAAATGTAACAAAGGGAAACATTCCAACTCTTGTGACTTTCCACCCAAAAGAACCCAACGTTATTCGGCCCTAATCAAATCCAGGTGGACATCTAGAGCAGCCATTTTCTATTTGGAAGAATAAAATGGAGGAATGTTTGCTGTAAATAACAAAAAATGAAAAATAATGCAGAGCAGTTGGCCAATTTTCTAACGATCGTGACGCTCGGATGTTTTCCGTGTTCAACTGCGTGGGCCACACCATGGCACCTGGGCCGCTGCTGTGATCCCTTGTGTGGGGACAGTGCGACAAAACTGGCGAGTCTGTCACCCCCCCCCCCCCCCCGTCGCGAATGCGGGCGCGTCCACGCGGCTCACGACCCACACTGCGAACGGCCGCGGTTCCAGCTCCAAGCACCCGCTTGCTTCCGTTTCAAGGCGAACGGAAGTGGAGTGGAAAGGGAAGCGAACCCGCGCCGGTTTCGGCGATACCAACCATTAGTTCCCAGTCGGAATCGTTAATCAGGACCAGAATGCCAGGTCTCCTGAGAAGACAAAGAAGCAGAATGGAGGTCAGTCATCAGACAACTTTCGGAGGGCTCCCATTCATCTTCAAAAGGCAATCTCGGTGGGAATGATCAAAAGTGAAGCGTTTGTCTTGGCGTCCAACAATTGGCTTGCAGTTTACAAATGGCGAGGATGGCCTCATCTCCAACCACTTCATCTCAGCTTTCATTTTTAAGAGTATGCCTGTTAGATTATGGAATGCCTCAGAAACTTAACGCAAAACCGAGCCAGTGGCATTGCTTCAATGTTTGCAAACACGCCCTGGCTCTCAGACACAACAGCAAAGCCACCAGACCCAAACTACAGCGCAGGAGCTAGATGAAAGTAACGTCTCTCTGCCACGCGGGGTGATGCGTCTTCCCCTTGGCAGAGCTGCTCTGGAGATTTTAAGATGTTCATCGAGGCCGGTTTTATAGTGATAAATTAACGCCCGGCAGATCCAGGGCTTCTGATACACAGTCTTGTGAGTTCCAGAGCACTTTACTACATCCAACTCAAGACTTTGGAAGGGGAGTATGCAAATTGGGTGCCAATTTGAGCCCAGCAATGTCCCACCAACAACAGTCCTTAGATCATCAGATAAAGAGATGAAGGATAAACATTTGCCCCAGTCAGGAGAACTTCTTGCACTAATTACCCAATGGGACCCTTTGTGTCAGTTTAATACATTTCCAATAGACTAACATTCCTTCAGTACTGAAAAGAGAGATTCAAGGCTCTAATGTGAGACACGACTAGGAGATTACCACACTAGCTCCTTTCAGAGACTAGTATATCATATTCTTCAGCGTCTAGTGCAAGATGAACAGAAAATTGCTCCAATTCCAGGGAAAACCAAAGCCATCGTCTTTGGTCCCAGCCACTAACTCCATCATTTTATCACCCTCTGTAGAATATCCTGCCAAATTTAAACCTCATCAGATTCATCATGTACCAACCCTGGTGTCAAACACACTAATTAAACCTAATTGTGTTATCTAATGCCCAAAATTTCAAAATGTTAAATTACTAATTTTTTTTGGATATTTCAGCTTCTGCCTTAATCTTGAGATGCTTGTCTTTATGTAATAAAGCATAATGTTTAAAAAGTTCATTTAAAATTCTAATTTTTGCTTCTAGGTATGCAGTCATTGTGAATTTTATTTTAAACGTAATTATCTGCTCAACAATTCACAAGAACTAGATGGATTTAAATAGCAATCTTTGTCACAGACACAAACTCTTTATTCCATATTAATTAATTAACTGAATTTAAATTTGTCAGCTGTCACAATAGATTTGAAACTAATTAATTCACACCTCTGAACAACTCATCCAGCAATTTAACCACCCTGCTCCACCTTACCTGCAAGAGCCCTAGTTCAAGAAGAGCTCAGAGCTATCAGTCAATGGAGAAGGCCACATTTAGCTACCATTCAATGGAGAACACCTCGATCATCTAAGACCAGTAGTGGCAAAGAATCATCTTCTATAAAATGCCATACATCTGTACCCTCAAAGTTTTGGGTTGTTTTGGCCTTCCACCCTTGTTGATCAGACAGTCAACATTCAAGCTGCAATTACAATTTTTAAACAAACTATTAGATGGCAAAATATTTTATAGTTGATATGCAGTTAGTCTTTATGATGGATTTTGTCATCCGTGTTAATGTGTTCCAACAAAATCATTAGTATCCACAGAGATACGTTTATTTTATCAGTAACACAGAGTGGTCTAGATCCACTGGATGTTATTCCTTCTGAATCATGAAGATTTATCCTAGTTTTGCTCATCAGACCACAGAGATTACACAATTCTCAGCAAGGTAGAACCATCGAGATATATTGTTATGAGCAGAATAGTGTTTGGGGCAATTTTGATGGGATGAGTTGGCCTATTCTGTCCATGGCATTTACGTCCATGAAATGCAGGGCAAGGAATATTCACGGACATGTTATTTCACTGCTTGAAGTATAACACCACGGGATATGTAATACAATGTGTTCCATTGCACATTTTGTGGGTTGTCGAGTAGAATTTAAAAAAAGTTTTATGGCTTGAACAACTCACAGAGGCAACATTCAAAAGTTCAAATTTAACATTAAAAATGTTAACTCTACAATACCAACCAATTTCTTGCCATTTCGCCGTAATTCATTCATATTCACCTGATCCAAATGTTGCTTCTTTAGCAGGTTGCAGTTCCATACAATAACTTAACGTGATTTTTAATGTTCACCTGTCTATTCAACTGTTCAGGTTCAGAGTTCCATTCTGACCTGAACAAAATGTACTTTGTAGTACAGCATTATAGGAAATTATCAGGATGACTTGTCGGGAGAACACTAAGAATATGATATAAATGGAAAAGGCAGAAAAAGCAACTTTCTATTTATATATTTCCTTTCAATGCCTGGGTTGTCCAAAAGGTTCTTCATGGATTCTGATGGGAACTATTATTATAAGCTGGGCAAAGACAAACAATGTGATTAGGAAATCATGAATTTGTTTGTTGAAGAATGAATATAAGCCAAGATTTTTTTTTGTCAGGATTAGTGTTTGAGAAACTTTTTCCATAGTATCACAGGGGGAAAAAAAACTCACTGCAGGGCAATATTTGTGAAGCAAATTGGGATGGCCTTACCCATAACTCACTGTAATCATTAAGATGGGTGCTGGTTTCCATCACTGAAATGGCATTATGTGAAATGTCTCCAAGTTCTCTGTTTAAAGAACATAAATTGATGAAACATTAACTCCAAAAAAAAAATCAGCTGGATGCTTACATCTTGTTTAAACTCAGCATGAGAGGTTCACTATTAGCACTACGCGCTTGACTTAATTATATGCAACTTTGATCTGCAATGACTTCACTTCCAAGAGACCACTTGCTGGTTTCTCAGTTGAGCTGCTCTCTTTTGGGTTTTAAGAGATAAAACTGATTGTTGTGGGTCCCATTAGGTGGTTGCATCAATTAAAAAAAAATAATTGTCTGAATAAGACTGAATGGGAATTTTCAGAGATTAGAATGAAAACTGGTTCAACTTTCTTAATTTCTACATAGATCCAGTTCAGCCCACCTCTCCCTCATGCTAATATGCTTCACCTACACCTCCAGCAGAAATTACATTTTTAATTTAAATTTTATTTACAGCACAGTAGAAGCCGATTCCGACCATTTAAACACATGCGACCCAATTACACCCAAATTAACCTGCAACCTCATATGAATTGGAGGGTGGAAGGAAACCAAAGCACCGGGGAAAACCCACGCAATCACAGGGAGAACGTACAAACTCCTTACAGTCTGCGATGGATTCGAACCTGGCTCACTGGTGCCGTAACAGCTACATTAATCAAGCCGCCCATGGGGTGGTAGGTTTGCTCAGTGATCACAATTGACAGATATTTACCATACACTGACTGCAAAGCCAATGCAAGTTCCCAACAGTTAACAGGCACAGATTCGGATTTTGACCTGGTGGTCCATGTGCTTCAGTGCTGTCATCTCCTAATAGAGTCACACCAATCATAGTACACTATCATTATGAAATACAAAGATACCTGCACGTGTTTAAATCTGAAACAGGAACAGAAAACTGTGAAAGAACCTAGCCAGTCAAACAATATTTGTGGAAAAAGAAACCCGTTAGCATTTCAGGTCAGGGACTCTTCCTTAGAAACTGGGGGAGGCACTGCTCCACTTTCCTTTCAAAGTTCAGATTTATTGTCAGAGTACATACATGACATCACATACAACCCTAAGATTCTTTTTCCTGTGGGCCAGGCAGAGTTACCATCTATTGGTAGTGCAAAACTGTACTCAAGAAGATGTGTATACATGTAAACAAATAAAGAAATGAAAACAAACTGACTGTGCAATACAGAGAGAAAAAGTCAATAAAATGCAAAAGTAAGAGCTCTTAAGTGAGTCCCTGATTGAGTTTGTTGTTGAGGAGCAGGATGGTGGAGGGGTAACAGCAGTTCCTGAACCTGGTGGTGTGAGTCTTGTAGCATCTATAGATTTTGCCAGATGGTAGCAGGGAGATTAAAGCGTGTGCTGGGTGGCACGGATCCTTGATAATTGCTGCTGCTCTCTGACGGCAGCGTTTCCTGCAGATATTCTCGATTGTGGGGAGGGTTTTGTCTGTGTTGTCCTGGGCTGTGTCCATTACATTTTGCAGGGCCTTCCATTCAGGGGTATTGACGTCCCCATACTAGACCATGATGTTGCTGGTGAACACACTTTCCAATGCACATCTATAGAAATTTGACAGGGTTTCTGATGTCATACCAAACCTCTGCAAACTCCTGACAAAATTGAGGGGGAAATGTGCTCCAGGAATGATCCTCCAAGATAGTGACTCCCAAGAATTTACATTTGCTCACTCTCTCCACCTCTGATCCCCAAAGATCACTGGATTGTACACATTTGAATTTTCCTTCCTAAAATCATTGGTTTTGGTGACATTGAGTGCAAGGTTGTTGGTGCACTATTCAGCCAAGTTTTCAATCTCCCTCTAATCCACACAGACATTAAAGTATAGCAAGTAGAGCAGAGGGCTAAGAACGCAGTCCTGTGGTGATCTGGGGTTGATGGAGATTGTGAAGGAGATGCTGCTCCTTGCTTTTGGATTTTCTTGTCACCTCACACACCATTATTCAAAGACAATGATCCCACTTATCCATCTTTTTGCTTGATTTTCAAAAGGTGTTTTGAGTTTGTAAAAATATTAACGTGAGATATCACATCAACATTGATCATGCTCTCCAAAGCAGACAGGCAGATGGACTTACGGGTTTAATGATGGGAATCTCAAACTATTTCCTTAATTTTAGTCCATGAAAGGAGATGGTATTTGCAAAATTTTACCCACAACCACAGCCAAGAATACCACAGGCTAGAGATCAGTCTATGCCCTCTCATTAAAGACAGAATTTGGCAAAATTAAACAAACCATCTTTCCTTCAGTAGTTTCCCTATTCATTATAAACTCACCTCTCCCATAAATTATCCTGCACCAAATTCTACCTATATCTTATCCCATACTAAGTGCTGCCCTTGACAACTTGTACCAAGATCTACCCATCTTCACATAATAAGTCCCATTCACATACTGTCACCTGCTCCTCACTAAATTCTATGGGATTCCTTTGGCCTTTACATTGAAAGCCCATACCTTCATGACATATCTGTAAAAAGAAAAACATTTTCATGGGTATATCCAACATGGGTCTGAAAATATTACCTTTACTATTTTAAACAGATACCCACTCCATACACGTGCATGAAGAATGACTTCCTGATTAGACTTGAGTATGCCTTTTTCAAGTTGGAACCTTTGTCCTCCATTCAATTTTCAGATGCGACATTTTCCATTCTGTTTACTAGCTCATTCGGATGGATACTTCCTCTTCAGGCTGAAATACCACCTGCATCTCTAAACCTTTCATTACAATAGAGCAATATTTCTTGTGATCATCCTGGTAGCCTTACTCTCTTGTGACTTGATGAACAGAACTGGAGGCAAGACTCAAGATTTGGCTAACCAAACCAATATGTAGACTTCCTCCCAATTATAGTCTTTTCTCCAATTTCTGAATCCCCATATAACATTGCTGGTCTCAACTTCAATAACATCTGTACAGAGAGTAGTTGATTTGTGGAATAAGCTGCCAGAGGAAATAATGGAGCAGGTACAATTGCAACATGCAAAAGACATTTAGTTGGGAGAATGGATACAAAAAGTTTACAGGGATTTGGGCCAAGCTCAGAAATAGCTTACAAATAGCATGGATAGGTTGAGGTGAAGGATCTGTTTCCATGCTGTTACAGAATGAAACTATTTCAATGGGAATTGAACACCAAGGGAGATTTGCTTCAGTTATATAGGTATTGGTGAAGCCACATCTCCATCACCATGTCGAGTATAGTTCTTGCTATTTAGGATATGATGTGTTGGATGCTGTTCAAAGGAAGTTTACCAGACACAAGTGGAAAGGGTGAGTTATCTTGGACTGATTGAAACAGCAACATTTGTATCTGCTGCTATGATAGAGAGGGAACTTGACTGAAATGCAAAATGGCGAGCAATCTGGACAGGATTGGTGTGGAAAGGGTTTTTGTGTGGGAGAACCTAAAAATTGTGAGTCACTGTTTAAAATAAATGCTCACTTCTTTTTAGGGCAGATTATTTTTCCCCTGAGATGAATTTGAATCTTTGGAACTCAAAAAGCAGCAGAGCCAGAGTCTGAATATTTTTAAGGCAGAGATAGGTCAATTCTTGATAAAGGTGAAAGGATCTGTCTGCAAGAGCAGTGATCAGCACAAATAAATGGAGTAGTCAAAATCCCAATTTCAAACTAGGGAAGTTCTTTATCATGTTGCATTGCACCACCATGGTGCTAAATGGAATAAACAGAACTGAATGAGATAGTCATTTAAGAAAAGGTTGGATGTGTACATGGAGGTGAGGGGTTGGAGGGTTATTGGCAGAGAGCGGGAGGTTTGAGCTAGTGGAGCTGTTCTAGTGAACCGGTGTGGACTCGAAAGGCCAACATGGCCTGTTTCCGCTCCGTAAATGGTTATATGGTTACCAGAGATCAGCAAGAATCAGATCAGCCATAACGAGATAAATGCAAGGGACTGAGTGGTCAACTCCTGCTCCTGGGTCTGTATATTTGTATGATCAAGGCACACAAGTCACACTCACCTTCAGTCCTTAGACTCTGGACTGAACTCCTCTTCTCACAGCACCTTTCTTAGACACACTTCAATTGCACTCATGAACTTTTTAAACCTTTATTGTCATGTAATAGTACAGAACATGTTACCTTTCCACTTCCCACAATTCTCTAAAGTCCGATCAGAAACCGGGATCTGAGCACTTGCATAAAAATAGCCTTTGACCCATCAAGCACTTGCAATGAACTGACAACATTTACTGTGAAGTCATCTTTTGCTTTAATTCATAGTACAGGCAGCTGAAATCACTAAATCTCACACAAGTGAGCTGGGAGCAGTTGCTCAGCAGTGTGAACAGAGAAGAAGCATTTTAAAGTGGCACTTGGAAGTGCAATCAGAGCTATTAATTCAGAGCTTGTCAAAAGGGAAGGCATCAGTTCATCAGTTAATGATCAAAGCTGGATGGAAAAACTGTTTGATCATTAGTACACTTGGAACGTCTTTTTCAAAATAGGTGCACTGCATATTCCAACCATTCGGTGTGCCCTGAATTCTAAAGTAGATCCATAGGGCCAAATAGGAGCTGAAAACCACTGCAGCACATCATGCACTGTGACAGCAGTGGACTTCACGATTATGAGAGGCAGTTTAACATGGCAAGCAACATTAAAGCTGAAGGGTTCCACAATCACAATTTCCTTTCCATTCTTCACAATGCCGAAGTATCCGGAATTACATGCAGGTCAGCAAACACCCAGTGCCCATGCCATTGTCATTTGTCATCTGTCAGCCAATCCTCCAGAGGGGCCTGATCCTAGCCTTAGTCAACTGTCACACACCAACTGCAGCATGACATGCCTGCCCAGGAGGTGAAGGAGGAAGTGCTGCACCAAATTGACAATCAGATGTTCAACTGCACCCCCACCTGTTCCCTTAGGGGGTTGGGAAAAAAAATCCCATGTCATTATTTTGACCAAAGAAGGGGCTTATGCTTTGTGTTCTGTCCACTGTTAATCCAACAATCAACAATACAAAACTTGTTGGTCTGCTCACTTCTCACCATGTTATGTGAGTGGTGACCGTGCATGCATTGACTGATACACTTCGAAGGTTAGCACATGGACTACAACCCAAAAACACTGTTGACTCTGTCTTTTGGGCACTCTGAATTTATAAAAGGGAGCTCAATAAATGCACATTAATTCTTCTAAATGACAATTTGCAGTAAACATCACTTGCTGGACATTAAAATCAGGAACCCTATGACAGAAGCAGTCAGATTGGATATACATACTTTGAGATCTGGGAGGCCGAAGGATGTGTTTGGAGCAACGGGACAAGTCTCTTACTGAACAGTGCACCAATGATTGGAGATAAAAGAAATTTATTTTAGAGATTTACCACATAAAGATCCTGCCTAATGATCATGTGCAAGAGGTGGTACTATCAGTGAGCAAGTTGAATGGAGCATGCCAATTCAAAAGTTGAGTTGTCTGATCAAACAAAAACAAATGTTCAGCACAAAAACTTTAAATGTAGTTACAATTCTAAAAAGTCATCAATTTTTCTCATAATCAATATTACCATGTCAAGGTTAAGAAAAAAGTGCTAGATCTTTTTGAAAATAGATGTTCCCAGAGACCTGTCCAGATACATCTCCAGTTTCTGCAGAAAGCAAGGGAAGAGATTGCTGGGTACAGGAAATGTACCGGAGGATTGGACATTGGCAAATGTAGTCCTCTATTTAAAATAGATAAGAGGAAGAACCCTGCAAATTATAGACCAGTGAGTCTGATGTTTGTTGTGGGCAAATTATTGAAGAGGATTCTCAGGGTCCGGATCTACGAGCACTTAGAGAAGCATAATCTTCTTAGGGATAGTCAGCATGTCTTTGTGAGGGGCAAATAATGCCTCAAGTCTAAATGAGTTTTTAGAGGTGACAAAAGAAATTCATGAAGGCAAGGCAGTTGATGTATATATTGATTTTATTAAGGCATTTGATAAGGTTCCCCTGTGGTAGACTCATTCAGAAAGTCATGACCACATGGAATCTATGGAATCTTGGCTACGTGGATTCAGAATTGGCTTGCCTGCAGAAGGTGATACTAGATTAGTAGATAGAAAACATTCTGCCTCGAGGTCAGTGTTTTTTGTGACTTTTATAAAAGTCTTGGATGAAGTGGAGGGATGGCTCAGTAAAGTTGCAGATGATCCGAAGGTTAAAGGTATTGTCGAACATGCAAAATGACATAGACAGGATGCATAATTGGGAGGAGAAGTGGCCAATGGAGTTCAATTTGATGCAAATTAGAAGGCTGAACTTAAAGATAGAGTATGTAGTTACTGGCATCATTTTTAGCAGTGTGGAGGAATAGAGGACCTTGGGGTCCAAGTCCATAGATCACTCAAGGTTGCCATGCAAGTTGATAGGGTGGTTAAGGTGGTGTATGGTGGGCTGGCCTTCATTACTCGGGGACTGAGTTGCAGAGCTACAAGGTAATGTTGCAGCTTTATAAAACTCTGGTCAGTCCAAATTTAGAGTATTCTGTTCCGTTTAGGTTGCCTCATTATAGGAAGCATGCAGATGCTTTACAGTGGGTACAGAGAAGATTTACCAGGACTTTGCCTGGACTGAAGAATATTCCTTAAAAGCAAGGTTGACCGACCTCAGGGTTTTCTCTATGAAGTGATGAAGTATGAGATACGACTTAATAGAGGTATTCAAGATTGTGAGGGGCATAGATAGGGTGGACAGTCAGTACCATTTTCCCGGGCCAGCAATGGCCAATACCAGAGGACACCTGTTTAAGGTGAATGGAAGAAACTTCGAGAGATGTCAGAGGTAAGTTTAAAAAAAAATACAGAGAGTGGTGGGTGCCTGGAATGCATTGCCAGGGTGGTGGTAGAGGCTGGTATTGGGACTTTAAAATACTCAGATAGACACATGGATACAGGATTGCATATGTGAAGTAGGAAATTATGAGATTGTTGTGGAGGAAGTCTTCAGAGGTTGGCACCTTGTGGGCTGAAGGCTTTGAACTGTGCTGTAACGTGTGGTTTCCAAAATGCAGGATGAAACCGTTCCAGTTAATTATCACCCAGTCCACTTGCAATCATCTACACTGCGGGAAGATGCCTTAACTCACTAATAAACAGCTCACCAATGCCCGGTTTGTTTTCACCAGAGCCGTCTCACTCTAGTCCCCACCTGTTTGATTCAAACATGCCCCAAAGAACTGAACAATGAAGAGTCATAGCCCCAGACCACTGACTGCTTCTTGTTCACAGATGTTGCCTGGCCTGCTAATGTTTTTTTGCCCCACAATCTTCTGTGTTTGTTTGTAAAAGTGATCATTTTTATTAAGGCAGCATTGCATTGAGTGTAGCATACAGAAGCTCTAGTAAAACTAAAAGGCATCCAGGGGAAAATACTTCAAGGTATAAAGTCATATCTCACACCCAGGAAAATATACAATAAACAATAAACAATAGGAGCTGGAGTAGGCCATTTGGCCCATCGGGCCAGCACCGCCATTTTAGATCATGGCTGATCATTACCATCAGTACCCCTTTCCAGCCTTATCCCCATAACCCTTAACTCCGTTACCCACAAGAGTCTTATCTAACTCTCTTTTGAACATAGTCAGCGAATCCGCCTCTACCACCCTCTGTGGCAGAGCATTCCACAGATTCACACTTCTCTGGGTAAAAAAATGCTTTCTCATCTCCATCCTAAAGGGCCTACCCTGTATTCTTAAACTATGCCCTCTAGTCCTCGTCTCCCCCATCATTGGGAACAAGTAATCAGACTTCACCTTGTCTATCCCCCTGATGATTTTGTATACCTCAATCATGTCCCCCCTCATCCTTCTAAACTCCAATGGATACAAGTCCAGTTTTTCTAGCCTTGCTGCATATGACAACCCTGCCATCCCTGGAACTAACCTTGTAAATCTGCGCTGCACACCCTCTATAGCTAGTATGTCCTTCCTCAAGTTTGGAGACCAGAACTGGACACAATACTCCAGGTGGGGTCTCACCAGGGCCCTGTATAACTGCAGAAGGGCGTCTCTGTTCCTATACTCCAATCCCCTCTTTATGAAAGCCAACATTCCATTTGCCTTCTTCATAGCTTTCTGAACCTGCATGCTAGCCTTCAGTGACCGGTGAACAAGTACACCCAGATCCATTTGCACTTCCCCACTCCCTAGCTTGTCTCCATTTAAATAATACTCAGCTTTCCTATTACTTCCCCCAAAATGAATAACCTCACATTTGTTCACATTGAAATTCATCTTCCATTTAGCCGCCCACTCCTCCAGCCTGTCCAAGTCCCTCTGCATTTTCCTTACCTCCTCCTCACACCCCACACCACCACCCAGTTTAGTGTCATCTGCAAATTTGCTCATGTTATTTACAATCCCCTCATCCAAATCATTAACATAAATTACAAACAACTGAGGACCCAACACCGATCCCTGAGGCACTCCACTCGTCACATCCTGCCATTCTGAAAAAGACCCATTTACTCCAACCCTTTGTTTCCTATCTCTTAACCAATTTCCTATCCATGTCAGCACCTTACCTCCAATACCATGCTCCCTGATCTTGCCCACTAGACTCCCGTGCGGTACCTTATCAAAGGCCTTCTGGAAGTCCAAATACACCACATCCACTGGCTCTCCCGAGTCCACCCTCTTTGCCACATCCTCAAAAAATTCCAGAAGGTTAGTCAAGCATGACTTACCCTTAAGGAATCCATGCTGACTAGCTCTTATACTATTATTACTGACTAAGTGTTCTGCTATTTCTCCTTTTATGATGGACTCCAATATCTTCCCCACCACTGATGTCAGGCTAACCGGTCTATAATTTCCCGTTTTCTCCCTCCCTCCTTTCTTAAAAAGCAGCACCACATCAGCCACTCTCCAATCCTCAGGGACCTCCCCGGAATCTATGGAACTTTGGAAAATGTCGACCAGTGCCTTCACAATTTCCATAGCCACCTCTTTAAGCACCCTAGGATGCAGCCCATCAGGCCCTGGGGATTTATCAGCCCTCAGTCCCAACAATTTACTCACAACCTCCTGCTTCTGGATCCAGATATCCATTAGATCCCCTACCTCCCCAGTAAAGTTCCCCAAGTCTCTTGGTACCGCATGACCACTACCCCCTAACTGACTATAACCTATATCCTCCTTGGTGAAGACAGTTGCAAAGTATTTGTTAAATTCCTCTGCCATCTCCTTGTTTCCGGTAATAATTTCACCCTTGTCCATTTTCAAAGGGCCGATTTTAGACCGAACCAATTTCTTCCTCTTCACATACTTAAAAAAGCTTTTGCTATCCTCCGCAATATTATCTGCTAATTTCCTCTCGTACTTCATTTTCCCGTCTCTTATGGCTTTCTTAGTTACCCTCTGATGTTCTTTGAAGGTTTCCCAATCCTCTAATTTCCCACTCCGCTTCGCTATCTTATAATTACTCCCTTTGGACTTGATAATGCACTTGATTTCCTTAGTTAGCCAGGGCTGCCATTTGCATGCTGGAATTCAGTCATCCCTGCCTCAGGCCATCACTTTGTGGGTGGCTCAGATAGTGACCAAGACCCATCCACCTTTAGCTGCTTCATCACTGATCTTCCTTCGACTGCACAAGTAGTAGGAACATTCACTGATGATTAAATAATGGTCGATTTCATTTGCCAACGGCAAGATCCACATATTCAGGAAAGGACTGATGGCTGATGAGTAACATGCAATCCTCAAAAATTCCAACAAACAACTACTTACACTTAACATTCAAATGGCACGACTGTGACCGAGTCTTACAACATAAATCATCTGCGAGTCTCAATTGGCTTGAAGTGGACCAGTCACATAAATACCGTGGCTTCAAGAACAGCTGAGAGACTGGATACTATGTGGGTGACTCACCTCCTGTCATCCCATAGCAATTCCACAAGGCACTAGACTGGACCGTGACATTAGATGCTGTCAGATATAGATATTAGACAAGTATTGTTCTTAGAATTTTCAAAACTTTCTATCTAAAATCATGTTGGAAACCCCAAAACAAAACACTGGGAGCAATTGTTTTTTTTTAAAAATTTTTTATTTTTCACACCATAAATCACATTAGCCATGATATACACTATTCCTTTTTCACACATATACAGTGACTTTTTCTTCCCCCCCCCCCCTCCCTCCTCCCAAGCCACCCCCCCTCATCCATTTTAGGTATACAATCTAGGTTGCATTAAACCAGTCAGACAATGTTGTCATTCAACAAAAATACACCAGAAATTCTACTGAGTCCATTCTTTTCTTTCCTTCTCCTTCCATCAACTTAGGTAATGTTTGTCCCCGGTAGGTTTTCGCTATTGTATTTAATGTAAGGCTCCTATACTTGTTCGAATATTTCAATATTATTTCTTAACCTATATGTTATTTTTTCTAATGGAATACATTTATTCATTTAAATTTAGTAGTTTCTTCCTTTTAATTTGGTTATGTATTCCATTAATATTTAAAGTCATATAGTTCAGCGTAGCCCTTTTATATTTTGTTTATCTTCTCTTTCCGTTTTTCCATCATTACCTTTCCTCCTTTTCCATTTCTGTTTTCTTATTTTCAACTCTTTATAAGACAACATTCCTACAACATCCAACATTTTCCTTATTCTCCTATTTCTATCTTATTTATCCCCAATCTCCCCTTCACCTCCTGAGTTGTCCTTTATCCCTTGTCGGACAACCACATCTCCCCTCTCCATTTGGATTTGCGAATCCACTCGCAAGCGTCAACTGATTTTGCAGTGACCGCTATTTCCCCTCACCCCGCCCCCCCCAGAAAAGATTTCACTTTTCATATGTCACAAAGGTCACTCTTTTAATTCCCTCCTTATTCTCTCTATTCCATTACCTTCCCTTATTAATTCTTGTCTATACTATCTATATTTTCCTCTAAGTACAGATACATTCACGTATGCACATTGTCTCTATTCACTCTTATACCTCTTTACCCGCATACATATCAATCGTGATCATTTTTACTCTCATTACCCGTCTTCATCCCTCAGTCTATTTTTGTCTTTACCCACATACATATCAATCGTGATCATTTTAACTCTCATTACCCGTCTTCCTCCCTCAGTCTATTTTTGTAATTGTTCTGCAAATTTTCGTGCTTCTTCTGGATCCGAGAATAGTCTGTTTTGTTGTCCTGGAATAAATATTTTCAATACCGCTGGATGCTTTAGTATAAATTTATACCCTTTCTTCCATAAAATCGCCTTTGCTGTATTGAACTCTTTTCTCTTCTTTAGGAGTTCAAAACTTATATCTGGATAAATGAAGATTTTTTGCCCTTTATACTCCAGTGGTTTGTTGCCCTCTCTTACTTTTTCCATTGTCTTCTCCAGTACCTTTTCTCTTGTAGTATATCTTAGGAATTTTACTACAATAGATCTTGGTTTTTGTTGTGGTTGTGGTTTAGAGGCCAATACTCTATGTGCCCTTTCTATTTCCATTTCTTGCTGTAGTTCTGGACATCCTAGGGTCTTAGGGATCCACTCTTTTATAAACTCCCTCATATTCTTGCCTTCTTCATCTTCCTTAAGGCCCACTATCTTTATGTTATTTCTTCTGTTATAATTTTCCATTGTATCTATTTTTTGAGCTAGTAGTTCTTGTGTCTCTTTAGTTTTTTTATTAGATTCCTCCAATTTCTTTTTTAAGTCTTCTACCTCCATTTCTGCTGCTACTGCCCGCTCTTCCATCTTGTCCATTTTCTTTCCCATTTCTGTTAAGGTCATCTCTATTTTATTCATTTTCTCTTCTGTGTTGTTTATTCTTTTTCTTAAATCCTTAAATTCCTGTGTTTGCCATTGTTTAAATGACTCCATGTATCCTTTAATAAGAGAAAGTATATCCTTTATCTTGCCTTTCTTTTCTTCTTCTATTTCACTGTACTCTTCCTCTTCCTCTTCTTCTTCCTCTGGGTTGGCCATCTGTTGTTTCTTTGGTACCCTTTCCTTCTCTTCTTTCTTGTTTCTATTGTCTTCTGTGGTCTCTTCTTGCTGCAGGTGTTCTGCAGCTGTCGTTGCCGGCTGTGGAGATCGACTCCCCAGCTGGTCTCCCCTCCCGTCGGTGTGTTTTTTTTCATTCGCATCGCGCATGCGCGAAACTTCGCGCATGCGCGGTTGCGCACTTTTACTCGGCTCAGCGAGCCATTTTTGTAGTCCATTATTTACCGACCTGAGGGAGCGGGTTTCTCTCTCCGCAGCGGGCCTCTTCGGACAGGTAAGGCCTTCACCTTTTTCCTCCTTTGTCTTCTCTTCCTCTCTTCTTACCGTTGCTTTCGATTTTTCTTTTTTTGTCGCCATCTTCTTTCCACCTTTATACTCACTTTTCTGTAACTTTTATTTCTGTGCCTTTGTGTTTTCCTTTGATTTTCCCGACTTTTCTGGAGAGGGCTGGAGTTCACCGTCCGGCCACTACTCCATCACGTGACTCCTCCTCAGTCAGCAATTGTTGAGAGAGAATCAATGTTCCAGGTCAATGATTCCTTGGCTGGTAGAAAGGAATTTCTTCTAGTGTCAGAAACCACAACAGGTGGATATTTTTCCCCCTTTCAATATACTTTGAATGGTCTACAGATCAGCAGGAAAAATTAAACACAAGAAAACATGTAATTGATCTGGTGAGGGGTAGGCGTCTTGTCAGTACGTGACACCATTCAGTATCCATGCACGTATTAGCCATTAGAATGGGATAGGTGGGGAAGAGCAAATCACAAAGCCCATTCACTTTAAAAGATACCTCATGAATGATGGCGATGCAGTTATTGAGACAGAGTCACTGGGTCACGTGCAGTTATGGGCAATGGGTTGTAGAAACTAAAGATAATCTTCAGTTTCTTCAAAAGATGCTGAAGATTCCAGAAAAATTCCTTGGCAACACTACAGGAAACAGTGTCTCAAAGATTCCAGAAACCACATGAAGGTAATGATATTCTTTATTCACATCCCTGTCCTGTGAAACAGAATGCAGCACAAAAGCTGTGCCATGCGGAACACTGAAAGGCACAAAAGATTGCTCCCTTATGCAACATCTTCCCTCGATGAACAATGCAATAAAAAAAAAAAACAGAAAATATTGGGGGAAATTCCCAACTAGTCAGATTGTGGAGAGAGAAACATTCCAGATTGGGACCTTTCATCGAAACATCGCATCTTGCCCAACACTGCAGTGCATTGCTGCACCATCTGAACCATAACTGCCCAGTAGAAAAGTGTTAAACAACTGCATAATTTAAACACAAGGGGCTATTCTCCCCCTCAAACCTGTAACATCATTTAAAAAGATCACAGGTCATCCAACCTTTGCTTTGACACCACTTTCCCCTTCTCTCTCCACGCCACTCAACTCCCTTGTAATATAAATGGCTGTCAAGGACTGGCCTGACTATTTCATTGACCTCCACCACATTTCTCTGGAGTAGATAATTTTAGAGATTTACAGACTTTAAATTCTTCCTCACCTCCATCTTAAATGAGTAATCTGTTATTAAATGAGCACCTGTACATCCAGAGGGCTTATTTACTGCATCCAGTGCACCCTTTGTGGCATTCTCTACATCAGAGAGACTGGTCGCAGACTGGGAGATCTCTTCGCTCAGCACCTTTGCTCCATTCGCAACCACTGCGACCTCCCAGTGGTCAACCATTTCAATTCTGGGTCACACTCCTGCGCTCACATGTCTGTCCATGGCCTTATGTACTGCCCCACCCAGACCACCCACAGATTGGAGGAACAAAACTATTTTTTTTTTTCTGGGCACCCTCCAGCCACATAGCATGAACATTGACTTTACTGCTTTCCATTAAACCTGCTCGCCTTTTCTTTCTCCTCCCTCCTTTTCCTGTCTTTCCTATTCTTTCACCCACCCTCCCTCAATGCTGCTGTCCCATCCCTCCGTTCTTCACCTATCATCTCCTTCCTTTACCACCCCCCCCCCCACCCCACTCTTTTGTTTGGACGTCTGCTGGCATTTTCTAATACCTTGATGAAGGGCTCAACCCCGAAATGTCAGTTATGTCTCTTTACCTTTGCTATATAAAGGACGCAGTTTGACCTGCTGAGCTTCAACAGCTTTTTGTGATTTACTTCTTAACCTCTTATTTGGGTATCATTTACTCTAGTTTTAGATGTCCCATTTAATGGGAAACATCATTTGAGCATTCATCTTGTTAGAATCTTACGCTTCAACAAATTCTCTCTCACTGGAGTCGCGTAGAGAGCCCACCTGCTCAACTTTCCTTCATCCCAGAATCAGCCCTCTGAACCCTCTCTGCACAGTTTCCAATGCAACCATATCACTCCATTACTCTGGAGACCAAAACTTACTGTTCTTTAACATTGCATGAAAGCCTAATTACTTCTATACACCATGCTCCTCAGAATAATCCTTGTAACAAATCCCTGTATGCCTTTTTTTCCCCCAAAATTGACATGATCCTCAGATATGCATTCTTCTCACTCAAATAGACTGAAATTTGAACTATTTCCTTAAATGCCTGCTTCTATTCTCTTTAGAGTATCATCTACTCTAGTCTGTTTTCCTAGTTCACTTCAGTCAACTCTGTCCTCATACAATTATAATTGCCTTTCAGGCCCATGTTTCTTACAAACAGATTGAACTTGAATTTGATCATGCTATGTTCATTGTGAGATAATTCAGTCTCAATACACAATGCCACATCTAAAATAGCTCGTTTCCTGGTTGGTTCCACAATATATTTTTCAGAAATCATCCTAAATTCACAGGAGAAAATGGAAAAAGTAGATATTAATAAATTTAAAGAGAAATGGGAAAAAGATTTAAATATTGTTTTGACATGGGAAGAATGGTCTAGAATATGTGTTGATAGTGTTACAAAACTAATTAATATGAGATATTGTATGGTTAATTATAATTTCTTACATCAATTATATTTAACTCCTGAGAAATTGAATAGATATGGATTTAGTTTAACAGATTTGTGTTTTAGATGTAGAGAGCAAAAGGGTATTTTTAAACATTCAGTTTGGTTGTGTAAGAAAATTAAGTATTTTTGGGAGGAAGTTATAAAGTTTTTGAGAGATTTGTTCAAAATGGATCTTCGATTGTATCCAATGATGTGTTTATTAGGTTATATTAGTGTTCCATTTGTAGAGTCACTAATGACTAAACCGTACATAGCTTTTTTAAGATTAGGGTTAGCAGTAGCGAGAAAATGTAGAGCTGTTACATGGAAAAATTATGTACAATTGAATTTGCGAAGATGGCATAATGAACTGCAGTCATGTTTCTATTTAGAAAAAATAACGCAAGTAAAAAATAATTATTCTTTTTTTTATATTTGAAATATATTTCTATAGAAATTAAGTAAACGTTGTAAGTTGGCACACCAATTGGGGAATATTCAATACCTTTTTTTTTAAGGCTCTGGGGGAGGGGATTGGGGTTTTTTTGTTGTTTTTTGTAGTTTTTTTGTGTTTAGTAAGGGGGAGGGGTGTAGTTTATAGTTTTTATATATGTATTTGATTTTGTTTTGTAATTTAAAATTATTAAATAAAATTTTCAAAGAAAACATCTCAAATTCTATGGATTAATTCACAAGACTAGATATTGCTCCTGTTAAAGCACAAACTGTTTGGCTTATAGAGGTCCCATCTTCACCTAATGGTCCTTAATCCTCAGGCATTTAAAGCCTTTCCTCCAAAACCTTCTCTCCAACTTTACATTCATCTGCTCCAGTCTTCAGGCACACAACACAGATGGCTGTGTTGCTAGCCGAACAGATCCTTTTTAACTGCATTCCAAGCATAACCATCCCTTTTCCTGCCTACGTTATTGGGACCAATATTGACCATGACTCGCGGATGTTCACCCTTCCCTTTCAAGATGCTCTGTAGCTAAGCAGTGACACTGTGGTAACAGGAAGGCTTCCCTTCTACAATCGCAGAAATTCCAGTTTGAATCCCAACTAATGAATCCCCTCTATTGCCTGGTAAATTAGGTATAGAATAAAATTTCTACAATGCAAAAAATACTTCATGGTATAAATGTTGCATTTGCAAAATACTGCACAATATGAAGCCTGCTCAACATGAAACACAGAATAATATCCTGTATAAATATCACACAACAAATACTGCAGTTTAAAAACTACACCCTGTCAAACATTACACATAATTAAAACAGATGTACGGCACCACTATAGAGTACAAAACTTGCAAGTCAAAAAGACTGCCATATAAAATTTGCATACTGTGAAACTCGCACAACAAAATAGTCCGCTATACAAACCCCGCGCAACAAAATAGTCCGCAGTAGAAAACCCGCGCAACAAAATAGTCCACCGTTAAAAAACCCGCGTAACGAAATAGTCCGCTGTACAAAACCTGCAAGTTGTGAATCAGAGTGCCCTATGCAAGGTCTAGATTGAAATACTGCAATGTGAAAGCTACACTCACCATGGATTGAAAGCTGTAACTTTTGAACCACAACATAGTGTGTGAAAGCTGTATTCTGTCAAACACCACACTGTAGAAACTGTGGTGTGCAAAAACTGTATCCTATTAAGCACTGCAGTGTAAAAGCTATACTTTGTTAAACTCTGTGCAGTATGAAAGCTGCTGCCTGTAAGACAACATTAAGGAGGTACTGCACAGGATATAGACTATGCTTAAATTGTCCAAATAAATTGTTGATGCAGGGAATTATAGTTCATGCAGCTGCCAGGATTCCATAAACAAGTGGGAAAGGCACAGAATCAGAATTTGCAGGTACACAATTGCTTACCTCCTGTACTTGGGTTTTACTCAGGCTGGGAGTGATGGATGGACATACAGAATGAGTGGAGTGGCCATTCTTTTTGTAAGTATGCTTGTGCCATAATGTTATTGATACTCAAGAAATGGGAGGCAGTTTATACTTACACAGTGTCACCTTGAATGAAAAGTTCAGGCCGATCCTTCAGCAAGTAGGTTTTGATCCACACCAGAAGCCGTCGAATATCCCCTGAAGGAAGTACACGGTTTTAATCGCCAAATAGTTCACATTTGCTTGAACAGCTGTATAACTTGATATCTTTAGAAATTTGGTGGCATGAGATGGCCTCAGTTCAAGTTACCAAAAACTGCAAAAGTTGCACAGGCTGATCCCATTTTAACTGGGAGAAAATCTCGATTGAAATATTGACAAGGGGTGCCAAAAGATGTTAGAAGGGACATAATATTTTAAAATATCATTCAGGTAATAAAACCGTCACCTTGAACACCAGCAGGACCTACTGAAAGAGTGTTGTGATCAAAGGTAACTTCATTGGCTTTGGAAGAGTTGTTACCAGATCACAACTTAAAAACTTTTGTATTTTGATTAAATACATCAAAATTTATCCAAATGTGAAGATGGATGTAATAGTTAATAGAGGAAAAAACATACAGATTAATGGGGAAACTGATAGGAACCTCCACTGAAAGTCATTTTATAAGATTCAAACTGAATATTCAAATAATTTTCATAAGCTTTCCTCCTAGTGTTTATGTATTTCACTGGGGAAATCCCACAGAAGTAATATGGGTAGTGAAGAAAATACAAGTTCAATTATACAGCACTTGAATAATATCAGAGGGGAACAATGGATGCTGAAGCAAACAGTCAGAATATTATTAAAACACATACAGATACAGAAGCCTTGCACATAGTCAAGACCAAGGCTCTTTTTTTTCTGACTGCTCAGATTAATTTGGCAAATGATCTTTTTTTTTGTTAACAGAGGTAACTGCGAGTGGAAGAAGGTTGGAATACAGAATTATCAGCACCTGAGGCAGGCGATTTAGAACAAACCATCCACCAAATGGAATATTACAAGAATGTACCTGTTGCCATAAAGATGAATGAACGCAAATGGGGAAATTGCACAGCAGCCAAAACAATCTCATATTATGCAATATATTACAGATTCGAGAAATTTACATGTATACATTTTTGTTTCAGTGTGGGCAATAGTCAACAGCCCCCCCCCCCCACCCCACCTCCTCCATCAGCTTGCACTGCTAAGTGCCAGTATCTGTAGACTTGAACTTGACCACAAGCCCAATTATAGAGAAGCGCAAAAAAAAACCAAGAATTTAATTTTTAACAGCAGATTTAGACTGATAACAAAATGTTATCAGTCCCCTTACGGATTTGATGATTTGTAATGAAGAGCGCAGTCAGACAGATTGAGTACACCTGTCCTCCAGTAAATTTCATCCCACTGTCAACAATACCAGGATTTGGAATCACGAGCATTTCATTCCTCGATCATACTGCTAACCTTGGTACCAACCAACTCATTTCTCTTTCATTATTTAACAAAGATAGCACAGCACGAAGGATGGAGGTTATATCAAATCAGTTTCACTTATGAAAGTGAACCAGAAAAAATGAGTTTGTTGCAGAAACCAGTTAGTTCATTGACAATCAGTTTCCATTTGGGTCGTCCTTAACCCAATAGCATCAACACAGACTTCAACAAATTCAGGTAACCCATTTCCCATCTGTCCTTTTCTCTCTCCCGATCTACCCAGGCCCTCTCATACACCATTCTTTCCACCCCTTCCCCTAGCACACATTATCCAGCCATTTTTGACTTACCCCACCTACTCCAATGACCCTTTGCCCATACACATCCTACTGGATTCTCCTATATTCTCCCCTCACTGACCCATCTGCCCACCATCACTCCCTTACTCGATTCTACTCTTCTTACCAGATTCCATTATCTGTGGTTCTTGGTTGTTTCCATTTATTATGTCCCAGCCTCTTGCTCTCTGTATCCTTCCCTCCTCCATTTTATCTGCCTACCAACCTTTTCTCATCTCGATCCACCCATTGTTCCCCTCCCAATCTCTTTATACCACCTGTCTCCATTCTAAACTTTCAGTCCGGGTGAAGGAGCTCAACAACAAAAAATGTCACCTGCCCATTTCCCTCCATAGATGCTGCTTGACCTACTTGATTCCTCCAGCTTGCTGTTTTTTGCTGTGTGTGTAAAAAGAAATGCAGTTAATCAGCTCTGCAACTTGTATCCAGGAATGATGACACTGAATTGCCTCTCATCTTTAAATTAGATAGTGGCAACCTGCTCAGTGTGTGCAGGCAGTTCCTTCCACTCCACAACACACAAAGGTAACACTCGAGTGACAGAAGAGCAGGTACTGTATGGCCACGTGTCATGGTGATGATAAGACACTGGAAAGAGATTCTATCTTCTCTCTTAAGTAGCTATGAAAGATGTCATGACACAATGCTGATGAAGAGCTATTCCAATTCTATGGGATTGACCATGATCTCACCTTATGTGAGACTCAAGTGGCGAGATAGTTTCAGTCTGCTTTTATTTCTTATGTATCCTAGCTCATACCTATTCTCACCCACTGCAACAAAGACAGATTGCTTGGTTGTCATTCATACGTAGAGAGGAAATACTGCATCTTAGATTTTGAACAGTGTACCCAGTGGCTCAGTGCATCTAGGGAGACAGGACAAGCTCAAACTTTGGCCAGTTCAAGTGAAGTTAGAGTGTCCGTTGGGGAATCAAGAACAGACCTCAAAATCTTGGATTAGTGGGAGATTTGGCATGAGCCAGTGTTAGATCTGTACTTCCAGTAACAAAGTGAATAGGGTAAAAACACTAAAAGATAGCTAAACTTTCCATTGCTTGATGCCTTTATTGGGCAAAAAAAAATATATGAACATCAACCAAATGCCTTGCCTCCTTGTCTTTCCACACACGGCCTTTACTGTGCATGAAGGACTGAGAGATCTTTCCATCACTTAATGGGAAGTCATCAATGTCAATTCAGGGTAGGATCAGCCTCAGCTATGATACCTTCTACACCCAAATATACTGCTTGTAGTTCAGGGTCATGTAAAGAAGGAGTGCAAATGGAAGGGTTTATACGCAGTTGATTCCCAACTCAAGTCACTGGAAGGAAATTGAAAGCAAACACAATGAGCTGACTTCAATGAAATATTCTGCACTGAAATCCGCTTCACAGAATGCATAACACAAAGGCTCCAATGGCAGGAAAATAACTTTTCAATAAAACCAGTTTTTGTAATGATCTGGTTCTTTTAGATGTTAACAGCCTGTTTGGCCAGACTGTACTGGGTGGCATGTGAATTTCTGTACTTTCTTGGCACATGTTCAATGCTGGCAGAACTGAAATCATTGTCCATTCCTTACAGCCTTAATTATCAACATTCTAGGTCGTCATGGGGGCTTTAGAGTCAACAAAGGTTAAAGAAACACTGAGCCAATTTTTTAAACAGTGACTTCAGTATGTGTTGGTGCCGGCCGTGCTAAGCAATGCCTCTGTACTGAGCAGTGTAGCAGCACAGCAATAGGTTGTTGCCAGGGCCTCTCTAGGAGGTATGCACACTAGTTCCATCCAGTTTTGAACAGCAAGCACACACAGCGAAGAATTCCCCCTCCTCCCCTTAACCCAAACTTCCAATCATTCCACCTTGCCTTCACAAAGCAAAAGCACTCTTGGTAGCTTCTTTTTATACAAAAGAGGAGTCATTTATAAGGTCTGGTCATCAGAACTGTCCTGTGGTTTCAGACTCATGACCCCATTGCATTCCGGTCCTGCATCACCTTTTGTGGTGCAGTCACTATGGAAAAGTTGCCCATTTATTGCTGTCAGGGAATAGAGAGGAGTGGGTCATTGTCCTGTGGAGCAGTGGGGGTGGAGGATGGAGAAGCTTACCATAAACTCCTTACACTGACACCACACAGATTAGTCTGAAACACAGTAAAAAGGGTAAAAGGCAAAGTTGCTTATATATTTTTCCCAAAAGGTTAACATAAAGAAGCAATGCTAAAGAGGCAATGTCTTTGATCGCTCTTCTTTTTTCTTTGTTGCATACAAGGCATCACAAGCAAGTCAAATCATTTTCCAGCAAGGGATCACTGGATAATGAACACAAGGGGCAATTCACACTTTACTACCCTTGGCGGAATTTCTTTGGATGCAATGTGTTCTGTGAGAGTTGGTTGTTCACGGGAACAACATCACCTCCAAATCCTGTCTATCATACATATTACTGCTTCTTCATAGTTGTTGTTTGAAACCTGAACTCCTCACTAAACAGTTGTGGCTGTACCTTTACCATGCTATAAACAATCATAGTACTCGTCTCATATCCCACCTTCAAGGGCAATTAAGGAACAGCGACATACTCACTGATGACCAGATCCTGAGAATTATATTTTTCTAAAAGCTGTTACAACCAATCTCAGTGATTCCTAACTGTATAGGCTCCTGCTCTAAGAGAGCCCTGTGTGAGTACACAAGAACATTAGAACTTAAGAAATTGAAGCAGGAAGCGAATCAGCTCCTTGAACCTGCATCACCATTTAAATCAGACCACGAATGATTCATCTTCATCTCTTTCCTAACCTCTGGGCTCCCTGTCATTTAAACATCTGAACATATTCAAGCCAGAGATGGACAATGAATCTGTCTTTATGGCTCTCCAATGAAAGAGAATTCCCAAGCATCACAGTCTTCTGAGAGAACAATTCCTTCTCAACTCTTTCTTAAATGGATGACCCTTTATTCTGAAACCATTCTCTGGAGTTCTGGATACTTGGTAGGTTGCATGAAGATGAAATGAATGGAACTGACAAATCGAATATTACCAACCCCCAGTGGATGTTGGAAAAGCTGCCTGACGATTTCCAGGTAGTGACAGGATCAGGAAAGAGGTGGCAATATAGGGATTTCAAATGCTTCTCAAAGTCACCACTTCTGGTAATGTCCTACTATCTTGGGTGATTTGTTGTCAAATTTAGTCCGAAGCACCGCTGAATACTTCACTAAAATACAAGTGTTCTTTAAATGCTTCTTTCTACATTTGTCGCTGCAAGTTCATGCATTGCAATTAGTGATCTGTAAGACTGTCAGTGCTATTAGCAGAATGAGAAGATGACAGGAGAAGTCCATTGATTAATAAATTTGGGCCATCTAGTCAGTCACTGGCAACACAAGCAATGTAAGTTCAACCCAGTTGTTCAGTACCAGTTGTACAAAAAACAGTGGGTACTTATGACTATACAAGTGACAGTGAAATGTTTTAGCCATCAGCTTGCCAAATGCACCAGTCCAAAAATAAAATTTGAAAGACGATGGAACCATGAAAGGCATAAATCAAAAGATTCAACTTACAAAGGCCTCTAAAGAGGATTATTTAAAGGGAAACTCACCCACTAAAGAGTAGGTGCAGAAAGGGTTAGATGTTCTGAGTGGAGAAGAAGCTCAAGGGGAGCATAAAGATTGGCACAGACTCATTGGGCTCCAACACCCTATTTCAGACATAGAAAGTTTATGTAACTCATTGTACACTATCGATTGAAATATTTCAATGGCATGCTAAATTCTCTCCACCCCTCAGATTCAAACATAAAAATAATTCCATCCCATTCAGGTGGAAGGAAATAAGCTGGCAATTCCTCATGCACATCAATTTTCTTGAATCAGTTAAATAGCCAAATAAAAAAAAAAGTTGAGGTAGTGAGCATATTCATATCTACATTAATGCATCATTTTCAGGAGGAGAACAGGCTTCTCCTTCAGTCAAAACTGTTCAAAGAAAACTGAACACCTTAACAAAGAGCTCAGGCCTGAAACATTGGTTACAGACCTTTGCCTGCGGGATCTGCTGAGTTTATTCAGCACTTTCGTGTATTAACATCGATGAAAACGGAATGTGTGGCTTCTACTGGAAACTAAATTATTCTCAGATTAAAAACTTAGCTTACTTCCTATTTTGTCCATAGAGCTACCAGATTACTTTGCTACTGTGAAGAGTGAAAGGAGCATTGGGATGTTGAGGGGGTGGGAGAGAAAAAAAATAGTTCATCATATTTTGCCTCGAACAACCTCGCCTGCATTCCCACCCATAACCTGCACTCAAAAAAAATCTTCAATATCCTTTAAACAAACAAAAATATGTAATGATATTACATGGACAGAAGTGTCTGGGAGATTTACCACCAGCAGACCGCAGTGACATTCTTAAACCATGAACCAATTCAATGCTAATATTTTTAAATACTATTTTTGAAATACAGCAATCTACTGTGTCCCCAAAAGGGGCACTACCTTTGAAAAAAATAGCATTGCCAAACAAAAATAACACCAAAGTTTTGTCTCTAAGCTTTATGGTGGTGCAATGCTCCATTTCATGTGATTCAATTGTTTTGTTACAATCAGGCACAATAAAACACATTTCCCAGCAAGTCTGCTGTGAAGACAGTTTACCTTTAAGAGAATTCAGTTACATTGAACCACAAAGCACAATGTGGCTGGGGATGAGATAGTTGCTGTCACACCCAGAACATGTTGCCAAATAAATTGGTCTGTAGAGCAAGAGCCCCCAGATGGTATTTTCCTGCTAGAAACAATGGCAGCGCGCGCAAGCCAGTACGCCTGGCACACGAGCACTTGAAGTCTTTGTTTTCATGCAAATGTAGGATAATGGCACCTCTTTGTTCCTTGTTCACCCCTCCTCAATATAAAAATTCAAACTAATCTCAATACAAGAATCCACATCCTGCTCCCAGCCAATAAAACCCAGCACTACAGCTCAGATGACAGAAAACAATTATTATTGAATAATTAAATCGAACTTTTGACACTCCTTTTAAGAAAATAATTTAATTTCAAATGACTGAGTTACATTATCTGCAAAAGCTCTTTTCAATCTTCAGAATCAAAAACTGAGCCTCATGTTTCTTCCTAACAATTCACACTCCACCCTCTTCTGAAGGAACAATCTTCTTTGTCTTAAAGTACGGTATCAAGGTGTCAATAATCCTCCGTTACCCCAAAACATTGTGCTACTGCTTTGGAAATTCTGAATTATGCCAAGCTTGATAAAAGCCCAGGTCAACTTTAAAGGTCTTTGGATAAAGCAACAGTGGATATCCATCTGATTCACTGGAGGAGATATTACAAAAAACTCTGAATTTAGACTCATCTTGCAAAGTAACTCATTCCCTTACAATGTTCTTTTCAATTTTTATTTTCATTACCCTCAGGTTTAACACTCACTCGTCTTAGTTCTTCACAAGATTTCAATTTGACCAGTATAATTCAACATGCAAAATCCACAGTGCTCTCCTCTGCTTTATTAGTCACAGTTCTCTTCTCCATTCCTTACAGTAAACAGCAGAACTCAGCGACTTTGGTCCTTTTTAATATTTTCACCCAGAACCATTTTACTGCATTTCAGAGTTTGATTTTTCATTCTAGACAGCAAGTTAAAAGCTTCTGTAAAAGAAATACAACTTAACCATTTTCTGCACCCCACCAACACAATTAATATTGCTCTCCCTTCTATGTGCACGGTGTATGCAAAGATAGCATACCTCATTATTACCACTGAAGGAAAACTTAATATGTAGGTTTATGAACAGGAGGCTGAAACACACAAGACCAAGTTTTGTGAATGCAATACAGTAACACTGGAACACTACATTAATGAACAGTATAAAAGAACCAGTTGCAGACAAGGGAAAGGATAGAGAACAAGGAAAATCTGTGACATGGCAGAGACTAAGAAAATTGATGACAATAGATGGATGTTAGCTGAGAGAAGATGGCAAGGCTTTATTAACTATGATTAATCTGTCTGGAGGAGGTATAAACGAAGGTGAAATACAGTACAGAGAAAAAAGACATGTTGGAAGTGTGAGTTACAAAGGGCAGCGTTCTGAAATACTAATTCTGTTTCTCTCCCCACAGATGTTGCCAGATCTGTAGAGCATTTTTTGTATTATCCATTATTATTTCATCTTTACATGGAACAAAGATGCATTTACATGAAAGACATTAACAGATGGCCAAGGCAAATATCTGCAATAAAACAAAGTAGAAGAATTCTAGGGATCCACATGTTAAAATTGGTGTGTGGGAGATAGAGCAACTGAAACAAAAAAAAAGGAAAGAGATAAGCACAGGTTACTGTTTCACCATCACACTCCTGCAACTGCACTAATATTCATTGGTCACCATGGTGTTACCTGTGATTAAATAAGGCAATTTCAAAATAACCTGTTGTACACAATGCAGTGTTCTGCTCCTCTGGTAAAGTGGCGCCTTATTATGAATGCAAAGTTGAACTGCTGATAAATAAACATTGGGTAAGACAAGATTATAATTGTTCTTCTGACTGCAAGGCAAACCCCAGCTTGCTGTCATCTATTATAAATGTGCGGTTGATGAGCCAAGTCAGAGGTTATAGACATACTGGCTCCTATGTCAAAGCAGCTCCAATTTTGTGAGGACTTTGTGTTTCTTGAACAATTGCTTCTGCTTTTTTACAAGTATGTATATATTTGTCAAAACTGAAACAAGAATCGGAGTGCACCAGTATATGAATATGGGGCATTGCTATAATAGATACAAGAAGTTAACATGTTCCTTTGACAAACATTTGCGAGAAGCCTTAAGCTTAGCAATTAGGATTCTCTCTCTTTCACACACGCCTCCCATTAAAAGGATTTCTCAGGGAAACACACTAAACTGATCAAATTATATCATTGGTCTAAATCAGTTGACCTGTAGGACAGTGGCAGAGGCAAGCCTGTCTGAATAAAACAGAAAGAACTGCCCCCAACATCACTGCAATATCACAGCAGACTTTTTTTTGGCCTCCTGCAGTTTTCTCTGGTCATTTGGGCATTGTTGATATCCAGACAATGAAGCAGACCTATATCTCAAAGGTTAAAGCCATGGTCTACCTAGATTTATGGTAAAATTATAACATGGGAAGAAGTCATCTGACCCAACTGGTCCACATTTTCTTTCTTTCCAAAATATTTTCATTGAATCTAACATATAAATTCAACACACAGTCTTCTAATATAACAAACAACAAATTACACACACGAGTGTATATTTAACATAAATGTAAATCAAAAACCTATTCATATTTGTTTATTTAACAATATTTCTAAAACAAATTCTATCAATACGGTAATTTACCCTCTATCTCTTTCTCATAATATATTCCAATATAGTACTGGATAGAAAATAAATAAGACTAAATTAAACAATCCCTTTATCTAAACAAAGGGTAAATTCTGTCTTATTTAGTTATTGTGATCTATGACAACCCAAACCATATTTAAATCCATAATTAACAAGTTAATCTAAAAGATAAAAAGAAACCAAAGGAAAAAAGATAATCTAAAACTAAATCTAATCTAACCCCTCCCTCTAATCAAGGTTACCTTGTAAAAATTGTGAAGATATGGATCAAATAGCCACCTTCAGACACTAGACAGAATCTCTGGAGCCTCCAGACTTCTTTAATCTTCCAATTATGATAAAAGTTCATGAATGGGCCCCACATCTTGTCAAATTGAAACTTTCTATCTTTAATGTTGTATCTAATTTTCTCCAAACTTAAATAGGACATAACATCATGTAACCATTGTGGTTAGGTAGGTGGAGTTATCTTTCCATTTCATTAAAATTGCTTGTCTGGCAGGTCCTCATTTTAACATGGGAACACAAGTTATTGTGTTTAAAAATTATACTGGACACAAAGCATAGCCAGATGTTCCAAGGCTATGAAAAATGATTGAGTAAGACAAGCTCACTTTTTTTAACCTGCAGCTTTATAAAGAGGGAAACTATAAAATGCCATTTTGGCAATTGACGAGATCACCAGGAGTCAGGCAAGATGGAAGCACCATGATATGAAGTTGGTAAAAAGAGCAGCTTCAGTTCTTTGATACTTCAGACTCAAGATTCACACACTTGACAGGGGTCCCAGAACTATGAGGGAAACCTAGTAAATAAACCTGATTAAATGCCCATTTATCTCACCAGTGCTTGAGCGACATGCTGGGTTGGCTATAACTTTCACCTGCATTACAATAGTAATGACACTTTGTGGGAAAAATATACTTCACTGACTCTCAAATGCACCATCTAGGTGAAAAACACTGCACAAATATCTTTAAAAGATTTGGCAGAAAGCTTCAGCAAATTTGACATATTTACCCCAGATTTCAAGAGCCAGATATGAAAAATGCAGCAGGACAGTGCTTAACCTGATACGACCATCCAAATGTGTAGCAACCCTCATCTTTCTCTCCTCCATCCTGCCGCCACCCTCATCTTTCTCTCCTTCATCCCGCCCCCACCCCCAATAGAGGCTAAGCTGCAGGATCAGTGGCTACATTTACAAGTGAATAGCCCATAACAAAGACTCGGTTTTTGTAAAGAATGAGGCAGAAGATGGATTTTCACAGATGTTGCACAGAGTCACTGCTCATTGTTTAATTAGGCAGAAACTTGCCTTTTTAAAATGTGATTTGCACAGAGGCACAGGGCATTTAAACTTTGCTCAGAGTTCAGTAAACAAGACTCTTCAAACCTACACAAAATGACCAGCTGGTAATGTGCAGCGTGTGAACGGAATTTTAAACACAAGAGCATCTCCCACACCTCACTATCCTCAACAGGTCACGACTGGCCCGTTTTAGCTGAAAGGGACAGAACTTTTAAAACAGTGTACATACTGGATTTAGAGAAATTAAATGGGCAGGAGAAAAGTAAACCGAATAAAATCTTAACCACAATGCTTCTACTTGCATGGAGAGACTGAGAAGATGATGGGGTTAATCTTACAAGGCAAGGTTGAGAGATTTCAAAATCATGGCAATTTTAAAAAGAAAAATAATGAGAAGCTGTTTTCAACTGCAGAAGGGTTAGCAAATGGAGCACACAGATTGAAAGTGATAGCAAAAGAACACGAGTGACCAATGCAATGGATGTTTGTTTTAAACTCAACAGGGCATTGTGATCTAGAGCCCTCTGTGGGAAAGGATGGTGAAAGCAAATGCCATAGCAAACATCAAAAAGGGCAGCAGTTTCCAGAAATTAAAAAAAAATAAAACATGCTGCGGGTGTCTCAAATAAGGGCATGATAGGAGACAGTTGTGCCACAGACAGAATGAGGGGCAGATGAGAAAGGCCACCTGGGACTGAATATGGACAGGCAAAGGATCCACGTTTCACATCCTCAAGAATCTCCAGAGCTACTTGCAGCTAACAAAGTGCACATTTTTTTTATTGCAAAAGTAAGTGGCAAGATTGACTGGGCTATAACCTGCTGAGTTCCTAACCCCAGCATCTGCAAATTTTCTTGTTTAACAGTATAAACAACAATCTGCTGGAGGAACTCTGTGGATTCAGTAGCAGTGGGAGAAAAAGACTTGTCAACATTTCAGGTTGGAAGCCTTCATTAAGAATCAGTCTTGAAACAGTTGAAAAGGAAAATGCTGGAATTTAACATTGAAGGAGTGGTAACAGGGCATTGGTGAAATAATAATTGGATCAGGCAGTGTCAACCTAGTTTTATGAAAGAGAAATATTGATGAACGTGTTGGAAGTCATTCTGTATTTTTCTGAACTAACAGAATACACAAGGGTGAACCAGTAAACATAGTTTCTCCCAATAAAGGGAGATTTTCCACAGGAAAAAAAATACAGAAAGTGGAGAAGAGATGCATATAAATTATTTCTGTCTTTTAATGGCACCACCTACGGCTCCTAGAACGCTTCCACCAGCGTTGTCTCCGCTCCATCCTCAACATCCATTGGAGCGCTCACACCCCTAACGTCGAGGTACTCGAGATGGCAGAGGTCGACAGCATCGAGTCCACGCTGCTGAAGATCCAGCTGCGCTGGATGGGTCACGTCTCCAGAATGGAGGACCATCGCCTTCCCAAGATCGTATTATATGGCGAGCTCTCCACTGGCCACCGTGACAGAGGTGCACCAAAGAAAAGGTACAAGGACTGCCTAAAGAAATCTCTTGGTGCCTGCCACATTGACCACCGCCAGTGGGCTGATAACGCCTCAAACCGTGCATCTTGGCGCCTCACAGTTTGGCGGGCAGCAGCCTCCTTTGAAGAAGACCGCAGAGCCCACCTCACTGACAAAAGGCAAAGGAGGAAAAACCCAACACCCAACCCCAACCAACCAATTTTCCCTTGCAACCGCTGCAATCGTGTCTGCCTGTCCCGCATCGGACTGGTCAGCCACAAACGAGCCTGCAGCTGACGTGGACTTTTTACCCCCTCCATAAATCTTCGTCCGCGAAGCCAAGCCAAAGAAAAAAATCCATTAGGCACAACAGCCAATTTGTAAAGAACAACCTTGTAGAGATGGTGATGGAATGTTGAGCAGATAACCTTTACCTTTGCTTTACTATGGGGAAGCAGATCAGAAATAGGAAAATGAATGTATTTCAAACACAGGCACAATCAACTGAATCATCTTCATTTGTGTTGTACCATTCGGTGATTCTGTAACATTCTATCGCTTGTCCAAGGTAGGAAAACAACAAAAAGATAGTTCAGTGGTTCTTGCTGGTCTTTTGGATCCTGATGAATTGACTCTGCTCAAAGGCACCAAAGTAGAGAAATAAAACCATTGGCAATATCTAAAACCTTGTTTCAGCTATTATCTTTTTATGCCATGATATCTTTTCAGAGTAGTTCCTCATAACGAATAATATTGAACACATATCCAGTCTGCAATAAATATCATAACTCACACCCACATTTCATGCAATTCTGTAGGGAAGGACAATGTTATTATGGTTTGGGAACAGAAAGAAGGAAGATGCAGGTTGAACCAGTCAGTTCACGATACACAAACTGTATATTTTGAAGGCAAGATAAATCAATATTTGAAACTAATTTACAAAACAGCTGGAGTCACAGACCTTCTCCAACCGGGCAGCTGCTCTGAATTACAGTGGATTCTGCCATCAATGCCAAAATCCCTTCCCTCATTTCTCACCCGTCCTCAAGCACTCTTTTGGACAGCAAAGCTCCTGTTTCAATCCCAATGGGCTGCTTTACAGAACTTAGCCAATAAAAAGTAACCCTACACTGAATTGATATGAACCAATCATTAGCTTCACATTTAACCAGAAATTTTGATCCCGTTCTGACCACATTGGTCACATTGTATCATTTTCCACTTAGCATCAAGTAATGAACTCTGCAAAGATGTTGGGCTACCCTGTAATAAAGGGTCTAGAGGGCAAATGTTACCAAACAAAAATCAGTAATTTTATTGAAATTGGTTACCTTAAATAGGTGGAGCATTTACGTCCACAATTTTCCAGGTCACTGGTTCAATGGGTTTCTAAATTCAGGTGATCTTCTTTAAAGGTTCAATGGATTTCTGAAGGCATTGAACTTTTAAAGAAGATCACCTGCATTTTGAAGTGCAACATGGGAACGACAGAAGACAACTGGTGTTCTGCAGAGACCTAATTATAATAATAAGGTGGAGATCAGACAATCTGATTGATAGGTCTCAGTTGAGAGGTAAGAGAAGTTCATGCAAAATAAAGCGTTTTGCCTTATTTGAAAACTATCACTCCAACACGGAAATTCCATCCCTAAATTTAATTCCAGAAATTGGAGAGCAATTTTTCTTTTTAAAAAAACCTCTTTTATGAGAGAGGTAATAATAATTCTAATCTAATGTTTTAACCATTTAAGTAATAAAAAGCAAGGCATCCTTTGTAATTTCAGATTTATTGTCAGAGTACATACATGACATCACTTAACACAGAGATTCTTTTTCTGCCAATGAGGTAGAATGACTACTAATTGGTAGTGCAAAAAAATATTGTACAAGTGTATACACGTAAACAATTAAACAGATAACAAATGTAAACAAACTGACTGTGTAATACAGAAAATTTTTAAAAATCAATAAAGTTCACAAGAGACCTTAAATGAGTCTCTAATTGAGTTTGTCATTGAGGAGTCTGATGGTGGAGGGGGAAGCAGCTGTTCCTGTGAGTTTTGTGGCACCTAGACCTCTTTCCTGATGGCAGCAGCGAGAACATAGCCTGTGCTGGGTGCTGTGGATTCTAGATGATTGCCACTGCTTTCCAATGGCAGGGTTTCCAGTAGATACTCTAGGTAGTGAGGAGAGTTTTGCCTGTAATGTCCTAGGCTGTGTCCACTACCTTTTGCAGAACTTTAAGCTCAGGGGTATTGGTATCCTCATACCAGACAGTGATGAAGTCGGTCAGCACACTTTCCACCACACATCTGGAGTAATTTGCAGGGTTTCTGGTGTCATACCAAACCTTCACAAACTCCCGAGGAAGTAGAGGCACTGATGGTGGTTTCTTCACCATGTCATTAGTGTGGTGGGTCCAGGAAAGGTCCTCTGAGATAGTGACTTCCAAGAACTTAAATTTGCTCACCCTCTCCACCTCTAATCCCCAATGATCACCTCTGGCTTTCCCTTCCTGAAGTCAACAATCAGCTCCTTGGTTTTGGTGACGTTATTTTGATCAGATGGAAAGATGCTGTCCCACCCACTCATAACCAATGGTTATATGTGATGTCATATTTAACCTTGGAGAAAATAAGATGTTCCATAAGTGGCTCGAAAGTGAACTCTCCCAATCTTTGGGGGTTCTCTTTTTGAATTATTTTCATGGGAATCTTAATCAGATTTTTAGTAATTCTTGTGATTATGTGTTTCTTTTTAATTCTACTGGCAGTTTTTTTATATTTCCATACAACTTAAGAATGGTTTGGGGCTTAGATTATTTATTTATTTATTTATTTTTTCAATTAATCTATGAATAATATTGTTGCATAGGAATTTTTTTCTCTAACATATTGTGCTTGTCTGTTCTATTACAGTTTCTATTAGTTTTATGCATCATTCTTTATGTATGTAAGCACTATTAGATAAAATCCATTAAAATATTGAAAAAGAGTGCAAGGTTGTTGTTGGTGACCATTCAGCCATGTTATAATGTATAATTTATATGTATATTAATGGGAGGACCCCAGAATTCATCAAAAATAAGTATTAATAACTTAGTCAAGTTAACTTCCACTTAAGAACTTCAGTCTGATACAAGAGCACAAACTAATTAGTTTAAAAGCTGTGTTTTGTAAATTTTGGTTAAAACAAATAGAAACAAATACTTGAGGACCCAATGGAGTTATGCTACTTTCTATCAATGCAAAAACACTTCACTTCTCTTTACATTTCTTAAAATTTTGGTTTACATTTTTGTCACCTGTCCTAAATGTTTCTTCCTTGACTTTAAAATATGCTTCTGCAAAATTTTCCCTGAATGTCATTGTTATAGAAATGACAATTGTTATTGCAATCCTTGATGTATCTCAAAAAACCATACACATTTAATGTGTATGGAGAACATGTGATTGGCTGTTAACAATCTAAATTCTTGACATTCTTTTTTCAACTTATTTGCTTCTCTTTATATTTAAAGGCAGAGTCTTCTCCACCAATTCCTCAAACTGGTGTCTCCTTTGCTGAATTCTGGCCTTGTGGCCTGCTGTTTGGGCACCTTATTCAAAGTGTGCATTCTTCAGGCTGTGCAGAATTTGACTGCAAGGGACATCAATTGGGAATCAATCATGGCAGCTCCATGGTCACCTGCTAACCCTGTTGAATCATGTAGGGGAAAGCTGTGATCTAACCTTCCAGAGCAGCTTTTGGTGGTCTCACTTATTTGGAAAGTAATGGCATTTTCCATTCCCCCTGGATCTCTGCGAAAGTGTTTCAATTTAATACTTTGACATTCCTGGCCCATGGAAAGCTGTGGTGAGGCAGAGAATCCTTTCTGTCCCCTGTTTTCCCTTCCAGCGACAATAGTGAGAAGTCCTCAGCAGGCAATTTGTCACAGTTCAAAGCAACATTATTGGAACAATACCCCAGCTGCCTAGCACTGGAACAGCCACTGGCCCATATTTTACCTGACCCAGGGAAGGGGGAGGGATATCTACATAGAATGGTTAGTGGATAAAAGAAAAAGGCAGTGAAAGTGTTAGGCACCAGCCATAATAACTATTGCAAGAAGGTAGAGCACCAAAATGATTTTGAAATAGGGAGGTGGGGCAATAGGGGCAAGGGGAGAAGTTTGATAAGCTGGGGGAGAAGGGTGATAAACTTCTGCCTCCCACAAGACTATTTTTGAATTTGGTTTGGAATTAAGAGCAATTAAATACACTGAAAGACCACGTCACATTTCAAAATACTTCAAAAATGGGATCACAAGATACCCATTCACCACTTTAAAGTGCAAAGATGAATGCAACCTGCATATCATGGGGGGGGGGGGGGGGGTGCAGGGGAGAATGTCAAAGGTTATCTTGGAGTGGCAAATCATTACACTCCACTGGGGCAACAGTTACACAAGTGCAAGTTCAAGCTTCAGGAGCTTATGGCACTGCACATGCAGATTAACTGCTCTAAACATTTCATATGCATTGGGTACAATGGTATTGTGGATCAGACAGGCAGAGGGTGGGAGTTCAAATACTACTATGGAAAATTTTGAAAATTCACTAATTAAACCCGATAACATGCAGTAAAGTGCTTGAGGAAACAACAGCGAGAGTTAATCTGCCACTGATTTGTGCTGGAAACTGTACTTTTGAACCTTGATTTAATTTGAAACATGGAGCAAGAAAGATCTGACACTAATTACACCCCAATTTGGAAATTGTTTCACAGCAAATGCTCAGGCACTTCAAGATTATTGAGTATGCGAGAGAGCGTCCAAGACAGTTTGAGACACTTTATATGTTAAATGGCCATGACACATCCTAAAGTTTGTTGCAATCAATAAAATCTATTGGAAGTATGGTCAGTAATCCAAAGTAAGGCAGCTAATTTGAATGCAGCAAGTTGCATTAAACAGCTATGAAGTAGGATACGATGGCTTCAGAGGTGCTGGTGAGGAAAGAATGATCACTGAGAGCTGTCTTTAAAATAGTGCCACTGAATATTTCAAGAGATGAAAATTTTATAAAAAAGCATAGCATATACAGGAAACAGCAAATAAATAGACGAAAATGCTAGAAACACACAGGTCATACAGCATCTGCGAAAAGAGAAACAGAGTTAATGGTTCAGGTAAAGGCTCTTTATCAATAGAGTCAGAATTCAAACAAAGGGTCATTGACCTGATTTGCTAACTCGGTTTCTCTTTCCTGCCTGACTTGCTGAGCCTTTCTAACATTTTGTTTGTTTTTTGTGAGCTGGCACAGCAGTGGGAGGCGAGAGATGACCACGTCTTAGTTTAATACCTTCTCTGAAAGACAAGATCTTTTTGCAATTCTGAGTCAGAGCCAAGTGGGCTGCCCACTGAACCATGGCTAAAAGGAGAAAACTGTAAATGAACGGTAACATAAAAGAACCTGAAGAAATACTGTGACAAAGTGTCAAATTCTCACCTTGCAAAAAGCAGACTGCTGGAGGAACTCGGCAGGTGGTGAAGAATCTATGATGAGAAATGTATAGCTGAAATTTCAAGTCTAAACCCTGCTTCAGGATCCTCCACATTCATTTCCTGTCCACTTCCCTCCATGGATGCTGTCTGACCTGCCGAGTTCCTCGAGATATTTGTGGTTTTTTTTTGCTTTAGATTCCAGCATTAGCAGACTCTTCTGTCTGCAATACTCTCCCTACATCGTGATGTCCCATTATCTTCCTGTAACAAGCTCATTAAAGGATACTACCATTTTACTCAATTTGGGACTTGTTCAATGTTTGCTCACCACTACAGACCACTCTCCTTAAATTATTTTCCACTTTGTAGTGTGCGCTAAAGAAACATAAAATAAGAGCCTAAAATAAATTAGTTTCAAACACTACCTCCAGATTGCATAACTAATATCTCTCCTCCAATTCACTGATCTTGCTTTGCCTAGTGAAGTACAAACTACAGTTCCAATTCCCAAGTTAATTCCTGAATGACTACATTGCCTTCCATAACTTCACCAATCTAACACAGCAGAACAGCTGAGAGTTTAATTCCCAAAGCAGCAGCCACAGAGAAGCAATAATAAGGCAATTCTTCTTTCTTTTCTTTGGCTTGGCTTCGAGGACGAAGATTTATGGAGGGGGTAAATGTCCACGTCAGCTGCAAGCTCGTTTGTGGCTGACAAGTCCGATGCGGGACAGGCAGACACGGTTGCAGGGGAAAATTGGTAGGTTGGGGTTGGGTCTTTCCTCCTTTGTCTTTTGTCAGTGAGGTGGGCTCTGCGGTCTTCTTCAAAGGAGGTTGCTGCTCACCGAACTGTGAGGCGCCAAGATGCACGGTTTGAGGCGAGATCAGCCCACTGGCGGTGGTCAAGGGGGCAGGCACCAAGAGATTTCTTTAGGCAGTCCTTGTACCTCTTCTTTGGTCCACCTCTGTCACGGTGGCCAGTGGAGAGCTCGCAAGGCAATTATGGCAGTAGTTCAAGGTGTGGTAACCAAAACTCCCGAAAACAGGGGAAAAATCTTGGATTAACATGAGTACAATTATTCCCGAAAGATGTTTGCAGAAGTAATGTTGATATTGCATTATTATAAATCAGCAACTTTGAGCTTTATTGACAGAATGGGCAGCATCAATGTAACACGATTTCCCCAAGCGTTTGGAAGAAATGCACCCAACAATACAATATTTTATTTACTATACCAGCCTACCCACGGGATAGGTTTAAATCTATGCAAAACTATTAATGTTAGAGGGTTTTTTTTTTAAAAAAAAAGAGAATGGAGCCCTTTGTTTTCAGTCATGAAATCACTGACACAGCCATGTACACCGATCCTATTTTGTTCTCCCCCTTTACCCATCAACTCTCCCCATATTTTACCCCTAAGACACTAGGGCACTTTCAGAAGGAATTAAGATCTGACAAGGAAATACATGCAATGACAGGGAGAGCATGCAAACTCCACAAAGTCAGCACTAAAAACCAGAATTTAAATTGGGTTTGCTGGAACTGCAAGGTAGCAGTTCTAACACCTGTTATAAAGGGAATTCAATGAAAATGAATGGAATGTGACACTCACATGGCGTTGACTGGCTTGGCAATGTGATGAGTTGCTCCTTCACCCCATTGAACAGCAGCTCAGCACCACCTCTACAATTAATCAGAAAATAAATTAATGATTTAAATGAAAGTAATGTCTGGAAAAACCAGAGCTATTTTACAGTGTTCTTAAGGAAACAGAATTGTCAGTATTGGGAGACAAAGTGAACACCCATTATCAGATCAAGCAATCCTTCTTGGGAAGAGAAAGATCTCAATAAGATGTCATGACTCCCTACACTCCACCACCCCCCCCCCCCCCCACCCCTGGCCTGTTCAACTCCAACATTATAGAACCTTGTGACTATAACCTCTGCACCACCAGCCAATGTTGTCAATGTTCCAACTTTTCATCGTGTGCCTAAATGACATTTTCTGTTTCAGTCCCATCATCCTCCAACTTGTTCTACTATTCAATTCATGGCAAATTTGAATCCAAACCCCATTGATCTACTTTTGTTCCAAACTCCTCCTATCTTTATTCAACAGTATTATTTCTGAGACACTCAGTTGAAACTAGTTGTACCAATATTTTGGAGAAAGAGTTTCCAAACCAAAATTCATTTTCTTTCAATTAGTTTAGATTCTTGGTTAAACTTAACAGTTTCCGTTTCTATTTTTTATAACTGCCACCAGTCACCGCCACACTTCATCCTATATCTGGATGGAAAGAGACTGGAATTTTCCACAGACGTGGGTGAATGTTGACAATTTGAATGATCATTTCAAATCAATAATCAACAGGTATTTAATGTTATCTGTTAGAATACAGAGTCGACTCAGTATTGTTAAAGCTAATTTTTTTTGATTATGTATTTATTGCTAACCATAAGCTCACTCTCTTCCTGTATCCCTCTATGTCTGTGGCATCACTCTTGACCGACTTGGTTACGGAGATAGTTTGGTAGCCATGCTTGAGTGTGCACAGTTGTGGTTTCCCCTGCTTGCTCACGAACGCTAATTCTGTGGGTTGTTAGGGCCTGCAAGCACTGACATTGTGTTTTCTCCCTCCACCACCGTTCAAAAGACCACACAAAAAAATCTGCAACACATCAACTGTGCTGCCAGATGCATGATATGAGCAGCCAATCAAGTACCATCAGCTGGCAGCCAGAGGGGCAATCAGGAGTGGCCAGCAGAGCCACCAGCATCCAGCCAGGATGGGCTGTGACAGCCTGCCAGCCACCCGCCGATAGCCTGCCCCTCTGGCTGCCCAGCCTCTGGCACTTCACTAGGCCGCTCTGGCCTCCAGCACCTCAACAGGCCGCTTCAGCATCCAGGGCCACCTGAATTGACACCAGAGGCTCAATGCTGGATCAATTGGCAAAATGGCCATCTTCCCTATCGATAATCCTCCAGCAGCTGGAACCACTTGGCATTTCCCTGGCTGGGACTGGAACTGGAACAGGCAGAGTGGTTCCAGCTACGTGGGGGATTATGAGTACGGAAGACAGTCATTTTTCCCACTGATCCCTCATTGACCCCCCACCAGGTGCCACTTGCATGCCAGAAAAGCCCCAAAGCGGCCAGATGAGATGCCACTTGGAGCAGCGCTCCAGGGCACTCAAGTAAGTGGGATGGAATCTGTTTTGGGCTAGCCCAACTCAGGGCTCAGATATTGGGCAGGCGAACTCAGATATTGGGCGGGCAAGGTGTGGACAGTGGTGTCCCCCCGCAAGTTGTGCCCAGGGTATGTTCCCTAGTTGCCATACCCTAGATACACCTATGCGCAAGATTCAGTCATGAAAGGATACTCCATTGATGTATAGAAAGAGCTTTGCGGGCCTTCCTGAGGTTGATCTTAGAAAGACGCCACACTACTGCCATCATGAACTACAATTATGTTATACACACATTTTTTTTTAACCTACCTGGTTCTTCAAGCCTCACTTTCTGAATTTCTCTCTTATTCAATAAGGCAGCACTGCCAAAAAAGGAATCAGGGAGATTTGTCACCAAACAAAGATTTGCAGCACTGAAAAGCTGGGGTACAGTGCAGACAGATCTAGCAATGGAACAACAGCCCAAATTATCAACATTTCATACACATTCTGCTCTTTTCAAAATGGAATTCCAGTGTCTGATTCCAATCGAATATAAAATGAAGTGTGGTGGTGATCACTGGCACTTAAATAATAAAACAGTGGCTGTTCAATTTATCCAAGTATCAAAGCTAACCGAAAAATAGGTTGAAAAAAACTGTATTCTATTTTCACGAGATGACATTACCCAAAATGTATACAATAGGAAAGGAATAGTAGATGCTATGGAACCAAGAGGAATGGAAATTAAGGAATGCATGCTCGTTAAATTTTATTGAATGAACCTTTACAGAAGTGTTCCAACACAGTGGTTTGTTTACATCCAAGTTGGTTTAGATAAATTGCTGTATGGCTTTTTGCTTAAATTCATATGTTCTTTGATTTGATTCTCCCCTTTACTATTCACAATTCAACAAATTGGCTACATCAACAATCATTCATTTGTATGATGCTGTTGAAAGCAAAATCCATTAGGTATAGAAGCATATAATACAGGAGAAGGGGGAGAAACAGTACAGTGGTCCCCCCTTATCCATGGGGGATATGTTTCAAGACTCCTAGTGGATGCTTGAAACTGCAGATAGTACTGAACACTATATATACTATACATATATACCTATGACAAAATTTAATTTATAAGTTAGGCACAATAAGAGATTAATAACAGTAACTAATAATAAAATAGAAGAAGAATTATAACAATATTAAAGAAAGTTACTCGAACACAAGCACTATGATATCGCGACAGTCGATTTGAAAACCGAGATGGCTACTAAGTTACTAATGGGCAGGTAGCATATTCAGCTTGGATACACTGGACAAAGGGACGATTCACGTCCCAGATGGGATGGTGTGAGATTTCATCATGCTACTCAGAACAGCACGCGATTTAAAACTCATAAATTGTTTATTTTCAGACCATAGCTAACTGCAGGCAACTAAAACCTCAGAAACCAAAACCGCAGATCGGGGGGGTGGGGAAACCACTGTATTGTCATATCAATTGGTAATCTTAGTTTCTCCTGTAGCAAGCCTCATTAAATAGTTTGACTGTATGCAATATCATGCATGTAAAATGGATAGTGATGATATAGCACCACTGATAGAGAACAGTTTTCCAATTCCTTCAAACAACATTAATCATGGTTCATTTCTGGAAAAAAGTTGTGTATTCAAGACCTCCTTCAGAGACTTCAGCATGAACATCTAATAGCACAGTCCAAAGTGAACCCCACAATGCCAGGCTGCTATCTTTTGGCTGAATTTTCACACTGGGAACGGAATGCTCTCATGAGTGGACTAAAAGATCCATTGCCACAATTTTGAACTATAGGAGAGAAGTCAATCAAATTCTCAGTTACTTGATCAACTTCAAAAAAATTGATTCATTGTTAATTAAGATATTGACTTTGCAACCTGGCTGTCCTATATAAAAAGTTACTGCATTTCAAGAGTATATAATTCACTTTAAAATGTTTCAGGGCATCCTGAAAGTTGATATTTTTTTTCTTTTTACATTAGTACCATTTTAAAATTAGACTTTCATTTTTAAATTTACTTTTATCTCTCTTCCAGGGCATTGAAAATCTATTTACAATTGGTTGAAATAAAATTGGCACGTAATCATTGCTGAGATATAGAAAATGTGGCAAACAAACTCCCAAAATCGATTTTAAAATGGCCAAGTAAAATTTTGTACCTATGCTGGAGTTGGAATACATTAACTTGAACACCAGGGATAACTATACATTTTTTTGTGCCAAAGTACCATCATCAACCTGGAAGGCAAGTTTGGGGCTTCTGTTGGCTAATTATTTTGAAAGAAAGCAGCTGTAACAGTGAAGTGTAATGCTGAAACATTGGTTACTCTTGACTTGCTCTGAATGCTGCATGACCTGTTGAATGGACTTGACCCCAACATCTTGCCTCTTTAATTCTTACAGTGAAACTCTCCCCCAGTTCAGCAATGGAGATCAACTCTGCTTTTGCTCAAATGTTTAAGGGGATTTGAACTTAAAATCTCAAGGCAGACGATAGTGCAAATTGGAGCAGGGCTGACACAATAAGACAATGAAAGGAAATTAAAATCATACAGGGTTAGGATCAAGGATTAATTGAGCATTGATACACTCTACTGGGATGTGGCGAGGAACCTGGTGTTTGGGTTGCTAAGTATTCACTTCCAATACCAAATGCCACCATGGGACCAACCCCAATTTTACTTCGCATTAAAACAGCCCGAAAAGCTGGCATTACTTTGCATAACGGTCTGCTTAACCCTCCCTGAAGGACCAGGCGAGCGATCCCAGGCCCTGGCATCCACTAACCAGTACATTAGATCGAAAGCATCGTCCTCAAACCCAGCCAGCAAGACGCCTGAAACCACGGGAAAACCCCAACCCACTCACGTTCTCCAGCTGATAGAGGGAAGCTGCGAACTTTATATTGGAAAACACACCTGAATTCCAGATGGACACAGATGGACGCCGCCATGATGCCCGCCAACCCGGAAGTTGTTGTGATAAAAACCGGAAGCAATTACGACAGACTTTCTTCAGTCGATTGAGCTGAACAGATGAATGAAATGCAGCCAACTTTTTAATAATCCGTGGCAGAGTCATTGGCGGTGAGTTTCTAAACTCTGCTGACGGCTTTTCGGGGCGGACCTTCAGATGGCCTGGATGGTGTTGAAGAATCCACAGAAGTTGCTGATCCTCCTCAGCCTTGTCCAGACACCATGGGTTTGCATCTTCACCTGGCCTGTTATTTTGCAGTGGGAGAGGAAGATTGGCAGTTGAGCACTCCTGCATAAAGATGTATAATACCTGTGTAAGGGATACTGGAATGTGAGGAGTCAAGCAAGTGCTCATTAGAAATGAAGTATTATGGGTTAAATCAGGGTGAAGGGATGCTGGAATGGGAGGAAGGGTTATAAAAGTATAATAAAATAAGGATCTTCAAAACAGGATAGCAAGTAGATAGCTTTAGCAAGTCTTGGGGATTGATTAATGAGTAAAGAACAAAGACATGATATTTCCTGGCTAACAAGTTTGCAGGAAGGCACAAAAACTGATAAGAAATTAGAATCCACGTGGGCAGAATGACCTAATGCTAAACCAATCCAGGAGGCAGAAGAATGTTACGGGGAAGGAATCTCTGTACTGAAATGAAATGTATAAAAGTTGGGTCAGCCTCAGTATCTGTGTGTATTCCCAGGGTAAGGGGAAGCACCCAACTTTGCATTGTTGTAATAGTATAATAAAGTTCTTTGTTCTCAATTTTTGTCTCGAGCAAATTCTGTGAAGGTACTTCTGTTTCTCACACCCGGAAAATATAAAATTTTGCATCGAGTTTATAGATCTCCAGAAATCGCTGGAGAAAGAAAGAAACAGGAATAATTTACCTTTAGTTTCTTCATTTGCGTTCCTGACCAGAATGAATTTTAACCCCTGGAATGAGTAGCAATGTGAGACAGAAGACAGAAAACCTGGGCAAACTCTCTGTTCTCTGGCTTAGCTTCCACAGAGGTTCATGAGTTAGGACTTGAGCTGAACTTGCAGCATATGTGCAGCGCTGATCTGTAATATGACAAACCCACAGGATGTATCTGAAGAGGGAAGGATCCCTATAATACCACACCAAAAATTACAGGGAAAGGTTGTAATATTTAGATTCCCTTTAGCACTAAAAGATTAACAGATAAATAAATAGATGCTTTAAGTAAATATGGCTACAAACATTTTTTTTCCCTCCAGTAAGGAATTTCTGGGCAAGGACCTTAAAAAAAATTGTCCAGGAGCCCTTTAACGGAGGATAGGTGAAAATCTCCAACATTGTCTTCAGAAAAACCATGGAGAAAAGGTGCTGCATTGAAAATCTCAGAACCGAGAATAATAGATTTTTGTTGGGTTCTAAGAAACACAGAACCAAGAGATGTTGAAGAAATAAGATAGAAATACAAGGAACTGCTGATGCTGTTGAGCAAGCAATGAGAAGCTTGGGGATTCAGCAGGTCACACAGCATCCATGAACAGAAGACAGAGTGCCTTCCTTTGGGATGGTTAGCATAGCAATTAGTTCAACATTATTACAGCACCTTTGAAGTCAATTCGAGTTTATTGTCATCTGATTCTACATGTACAACCTGATGAAACCGTATTCTCTGATCCTTTGTGCAAAAAACGCACATAACACTTAGATAATACATATGAAGGACAAGTATTCATCTATGCAAATAATTAAATAAATCTTGTTTATGAGAGTCTCGGATGGTTCACGTGCACAACTCTTTTGGTTGTTCAGCCTTCTCACTGCCTGTGGTGGTGCTGGCTCTGATACTCCTGTATCTCTTCCCTGATGGGAGCAGGTGAAAGATGCTTTGTGCAGGGTGAAAGAGGATCTCAATGACGTTGTGTGCCCCCTTCAGACAATGATTCCAGAAGATCCTATCAGTGTTGGGGAGGGAGACTCCAATTATCCTTTCTGCTACGCTTAGGGTCCTGCAGATTGACCATGGAACACTACAGTGCAGAAAAAAGGTCATGCAGCCCTTCTAGTCCGTGCTGACCATTGTTCAACTAGTCCCAATAACCTATTCCATTCACAATCCTTCAGACCTCTCCCGTCCATGTATCTATCCAATTTATTCTTAAAACTTCCTTTCATCCTAAAGCCATGTCCTCTTGCATTTATCTCTCCTAATCTCAATGGAAAGAGCCTACTTGCATTTTCTCGGTCTATCCTTCATAATTTTGTAAACCTCTATCAAATCTCCCCTTCTTCTTCGTTCCAAGGAATACAGTCCTAACCTGTTTAATATTTCCCTGTAACTCAACTCCTGAAGACTTGCCAACATCCTAGTAAATCTTCTCTAAACTCTTTCAATCTTTTTGATATCCTTTCTGTAGTTAGGTGACCAGAACTGCACGCAATATTCCAAATTTGGCCTCACCAATGTCGTATATAACTTCAGCATAACATCCCAACTCCTATACTCAGTACTTTGATTTATAAAGGCCAAGATGCCAAAAGCTTTCTTTACAACCCTGTCCACCTGCGATGCCACCTTCAGGGAACAATGTACCTGTATCCCCAGGTTTCTTTGCTCCTCTGCACTCCTGAGTGCCACTCCATTTACAGTGTACGTTCTTCTTTGATTTGCTCTTCCAAAATGCAATACCTCACAATTGTCTGCATTAAACGCCATCATCCATTTACTGATCCATTCTCCCAGTTGGTCCAGATCCCTTGGCAAGCTTTGAAAATCTTCTTCACTGTCCACTATACCTCCTATCTTTGTGTCATCATCAAACTTGCTGATCCAATTTACCACACTGTCAACCAGATCATTGATAATGGACAACAAACAACAATGGTCCCAACACAGATCCCTGAGGCACACCACTTGCAATGGGCTTCAGTCTGAGAAGCAACCATCCACTACCACTCTCTCTTTTCTCCCACACAGCCAATTTCGAACCCAGTTTACAACCACTCTATGTATACCTAGTGTCTTAACCTTCTGAACTAACCTCCCATGTGGGACCTTGTCGAAGGCCTTACTAAAGTCCATGTAGACATCATCCACAGCCTTTCCTTCATCTACCTTCTACAAGATTTGTTAAACACAACCTACCACTCACAAAGCTATTCTGGCTGTCCTTAATCAGCCCATGGCTTTCCAAATACCTATATATCCTATCTCTCAGAACCCCTTCCAATAATTTATCTACTACTGATGTCAGGCTCACTGGCCTATAGTTAACTAGTTTACTTTTGGAGCCTTCCTTCCTTGGCCCTCTCTCATGGCTAAGGACATTTTGAATATATCTGTCAGGGTCCCTGAAATTCCAACACTTGTATCCTCAAGGCCCGAAGGAATATCATATCTGGCCCAGGGGATTCATCTACCTCTATTCGCTGTAAGACAGCAATCACCTACTCCTCCTTCATCTCCATATGTTTCATGAACACTTCTATCTGTTTCCCTTCCATCCGTATGCACCATGCCAGTTTCCTGAATAAATACTGATGCAAAAAACCTGTGTAAGATCTCCCCCATTTTGTGAGGCTCCATACATACTTAACCACTCTGATCCTCTAGGGCAGGGGTGTCAAACTCAAATTCACAGAGGGCCAAAATTAAAAACTAAGTCATGGGCCAAACTAAATATTTATTGAAAATTTTCAACAACATCTGCATGTTTTCTCTTCTTTCAACATATGTAATCTTAAACTTTTTCTTATTAAAATAAATGTTTAATAATAGTTTTGGTTAAACTCTTTCCAGAAGAAGCATTAACAAATGAGAAATAAAATATTCAATAAATAATATTTCTCTATAGCCTTTAAGCTCCTTTTAAATGTATTTTTTTTCACAAGCCAACAAGTCAAAAAAATAACAACTTGCTTCAATGAAAATCCAATCTTTCAACTATGAACAGTCCAAAGTTAACCAAAGAAAATATGAATCCAAGCTTAGCTTGCTACACTGTGATTTACTCTGATGCACCTGGGTCTAAACCAGATACTTGACATCTCTTCTTTGATGCAAGTTCATCAAACTCTGGGGTCAGAGTTTTCCTCCCACCTGTCTTGAAAGGTCCTGTTTTCTGTCTTTGGTTTGGCCATTTTTTGTAAGGGGTTTATTACATGTGAGTTGGGCGACAGGTCGCAGAGTAAAGAGAGGAGGTGGGGGCGATTAGCGGGCTGATGGGCCGGCGCCAATGCATTTGCAAAGCATTCTGGGATTTGTAGTATTAGCTGTGCATGAGCTATACTGGCGCAGCGGCCAGCGCGGCAGCTCTAATACATATTTGATATGATTTTGCGGGCCAAATATAATTATATCACGGGCCAAATTTGGCCCGCGGGCCTGAGTTTGACATGTGTGCTCTAGGAGACCAATTCTGTCCATTATTATCCTCTTACTCTTAATATACTTGTAGAAACCATTTGGATATCAGTCAAAGCACTCTCATGCCTTCTTTTTGCCTTCCTGATTTCCTTTTTTCGTATTCTCTTACATTTTCTATACTCTGCAAGTCCCTAATTTGCTCCTTGTTGACTATACCGGTTATACACCTCTCTCTTGTTAATTATATCACCACTATCTCTTGAAAACTAAGGTTCCCTATACCTGTTAATTTTGCCTTTAATCCTGGTAGGGGGGAGGAGTCACGTGATGGAGTAGTGGCCAGACGGTGAACTCCAGCCCTCTCCAGAAAAGTCGGGAAAAACAAAGGAAAACACAAAGGCACAGAAATAAAAGTTACAGAAAAGTGAGTATAAAGGTGGAAAGAAGATGGCGACAAAAAAAGAAAAATCGAAAGCAACGGTAAGAAGAGAGGAAGAGAAGACAAAGGAGGAAAAAGGTGAAGGCCTTACCTGTCCGAAGAGGCCCGCTGCGGAGAGAGAAACCCGCTCCCTCAGGTCGGTAAATAATGGACTACAAAAATGGCTCGCAGAGCCGAGTAAAAGTGCGCGATGTGAATGAAAAAAAACACACCGACGGGAGGGGGGACCAGCTGGGGAGTCGATCTCCACAGCCGGCAACGACAGCTGCAGAACACCTGCAGCAAGAAGAGACCACAGAAGACAACAGAAACAAGAAAGAAGAGAAGGAAAGGGCACCAAAGAAACAACAGATGGCCAACCCAGAGGAAGAAGAAGAGGAAGAGGAAGAGTACAGTGAAATAGAAGAAGAAAAGAAAGGCAAGGTAAAGGATATACTTTCTCTTATTAAAGGATACATGGAGTCATTTAAAGAATGGCAAACACAGGAATTTAAGGATTTAAGAAAAAGAATAAACAACACAGAAGGGAAAATGAATAAAATAGAGATGACCTTAACAGAAATGGGAAAGAAAATGGACAAGATGGAAGAGCGGGCAGTAGCAGCAGAAATGGAGGTAGAAGACTTAAAAAAGAAATTGGAGGAATCTAATAAAAAAACTAAAGAGACACAAGAACTACTAGCTCAAAAAATAGATACAATGGAAAATTATAACAGGAGAAATAACATAAAGATAGTGGGCCTTAACGAAGATGAAGAAGGCAAGAATATGAGGGAGTTTATAAAAGAGTGGATCCCTAAGACCCTAGGATGTCCAGAACTACAGCAAGAAATGGAAATAGAAAGGGCACATAGAGTATTGGCCTCTAAACCACAACCACAACAAAAACCAAGATCTATTGTAGTAAAATTCCTAAGATATACTACAAGAGAAAAGGTACTGGAGAAGACAATGGAAAAAGTAAGAGAGGGCAACAAACCACTGGAGTATAAAGGGCAAAAAATCTTCATTTATCCAGATATAAGTTTTGAACTCCTAAAGAAGAGAAAAGAGTTCAATACAGCAAAGGCGATTTTATGGAAGAAAGGGTATAAATTTATACTAAAGCATCCAGCGGTATTGAAAATATTTATTCCAGGACAACAAAACAGACTATTCTCGGATCCAGAAGAAGCACGAAAATTTGCAGAACAATTACAAAAATAGACTGAGAGAGGAAGACGGGTAATGAGAGTAAAAATGATCACGATTGATATGTATGCGGGTAAAGAGGTATAAGAGTGAATAGAGACAATGTGCATACGTGAATGTATCTGTACTTAGAGGAAAATATAGATAGTATAGACAAGAATTAATAAGGGAAGGTAATGGAATAGAGAGAATAAGGAGGGAATTAAAAGAGTGACCTTTGTGACATATGAAAAGTGAAATCTTTTCTGGGGGGGCGGGGTGAGGGGAAATAGCGGTCACTGCAAAATCAGTTGACGCTTGCGAGTGGATTCGCAAATCCAAATGGAGAGGGGAGATGTGGTTGTCCGACAAGGGATAAAGGACAACTCAGGAGGGGAAGGGTAGATTGGGGATAAATAAGATAGAAATAGGAGAATAAGGGAAATGTTGGATGTTGTAGGAATGTTGTCTTATAAAGAGTTGAAAATAAGAAAACAGAAATGGAAAAGGAGGAAAGGTAATGATGGAAAAACGGAAAGAGAAGATAAACAAAATATAAAAGGGCTACGCTGAACTATATGACTTTAAATATTAATGGAATACATAACCAAATTAAAAGGAAGAAACTACTAAATTTAAATGAATAAATGTATTCCATTAGAAAAAATAACATATAGGTTAAGAAATAATATTGAAATATTCGAACAAGTATAGGAGCCTTACATTAAATACAATAGCGAAAACCTACCGGGGACAAACATTACCTAAGTTGATGGAAGGAGAAGGAAAGAAAAGAATGGACTCAATAGAATTTCTGGTGTATTTTTGTTGAATGACAACATTGTCTGACTGGCTTAATGCAACCTAGATTGTATACCTAAAATGGATGAGAGGGGGGGGTGGGGGGGTGGCTTGGGAGGAGTGGGGGGGGGGGGGAGAAAAAGTCACTGTATATGTGTGAAAAAGAAATAGTGTATATCATGGCTAATGTGATTTATGGTGTGAAAAATAAAAATTTTTAAAAAAAAAATAAAATAAAAAAAAATCCTGGTAGGAACATACATACAAAATCTTTCCTTTGAATGCCTTCCACTTACCAGATACTCCCCTGCCAGAAAACAGCATATTCCAATTGACTCTTCTAAGATCCTTTCTCATTTTCACAAAATTCTCCTTTCTCAAATTTAGAACCTCAACTCGAGGACCAGACCTATCCATGTCAATAATTAACTTGAAACTAATGACACTATAGTCACTATACCCAAAATACTCACCTACACAGACTTCTGCCACCTGCCCTGCCTGGTTCCCTAATAAGAGATCAATTATTTCATCCTCTCTCATTGGTACCTCTATATATTGATTTAGAAAACTTTCTTGTACATATTTGACAAACTCCAAGCCATCCAGTCTTGTTACAGTATGGGAGTCCAATTCAATATGCAGAAAGTTAAAATCTACCACAACTGTTTCTTACAATGGTCTGCTATCTTTCAACAGATTTGCACATCCGATTCTCTTGGACTATTGTGTGGTCTATAATACAAGTGCATTAGTATGCTCACACCTTTCCCATTCCTTAGCTCCATCCATATGGCCTCTGCAGGCAAGTCCGCAGTGCTGTCCTGTCGAAGCACAGCAGTGATATTTTCTCCGTCTAGCAATGCCCCTACTCCCGCTCTATCACATCTGAAGCATTGGAACCCCAGAACATTGAGCTGCTCGTCCAGACTCTCCTGCAGCCAAGTCTTACTAATAGCAATAACGTCATTATCCCACATGCAAATCCATGCCCTAAGCTCATCTGCCTTATTGACAATACTCCTCACATTGAAATAGATACATCTGAGATAATTTCTATTATGTACAAACTGCTGCTTTCTGTCTTTACATGAAGTCTTCGCATGACCCTTACCATCCTCCACCTCACTATCTGCTATAATACATTTATCTGCAGCAACCACACTAGACTGTGATGCAGCTGGCCAGAGCTCCCATAGATGGTTGACATCATGTTGGCCGATAGCCTTGCCCACTTCAGTTTTTGAAGGAAGTGAAGTTGCTGTTGCACCTTCCTGACATATGAGGAGAGGTTGAGTGTTCATGATAGGTCACTAGTTAAGTGGACTCAAAGGAACTTGGTGCTTTCTAGTTTCACTACTATAGAGTTGTTGATGTGTAGTGGAGGGTGGTTTGTACCTGCTCCTCCTGAAGTCCAAGATCGTCTTCTTCGTCTTGTCCTTCTCAGGTTGTTACTCTTGGACTATTTCATGAGGTTTTCCACCTCTTCTCTGTAGTCCAACTCATTGTTCTTGCTGATGAAGCCAGTTACTGTTGGAGCTGGATCTGATAATTCAGTCATGGGTCAGTTGTGTGAGTAGGAGCGGGCTGACCCTGAGCACCAGTGCTCAGGGTTCGAATCTGGCATTATCTGGTATGGAATTCTCATGACCTGTATAGGGTGTCTATGGATGCTCCTGTTTCCTCCCACCCTCTAGAATGTGTAGGGTTAGTAGCTTAATTGGGTGTAATTGGCCTGCAGGGGCTTTAGTGGCCTGAAAGAACTTCCACCATGTTGTAATATTAAGCTAAAAAATTTAAAAACCTGAAATGTTGACTGTCCATTTCCTCAGTGGATGCTGCCTGACCTGCCAACTCCCAGAAGCTGCTCATTGTTTGTTGAGGAAGAGATTAAATGGAGATGGGCTCAAAGAGCTGAATGATCCATTTGTATTTCTATGTTCTTGTACCCTTGAGCAAATCTCAACCAAGGAGGTAGAGGAAACACTGCTGCTTAATTTGTGGAGCACAAAAATTGCAGGACACAAAAGTGCTGGCGGAATTCAGCAGTTAATGCATCATCCATAGAAATGTAAAAGTTAAACGTTTCAGGCCTGAGTCATTCTTCAGGAGGCACCCAACCATACTTTCCATGGACGCTGCATGGTCTGCTGGGTTTCTCCTGCACTTTTGTATACTGCACTGGGCCCCCAGCATCTGTAGGTTTTCCTGTTTACCTGCACATGCTGGAATCAGCAAATGGAGAAGGTGAATGAAGTATCAAGAGAAGCTGGAGGGATTCAGGGGCCAGGCAACATTCACAGAGAGAAATAGTCAGTCAATGTTTTGGACCAGGACCCTTTATCAAGACTGGATGTGTCTCAAAAATGGGTCCTCACCTGAAATATTGACTGAACATTTATCTCCATGCATATTGCCTGGCCACTGAATCCCTCCAGCTTCTCTTGATACTTCAGTTTCTCACTGCTACTCCCTATAAAAGGTAGGGTGGGATAAATCAAGCCTCCTTAATCCATTCACTATCTACTACGAATGCCGGATGCTGGTGGGATCAAGCTCAGTCGTGATGTCACCTGAGTTCAATAGCTTAACATAAACATAGCCACTTGGACGAGGAAAGTTGATACCAACAAAATTACGGCCATGCACAGACATACATTTTCTGGTGGTTACTGTTAAATATTGGGGAATTACAGAGTCAAACTCACGAGCAATTTCCTCATTTGTCATTTTTAACTTAATGCTTGGGATTAAGGAGATGAAAATAGGATATTATCTTCACCAGGCTGTGTGGGAAAAGTGTTATTTTTCTTTTGTTGATCCTGACCATAATCCATGACAAACAGGGGCACTGTCTCTTTAAAATGTCCCAGGGAAGATTTGAATTGCAGATCCTGTGTATCACTGGCTTCTGTCAGAGCTGCGGGCCATTTGCAGTCTCCCTGTTCATGTGCTAATTGATAGCGAAGCATGCAATGGGCCAAGCTGACCTTGCCGCTTTGCACAGGTTAAACTGAATAAAAATAAAGGATTAGAGGAAGCCTTAGAACTCCAAATGACACCGAGGAGCCCTTGGAAATGCAGGAAGCAGCTTGGTGGGAGCCCCTAGTGTTCACAATGAATTGTATTTTTAATTAAAGCAAACCAGTCAAACAAAGGCCTCAAAAATAAACCACTTAACCTAGGCATCTTAAAAAAATTATGTTCTCATAGACTGCAAAGAATGATGTTTGTAAAAATGTGGAGAAAAGCAACGATGTGCTCATCAACATTTTGGATCTCTGTCTCTTTCCTAATCATTTTATTTAAGTTATTGATTGAAATATATATGCTGTTAAGTGGAATCTCTTTGATCCGGATAAGAAGTCTCAGCCTACAGGTTCTCTCTTTCTTTAAGGGTCAATTTCAGAACAGTTTGCTTACACTTTACAGTATGATTTATAATCTCACACCTTAATTTACTAGTATTTTTATTATTAGCAATCAATACGTTTTTTGACAATGAGAAGAGACATTGAAATATGCTAAATTCATTTGTCTTCAGCACTTATTCAAGTAGGTCCCACTCCAATGTACTCCCACTTACATGGTCCATTGATTGAAACATCTGGTGGATTTGAGAGTGTTGGATTCATAGACTCATAGAATGGTACAATGCATTTGGCCAGAATTTCTTTTTAAAAGAACTCTCCAGTTAGTCCATTGTTCTCTCCCCATTGTCTTGTTTTTTTTCTCTCTCTTTCTAATTATATTTCCAATGACCTTTTGAAGATTGTAATAGATTCTGTTTCTCCACCATCAGCAGCAAGTAGGGACATCTTACTGCATAAATCAATGAATTCTCTTTATCCCCTCTTCTGGTCCTTTTACCATATACCCAAAATCTGTGTCCTCTGAAAACACAGGCTTTTGTGCATTAGTGGAAAGCTTGTTCCTGAGTCAAAGTGGATGTAGTGATGCCTGTAGTGGACAGTGTGAGGGGTTGCAGACTCTGAGGAAGCAATGGACCAGCATAAGGCACCAGAAATGGTGAGAGCACCCCACCCCCTCTGCCCAAGTTGAGCAAGAGAAGAAGCATGGGAGATGATCCTTCAGGGAAGGTGACCATGGCAGCAGACCGGCGATGGGCTCAGCAGTCTAAAAACCTACATAGGCTCTGGGCTGCTGGCAACTTGCAGTAGAAAGGACCCATACAGGCTGCGGGTTTCTGGAGACTAGCTTATATGAACTAGGAATCAGAACTGAGATCTGAGAGGGTGCTGATGCAATGGCCTTCACAGACAAAGATGTAGAAAGCTTAATGGGCATACTGTGCTTAGCAAGCATAACCTCATGGTTGGGATCAATCCACTGACAATTTAGTCCATTCAGGAATGAAGAAATTCTTTGCAGTTTGAAGATTACTGTTGCATCTGTTCACTGACAGTTTCAGCATCACATAGCATGTTATACTATGTGAAAAAAGACACTTCTTGGACTTTAGTGTATCTGTCAATATCAAGAAAAAGATAGCTAAGAGTTACTAAGTGATGTACTAACAGGGCTGAATGACTTAGGAACATAGGAAGTAGGAACAGGAGTAGGCCAAAAATGGCCTATCGAGCCTGCTCCGCCATTCAATAAGATCATGGCTGACCTAATTTATGACCTAACTCCATCTACCTGCCTTCTCCCCATAACCCCTAATTCCTCTATCATGTAAAAATTTATCTAACCAAATTTTAAATATGTTTAATGAAACAGCCTCAACCACTTCCCTGGATAGAGAATTCCAAACATTCACTACTTTCTGGGAAAAACTCTTTTTCCTCATCTCTGTCCTAAATCTACTCCCCCGAATCTTGAGACTGTGTCCTCTTGTTTTAATTTCCCCGGCCAGCTCAAAAAACCTTCCTACATCTATCCTATCCATACCCTTTCTAATTCTATATGTTTCCATAAGATCTCCTCTCATTCTTTTGAACTTGAGCGAATACAAGCCTAGAGGATTTAATCTTTCATCATAATTCAACCTCTTCATCCCAGGGATCAACCTAGTAAACCTCCTCTGGACCGTCTCCAAAGCCAGTATATCCTTCCTCAAATATGGAGACCAGAACTGGACACAGTACTCCAGGTGCGGTCTCACCAGTACCTTATACAGTTGCAACATTACCTCCCTACTCCTGAATTCAATTCCTCTAGCGATGAAGGTCAACATTCCATTTGCCTTCTTAATAACCTGCTGCACCTGCAACCTAACTTTATGCAATTGATACACAAGCACTCCCAAGTCCCTCTGCACTACAGCATGCTGTAGTTTTTCACCCTTTAAATAATATTCAGCTCTTTTATTTTTTTTGCCAAAGTGGATAACCTCACACTTACTAACATTGTACTCCATCTGCCAGACCTTTGCCCACTCATCCAGCTTAACTATATCCCTCTGCAGACTCTCCACATCCCCATTACAATTTGCTTTTCCACTCAATTTGGTGTCATCCGCAAACTTGGCTACACCACCTTTTGTCCCCTCCTCCAAGTCATCAATGTAAATGATGAACAGTTGTAAATGATGAACCTACCCCTGACACTTTGTTCCAAAGTATGTACATAGGTTGGATAGCTTCAAGACAATCAAAGTTATACATATGCCCAGAAAGCTATCTTGACAGAATACTAATACAATCTTTGAAGCTTTCCCATTATTGACAGACTCTTCCAGAGCATCAATATTTTCATATAGATTTCAGACTTATAATTGTAACCAGTCTTGATAATGATAAAGCAAACTAGAAGGATTGAATTTCCAACTTCTGTTCCTAATGTTCTCGAGTATGTTTAGAGAGACAAAGAAATGGTAGGATTAGTCCCAGATGAATCCACTGAAAAATAAATATCTGAATGTTTATGTGGTGCATTGCTTTGACATAACATGTTCGTGAAGATGATTTTGACTTGCTATGCTTATACCAACTGTAATGGGGGAGTTTGTCTGGCCTCATGTCACTGATGTCACTGACACTACCTTCACAAATGCTCTGGGAGTGGCTCTGAGACGCCAACTCTGATCTTTCCAGGAGTATACCCAGCAGTGGATTGGAGCGCTCCAGCTCACTTCATAAATGTGCAGCTGCTACAAGTGGCTGGCTAGGTGTGGACTGATGATGTTGCAAAGATGCCATTAGCCTGTAACTCAGGACTTAGTCAAGCAAAGAACTGCATGGAGGCTGTCACATTTTCACCTTGAAGGTGAATGTACTCAGGAGCAAGCAGAGGGAGACACTGCAGGGCAGGGGCCGATCACATTGGGTAGGCTGCATTTTTTTAAATGGAGATTTGGTTGGGCAGAAGAATGATCAAAGGCCAACTTTGTTACCCATAATCCCCACACGCAGCTGGAACCACTCTGTTCCAGCTGGATGGGGGATTATGAAGAATGAAGATGACCATATTCTGACATGTATTTATGCCATCAAGTTGAAGGGCAGTGCCACAGAAACACTCAACCTGCCTGGGTTTGGAAGTATTGAAGCAGAGGGGTGGAAAGAGAAGGGTAGAAAGAGAGGTGGGGAAACATAGGATTAGAAACAGAGGTGTAGAAACAAAGGGTATAAAAGGAGAGGAAGAAACAGGTGTACAAAAAGAAGGGTAAAACATAAGTGGGGAAATGGGTGGAAACAGAGGTATTGCAAAGAGAAGGGTAGAAGCAGAAGTGGGGAAACAGAGTTGTAGAAACAGAGGTGGAGAAAGAGTGGTAGGGAAACAGGTGTGGAAACAGCGGGATGGAAACAGGTAGAAACAGTGCAGGGGAAACATGATTGGAAACAAGATGGTGGAAACAGAGGGGTAGAAACAAAGTGGTAGAAACAGAGGTGGGATTCAGAGGTGTGGAAACAGAAGTGTGGAACCAGAGGGGTGGAAACAGAGGGGTAGAAACGGGTAGAGAAACATGCGATTGGAAACAGATGTGGAAAATGAGGGATGGAAATGGAGGGGTGGAAGCAGAGGGGTAGAAACAGGCATGGAAATAGAGGGGTAGGAACAGAGAAGGGGAAACAGGTGGGGAAACAGAGGATTGGAAACAGAGGGGTGGAAACAGAGGGGTAGAAACCAATGTTGAGAAATATCTGGGTGGAAACAGAGGACTGCAAAGAGAGGGAAACAGAGGGGAAGAAACAGTTGTGTGAAAACAGAGGGGTGGATCAGAGGTGTGGAAACAAAGGGATGGAAACAGAGCGGTGGAAATGGTGGAAACAGAGAGATTGAAACATATGGGGTGGAACAGAGTGGTAGAAACAGTGGAGGTGAAACAGAGGTGCAGAAACAGAGGGGTGGAAAGAGAAGGGTAGAAACAGAGGTGGGGAAACAGAGGTATAAAAAGAGGAGAAACTGGTGTAGAAACAAGGGTAAAATCATGTGGGTAAATGGGTGAAAATGGAGGGGTAGAAACAGAGGTAGAGAAACAGATGTGTGGAATCAGCGAGGTGGAAAGAGAGGGTTAAAAACAGTGCAGGGGAAACAGAAGTGGGGATACAGATGATTGGAAATAGGGCGGTGGAAACAGAGGGATAGAAACAGAGGTGGGGAAACGGGTGTGTTAACACGGGTGGAAACAGGGTTGGAAACTAGAGGGTAGAAACAGAGGCTGGGAAACAGATGGGTGGAATCAGAGGGATGGAGAAAGAGGTGGAGAAACAGAGGTGTAGAAACAGTGTGGTGGAAACGGAGGGGGAAACAGTGGAGGGGAAACAGCGGTGGGGAAACAAAGGGATAGAATCAGAAGAGTAGAAACAGGTGGGGAAACAGGCATTGGAAACAGGTGTGTAAAATGAAGGGTGGAAACAGAGAGGTAGAAACAGAGGCAGGAAACAAATGGGTGGAGTCAGAGTTGGAAACAGAGGCAGAAACAGTGGGGTGGAAACAGGTGGAAACAGAGGGGTGGAAACAGTGGAGTGGAAACAGTGGGGTGGAAACAGGGCTAGAATTAGGGAAACGGTTGGAATCAAAAGGGTGGAAACAGAGGGTAGAAAATGAGGGGAGGAAACAGGTGTAGGAACGGGTGGAAACATAGGTGGGGAAATAGAGGTGGAGAAACAGAGGGGTAACAGCAGTGCAGGGGGAAACAGAGGTGGGGAAACAGGAATGGAAACGGGGGTGGAAACATGTGTGGAAATGGAGGGATGGAAACAGAGGGGTAGAAAGAGAGGGATAGAAACAGGTGTGGAAACAGGGGTAGAGACAGTGGAAAAGAAACAGAGATGGGGAATGAGGTGTTGAAACAGATGGGTGGAAAGAGAAGAGAAGAAACAGAAGTGGAGAAACAGGATTGGAAACAGAGGTGTGGAATCGGAGGGGTGGATCAGAGGAGTGAAAATTGAGATGTGGAAACAGAGGGCTGGAAACAGAGGCAGAAACAGTGGGGTAGAAATGGGTAGAAACAGAGGGGTGGAAACAGTGGGGTGGTAACAGGGCTAGAATTAGAGGTGGGGAAACAGTTGGAATCAAAGGGGTGGAAAGAGAGGGTAGAAACTGAGTGGAGGAAACAGATATAGAAACACAGGGGTGGAAACATAGGTGGGGAAATAGAGGTGGAGAAACAGAGGGGTAGCAGCAGTGCAGGTATAAACCGAGGTGGGGAAACAGGAATGGAAATGGGGGTGGAAACAGGTGTGGAAATGGAGGGATGGAAACAGGGGTAGAAAGAGAGGGATAGAAACTGGTGTGGAAACAGGAGTAGAATCAGTGGAGAGGAAACAGAGATGGGGAATGAGGTGTTGAAACAGATGGGTGGAAAGTAAAGGGTTGAAACAAAGGTGGGGAAACAGAGGATTGGAAACAGGTGTGAAAACAAAGGGGTATAAAAGGTGAGGAAGAAACAGGTGTAGAAAAAGAAGGGTAAAACATAAGTGGGGAAACAGCGGGATGGAAACGGGGTGCAGAAACAGTGGAGGGGAAACAGAGGTGTTGAATCAGAGGGGTGGAAAGACAAGGGTAGAAAGAGGTGCGGAAACAGGATTGGAAACAGAATTGTGGAAACAAAGGGATATAAAAAAAGAGGAGGAAACAGCTGTAGAAGCAGAAGGGTAAAAACATAAGTGGGGAATCAGAGATGGTAATGGAGGAGTAGAAACAGAGGAGTAGAAACAGGTGTGGAAATTTAGGTTGAAACAGGTGTGGAAACAGATGGCTGTAAAGAGAGGAGGAGAACCAGAGGTATGGAAACAGAGTTGTTGAAACAGAGGGGTAGAAACAGAGGGGTGTGTTAGAGATGTGGAAACAGAGGGGTGGAATCACGGGGTGGAAGCAGAGTTGAGGAAACAGAGGGTTGGAAAAAGAGAGGTGGAAACAAAGGGGTAGAATCAGAGGGGGAGAAAGATGTGAGGAAAGAGGCGATTGGAAATAAAGGTGTGGAAAACGAGGTGTTGAAACATAGGGGTGGAAACAAAGGGGTGGAAAGAGTGTGGTGGAAACGGAGGATTAGAATCATAGGTGGGGAAACAGAGGGGTGGAAACTCAGGTGTGGAAAAATAGGAGTGGAAAAAGGTGGGTAAAAACAGAAGGGTAGAACAGAGGGGTGGAAACAGAGGGGCGTAATAAATGGGCCGGAAATAGAGGGGTGGAAACAAAGGGGTGGAAAGAGTGTGGTGGAAACAGAGGACTAGAACCATAGGTGGGGAAACAGAGGGGTGGAAACAGATGGGTGGAATGAATGGATAGAAAAAGAAGGGAGAAAACATAGGTGTGGAAACAGAGGGGTGGAAACAGAGGGGGAGAAACTAAGGTGTTGAAACAGAGGTGTGGAAACAGAGGGCAGGAAACAGATGGCTGTAAAGAGAGTAGGAGAACCAGAGGTGTGGAAACAGAGGGATGTGTCAGAGATGTGGAAACAGAGAGGTGGAAACACAGGGGTGGAATCAGAGTTGTAGAAACAGAGGGTTGGAAACAAAGAGGTGGAAACAGAGGGATGGATGCAGATGGGTATAACAGAGGGGTGAAACATACGTGTAGAAACAGAGGGGAAACAAAGGTGTGTTAACAGTGTTGTAAACAAAGGTATGGACATAGAGGGGTGGAAACTCAGGTGTGCAAAAAGAGGAGTGGAAAAAGAGGGGTGAAAACAATGGGGTAGAACAGAGGGGTGGTGACGGAGTGGTGTAATGAATGGGGTGGAAATAGAGGGTTGGAAACAGAGGGGTGGAAATTAACATGTGGAAACACAGGTGTGGAAACAGAGATGTGGAAAAAAGGGGTGGAAACAGAGGGGTGGGTGGAAAGAGTGGGGTGGAAACAGAGGACTAGAATCATAGGTGGGGAAACAGAAGAGTGGAAACAGAGGGGAGTAAAGAGTGGGTAGAATAGGAGGGGAGGAAATATCGATGTGGAAACTGAGGAGTGGAAACAAGGGGTAGAAACAGAGGGGTAGAAATATAGGTGGAAAAAGAAGTGTGGAAACAAATGTGTAGAAACAGATGATTGGAAACAGAGGGGTTGAAACAGACATTTGAAAATATCTGGGTGGAATCAAAGGGCTGCAAAAAGTGGAATTCAAACAGAGGTGTGGAAAAAGAGGGGTGGAAACTGAGGTGTGGATACAGAAGTGTGGAAACTGACGTGTTGAAACAGAAGTGTGGAAACAGAGGTGTGGAAACAGAGGGTTGTAAACAATGGGGTGGAAGCAGAGGGGTGGAAACTGAGTGTAGAAACAGGTGTGGAAACAGAGGGGTGGAAACTGATGTGTTGAAACAGAATTTGGAAACAGAGGGTTGGAAACAGAGGGGTGGACACAGTGGGGTGTAAACAAAGAAATAGAATAATAGGTGGGGAATCAGAAGGGTGGAAACAGACGGGTGGAAAGAGAGGTGGAGAAACAGAGGATTGAAAACAGATGGGTAGAACAGGAATGGAAACAGAAGGGTGGAAATAGTGGTGTTAAAATAGAAGAGAGGAAACTGAGGGGGTGAAACGGAGCAGTTAAAACAGAGGGGTGGAAACAGAAGGGTGAAAACAGATGTGTAGGTACAGAGGTGGGGAAACAGAGGATTGGAAACAGAGGGATGGAAACAGAAAGATGGAAAAAGAGGGATGGAATTAGAGCAGTAGAAAGAGAAGGATGGAAACAGATGTTTGGAACCAGAGGGCTGGAAACAGGGGTGGAAACTGAAGAGTTGAAACAGAGGTGTGGTAGAGAGGGGCGGAAAGAGAGAGGCAGAAATAGAGGGGTAGAAACAGAGGTGGAGAAACGGAGGTGTTGAAACAGAGGGGTGGAAACAGATGTGGAAACAGAGGGAAAGAATCAGATGGTAAAATCAGTACAGGGAAATCAGAGTTGGAGAAAAATAGGAATGGATTCAGAGGGCTGCAAAAAGAGGAGTTGGAACAGAGGGTTAGAAACTGAGGAGTAGAAACAGATGGATAGAAACAGAGGTGGGGAAATACAGAATAGGAAATAGAGGGGTGTAAGGAGAGGCGTAGAACAAGGGTGGAAACAGAGGTGTGGAAACAGAGGGGTGAAATCTGTAATGTGGATACAGAGTTGTGGAAACAGAGGGGTGGAAACTGACGTTTTGAAACAGAAGTATGGAAACAGAGGTGTAGAAACAGCAGGTTGTAAACAATGGGGTGGAAACAGAGGGGTGGAAACTGACGTGTGGAAACAGAGGTGTGGAGACAAAGCGGTGGAAACTGAGGTGTTGAAACAGAAGTGTGGAAACAGAGGGGTGTAAACAATGGGGTTGAAACAGAGGGGTGGAAACTGATGTGTGGAAACAGAGGAGTGGAAACAGAGGGTAGAAACTGACGTGTTGAAACAGAGGGGTGGAAACAGAGGAATAGAATCAGAGGTGGGGAATCAGAAGCATGGAAAAAGATGGGTGGAAAGAGCGGGTAGAAAATGAAGGGTTGAACCATCATTGTGGATACTGAGGAGTTGCAACAGAGGGGTAGAACCAGATGGATAGAAACAGAGGTGGGGAAACACAGGATTGGAAACAGAGGGGTAGAACAGGGGTAGAAACAGAAGGGTGGAATTAGAGGTGTTGAAATAGAAGAGAAGAAACAGAGGGGTTGAAACAGAATGGTTAAAACAGAGGGATGGAAACAGAGGGGTGTAAACAGAGGAATAGAATCAGAGGTGTGGAAAACGAGATGTGGAAACATAGGGGGGGGGGAAACAGAGGGGTCGAAACAAAGGGGTGGATCAGAGGGGTTGAAAGAGTGGGTTGGAAACAGTGGACTAGCATCATAGGTGGGGAAACAGAAGAATAGAAACAGATGGGAGGAAAGAGTGGGTAGAATATGAGAGGAGGAAACATAGATGTGGAAACCAAGGAGTGGAAACAAGGGATAGAAACAGAGGGTTGAAATATAGGTGGAGAAACAGAGTAGTGGAAAAAGAGATGTGGAAACAAATGTGTAGAAACAGATGATTGGAAACAGAGGGGTGCAAACAGAGGGATTGAAAGAGATATTTGAAAATATCTGGGAGGAATCAAAGGGCTGCAAAAGTGGAGTTCAAACAGAGGTGTGGAAAAAGAGGGGTGGAAACTGAGCTGTGGATACAGAAGTGTGGAAAGAGAGGGTTGGAGACAGTTGGCTGGAAATAGAGGGGTGGAAACAGGTATGGAAAAAGAGGATTGGAAAAATAGAGGGTAAACAGAGTGGTAGAACAGAGGGGTGTAAAAATGGGGTGGAAATAGAGGGGTGGAAACAAAGGGGTGGAAACAGGGGTGGAAAGAGTTGGTTGGAAATAGAGGAAAATAATCATAGGTGATTAAACCGAGGGGTAGAAACAGAGGGTAAATTCAGTACAGGGGAATCAGAGGTGGAGAAACACAGGAATGGAAACAGAGGGCTGCAAAAAGAGGAGTAGAAACAGAGGTGTTGAAACAGAGGTGTGGAAACAGAGGGGTGAAATCTGAAATGTGGATACAGAGTTGTGGAAACCGATGGTTGGAAACAGAGGGGTGGAAACTGATGTATTGAAACAGGAGTGTGGAAACAGAGGTGTGGAAACAGAGAGTTGTAAACAATGGGTTGGAAACAGAGGTGTGGAAATTGACATGTGGAAACAAAGGGTGGAACCTGAGGTGTTGAAACAGAAGTGTGGAAACAGTGGGGTTAAACAGAGGAATAGAATCACAGGTGGGGAATCAGAAGGATGGAAACAAACGGGTGGAAAGAGCGGATAGAAAGTGGGGGAGGAACCCTCGTTGGTGAAACCGAGGAGTGGAAACAGAGGGGTCGAAACTGAGGGGTAGAAACAGATGGATAGAAACAGAGGTGGGGAAACACAGGATTGGAAACAGAGGGATAGAACGGGTTGGAAACAGAAGGGGGGAAATAGAGGTGTTGAAATAGAAGCGAGGAAACTAAGGGGGTGAAACCGAACGGTAAATACAGAGGTGTGGAAACAGAGGGATGGAAACAGAAGGGTGGAAACAGATGTGTAGGAACAGAGGTGGGGAAACAGAGGATTGGAAACAGAGGGATGTAAAAGAGGGATGGAAATAGAGTGGTAGAAACAGAGGGATGTAAACACAGGTTTGGAAACAGAGGGCTGGAAACGGGTGGAAACTGAAGAGTTGAAACAGAGGTGTGGAGAGAGAGGGGTGGAGAGTGGCAGAAATACAGGGGTAGAAACAGAGGTGAAGAAACGGTGGTGTTGAAACAGAGTGATGGAAACAGATGTGGAAACAGAAGGGTGGAATCAGAGGGGTGGAAACAGAAAGGTGGAAACAGTAGAGTGGAAGCAGCGGGCTAGAATCATAGGTAGTAAAACAGATGGGTGAAAACAGACAGGTGGAAACAGATGGCTGTAAAGAGAGGAGGAGAACCAGAGGTGTGTAAACAGAGTTGTGGAAACAGAGGGGTGGAAACAGAGGGGTGGAATCAGAGGGGGAGAAACAAATTTGGGGAAACAGACGATTGGAAAAAGAGGTGTGGAAAACGAGTTGTGGAAACATAGGGGTGGAAACAGAGGGATAGAAGCAGAGGTGTAGAAACAAGGGTGGAAACAGAGGGGTGGAAACAGATGGAAGGAAATAGAGGGATGGAAACTCAGGTGTGGAAAAAGAAGAGTGGAAAAAGAGGGGTGAAAGCAGGGGTAGAACAGAGGTGTGGAAACCAAGGGGTAGAAACTGAGGGTTAGAAACAGAAGGATAGAAACAGAGGTGGGGAAACACAGGATAGGAAACAGAGGGATGAAAACAGAATGGTGAAATCTGTAGTGTGGATACAGAGTAGTGGAAACACAGGGGTGGAAACAGAGGGTTGCAAACTGACGTGTTGAAACAGAAGTGTGGAAACAGAGGGGTGGAATCAGAGGGTTAGAAACAGAGAGGTAGAAACAGTTGAGGGGAAACAGGTGGAGAAACAGAGGGGTGGACACAGAGAGGTAAAACAGGTTGGTTAAAACAGAGGTGGGGAAACAGGTGGGTGGAATCAGAGGGGTGAAAACAGATGGGTGGAAACAGGGGTGGAAACATAGGGGTAGAAACAAAGTCATGGAAACAGAGGAGTAGAAACAGTGCAGGGGAAACAGAGGTGGGGAAACTGAGGATTGGAAACAAGGGTCTGGAAACAGACAGCTAGAAACAGAGGGGTAAAAGCAGAGGTGGAGAAACAGAGGTGGGAAAACAGGTGGAAACCCAGGGGAGGAAACAGAGGTTTGGAAATAGAGGTAGAAACAGTGCAGGGGAAACAGGTGGGTGAAATCAGAGGGGTGAAAACAGACAGGTGGAAACAGGAGTGAAATCAGAGGATTGGAAACATAGGGGAAGAAACAAAGTCATGGAAACAGAAGAATAGAAACAGTGCAGGGGAAACAGAGGATTGGAACAGAGGGGTGGAAACAGAGGGGTAGAGACAGAGTTGTGCAAACAGAGGGGTAGAAACCCTGGAGTTTAAAAAGAGGCGGGGAAACAGAGGTGGAAACAGAATGGTAGATTCACATGGATAGAAACAGAGGTGGGGACACACAGGACTGGAAACAAGAGTGGTGGATACAAAGAGTTTTAAACAAAGGTGTAGAAACAGAGGTGGTGAAACAGAGGATTGGAAATAGAGGGGTAGAATCTGAGGGTTGGAAACAGAGAGGTAGAAACAGTGGTGGGGAAACAGGTGGAGAAACAGAGGGGTGGAAATAGAGGTTTGGAAACTAAGGGGGAGAAACAGAGGTGGGGACATGCAGGACTCAAAACAGAGGAATGGAAATAAAGTGGTGGAAACAGAGGTCGGGAAACAGAGGTGTGGAAAGAGGGGGGTGGAAACAAATATGTAGAAATAGAGATGGTGAAACAGAGGATTGGAAACAGAGGGGTGGAAACAGGTGTAGAAACCAATGTTGGGTAATATCTGTGTGGAATCAGAGGGCTGCAAACAGCGGAATGAAAACAGAGGGGTAGAAATATGGGTGTGGAAACAGAGAGGTGGAAATTGTGAGGAAACAGAGTGGTGGAAAGAGTGCAGTGGAAACAGTGGACTAGAATCAGAGGTGGAGAAACAGAGGGGTGGAAAGAGAGTGTAGAAAATGAGTTGAGGAAAGAGATGTGTAGAAACAGAGGCATGGAATCAGAGGCGTGGAAACAGAGGGGTAGGCACAGTGTAGGGGAAACAGAAGTATGGAAATATGGTGGTGGAAACAGAGGGGTAGAAACAGATGTGTAAAAACAGAGGGGTGGAAACAGAAGGGTATAAAAAGAGAGGAGGAAAGTGGTGTAGAAACAGAAGGGTAGAAACGTGAGGAAACAGAGGGGTAGAATTAGAGGGGTAGAAACAGAGGTGGTGAAAGAGTCAATGGAAACAGAGGTGTGAATCAGAGAGGTAGAAACAGAGGGGTTGAAAAAGAGCTGGGGAAACAGATGGGTGGAATCAGAGAGGTGGAAAGCGGGGTGGAAAGAGAGGAGAAGAAACAGTGCAGGGGAAACAGAGATGGGGAAACAGAGGATTGGAAAAAGGTGGCTGGAAACAGAGGGATGGAAACAGTGGTGGGGTAACAGACATTTGGAAACACAGGTTTGGAAAAAGAGGTGTGGAAACAGAGGGAGAAACAGAGAGGTTGAAACAAAGGTGGGGAAACAGGTCGTTGGAATCAGAGGGGTGAAAACAGAGGGGTGGAAACAGAGGGGTAGAAACAGTGCAGGGGAAACAGAGGTGGGGAAACTGAGGGTTGGAAGCAGGGAGGTGGAAACAGATGGCTATAAACAGAAAGGTAAAAGCAAGGTGGAGAAACAGAGGTACGAAAACAGAGGTGGAAACACAGGAGTGGAAACGGAGGTTTGAAAATTGAGGGGGACAAATAGAGGGGCGGAAATGCAGGGATGGAAACAGAGGAGTAGAAACATTGCAGGGAAAACCGAGGTGGGGAAACAGAGGATTGGAAACAAGGGGCTGAAAACAGAGGGGTAAATTCAAAGGGGTAGAAACAGAGGAGGGAAAACAGGCAATTGGAAACACAGGAGTGGAAAAAGAGGTGTGGAAATTGATTGGGATAAAGAGAGTGGTTGAAACAGAGCTGGGGAAACAGAGGGGTGGAACCAAAGGGGTATAAAAAGAGAGGAGGAAACATAGGTGTCGAAACAGAAGGGTAGAAACATAAGTGGGGAAACAGTGGAGGGGAAACAGAGGTGGGGAAACAGAGGGGTAGAGGGTAGGAACCTCCAATCAGTTGAGGTTCATTACTTTTCTCCTTCACTACAGCACTGATCTCTCTCCAACTTTTGATTGAACATTGGCTGACTTAGGCATGTCTCTCACTGACACTTTGACAAATCTCCTTCAGTACCAAAGAATTTCTCAGCCTTGGTTTACTTATAGTATTTTTCAATCAGGCCAGTTCTCTATTACTTCCCCAAAATATTTAGATTAGTATTACTTCTACTACTATTCATATCATTGAGATTTTCATGAACACTGTAATTACAAATTTAATTATTAATTACAGAATAGATTTTTTATGTAAATATAACTTACATCATAATTTCAGAATGTTATGTATGGGATGAGAATACCTGTAATTTGCTACAAAACCAAATCTGGAGTAGTAAGAAACAGGAAAGCTTTACTCCCAGATGAGTTCAATGCCTTCTACACCCAATTTGACCACCAGAACAAGGAAAAACCATTGTGCACTCCCATGTCTCCTGAGAATCCACTCCTGTCCATATCCAAGGAATGTGCGTGTGCTTTCTCCAGGACAGTGAATCCCAGGAAAGGATGCAGTCCACACAGAGTACCCAGCTGAGTACTGAAAATATGTGCTGACCAATTGGCCAATATTTTCATGGATAACTTCAACATTTGATTCCAACAGATTGTGATACCCATCGGCTTCAAATAGGCTTCGATTATACCAGTGTCCAAGAAAAGTGAGGTAAGCTGCCTAAATGACTTCCGACCAGTGGCAATCAGATCCAAGTGTTTTGAGAGGCTGGAGTTGGAGCATCTCGGCTCCTGTCTGAGTGGCGACATTCCAATTTGTCTACCGCAACAGTAGGAGATGTCATCTCACTGGCTCAACACAACATCCTGGAGCACTTTGACAGCAAAGCTGCATACATCAGGATGCTCTTTATTCTTTCTATAGAAACTCTTGAAATTTCCTTACATATTTATTTAATTCTTAAAAAAACTTTTGAGGTAATAACGTAGGGAGGGCTTGAAAAAAGTATTTTACTCTTGGGAATATATTGATCTTTATGCAGTTAACCCTTGCTACTAATGTTATAGGTAAAATCATCCATTTTAAATAATCTTCAACCATTTTAAGTAATGGCAAATAGTTCAATTTATATAAATTTTTACAATTATTTTCTACACAAATCCCAAGATATTTTATCTAATTTTTGACCATTTAAATTGAATATTTCTTTTACAATAAGTAAACAGAAGGGTAGAAACATAAGTGGGGAAACAGTGGAGGGGAAACAGAGGTGGGGAAACAGAGGGGTAGAGGGTGGGAACCTCCAATCATTTGAGGTTCATTACTTTTCTCCTTCACTACAGCACTGATCTCTCTCCAATCTTACCTTATTCTTCCAATTTAAAATATAATTTTTGCATAGAAGTCTCAGGTTCTGTCAAGTATATTAGAACATCATCTGCAAATAAACTAATTTTATGATCTTCTTGACCAATCTTGAATCCCTTAATTTCCAAATCACTCCTAAATGCTTCAGCTAATATAAAAAAAGCTAGAGTTAAGGCATGTCCTTGTCTACTGGATCTCATCAATTAAAATGGGGCAGATATTTGTCTATTAGTCACTACTTCAGCTTTAGGATCATTATATAATGCCTTAATCCAATTTATAAAAGTGTGACCAAATCCAAATTTATCCAAAACCTTGAACAAAAAATCCCACTCCAATCTATCAAACACTTCTTCTGCATCTAAAGGCACTGCAACACTCAAATCTTTTTTTTTGTTTTAAGTGTATAATACTAATTAGTTTTGCCACATTGTCCACTGATTGTAAAAACCTGGATTAATGTGGAAATATGAATTGCAAAGTCTACAGCTTCCTAACTTTAAGAATTGTTATCAAGTGGCTAAAACATCTTATTTTTGAAGGGGCATGAGTTGAAATAGAGTTGGATAAAATAGGAAAAAATTTGCAGAAGAATTTATATACAATTGGGATTCACAATTAATGGTTGGTGTTAAAGAAACACCATTGTTGAAACAAGATAGATGACATAATTGGATGAAAGGAAGTATATCGCCGAAGATGCCTCTGATTCAAAATCATATGGGACCTTTTTCAAATGATAATCAATTTTTAAATACTTGGTTTCGTAAAGGCATTAAAATATTGAAGATTGTTATGAATAAATATGGAATACCTAATAACACTCCTTTTTTTATTTTCAAGTAAGTGGTTAATTGAGGGATAAACTAGGATATGGGAGAGAAGAGAGGGATTATAATCATCATGTAATGATTGAAACTCTTAAATTTAAATTCTCATTATTTTCTATAATTGTTTATTACATGTATGTAAAAAATTCAAATAAAATATTCCAAAAAAAAGGATGATCTTTATTGACAGCAGTTCCACATTCAACACCAACATTCCCTCAAAACTGAGCAGCAAACTCCAAGACCTGGGCCTCATTTTTCAACTGTGTAATTGGATCCTGGATTTTCTTACCTCCAATCCCCAGTATGAATTGGCAAGAACATCTATTCCACAATCTCCATCAATAAAGGACCACCACAGGACTGTGTTCTTAACCCCATGCTCTACTCACTTCATACCTATGACAATACAACAACACCATCACCTACAAATTTGGTGATTATACCATGGTAGTGGGTTGTATAGAAAGGGGCAATGAGTCAGCATGCAGGAGAGAGATTGAAATCTTGGGTTGAATGGTGCACCAACAACAACCTTGCACTCAATGTTACCAAAACTAAGGAGCTGATTGTTGACTTCAGGAAGGGAAAATCAGAGGTTATGGGGGATCACAGGTGGAGAGGGTGAGCAAATTTAAGTTTCTGGGCGTCATTATCTTGGAAAATCTTTCCAGGACCCAACACACAAATGGTATCATGAAGAAAGTATGTCTTTCTTTCTTTTTCAATCTTCTTATTAATCATAGGTAAACAATACATGAAGAGAATAGAAGTACACAATCAAGAAGGAAAAAAATATCACTATATGACAACATATGATATAACATATTACATTACACCACAATTAACAAATATGTTCTAAGAAAACCTGGCAAATTTCTTCAGATGAACATTGGAAAGTGTGCTGACTGGCTGCATCACTTCCTGGTGTGGGGACACCAATATCCCTGAGTGTAAAGTTTTGAGAAAGCTTGTGGACACAGCCCAGTTCATCACTGGCGAAACCCTCCTCACCATCAAGAACATTTACAGTGAACACTGCTGACAGATAGCAGCAGCAATCATCAAGAAGGATCCACACCACCCAGCACACACTCTGTTCTCGCTGGTGCCATCAGGAAAGAAGCATAGACACCACAAGATTTGACCCACCAGATTCAGAAAGACTTGCTACTCCTCCACCATCGGACTCCTAAAGAACAAACTCACTCAGAAACTCAATTAAAGGACTCTTTGTGCTTCATTTATTGCTGAATATTTACTTTTTTCTGCACTTGCACAGTCAGTTTGCTTACATTTCATTTTGTATTTAATTTTATGTCTTTTGTCTACAAATCTTTTTCTTGAACATGGGTTATTCTACCCTTAAGTAAAATTTCTGCCTGGCCAGCAGTCATGCTGAGCACTAGTGGACCTCAGGTCTGTGCGCTGAGCCCACTTCTATCCATGCTACTGACCCATGACTGCATTGCCAGATCTCGTGAAATTGTGCGAGAGAGACAAACTGAGTCTCAACATGGACAAGATGAAGGAGATGATTGTGGTCTTCAGGAGGACCGGAAATGACCACCCTCACTATGCATCAACAACTACGTAGTAGAGATTGGAGAGCACCAAGTTCCTTGGAGTTAACTAGTGACCTAGCATCTCCTCACTTGTCAGGAAGGCACAACAGTGATGGCACATCCTGAGAAGACAGAAGTGGGCCACGCTACTGCTTCAATCTATAGGAGCTCTGTCAAGAGTGTCCTGGCTAGCTGCATCACAGTGTCGTATAGTCACTCCTAAGAAATGGATTGGAGGTCAATCAGCAGGACCATAAGAGAGCAGAGAGGATCATTATCTGAAGAGGGCACACAAAATCATTGAGGGCCCTTCCACCCTGCACACAGCACCTTTCAGCTGTTCCTGTTAGGGAAGAGATACAGGAGTATCCGAACCAGCACCATCAGGCTGAGGACAGCGTTTTCCCATGGGCAGTGAGAATCCTGAATAACCAAAGGAACTGCTCACACTAACCATACGAGACTCTTATATGTACAAAACAATATTTATTTATATTGATGAAATACTTGTCCTGCATATGTATTGTTTGTCTATAAGTGCGTTATCTGTATCTGGTTATGTGCCTAGTAGTGTGCACGCTACCGTGAAGTGCGGAAAGAATGATACACACCCAATAAGTTGGAGTCAAAGACTGATCTATTGCACTGGCCACTCTGCTTATATTCTCTCCCTGCTGCAGATATCACAGCAGTGCCTGCCTCCAATTGGTCAGCGTTCCCGCCATTGCTCACTGTTAACCACCATGCAGGTGGCCTCCATGGGGTCTGCACTGTCACCACATTCATCAGCCATCTTGTGTTCCAGTTAGTGGACCACTACAGTCTACATGTTTTTGCACTGTTTCATTGGGTTGTACTTGTACAATATGATGACAATAAACTTGACTTGAGAATCTCAGGGTTGTATAGCGATGTCACGTATGTATTCTGGCAATAAATTTGAACTTGAACTTAACGTTTACTTTTATATCTGTAAATGAAAGTATTTCACTCGTAGTCTCCCAGTGACTCCCTGGATAGACAACATCATGTGAAGGCACAGCATTGATTCATCATGGGTGTTAACAAGAAAGCTGGTACCCATGGATCTTTGATGATGCTGGTCCAGGTGATTTTCCAGAATATTGGATGTTAAGCCCATTAATGTCAAACATAACTTTTATTTCACATTTTTATTACAGCAGTATAAAACATTAGAAAGAAAGACTGCAGAAGCTGGAATAGAGCACACAATTTCAAAATAAAAGACCGTGCTTTTAAAAAGCAGGTGAACTTAAAGTGGAACAAATGTGTGCATATTTCTGGATGCAGAAGGGACTGGTGGTGGGATGGCGGATGTGAGACTCACAGTATTTCTTAGCTTCCCAACCTCCATGATTCTACTGATCTTTGCACCATGTCATAGTGTTCTGCTCATTGGTGAATTTGGACAGACATTCATACTGCATAATAAAAAGAAGACATCACCTTCTTTTCCTTAAGCTCATGTAGATTGGACTGTATGTTTCCCTGCAATGCCCTCTATCCTTGCCTAAACCTCTCTTGCAACCTTCTGCAGGGAGTACCTTGCTTGAGACATGGAGACCAGAATGGTTTCCATGCATAAAGAGGTTGGTTCCAGTGAGCACTGTTCTTTACCAACCTCTAACCCCTGGGATTTGCTCCTCACTTGCATCATTGCTGCATTCATACATGCAGTTGTAAAATTCTCTGTACTTGGAAGAGTTTTACTTGCACTGCAATGTGATCCTTAACGAGATGGTAGCAGACAACACATCTGCAGCGCTATAAGTTGATCAATGAAAGAACTTGTGTTCCATGGGTCAGGAATTCTGTGTGAAATAGACAAGGTCAATTTAAGTATTAAGTTGCATGAGGGAACTTTGACAGTACTGTCCTGTGGACCTTGTGATAAAAATTTGCACTCTTGATGACTTCCATAAATAGCATTGATCCCCAATGTCAATTTTCCTTCCAAAAATACTCAGCCAGTGAGTTCTATGATATTTAGGGATGGAATAGATCATGCCCAGCCCATTCCTGTGTCCGTGTGACCTTCACACATACAACCGTGATTCTAAGGGAAATGGTAATCAACCCACACCGAAGGACATTGGCAACTATGAACGGTTCTTTGGAGATCAAACCAATTGGTCCCCCTCTTTTGCTATGTTCCCAAACACTTTTCTCTGTTGCAGGAAAGGTTTGCCAATGCTGTTAGGAAGATTTTAAGTAATTTGGCTGGCATTAAGGTAGAAGAATGTAGCAAAGCAAAAGAGAAAAAAAATGAATTGGGAGAGAGAAATAGCACCAAAACAATAAATAGAAAATGTTTATTTCAGCCCAGACTATGAGAGAAGTAAAGGAGGTAAAAAGCAAAATGACCTTTCTCACAGTATCTCAGCACATGTAACAATAAACTTGACCTATTGAGAGGTTTACGATACTTGCATATAAACACAACGGTTGGTGAGCTGCAAGCACAATGAACCAAGTGGGATCATAATGTTAAGGGAATAATAAAGACTCAGGAATGGGTTCCTGGAGACTGACTTGGAAGCTGTGATTGGTCTTGGAAAAGAGGAGGTTGCAATGAGATCTGATAAAGGTTTTCAAAATCAGATGTCATTCCCATTTCCAGAGGGAAAAGAATTCTGCAGCATGGAAGAAAATAATTGACTAAAGAACCTCATATATGAGGTTATTTTTCCATATATCAAGTGGGAAGGGTCTGTATGATCTCCTGTTAGGAGTGGAGGCAGATGCAATGGTACATCACGGAGCTGAAGAAGCATGGTGGCTCAAATAAAACGTGGTTCAAAGGAGTGAGGGTAGGGAATGGGAATAGCTCTATTGCCCTTCACTCCTCACTCCCCCTCCCAACTCTCTCTAGCCCATCACTCTACCTCCCCACTCTTTCTATCTCCTCACTCTCCCTCACTCTACCTGATCACTCTCACTATACCACCCCACTCGATCCCTCATCACTCCACCTCTCCACTCCCCTGCTCTCTTTATCTCCTCACTCTCACTCCCTCCTAACCCTCACTCCTCACTTTACCTCTCCACTCCCCCTGCTCTCCCTTCTCATATTCATTCCTTCCTTATGTTCACTCCTTTCCCCTCTCCCTGCTCAGTCTCACCACCTCCTCACCCTCACCCTCACTCCTTACTCTACCTCCTCACTCTCACTTCTCACTCTTCCTCCCCTTCACATTCCTCACTCCTCATCAGCCTAATTCCCTTCTCACTCAATCCCTCCTCATCCTCACTCCCTCCCCACCCTCAATCCCCCATCATCACCCTCCCCACTCTCAATCCCTCCACACCCTCACTCCCTCCTCACTTTCACTCCCTTCTCACCCTTACTCCCATTCCCACCTCACTCTCACTCCCTCGTCTCAGTCCCATCTCACTCTTACTCCCTTCTCCCACCTCACTTTCAGTCCCACCTCACTCTCACTGCCACCGCCTGCTCTTGCTGAAATCAGCTAATTCAGCACAAGCTGATGATCTGCACTGGATACTCTCCTGTCCAGTGCCACACATCCCCACTGCAGGTGCAAACTCTGGAAGCAGGAAAGAGAATACCTCAATCCCAAAGGTAAAATTATCACCCAGAATGAGATTTTCACAGAATCTACAAAATAATTTTTTTTAATAGAGAGCCAATGAAGGAATATTTAAATGGCTTGTTCTAGTAGATGATGGCATATTTTGGTTTTCCTCTAGGTTGTCGCTGGCACCCTTCACGGGAAGTTCTCCATGTCATCTAGGCAGCAACACAACTGCCAAGAAATTGTTAACTCGTAGTTCTTACTGACATGCCCTGGAATGATTTTGACTGCTCTGAGCCAGGAATTGCTGTGGGTTAGCAGGCAGCTTTGGACATGGTTTGATACAAGGACATTCCCATTGTAGGAGAGCCTTCTCCTGGTGCTGAGTGTAGTCCAAAGGGTCGAAATCCATCCTTGGCTGTTGGTACTAAACAGATGCTTAGCATCAACCACCCACTGTACTCAACCTGATGGGATGGAAAGACTAGAGGAGGCAGGTAAACGCTTAGAGTGTCAGTCTTTTGGAACTGAAGGCTGATACAGACACAGATGATTGGACTCCAGGCACTCAGACCATCGACAAATAATGCCTCAATGGTCCTGGTGTCTCTGCTGCTTCCAGTTCAGTGATTATACAAATAAGGGGAAAATTTAGTTGGGACATGCCCTGTGTTTTAAATTTTAGCTTTTTATTTGATGCCTATATGAATAAATTCAACTTGAAATTCTCAGCAAAGTTCCTTCCATGAATAAAGTGTAAAAACAGATGAGTCCTTTCCAGTGAAGGTCCACCATGGTGACTTGTTTACATCACGAGAATAATATTTAGTAACCTGGAACTCTGCAGTGTATCCAGTTTTACAAGAGGAGTTCTCCCCTGATGCCCTCCCTCTGATCTGCCACTAGAAAGCTGGAGGACAGAACCACTGGCATCTAGGAAACCTTCCTCATGTGACCGAGCATCACTCCAACTCTCTCCTTCCCACTGGTCCGTCACCTCATCCCTCTGTCCTGGCATAGAACTCGCAGCACTGTCCGCACCAGCACCTGTTCAACACGGGTAAACTCCTTCAAAAACTATTTTGGAGAATGAGCGGAAAGTGACAGAGACCTTTGAGGAATGGCCACAAGGTGTGGGTTGAAAGTTCATTCTCCATGCAACCTGACCTTTCTGATCTTCCTCGGCCACTCTCCCAACTGCTATAAGCGCATATGACTTTGGAGCAGAATTCAGCCATTCAGCCATCAAATCTGCATTATCATTCAAATCATGGCTTATGCACTTTTCCACTCAACCCCATTTTACTACCTTCTCCCCATAACCTTTGACACCCTTACTAATCAAAAACCTACCAACCTCTGGTTTAAATCTACCTCCACAGCCATAGGTGGCAATGAATTCCACAGGTTCACCATCCTCTGACTGAAGATACTTCTCATCTCTGTTCTAAAGGGACATCCTTTTATTCTGAGGCTGTGCCCTTCGGTCAGACTCTCCCACTGCAGTGCATTGTGTTCCGGTACTGACATTCGTTTTCACTCTGTTAAATGTTGCATCTGCTTCATAACGTGTCTTGGTGTTTTGTAAAATCTCACGATCTAACTTTGGCATAAGGCTTGAACATTTCATTCATGTGATGGAATTTTGCCTCAGCCACAACACCTGTCTCAGCAATCTCTAAAGCCTTACTCTCACAACTCACTTTTTTCTTCCAGCCCTAATGTACTGCACATCCCTCACAGTGCCCAGCTATGTCCTCAGTAATTTAGACATCAGTTCTTAATTTCACTTCCAAACCTTTCCATTTCTCACCTACAATCATCCACTTTGAAACCTGAGCAGTTGCTGATTAATGTAGCTATGGCTTAAGGTCAATATTTCCCTGATTTAAAAAGAAAATCTCAGGGCTTTTGTTGCCTCTTTTACATCCTATTTGAACACTTTAAGTCAATAAAGTACTCTCTTAGCTGACACTTTTGAAAAATCTGTGAAACAAGGTCCCCTAAACAATGTCCTACAATCCACTTAAGAGCTGTTGATCAGTTGGGACACCGAGTATAATGCTCAGTGCCATTGGATATCATGTTCAGTGAAGAGAGTTGACAGTGCCTTTGTTTAAAGACTTAACCGAAAGTCAAGTTTGTTGTCATCTGATTGTACAAGTACAACCTGGAGAAACAGCATTCTCTGGTCCTTGGTGCAAAACACACAGACACACAACGAGACATAATACACTTACAAACAATACATATGCAGAAAAGGTATTTCATATGGACAAATTAATGAATAAATAAATATTGTTTTATGAATTTGAGTGTCTCAGATGGTGAGTGTGAGCAGTTCCTTTGGACATTCAGCCTTCTCACTGCTGGTGGGAAGAAGTTGTTCCTCAGCCTGGTGGTGCTGGCTCTGATCCTCCTGTATCTCTTCCCTGACGGGAGGAGCTGAAAGATGAGGTGTGCAGGGTGGAAGGGGTCCTCAATGATTTTGCACACCCTCTTCCAATAACAATCCTGGTGGATCATATCGATGTGGGGAGGGAGACTCCAGTGATCCTCTCTGCTACACTTATGGTCCTGTGCATTGACATCCAATCCATTTCTCTGCAGCAACTATACCACATTATGATGCAGCCGGCCAGGTCCCTGTCAATAGAGCCTCTACAGAAGAGTGACATAATGGAGACCAGTAAGTTTCCCACTTCAGACTTCCCAGGAAGTGCAGTTGCTGTTGCACCTTCCTGACAAGTGAGGAGATGTTGAGGGTCCACAGCTGATCGCCAGTTAAGTGAACTCCAAAAAGTTTGAATCTCTCCTCTCTATTACAGAGTTATTGATGTGTAGTGGAGGGTAGTCATTCCTGGTCCTCCTGAAGACTATGACCATCTCCTTCATCTTGTCCATGTTGAGACCCAGGTTGTTACTCTCGAACCATATCATGAGATTTTCCATCTCTTTTCTATAGTGCAACTCATCATTGTTGCTGATAAGGGCAGCTACTGTTGAGTCATCTGTAAACTTGATGACACTGTTGGAGCAGGTAGGTCAGTAGCATGAACAGGGGTGGGCCGAGCACACAGCCCTGAGATGTGCCCGTGCTCAGTATGACAGGCTCGACGTTTTGTTACTGACCCAGACAGGTTGTGGTATTTCCGTTAGAAAGTCCAGGATCCAGTTATGCAGTAGAGTGTTGAGTCCATGTGAGAACAGTGACTCCACCAAACTCTGGGGAATGATTGTATTAAATGCTGAACTGAAGTTAATGACCAGCAGCCTGGCAAATGAGGTGTCATTCTCCAGGTGGGTCAGAACAGAGTGAAGGGGCAAAGCTATAGCATAGTCTGTGATACAGTTTCTTCTATAGATGAATTGAAATGGGCCTAGTGTCTCTGGGAGATGTGCTTTGATGTGTTCCATCACCACATACTTGAAGCATTTCATAATGATGGAGGTCATTTTGGCCTGTTATTGACACACTCTTGGGTACTGGGATGGTGGAGGCTTTCCCTGTGGGAATGATGGACTGCTGCAGTGAGATGTTGAAAATGTCTGTGAAAACCTCCGTCAATTGGTCTGTGCCGTCCTTCAGCCTCAACCAGGTATATTGTCTGGTCCCACCGCTTTGTGTGGGTTCTCCCTGGATAGAGCTCTCCTTACTTTGGCTATGGGTATGCATCATGCTGGTTAGTCAATCTTGTTTACACAAAAGCCATGGAGTGTTTCACTTCTGCTAAAGGCACTGTATAAATGCACGTTATACAGTCAATCCCGTCCAAGCAACAAGAAAACTATTAACTGACAGGTGCGGCAATGCAGAGAGAGTGGAGGAAATTCAGGAGGTGCAGCCAGAACAGGCATAGCCATCTTGGGTGGTTCAATGACCCACTGGGAGCAGTCTAAGGGATGTTCTCAGTCTTAAAAGGGGCATCCACTATGACATAAATGTACTGCTGAGAATACATAGAGCAGCAGTGAGAAAAGATATATTAATGATATCCAGAATTGTATTAAATGCTACACATACACAGTAAATGCAATTGATAGGAAAAGAAAAGAAAATTGCAGTCACAAAGTCTGAAATATGGTCACAAAATTCAGGAAATATTCAACAGATCAAGCAGCATGTGGAATAAGAAACCAAGTTGATCTTTCATCAGATTTCACTGAATCACTGGTCAATTATAGGTCTCCTTGGCACCAATGTACAGGAAGCCTTCACTCCAGTTTTTGTATGAAACCGCACCTTGTCCACTTGCAGCTTTTCACCACATCGGGCTCTGCTGGCCCTCAAGAAATAACATAATTTTGCTGGGTGGGTGTGTTATGCAGATGTCCTCTTACACGCCAGGTTACCTATTTTTTTTAACCTAGTGGTGTGCTCTCCCCGAGTTCTTCAATGTTCATTTTTCTTCTTTGGGTTTGTATTGGAGGATTTAAACCATGCTTTTGCTTTAGATTTAAACCATGCTTTTGCTTTAGATTTAAACCATGCTTTTGCTTCTGCAAGGCTGAGAATCAGTAACCTGCTTTGAGACTCAGCAGACATAAGCTAAATTCGACCATGGGGCCCAGAGATACAGTTATCTGACAAAAAGACATCTGTGTACCAAGAACGTTTAATCTTCCTGCTTGTTAGTATATTGGTCAGACTGTCAGACAGCGACCTAACCTTGAAGCAAAATATGCCATTGTATTCAAAGTGATAAGCTAGAAAGTTGTGTTATTCGATAGTAGCCTAGGCATGCTAGCTTGCTCGCTTATCTTTCTTGCTGTGCTGGGAATAGGAGCTTGGGTAAGCAGTTTTTGGGTAATATAAGCCATGGTCCCACTGCTGAAGTTGGAGACTCTCCGAGAGGTGGCATCATCTCTCAGCAAGAAGAACTTCCAGAGTCCAGCCAACGTCCCGGTCAGGGGAGGTGGAGAAGCTGCTACCGGCGCCCCGACAACCTACTACAAGTGTGCAGTCGTTGCCTCGCCTCGGCAGTTGGGATCAGTCCAGGTGCTGATAAGTATAATTGGGAAGGGCTTGCATATTGTAGCTTGATATCAGCTTTAGAATTTGTAATAAAGATTTGTATAAACTGAAGTGCTCTCGGCATATGTGTCTATTTTCTTTTGGTAGCTCAAACACTGTGACCAATCTAAAACGAACAAAATGAGAGGAATAAGTTTACCCAGGACAGGGTTGTACTCCCTGGGTCTCACTGTAACAGGGAGCCACAACAATGCTCACAATAGACAAAAAGTTCCTGAGAGCAGCAGAGGCTCCATCAGCCAAACTACCTCCCGTAATGGTGGATGAAATGATGGCACATGTGAGAGGAATCTGTTGCAGGGTTTTTTTTTCTGAAATCTGATCATTGAATCTAAAGGCAGCTCTCTAGCTCGTTCTTAAAAACACTTCAAATCATGTAGGTTTTTTTTGAAAGACAAGTTGTCCACCAGGGCACCACTGCTCAATACAAGAGGGCATGGCTTTAAGGTAATGGGTGAGAAGTTCAAGGGAAATATTAGAGGAAGGTTTTTTACCCAGTGCGTGGAATGCACGACCTGGGTCAGTGGTACAATGGTGAATTTCAAGAGACTACTAGACAAGCCAATGGAGGAATTTAAAGTGAAGGGTTATGTGGGAGGCAGGGTAGTCACATTGTGAGCTGAAGGGCCTGTACTGTGCTGTACCCTTCCTTCTTTATTCTATCACTCGTCTCAAAAGGGAAGAACTCCACCAAGTCAGGAAGCTACAGCTCTCTATCCACCTTCAACTGTACTGCATAAGCCATGTCTGGGAATTAACAATGATATGCAATACAAATAATAAATATCTGGAAGGGAAGTCAATGCACGGATTTTACAGCCGATTGTATTGGGGACTGCTCTTTAAAATTAACTTTAGAGTCAGTGCAGCATCTGCCCGGGGCACTTATCTTTTTTTAATGCTCCGCCTCAGGTAGGTTTCTGCAATGGGCAGCTCCCTGGCACCCCATGCCAGAAACCCAAGTTCAGGTTGCTCCTTGCATCGTTTAGGACTGGAGTTAAGTTGGATATCTGCATCATGCGTGTGCAGCGACGCCCAGTGGTCAGAGCTGAGTAATGCAAGATGATGGGATGCGGTGGATTCTTCAGTCTCAATCTGGGCTCGCAGCTCCATCGATACATTGGTCAGAATTCGTTGCCGATCTCCCACTGTCCGAAAATTGTGACTATTTTCTCATCACCTAATGCTAAAGAGGATTTCTTTCCCAATGGTGCAGAACAATATTATCTTTATTGCATCTAGTAGTTGTATGTAAATACTGGGATGTAAATTCTAGATGTTTAGTGAACTAAATTTATCATTTGATGGAGCATGGAACGAGCTGCCATCGGAGTTTCAAGAATAGATTGGATAGATACATGGATGAGAAAGGTTGAATGGGGCCAGGTCAATGGGACCAGTGGAGTGGTGGTCAGCACAGACTAGGGGGCTGAATGGTCAGCTTTGGGTGCTGTAGTGTTCTATGAATTTATATACTAGATTATTAGTTCAAGTCTCTGGATTTCTAGCCCACTAATTTAACCACACTGTTAGTATTCTTTGGAATCTGGGATTATGTCTATAGCAAGTTCGTTATAACTTATCCTCAGCCAGCAGAGACCAAGGGAGATTTTTTCACCTAGCTGGCTATGACTCCATAGTGAATGTTGCTAATCTTTGTTTTATTTTAATTTGATCATTCACTGGCTCCAAAAATAAATAAATCGGGTTTTAGGATGAGAATGACACACAGATCAAGGTCATTCATACCTCGCTACAGCTGTTGGACCAGAATAGGATATGATTGAGTAAGGGATACCTAGGCATTTATATGAATGCATTGCATTCATGGTCAGGTCCAGCCAAGGGCAACATCAGGACATACCCAATGTAGCAGAAAAGTCTTACTTGTGCTTATAGTACAGAAATCATGGTCTTTCCTACAGATGTGTTTACAACCACTCTCCCCTGCATATCGATGTCTCCACTAAGGAAAGAGTAGAGCACAAACTTCCCTGGTATGTATATGACAGGTGACCAATCGTGAACCCCACATCACCTCCTCATTAGTCAGAAATAGCTTCTTCCAGTGATTGATGAACAGTATCCTGTAATCTTGGGTCTCTTATAAATTATTCAGAAATATTTATGCATATTTATTTGATATTTAAATGTATATTTGTGATTATGTACTGTGCACTGTGTATGTGCATGGTCTGGAAAGACACTGTTTCAACGGGTTGCATATGCGCAGTCAAATGATAATAAACTCGAACCAGGAGTTGTCTGCAATGAGTGGCAGCTCCCATTGTGTTTTTCTTTTTTCACACTGAATTTTTCAAAGGAGTCAGACATAACTGTTTCACTCCAGTGTTCATGCTCCACACACTATTTCCCTCACCCATTTTACATAATTTATCAACACATCTTTCCAGTCATTTCTCCCTCACTGGCCTCAACAATCTACCATGACCACTCCACGTGGTTTCATCTGAGACATTCAATCGAGAACTTCTCCGGTATTCCTAATTGGGGCTCTTGGCCATGGTCAATCCCCACCCATTGCAAGTTACTGTAAATACTAAACCACTTACAATTTTAAAGTCACCTATTTTTAAAAAATATACATTCAAAACCTGCTCACCTTGTTGAATCATTACTCCTCTTTATTTATAGTGCTTACTGACAGAGGTAAACATGAAGATAATTAGCAATGTTGACAGGACTGTATCAGGAATTTAAAAATCTGCTGGAAGAACTCTGTAGGTCAAGCAGCATTAACAGGAGAACAGTTGACATTTTTGGCTGTAACCTTTCATCAAGACTTGATGCTACATGACCTGCTGAGTTTCTGCAGCAGATTTTTTTTTGCTCCAGATTCCAATATCTGGGCTCTCAGGACTGTTTTCTCTTGTGGAAGATTCAATCTGGAGCTTGTTCTTTGCCAACAGCCGTGGTGATCACCATGTCCTCATTTATCTCTCCAACTCCACTGGCACATACCCCAGTCCCATCTAAACTCAATGATTCAGGTGGGCTGAAACTCCTTTTGCTTCCTCACCCAAAAAACTGGGTAATGGTGTCAAAGGAAAGGGTGTTTTGTGACAGGCTGAACAAGGAAAGGCAAAGTGAGGGATAATTGAACCAATGTGCCCTCCTCGCCCTGAGTTAACATTCATGTTACATAAATGTGCAAGAAAAGGGAAACTTGCCTCTCGTTCCTCAGCTCCTCTCTGAATCTTGTTGAAATTCCATCTACACCCTGATCCTCCTCCTTCAGGACTCCAAAATTCAGGGCAGCACATGATTAGATCATGGATCAAGGAAGAATACAGTTGCACAGATGCAAGCCTCAGGGGAGGAATTAATCCAAGAAAGCAACAGTTTCACAAGTCTCAATTTTAGTTCATTGACAAAGAGCAAGAGTCAAACAGAGTCTATGCAACTTCACAGGAGTTAGTCTGAACTGTCTTCCAAAGTCTTTCTCCTGTCATCATCCTTGTCTGTCCTCTGTTCAGCATTTTCCCCAACTAGGGATTGGATGGGTCCTCAGCTGGACAGATGATAAAGCACCCTGTATCTAACGCTGTACCTCACAATAGGAATTTGGAAGAGTAGGTCACATGGCCACCTTGAAGCAACGGCATCATATATGATCATTGCTGAACTTCAATTCCACATTGCTGCACTTCAATTCCATTTTCCTGCCTTACATCCAGATTCCCCTATTATTCAAACATCTATTGATTTGAATCTTCAGTGCATCCAGAGACTGGGCAGACACAGCACTGAGTTTTAATGAAATTCTCACAATTCACAAAGTCCTCGACTTGCATTGAATGGCTGATTCCTTTCAAGATTGAGCCATGATTTGAGACCATCCAACCAGAGAAGCTGCCTTTTTAAACCTACTCCATCAATTAATTCTGCAGGTTTCAATGGGATTACCTCTCAGTCTTCTAAAGAAGAGAGAAACAGTGCTACTTCACTGGAGCAACCTCTCACTACTGGAAGGATTGAGTGAAACCCCTTTGAAAAGGTGTCCATAACTACATGTTCCCTCATTCAAAAGGAAGAGCAGCCAAGGAGATAAAGGACCAGGGTAGAATGATTTGAGGGAAATCTAATTGAGAAAGATATTTTCCTTGTTGAATCCTGTTTGATTACATTCTCAAAACACTCAAGGATGCTTTGCAGGTTCTGAGGAAACAAACATCTAGAAAGCTTTACCCAATTCAAAAATAAGACCCAAAACAGTACAGGCAATAAAAATGAAAAAATTATCATTTCTCTTGTGCAAAATTGTAATATTCTCTTCATAAATTATTAGCAAATCTATAATAAACTTAGATAAACAAAAATAACAATTTTTTGTAAAGTTCCTGTACATGCAATTCTGGTCAAGTAACTGAAGTGGAATGAAATATCCCTTTTGCTTGTTATGGCTGCTGACAAGAGTAAGGATGAGGTAACAATATGTTTATAGATACAACTTCAATCATAGCTTCACTTTCCCTGATTGGATCTTTCTGAAGAGCTCTTCCTCCAATGGAACATATTTTTGTAGTTTTTGATCCAGGAGATAAAGCTTGTCTTTAATGACTCTTGGGTCAAAACCTTCCTTTCTCATCTCAGTCTTCTGGAATTTGTATGTCCCTGTGAATGTGAAAAAAAAACAGAACATTCAGTGCCAAGAATACTGATATTAACTGTCAGCTGTTGCTCAATGGAGATCTTTTCCATCTCTAAATCAGGAGGTCACAGGGTCAAGCTCCACTCCATGGTCACCACCTTGGTTTGGCACTTATTGAGGGAGCGCCGAATTGCTGGAGGAAACATCTTTCAGATGAGGTATTAAGTTTGTTTATATATGTTTTATTTCTCACACTGTGAACCATATCAACCAAAATACATATAAATGTTTCCCTCTTAAATATACACAGTTTCATTTTTTCCCTTTTATTCGGCCCTCCCTTCCCTCCCCCCTCCAAAACCAATAAACATTCAACATATACAATAAACCCATTAAACAATGTCATCACACATTGAAAATAAACAAGAAAATTGTGTCATCTACACACTGGATCAAGTCGTTTAGTCTTCTTATCATTTTAGGGGGTGGAGGTCTGAGGCAACCCCTCTCTGCTATGTTCCATGTACGGTTCCCAAATTTGTTCAAAAAATGTGACTTTATTTTTTAAATTGTATGTTATTTTTTCCAATAGAATACATTTATTCATTTCTACGTACTATTGCTGTATTCTCAGGCTCTCTTCCGACTTCCAAGTTGATATTATATATTTTTTTGCTACTGCTAAGGCTATCATAATCAATCTTTTTTGCGCTTTATCCAATTTGAGGCGTAATTCCTTATTTATATTACTTAGAAGATCTCTGGATTTTTTGGTGTTATTTTTTGTGATTTTATTTAATATCTGATTTAGATCTTCCCAAAACTTTTCCACTTTTGTACATGCCCAAATTGTATGTATTGTTGTTCCCATTTCCTTCTTACAGCGAAAACATCTATCTGATATTGTTGGATCCCATTCTTTTAATTTTTGAGGAGTGATATATAACTTGTGTAACCAATTATACTGTATCATGTGTAACCTTGTGTTTATTGTTAACTAATATGGTTACACCTCTAGCTTTTGAATTATATGATGCTGCTGGTACGTATCCTACCCAATCTCTCTTTAATTTTCCTGCACAAATGCTATATCTATTTTTTTCTTTTTTCAGGAAATTTAATAGCCTCTTCCTTTTAATTTGGTTTATTCTATTAATATTTATAGTCATATAGTTCAACGTGGCCATCTTATATCTTGTTTACACCTCTTTACTGCTTCGTCACCACCTCCATCCCCCTTTTTCCCATTTTCATTTCTATTTTCCCTTTTTAAACTCAATGTTTGACAACACATTTAAAACATAAAATACTCCAACAATTCCCACACCCAATATTACCTTAACCCCAAATGCCCCCACCACCCCCTCCTCTGAGTTACCTCTTATCCCTTACCGGGCAACACAACTTCCCTTTCCATTTGGATTGCGATCTTCCTCGCAAGCGTCAACTGATTTCACAGTGACAGTTATTCTCTCCCCCCCAAACCCCCAAGAAAACGCACTTTTAAAAAAACGCATATAACAAAGCTCTCCCTTTTTATCCCCCCTTCCTTCCTTCCCCTCTCTTTTCCCTCTTTAGTTCTTTACATATACATTGTTTTACATCTTTATATATACTTTATTATCTTTCTTCACTCTTGTCACATCTCTTCATCTCTCCTTCTATCCTGCAAACGCTCTGCGAATTCTTGTGCTTCCTCCAGATCCGAGAACAGTCTGTTTTGCTCCCCGAGTATAAATATTTTAAGCATGGCTGGATGTCTTAACATGAATTTATAACCTTTCTTCCATAGAATCGATTTTGCTGTATTAAACTCTTTCCTCTTCTTTAAGAGTTCAAAACTTATGTCTGGGTAAAAAAATATTTTTTGACCCTTATATTCCAATAGTTTATTATTTTCTCTAACTTTATTCCTTGCCCGCTCCAATATATTTTCTCTTGATGTATACCTCAAAAATTTTACTAAGATGGATCTTAGGTTTTGATGTGTCTGGTTTCGGAGCTAATGCTCTGTGTGCCCTTTCCATTTCCAATTCTTCCGGAATTTCTGTCATTCCCAGGACCTTTGGGATCCATCCTTTTATAAATTCCTTCATGTCTGTGCCTTCTTCACCCTCCTTCAGGCCCAATATTTTTGTGTTGTTTTGCCTACTATAATTTTCCAACATATCAATTTTCTGAGATAATAACTCTTGTGTCTCTTTAATTTTCCTCTTAAGTCATTTACTTCCATTTCCACAGCCATTTCTCATTCTTCCACATTTTCTACTCTTTTCCCTATTTCTGTCATGACCCATTCTAAACTTTGCATTTTATCTTCTGTTCTTTTCATTTTTCTTTTAATTGCACTAAATTCTAATGATAACCATTCTTTTAATGCTCTCAATTGTTCTTCAAAAAAGGCTTTATCTATATTCTGTCCATCTGTTTTACCTTCTATTTTTCTGTGAAGATCTTGGTCTTCTTCTTCCTCTTCTTCTGTGTCTGTACCTGTATTTGTGTCGTCTTCTTCGTACCTGTGTCTCTTCTGATTCTCCTGATGAGTTGCTTGTATCACTTTGTCGGGCCTCTGTGCTGGGCCTCTTGTTGTTGATCCTCCCCTCCTGGGCTGCTCATCTGTCAGGCCTCCTGCTGCTGCTCTTCTTGCTGTTCAGCCCATCAATTTTCTTCCTTTCCTGGTTCCTCACTCCCTCTCCTGCCGCCTTACTCATCTTCCAGTTGAGAGCCCTGGTGTCGGGCGTCCCTCAGCTGGTCACGCTGTGGTTGCCCGGTCCTCGGCTGATGTCGGTGTTTCCTTTTACCTTTGATTGCGCACTGCACACTTTTGTTTGGCTCAGAGAGCCATTTTTGCAGTCGGATGAAATATTAAGTTGAGGCTACATCTCCTTCTTTCTCAGTTGGACCCCAAATTCCTCTTCAAGGATGAGCTGGGAGCTCTTTGCGGTGTAATGGTCAACATTCATGTTGCAACCAATAACACTGAATGAAGTTTAGCAATCATCTCCCTTGCTTGCCGTTGCATTAAAAATGGAGTGAATGCAACAGTTCTTGGGAGGAGGAACACATTTCCCAACCATTCCCAAAGATTAAGGCTGTTTTCGGCCCACTGCATACCTGTCTTGCTCACAACTGGCAGCAACCGCAGGAACACAGGTCTTGCATACGGTGGTAAAGCCATTTTAAGGTCTGTGTAGAACTTCTCCAAGTCTATCCAGCCACTGGGCTCTGCTATGGCACCCATCCCTGCTTTACCTTCTGCACCTAAAGGGGTGTGGAAGAGAAGAGAGATGCAAGAGGCAAAGCGTCATCAGTGTTCCAGAGGGATCATATTATTTATGGGCTTGAACTACTGCCCTCATTGCAAATAAAGAAAAGATCGCAAGATCAATCACAGGGAGGGAATAAATAATGAGTAAACTGTCATTCATCATTTCATACAAATGTTCCTTTCATTTATTTGAGAATTTTTGCCTGTGATTCCGTATCCTGAAACCCAGTCCATGTGTTGATCATTCTCACAATCCAAACACTTGAATATGTAATTTTGTCTCAAACTCTGAGCAGTAGCTTCACCTTTTGGACAAGAAGTGAAACAGGACAAGACTGGCCTCCCATGTGTATCCATGCCAATACAAGAACAGGCACAAGCAGTTTTTCACAGTGAACTAAACAATATTGATCCTGCAAGTGATAGCAATAAAACAAATTGTGTAGACAATTGCATCAGTTAATTAACAGTATACCCAAGTTGTCAGCCTCGTTTCCCAGAGAGAAAAAAAATTAACTGAATTCCAATGAGAGAGGGAGCATGGGCAAGGAGTTTCACTGTTGTTTATTCTTCACCTGAAGAGAGCAAGCTCCACCTCTCACATTTGCAGCAATAAGGTTTGTGCAGGCACACGGCCATGCACAACTTGCCCTTGGTAGTGTTTATTTGCTCCAGTTCTGTGAGGCAGAGTCACTCCTGGTCCTTTCCCAGATCATTCTTCAACAACACCATGGTCTTGACCTGTAGCACTAACTCAGGCAGTGGATTCCACAGTCTTGTTCTATCATTGATATTTATTCATGTTGCCACATTTTGGATGCCCAGTCAAAGAACACAGTCTAAACTGATCCTGAGAAACAATTTACAGCTAGTGTAAAGACAGTCATTGGAGTGCGTCGCAAGGGCAAGTTGTGATGAGGAGGGGAATGGAAATTGAACCTATCCTCTTTCAGGTCATCAGATTATAATTATAGTCCATTAACCTTGTTGTAAACAGCTCCACTATATCTCGTTCCACTGAAAGCACAACATCTGCACAAGCATCAATCGTCAGTTCCATGGCCCCACTCCCTCTCCAACTAGTATCCCCTTGATGTTCCTTAGTTTCTTGATAGGTTTCTGAACTCTGATCAACAGTGGGAATGCAACCAAATTTTTTTTCCTTCTGCACTTCATGGCACCGAGACCAACACAAGGACTGCGATCAGTGTTGTAAATGAAATTAGTAAAGTTGGCACAGACTATTCTGAGACTATCCCGTGTCCAGCACTAGTTTCAATCATCTTTGTCATTTGAGCAAGGGACGAGACTACCATCCACAGCTCTGTTCCCACACAGTTTTTACAGAATATTTAAAAGCTTCATCTCAGTCTTCTCCATATTTTCGACAGGAATGTTATGCAGGTTCTGCACCTCGCCCATGTAATGTGTTGTTTCAGTCACCCTCATTCACACCCACTTATACAAACAAGTGGGGGGGTCCACAGGTGGCAGTCTGGAGTCTAAAAATGATGGTTTCTCTGCAGGGTTAGGGTTAGTTTCTGTGAAACCTTGACAAGGACAGGATGGGTTTAGAGGGATATGGGCTAAGTGCAGGCAGGTGGGACTAATGTGGGTATGACATTTTGGTTGGTGAAGGATCTGTTTCCATGCTGTATGACTCCAATTGTTAAACATGAGGTGGTGGTTCCACCTGAATTAAAGACATTGAAAGCTACTAGAGTCATGAAACCTCACACCCACAGATGAAACAATCTCTTACCTGGCACTTCCACTCCATAGACGACAACATCGGCCATGCTGAGATAGCGACTGAGAATTCCTTCAATCTCTGTCGTTGACACATTCTCACCTTTCCAACGGAAAGTGTCCCCGGTACGGTCCCGGAAATACATGTAACCATAGTCATCCATCACCAATACATCACCTGCTCGTGACAGGGATAGATTAAAGCATGTTAGGAGCTGGACTTTCATTTTCCCGCAATTTTTTAATCGAGCATTATCCCTTTTGCATTTGAAAGCTTCACTTGAATCTGTTTCCATTACCATATCTGGAAAAGCATTCTCACTCAAAGATAGAGGTGTACAACATGGCCAATGTTCAGCATCGTACCATGAAAACAGATCTTTTGGGAATTTTTGGAACTGGCTTAGATTCCACAAAACTTACCCACTCTATATTTCCTTGGTGTCTCACAAGTTTGGACTCTGTTTAAACCTGGATTGTAAAGGTGTTTCAAAAATCCTTTAGAACCTAAAGCTGAAGAATTTAAAAAAAAACTTTTTCATTCTTAAGATATTCCTGAGTGCCACATCTTGTAGCTTTGATTTGATTGACATGCCTCTAGTGATGAGTAAAGATTGATGGAACAGCCAGGTACCAAGTGGCAACTTGCTGGGTGTCATCATTCACTTCTAGGTTGACAAATCTGTTCCTGCATATCCAAAGTCACTCCTTTCCATCCACTCCTTACCAGAAAGATAGGCCATGTCTCCTTTCTTGAAGACATCGTACGCGATCTTTTTGGTTGTCGCCAAATCGTTCACATATCCGTCAAACCTCCGTAGGGGGTCGTTTTGGACTATACGCCCGACCAGTTGGCCTGGCTCACCTAGTCAGGAGAAAGCAGATAGTCAATGCACTGCAGCTAAATCTCCACAGTGTTTGGAATGTAATAGGATAAAGGTGGAGTGCATGTAGGCCACACATGCACCTTTCCTCAGGAGTTCCAGGGTGAAGACCTGCTGACAACAGATCACTAACCTGCTCTCAGCTAACAGCAGAGGTGATCCTCCTTTTTAAATGCAGATGACAATCACATTTTGACACGTTCACAAGATTGAAATGTTTTAATTTAGACGTATAACACAGTAACAGACCCTTCTGTCCTATGATCCCATCCTGCTCATATGTAAACGTGATCAATTAACCTACTAACCCTCCAGGTCTTTGGAATGTGGAAAGAAACCAGAGAACCTAAAAGAAACCCATGCAAACTTGGGGAGAAGGTACATTTTCCTTACATACTGTGCAGATTTGAACCTGGGCCACTGGCCATGTGACAGTGTTGCGCTAACTATTAGATTAGTAAAGTTTACTGGGATACCTGGTTGGCAAGGGATGCAGACACCATTGGAATCTCGAATCAGCTCCATTGTGTCCTCATCTACTTTAACCAATCGGATTGAGTAGACAAACGGCAGAATACGGCTATTAAATCCACAGGCACCAATCTACAAAGAAAAAAGTAAACTGATTAGCATTGAACTGCAGCTTGGGATTGTAACAGTTTGCAGACATGTACTTAATTCCAGCAAGTTCTCAAAGCTCTATCAGCACTCCGAAGTAACAAACCCTGGGCATCCTGCCCTATTATGCACACACCAAATGACTAAGTTTCTCAGCAATCTGTGCTTACAGAGATTTATCTTGTATCACATAACAAGTATCTCAGCTGGCACCAGTAATAAAAATAGTCGCACATTTACACAGCACCTTATCATTCTGTTGCAATGTTTGAAGACAATGTCCTACCCCGTTCAAATTACTGGAAAACTAGACCAGTGTTTGGCTAATGCTGGTTGCTTGAAGTATTTATTTACACCAATCCACATTTACTTCCTTCTTTTCACCCAGTGATCCATCCCAGACACTTGATTAAGAGTTGAATTGACAAACAAATAACACCTCGAATAGATACTGTGAAACATCCTCCATTAAAACAGGCATTATGCAAAAAGGAGAAATTTGCTCAGGAGTTAAATGAGTGCCTTAAACAGGAGGAAAACAGAGGTTGAAGGAGGGAATTTCAGGTTTAAAGGCTGACACAAGTGAAGGCACAGCTGCTGACAAAGGCATGAAGATAATGGGTAATAGACAACAGATCAGAGTTTTGAAACACAAGTGTACTCAAAGGAAATAACTTCAATAACTGCACTACATTAGGAAAGGTTTAAGAGGTGGAAGTATAGTTGTGCTAAGTTCAGGAGTGCATTGGTATTTCTTTACACACAAGTGGCAAAAGATGTTTGAAGCAGTTTTTGAAGTCTCATCATTTAAGATTGAGGAAAGGGGAAATGGGAAAAATAGTAGCCATAGGATATGGAACAAGTTCTCACAAACATCACAATAATAACCAACAAGTTGACGTTGGCAGAGGAATGAATGCAATGGAGAGAATAGGGTGTCTGGCACTATTCCCAGTGGAAGGAGCACAGGAAATTAGTAAGCAGGGAAGAGAGTATTTGTTTTTTGTTGGGGTATAGTGACAATGGGGGGGATATTCAGTTTATAACCAGCAAGGAGGAGCATTTTTTGTTTCAGATCGCAAGACTGCCACAGTGAGAGGGTACAGACAATGCATCCTTTAAGGCAATGTCATTGAGCTTTTGAAATAGGAAAAAATACAGAATTAAGAGTGCGATAAAAGGAACCAGTCTGATTTGTTTTCAACGAGTCAAAGCAAAAAAGCAAGTTGAGACCAAATGGGCTTTTGGTGTGCTGTAACAACTGATGGAGATGCAGTGGGCTGGAGCAAGCAGTGGATCAGGACCCAACAGTTCTTACGAAACAGAGTGAACCAGAAAACAATACAGCACAGAGGAAACAATTAATCTCCGTGACTTTCTCACATGGACAAGATGAGCTGACTTTAGACCCATGCACTATGTTGCAACTATTCATTCTGCTGATCATGCACAGTACCTTGTTGTCAAAGTTTCCCAGGCTGCAGTTGCATTCTGTGGCCCCGTAAAACTCAGCTATTTGTGGGATCTGGAAGCGGGAAGTGAAGTCCTCCCAGATGGATGGACGCAGGCCATTTCCCAGCGCCATGCGCACACAGTGCTCCTTCTCTACATAGCGCTGGGGCTGGCTCAGAAGATAGCGGCAAATCTCCCCAATGTACTGGACAATCTATGAAGCAAAGAGTCATCAAATCTTGAAGCTGAAGTAAATCTGAAATACAATAAAACCCCTAGTATTCGAAATTCAAGCAAACGGCAACCTCAAGCAACCAGAAAGAAAGTAAAATAAATAATTTTAAAAAGAATAAAATAATAGGTAAAAAAATATTCAAGTTTAAAATTGTAAAAGTAAATGATCTCTGAAGTTACAAATCAACCTTTGGTGAAGATGAGAGAAATATTCAGCGAGTGGAATACCTTGGTCACACTTTGCTTATAGCAGCTGTTTGAATGAAGTTGTGTGAAACAGCAATGGCATCGCCCAGGATAAAGAGACTGCTATTGAGCTGACTGTCTTAAAGTGTTTCCTTATCCCTGCTTAGTAAGAGTCACCCTGGTGAGAGGTTTTACCTGTAAACTTTGAGGGGGGGGGGGGGTAACTATCTACAATGTTTTTGTTTGTCTTTTGGGTGTTTCTGTGAAGGGGAACTTGCAGATGCAGCGATGGTTAAATATTTACAAAGAATGTGACTGAAAATATAGTAAAATGCTTTACAGTTTATATATTCATGCAAGTGAAGTTTGTTCAGTGTAAGTATAGTATTTTTCTCTTTTAAACTGTTTATTCTTAATTCCTGCGTATTAGTTAGGCATTGTAAGAAAGATGGCCCTTTTACACAGCCACTTCATTTCAGGATATTTGCAGCTTTATTACACTACACCTTCTGTGTAAAAGACGCAGACATGAAATTGGGGTGGGGGGGTGTCATTCCAGTCCCGGCTTTTTTTTATGGCAGCAGAGGTAGTAACAGTGCCAGAATACCATTTTTTGTAAAAGGGGTGATCCAGCATTCTAGCACCATGACAGGAAAGGATGTGTTTGTGTACATAGTTCTTTAGTGTATTTACGGGTAAGCATTTAAAACTTGGACAAAACATGCAAGTAGGACAACAGGAAAAATCTTTTTAATAATACCGCTGTCCTGCTCCCTCCTGGCAGCCTGCTGCTCTACTCTCTCCCGGGGATTTTGGTGGGGGGGGGGGGTGGAAAGAGAAGCAGAGTGGTGGGACTAGCACAGGGACTGACAGAGGGCTGCTGGGAGAGTCTTCTGACAGTCTGCATCTTGTGCTGTGAGCAAGCTGGTCTGTGGGTTTGTCTTCAGCTTGAACAGACTGAAGCCCACTGGCCATCCTTGGCTCCTCCATTTGGTGAAACAGTTATGGAAGCCTTGCAGAGGTTGGGATCACCCAGCTGCAAAATGTTAATGTGGCTGGCTCCAGCACCAACCCAGCAAGGTATCATTCCTAGTACATCACTGATTTGACATTAGGTCAGCCAGAATGAGCTGCAATTATACAGCAAAGGTAAAAGGCAGTGTCGATCTGGCTGACAGCGAGTAGTTCACTAGGGAGTACCTGACTGGCAGGCACTTGGCGGTTTAGCCCATCTCAAATGTCTATGAATGCTCCCATAAATGCAGAAATCTGAAAGGAGTAGATGAAATGGCTGGAGCTGAAATGAACTGGTGGTGAAATAGTGATGCATCCTCTACAGGACTCACCATTACGTTAGGTGGGTGAAGCACTGATGTGTTGCTGGGAGAAGAATGAGACATAATTTAATTCATAAGTATATAATTCATGGTTTTAACAGAACAGATGTAGGGTTACTGTTGGCCTTTCAAAATAAGGGTTTAATTATTCATAAATAAGATAAAAAAGTATGTATCAAAGGTTACTGATTCTCCAGAAGGAGGGTGTGAATGCTCATTTACTGAATGTATTTAAGAAAGTCACTGAGAGACCTTCAGATATTAAAGGAGAGGAGATTAGTGTTAGGAAGTGGCATTGTGATAAAAGTACAGTCCCCACACTGACCCCACTGCCCCGCTCTCAGCTGTCCCTTGTCACCTTTTACTGTGAGCAAGCTGTTCTGTGGATTTGTCCTCAGTTTGAACAGTCTGAAGCCAACTGCTTTGCTCCCCACCTCCATCAGCCCACCAGCCCCCAATGACAGATAGCAGTGATTAATAAGGGATTACTTAAGGTGGTACTCGAGTGGAAAAAAAGTTCAAAATCCACTTCTTTTAATCAATACTTGCAGTAGATTTTGCCACACTCTCAGAAAATGCGTGTGCATGTTCTATTAAATTATGCGTGCATTTTCCCATGCTCTTTATAAATTGTGTGCATGTGTTTTATTCCTGCTATGATTTTCTCATATATATTAATGTATGTTAATAAAAGTAACATTTGATTGCAAACCCTTATATCCAGATTCATCTCTCACAAACCTAACACTTTCTCAACATAATAATGACAAGAGCAGAGACCGTAGTGGTAGAGCCTCCCAACAGCACACCCGCCACCAGCCCCACTACCCCCGACAACACTAATTTCAATTTTGCATACAAGTCCGGGGGAATTTTTTGAGCCTTTTTTTGGGAATAAAAGTGGGTCTAACATGCTGCCAAATACAATATATTATATGTGACACTAAGACGCCGACACTGTTGTGTTACATGTCCCACTCTTTTGCTCCCAGAATGCCAGCTTGCTGAGTAAAATGACATACTGATCCGCCAATATTTGGTTCAGTGTGAATGACCAAAGCCAGCTTAATGCCGGGTCTTCTTTATGGCAATTTTGTGGGATTTCTATGTAAAAAGCATAGAAGACTCAAGCAACCAGAAAATACGCTTATCTGGCATCTACCAATCCCTTTAGGTGCTAGATACCAGATGTTTTACTGTAGTTAGGAATTGAAAAGATACAAAAAACTGAACTTTAGTTAAAATTATACAAAAGCAACCAATTTCTGAAATAATATGCAATATCAAAGACTAACATTTTGTTTTGGGTTCAAGGGATATCTAGTAGAATCCATATGGTTAGCAGACCTAACAGAACTCTATCCTGGGAGTCCATTGTTAGTGAAGCTTGTTCTCCACATCAGACAGAAACAACTAGGTCTGCATACTCTAGAATAGAGATGGTTAGGGATACTTTAAGGCTGTTTCAGTGTGTATTACAATCCAATACTGAGGGACAAATGAGAACTTAGATTCAAAACAAAATTAATTCTTCAATTGACTCACCGTGCACCTGTACTTGATGCAGTCATCCCAAAAGCGAGAGGCAGAGAATTTTCTCCTAATTACAACAGTCAGTCCATGTAAAAGGCATTGACCTATTCCCACAATATTCCCTTAAAAAGAAAGTATAGGAATTAGTAGAGAAATTGTGCTAGGCAAACTGAATGGATTAAAGATTGATAAATCTCCCGGATCAGATGAGTTACACCTGCAGCTTCTGAAAGAGGTGGCTTTGGAGATTGTGGACCAATTGGCGATGATCTTCCAGAAATCAATAGAAACTCTGGCATAATTCCAGGGCATTGGAAGGTTGAAAATGTGGTTCCACTGTTTAAGAAAGGTGACAGAAAAAAGGAAACTATAGGCCTATTAATCTGATGTCAGTGATTAGGAAGATATTAGAGTCAATCCTCAAGTACGAGGTTATGAAATACCTGGAAATAAATGGCAGGTTAGGTCCAAATCAGCATGTTTATTTTTTAAAAAGGATAGATTCTGCCTGACCAACCTAGAGTGTTTTTTTTTACAATTTAAACGATAAGCTTTTAATTATAATAGGACTTTTTAAACATTAATCAATTTTGCCATGATAATTAGAAAAAGAATGCCAAATAACTATGAACTTCTAAATTTCTTCACCCACAGTGCACAAAAAGACTATGTTAAATGGATAAGATCTTTTGTTTGGTTAAGAATCATGACCCAAAATTCTACGCGCCTCAATGGGTGTGTTGCACGTTTTTTTAAAAAAATTTTATTTAGTACTTCACTGTAAACCACGTCAGTACCTATACAAATATTCAGTATTAAAATATACAGTGACATTTTCATTTACCCACCCCTTCCCCTATAACTTAAAGCAGGAAATAAAAGGAGGAAGAAATAAATAAACAATAGAAGAACACAAATGAGAAGATAAAGTGTTGACCAATATTTCATATTTAATTATTTTCATACTTGTCTTTTAGATTGTAGGTAATTTTTTTCTAATGGAATACACTGTTTATTTCTATGAACCACTGTTGTATTTTTAAGGTTTCCTCCGTTTTCCAGGTTATCATTATGCACTTTTTTGCTGATGCAAGAGCAATCATCGAAAATCTTTTTTGAGCCTTATCTAATTTTTTTTTCCAGGTGCTGGTAAAGCAGAGGGGGAGAGAGAGAGAGCGAGAGACAGCAGCGTGACTCTGGTGGGCGAGGGGGGAGAGAGACAGCAGTGCGACTCTGGTGGGTTGGGGGAGAGACGGCAGTGTGACTGGAAGGGAGTGGATATGGAAGCACCATTTGGGTGGGCTTAAATCTGGTTAAGCTGGCTTTTGTTCTGAAATCCAGAAAAATCAGAACACACTGTCTCCCAAGGGTTCCGATAAAGGATTGCTATACACATTTGAGCTAATTTTTTTTATTATTGCAGTGTCTGTAATTAAGTATTCATAGCAGCTACTCTCAGGCAATCTTAAACTTGTTTCCAACTTTTATTTTAAATAAGTTTTCAACTAATAATATGAAAACATTGTACCATGTGATATTCCATATTTATTTTTTTTAAACTGTTCAAATGTCAATAAATTTTTTCCTAAAAAGCAATCTCTTATTATTTTAATTCCTTTTCTTGCCCATTTCTTAAAAAAATTATCTATTACAAAAGGAATTAATGGATTTTGCGTTAGCAACAATTTTGATATTCGATAATTTATCATCTTTTACTCCAGATGTATTCTCTTCCATCTTTTTATTATATAATGTACTGTTGGTAGATTGTTCTGTTCCATCAGATTCTCATCCTATTTAGAGAATAAATGTTCAGGGACCTTTCCTCCTAATTTATATAATTCTATCTTGAGCTAGTCCATTTTTTCTTATGTCTGATAAAATCCTGATAAATATCTTAACTGTGCTGCCCTGTAATTTTTTGAAATTTGGTCGCAATCCTCCTTGTTTATACACCCATGTTAATTTTTCCAAAGCCACTCTTGAATTTTTACCCTGCCATAGAAACTCTCTATTAATTTATTTAATTTCATTTAAAAATCCACATCAAGAGAATCGGTAGTGTTTGCAACAGGTATTGTAGCCATGGAAATACATTCATCTTGTAGTTTACTCTCCATATTAGAGTTAGTGGCATTCTCTTTATTAATGGTTGGTAATTTAATTTACACAAATGATTTAAATTACTATCTATCCTGATACCTAGGTAACATATAGCTTGTGATTGCCATTTAAAAGGGCATTCGCTTTTATATTTTGTATAATCGACTTTGTTCATTGGCATCACTTCACTTTTATCAATATTAACCTTGTATCCTCCTATCACCCCATATTCTTTCAATTTTGTATATAACCTTTTTATTGATTTATCTGGGTCTATTAAATATACTATATAATCCACAAATAAGCTAATTTTAAATTCTTCCTCTTTTACTTTTATTCCCTTTATCGTACTTTTTTCTTCTCAGGTCTGCCAATGGTTCTACAGCCAAAGCAAACAGGGAAGGTGATAATGGGCATCCCTGTCTTGTTGACCTACTCAATTTAAAGTGATCTGAAACATATCTATTTGTAATCACTTTTGCCAAAGGACTATTATACAGTGCTCTAATCCAATTAATAATTTTTTCCAGTAATTTGAATTGCTGTAGTACTTTAAACAGGTAATTCCATTCCACCATATCAAATCCTTTTTCTGCATCAAGAACCACTGACATAGTTGCTGTATGGATTAAATTAATAAATTTACAGAAATTATCTGTCGCCCTTCTATTTTTTACAAATCCTGTCTGATCCAGCGTCACTAAATTTGGTACACAATCTGTTATTTGCCAGTTATTTTGCAATTAATTTATAATCTGTATTTAGTAAAGATATTAGTCTATATGAAGCCAGTGACAACGGGTCTTTTCCTGTTTTTAGAATTACTGTGATTATTGCTATTTTACATGAGTCAGGCAAATTCTGGGTCTCTTCCACCTGTTTCATTACCTCTAAGAGGGGTGCAATCAATAGATAATTGAATACCTTATAAAATTATGTGGGAAATCCATCTTCACCTGGCACTTTATTATTTGGTATAATGTCATTAGTGTATCATGTATTTCTCTAATTGTCAGGGGCTTTAGTAATTTATTTTGATCTTCCAATTGTAATTGGGGTAATTCAATGTTTGACAAAAATTCATCTGTTTTATCATTCTTCCTTGGGTTTTCAGTTTGATACAATTGCTTATAAAAATTTTCAAAATTTCCATTAATCTCTAATGGGTTATATGAGATCTGTTTATCCTCCTTCCTTGTTGCTATGATAGTTCTTTTTGCTTGTTCTGTTTTTAGTTGCCAGGCCAATATTTTTCTCTCCTAATTCATATCTTTGCTTTCATAAATTTTTCTCTACTTTGTAGGTTTGCAATGTATCATATTTTAATTTTTTTCCCCTCGGTCAACTCTCTCTTTTTCTCTACATATTCCCTTCTCATTAAATCTTTCTCTATAGTTACTATCTTTTTCTAACTGTTCCATTTCCAGATCATTCTTTTTAAAATCTTGGTCATATAACTAATTATTTGTCGCCTAATAAAGGCCTTCACTGCATCCCATAATATAAATTTGTCTGTTACCAAATTTGCATTTGTCTTGAAATAATTTTAATTTGTTGTTCTATGTATTCCCGAAAGTCTTGCCTTTTTAACAATATGAGGTTTAGCCTCCATCTATATGATTTTGGTGGAATATCCTCTAAAGCAATTGTTAATAACAAGGGTGAATGGTCTGATAAAAATCTTGTCTTATATTCGATCTTTCGATCTCTCCCTTGAATCTGTGCCAACAACAAGAAAATATCAATCCTAAAATAGGTTTTATGTCTTTTTGAACAATATGAATAATTTATTTCTTTTGGATGTTGTTTTCTCCATATATCAATTATCTTCATGTCATGCATTGAATTTAATTTAAATTTGGCAGCTTTTTTTTTATAGTAGTCTTCCTGGTTTTATCTATTGATGGGTCAAGGTTAAAATTAAAGCCTACCCCTAGTAAAATGTGGCCCTGTGTGTTTGCTATCTTAAAAAAAAAATGTCCTGCATAAATTCCTGTTTATCTTCATTAGGTGCATAAATGTTCAACAAGTTCCAAGATTCTGAATAAATCTGGCACATCATCATTTCCTATCTGTTATTTCCTATCTATATTCCACCGCTGGATCTGTTATTACTTACTTTATCTTAAGTGGCAGATTCTTATTAACTAATATAGCTACTCCCCTGGCTTTTGAATTGTATGATGATACAACTACGTGACTACCAGGTCTCTCTTCAGTTTGCAATGTTCTACTCAGTTAAGTGAGTTTCTTGTATAAATGTTATGTCTATTTTCTCCTTTTTAAGTAGTGTCAGTAACTTTTTATCTTAATTTGATTGTGAATACCATTATTATTAAGTCATACATTTGAATGTATTTGTCCTATCCATCCATTTTCACCTCTTCAACCCCTCCATCTCCCTTCTTCAAAAATCACTCTAGATTGTTCTTACTCTACGATACGTGATGACACGACTAGTAGGAAAATAACAAAAACCATAAGAAAACCAAAGAATAATATTAAAGAAAACCACATTAAATCCCCCTTTAATGAGTTGTCCTTGCCACCTCACAAGACAACCACAAGTCCTTTTTCTTAGTTGGTTGCGGTGTATACCACAAATGTTAATAGATTTCGCAATGGGCAGATCCTCCCTCCTACCCAGCCTCCCCCCAGAGGAATCATTATATATTATTCTTTAAAAATATAAAGCCATTTCCCCCTCTTTTTTCTTAAACATCTGTAATCAAACTTAAGATAATGTATATAAATAAGTTAGAATATTAACAGTCCTTTTATTATTTTCTTTACTCCGCTTCTTGTTGCTTATTTGGTAATTGGTCTGCAAAGCGACAGGCTTCTTCTAGATCTGAAAAGTCTATTTTGCCCACCAGGGATGAATATTTTCAACCCTGATGGATGCCGTAACACAAAATTATAACCTTTTTCCCCCATAGTATAATTTTTGTTAAATTCCTCAACATGATTATCCAACTGCACGAAAACCAACAAGGTCGGGTCAGATACAGCAATGAGCTCTCTGAACCCTTCTCCATTAACAATGGCGTGAAGCAAGGCTGTGTTCTCGCACCAACCCTCTTTTCAATCTTCTTCAGCATGATGCTGAACCAAGCCATGAAAGACCCCAACAATGAAGACGCTGTTTACATCCGGTACCGCACGGATGGCAGTCTCTTCAATCTGAGGCGCCTGCAAGCTCACACCAAGACACAAGAGAAACTTGTCCGTGAACTACTCTTTGCAGATGATGCCGCTTTAGTTGCCCATTCAGAGCCAGCTCTTCAGTGCTTGACGTCCTGCTTTGCGGAAACTGCCAAAATGTTTGGCCTGGAAGTCAGCCTGAAGAAAACTGAGGTCCTCCATCAGCCAGCTCCCCACCATGACTACCAGCCCCCCCACATCTCCATCGGGCACACAAAACTCAAAACGGTCAACCAGTTTACCTATCTCGGCTGCACCATTTCAAGGATCGACAATGAGATAGACAACAGACTCGCCAAGGCAAATAGCGCCTTTGGAAGACTACACAAAAGAGTCTGGAAAAACAACCAACTGAAAAACCTCACAAAGATAAGCGTATACAGAGCCGTTGTCATACCCACACTCCTGTTCGGCTCCGAATCATGGGTCCTCTACCGGCACCACCTACGGCTCCTAGAACGCTTCCACCAGCGTTGTCTCCGCTCCATCCTCAACATCCATTGGAGCGCTCACACCCCTAACGTCGAGGTACTCGAGATGGCAGAGGTCGACAGCATCGAGTCCACGCTGCTGAAGATCCAGCTGCGCTGGATGGGTCACGTCTCCAGAATGGAGGACCATCGCCTTCCCAAGATCGTATTATATGGCGAGCTCTCCACTGGCCACCGTGACAGAGGTGCACCAAAGAAAAGGTACAAGGACTGCCTAAAGAAATCTCTTGGTGCCTGCCACATTGACCACCGCCAGTGGGCTGATAACGCCTCAAACCGTGCATCTTGGCGCCTCACAGTTTGGCGGGCAGCAGCCTCCTTTGAAGAAGACCGCAGAGCCCACCTCACTGACAAAAGGCAAAGGAGGAAAAACCCAACACCCAACCCCAACCAACCAATTTTCCCTTGCAACCGCTGCAATCGTGTCTGCCTGTCCCGCATCGGACTGGTCAGCCACAAACGAGCCTGCAGCTGACGTGGACTTTTTACCCCCTCCATAAATCTTCGTCCGCGAAGCCAAGCCAAAGAAACTCCTTACGCTTATTTAAAGCTTATATCTGAATTTTAAAAATATTTTTTTACATTGTACTCTTCTAATAGCCAGTTCCAATATCTTCTCTCTTGTTGTATAGTGTGGTTTCTGCTGTGGTTGCGGCTTTGGCGCCATTGCTCTGTGGGCTCCTTCAATTTCTATTTCTTCTACTTCCAAGATCTGTGGGATCCATCTTTTTATAAATCCTTTTATATCTGCCACTTCTTCACCTTCTTTAAGGCCCACTATTTTTATATTATTACGTATGCTAAAATTCTCTAAAATGACAATTTTCTGGGCCAATAAGTCATGTCTTAATCTCCTTATTTCTATCTTCCAATTTTTCTCCTAACTCATTCACCTCCATCTCCACGTATATCACTTCACCATTTCTGCCATAGCATTCTCCTTTTTTTGTATTTTCACATCTGTCTCTTGCATATTTTTTTTAAATATTTCTGAACTCAGCCATTATTGTTTCCATTAGAATCTTTATTTGACTGTCAAAATATTCCTCATCTACCATCTGCATCTGTTTTTTTTTTAAACCCTGTATTTTTCTTGTATGCCTTTATTATCTTCTTCTTGATCTTTTCTCTTGCTCCATTTCTCGGCCCCGTGTCGATCTTGCTTCTATTGTTGTCTTCTCCACGACTTCTCCCATTATAGCATCAGCATCTTGCTGTCAGCGTCTGTTCCCTTCGGTGTCCTCTTTAGTATGCATACCACGCATGCGCGCTGGAATTTCTTTTTCAGGCTCTGCAAGCCAGCGTTCTAGACCACCCCAGGGGACGTCACCCCTGAGCTGCCCGCTTACAGGTTTTGCAGCTTGAGCTCCCTGTTCCTCTTTTTTCAGTGATTTCTTCACCTCTGCTTGCCATTGGAGTCTTTTCCTTCTTTGGAGCCATCTTCAGGTTCATCATATACTTTTTATCTTGCAACTTTTTTTTATGTTTTACTTCTCTGCTTTGTTTTTCTACCTTTTTTTCCCAACTTTCTCCATGGAGGGCTGGCTTTCCCAAGTCAGCCACCACTCCATCATGTGACCACCTCAACCTATTAGAGTATTTTGAAGAAATCTCAGGTAGGATAGACAAAGGGGAGGCTGTGGATGTTGTACATTTGGATTTTCAAAATGCTTTCGATAAGGTGCCACACGTTAGGCTGCTTAATAAGATGAGGGCCCATGGAATTGCAGGGGCACTATTAGACTGGATAGAAAATTGGCTGATAGGCAGGAAGCAAAGGGTTGAAATTAAGGGATCCCATTCAGGATGGCTGCCCGTAATAAGCGGGGTGTGGGAGTCGCCTGCAGCTATTTACAATTTATATTAATGATTTGGATTATGAAATGAATGGTTTTGTGGCCAAATTTGCAGATGACACCAAGATAGATGGCAGAACAGGAAGTGAGAAAGAAACTGTAAAGCTTCAGAAGGATATAGACAGATTAGGAGACTGGGCAAAATTATGGCAGATGAGATACGACATTGAGAAATGTTTGGTTCTATATTTTGGCTGTGGAAATATACAGGCAGAGTTGGGTGGAGAGAAAATTCAAAGCTCAGAAGTGCAAAGGGGCCTAGGCGTCCTCATGCAGGGAAACATAAAAGTTAATGACCAAGTGGAATTGGTAGTGAAGAAAGAAATGCTATGTTGGCATCCATTTCAAGAGGAATAGTGTACAAGATAAAGAGGTGTGATGAGGCTCTAAGGGGAACTGGTGAGACTCCATTTGGAGTACTGTGTGCAGTTTTGGGCCCCCTATCTTAGAAAGGATGTGATGTTGTTGGAGAGGGTGAAGAGATTTACTAGGATGATTTCTGAAATCCAAGGGCAAGCGTATGGGGAACGTTTGGCAGGTGTGAATATAGTTCAGCTTGATGGGCCTAGTGGCTTGCTTCTGTTCTTTTATCTTGTGATCAACATCTCAGGCTCACATAACCTTGGGGAGGGAGGCAGGGGTCTTGTTTTACACAAACACACAAAATGAATATCGAGGGAAAGAGCACCAACACATTAAACCACTCCCTTCCTCCCTCCTGCAACACTGTCTCTTCATCCCCTCCAAGCCCTCTGCCACTACCTGCTCCAAAACAACACCACTGTGTCCTATTCTGATTGTGCCACCTCTTTCCCCAATCAATTGGAATGCAAATAAATTCTTTTGCCCAACCAGATGATTTGTGATCGCCACTCAAGTGGCATCGCCAGTAGAACCACTGCTTCACAGCTCCAGCAACCAGGGATCGATCCTAACCTCCGTTACTGTGCAGCGTTTCCCAGTTCTCTCTGACTATGGCTTTCCTCTCATATTCTAAAAAATGTGCTGATTGGTACAGTAATTAACAACTCTAAATTGCCCAAGTGTGTTGGTGAGAGGCAGAATTTAGAATTGACAGGGACATGTGGAGAATAGAATGGGATTAGTGTAGAATTAATGCAAGTGGGTCACCAACATAGACTCAGTGGGATGAATGGTGTTTTTTCATGTTGAATGATTCTTTTACTGCAAAACTCAAATAGCCTCTTCTTTCAGAAAAGCACATGAAATGCGAGCAAAATTAAGTTATTGTAGCTCTTTGAATGATTCTACTATTCAGTAAGACTGTGGCTGATATGATATTTGACCTCAATACTTGTCAAGTCTCCTAAAGCTTATTTCCGTGGGTAGAGCTAAAATAAAATGTAATAACTCACTGTCTTTTGCTCTCTCTGGCAGAAATTTACCATTATTCACCACCCACAGGAAGAAAAATCTCATCTCAATCTTTAATGGTCAACCTCTTATCCCGAGAAAGTTCCTCTAATTCTAAAGTTCCTGATATTTAGCCTAGTATGCAACCTTGAAGAAGGACTCTGGCCCGAAATCTCAGTAATACATCTTTACCTTGTGTAGATGCTACAAGACCTGCTGAATTCCTCCAGCATTTGTGTTTTTACTACAATCACGTCTGTAGACTTGCATGTTTCGCTCAATATTTAGCCTGTCAAGTTCACTCAGAAGGTCACTATTCATTCTTCTAGTTTTCAGTAATATGGAGTCAACGTACACCTGTACCATCCATTCACAGGAATTAATCGAGTAAACTTGTACTGCCTCAAGGTACAACGTTTGATAAAAAGCCTTGCAGAAATTTAGCAAGACTTCTTAGTCGTGTGCTTTCTGAACTACTTCAAAGATCAACATTACATTTGTCTTCTGAATTACTTGCTCAATCAGCCTGTTAACATGGGCACCCACCTTTCACCAACATTTAATAACTGGAATATCATACCACTTGTAATTAGACTGTTTTTCTGTCCTCCTATTTTAATGTCCCCTTATTACCAAATTGTCACAATGAATTTTACCTTGCAAAAGTCAGAAATGTGTAATTGAGAAAATGGGAAGGTGGCACAAAAGAGAAGCTACAGTGCATCCTGGTGCTTAAATGCCTGAAAGGCATTTAGTTAATTTTCATTGTCCTAACAGCTCCTTTCACTTCCCACCCATCCATCCCACAGCTCCCAGTCAGATTACCTGCAGAGTGATAGAGAGGCAAACAGTCATAAACAATGTCATCTGTGCACATACGGTAACCATAGTAAACCAAAGATGCCATCCGGTAATATCTGGGGAGAGAAAATTTCAGATATCTTTCAGTTTCTTATATGCAAGATCTTTCAGAATAGTCTCTATCCTTTCCTGAGGTAGCAAGTTGGTTGTGACAGCTCTGACATGGATTGAAGAAGACCCCATGATACAAGTGTTAGAGGAGAAAACAGAAGCCCAGAAATTAAGCCAAACCTTCTTTCCAAGGAGATAGTGGTGCAGCAGTTCTTAGGATAAAACTCTGTTCTGTCAGAAGACTACATGGTACTTTCAATGAAGGGAAGTTCTGTGGTCCAGACCAATGTTTAATCCAACCAACATCATGAAAACCGTATTTGTGATCATTCCAATTGTGGAAGGTTGTGGTGCAGAAATTGATTGCTCTTCTGTGAGCAGCTTGCTGCCATGTGACGTCTAGCTCCAGAAATAATAAACGCAAGTTGTTGTGCCAACTGGAGGGTTGGGGCTGAGAGTGGGAAGCACAATGTCGGGCAGTTGTTCTCTGATAATAATAATGTCAATCGGTTGTCTCCACAGCTGCAAGGTGGAAATAAAAACAAGTTTTTTTTTCCTCCAATGCCTCCATTATCTTTACAACGGTCAAACTTGTGTTCTCCTGCTGTATGCATAGAACAGCCTTGCAGATTCCTATGAGTTTGGCTCATTTAAAGCCCACATCCCTATCTCAGTGGCCTTTGGACTAATCTTATCTACTTCCATGACATGAACTGTGCTAATTTCTCACAAAAACTGGAGGCTGAGGAGAAGGAAGCCTGATAGAAGAACATAATATCATGAGAAGCATAGATAATACAAATCTTTTTCAGACTGGTAAAGTATTAGAAGACAGATTTAAGGTGAGAGGGGGTAAAAATTTAAAGGAGAATTTTGATGTAGGCTTTACTTTATACAAGAGGGTGTTAGGTGCCTGGAACACGTTGCTAGGAGAGGTGTAGGAAGCAGGTATGGTAGCAATATTTAAGATTTATTTAGATAGGGTGGGATTGGAGGAGTTGACAGGAAATGTGGGGAGAATAAAATGGTTCAGGTCTGCATGCTCTAATTTCACTGCTAATCTGTTGCGTCTCTCCTTGACTCTAACTTTCCTTGGAAAAGTCTTGGAAATTTTATACATGAAAGGCAGTATTTAATTAAAAGGTGTTGTTATCATTACTTTCTGAAGTGACATGACAGCAGGTGGGAATTGGGACAGCAGATCTTCAAGTCATCAGGTGGCAGACAATTTCAACAAGCCATAACAGAACGGAATTTTTGTGTAGCCACATTTAGGACACTCCACTGACTCCTCAGCGGCAGTTCGAGAGACTTCTTTCACTATCTCATCTGAGAAAGCGCCTCCTGTTGCGAAACATACAGGATAAAGAGTGATGGATATGGAAATGAAAGCATTCGTAGATGACTATGACGCAAGCTTGACTCATCTTTTCTCCCTATCAGAAGAAAAGAGCGAATGGACGAAGTGGTGTAGGAAAGAAATGATTGGAAAAGAAGTTCAAATTTCTCCATCCAAATTTCTTTGACTCCTGGTCAAAGGATACATTTTTTTTCTAACCAACAACCAATAGTCAACGTCATAGTCAACCAGCAGCAGATTTAGTCCCTGCTAATGAACTGAACACCATAGCTACCCAGGTATTGTTATTCTAGCTGAAACTTTGGTGAATTTCTCCTCCTGAACACAAGGAAATTGTTGAGATTCATAGCATCTGAAGGGGTGATCAGTCAATACAAGGCAGAATGGAAGCCTGCAAATCTGTGCATCTCAACCCAGACAAATGCTATCTTAAAATGAGCCAAACAAAGCCACACAGGCTACCTTGCAAGCCTTTCCAGAAGGTGAACCAAGCCCTTCAGTCAACAAGAATTGCTGGGCAACAAGCACACCAAATGAGCACTGCTGCATATATTTAACTTATGTTGACTTCGTTTGTGATCAACTGCCATAGCATGGGTTCAACATCAAAGTACCGGTTGATATTGCGGTCATACACAAGACCAGAGTTAAAAATGTTATTTTTGAGAATTGCAGATTCTGCAGTGAGAGACTTGAGACTGCAACGTTTTGGCCATGCTGAGCATGTCTTGCCCATTCCCTCATTGATTCTCCCTTTTACTCACATTGTTCCATTGCCTGCTTTGGAGAGTGCAAATACCGAATATACTTGTGTAAGAGTTGAGTTTTGGGGACCAATTTTTCAGGTCAAATTTGGGGGCGGTTGACTTTTACACAGATACTACTTTGAACCGCGATAAGTACCTACTTCATTCATCGCATCGGGAGCTTGGATGGCTGGGACTGGGTGGTAAGTCCGCGTTCAGGCATTGGGAACTTGGATGGGCGGATGGTCGGGCATCGGGAACTTGGATGGGTGGGCGGGCCAAGGTGAGGATCCGTGGTCATGGGAGGGGGCTGACTACTGCACAAGTATATAGGGCAATTTAGCTGCTCTGATGCAAGAGAGAGCCCCAATAACCAATGAGAGGAGAACGAGCCACAGTGGGGAAAGATAATGGACATAATGCATAGCCTGCGGAGATTTCAGGGAATCCATGAGCCAATGGGATTCTCAGTTTCCTTCCCACTCCAGGCTGCCAGTCCTGATACTGTCCTGTTGTCATGGATGAATGTTGGTTGAGGAAGGATTGAGTGAGTTTTCAACAAGAGCTTCAGGACAACAATGTATTAAATATTTTCTTTTAAAAAGTGCTTACAAAAATCAAACAGCTCCTCCACTCCAAAAAATGATTATTAACAAAAGATGAATATTACTTCACAATTTTGATTACAATTCAATCCCAATGTTTTTTAAGTTCATCCAGCAGTTTAATTAGAGTTTAGTCATACAAGAAGATTCTCAGCTAGTAAATGTTTTTACTGGCAACGTAGATTAATGGAGGTAAACAACAGCAGCTCAAGAATTATTACCATACCATATTCCTTCCTTCACTGTAAACCAGATTTCCTACCCACTTCTGAATAATGGCAGTGCTGAGATTTCACGAAGGGACAAGACTTTTATAGGTTTAAGGAGGTTCTTCCTCCAAAATTTCTAAAATGATCTGTAACCTCAACCATGAATGTCTTAACCATACAGTTGTGAAGCATAATATCCAGCAGAAACACTGGATCAACAGCCAGTCTTCAAAAGATTAAATAAAGAGATTGGTATAATACGGTATAGCACATGGATAGGGCCTTCAGACCATGATGTTGATGTCAAGATGCTCATTCAAACTAATCCCATTGTCTATACCTCTCCATTCCTTGTTTATGGGCTTGTTTGTTTGAATGCTTCTTGAACATTGTTATTGTGTCTGCAGCCACTATCCTTCCACTGGCATCAGATTCCAGGCAGCTGCTATTTCATGTATAAAAATAAATCTTGCCTCATAAATCTCCTTTAAACTTTCCACTCACATAGCAGTTAGCACAATGCTGTTATAGCACCAGTGATTGGGTCCAGAATTTGAAACCTGCACTGTAAGGAGTTTGTATGTTCTCCCTGTGTCTTTGTGGGTTTTCTCCCAGGAGCTTCGGTTTCCTCCCAGCTTTCAAAACGGACCAGGGGATTGTACATGAGTTGGGTGAATTTGGCAGCATTGACTTGTGGGCCAAAAAGGCCTGTTTACTATACTGTATGTCTAAATTAAAAATTAAAGCTATTGCCTCTACCATTTAACTTTTAAATCCGGCGGGGGGGGGGGGGGGTGGAAATCTGACTACCTATCCTATTTATGCCTCAATTTTTTTTATACACTCTCAAGTTGCCCCTCAGTCTATTACACTCCATAGAAAACAATCTAAGTTTGTCCAATCTACCTCATAGCTAATACACTCCAATCCAGTCAATACCCTGGTGAACCCCTTTCCAAAGGCTCAATATCCTACCCAAGATGTAGCAACCATAAATAGACAATACTCAAATGTGACTTCTATTCCAAAATTTCTGAGAGCAATGATGTTCTACTGAGACCTTGTTAATGCCCTAATATGGAGACATGCAGCACCACGTCTGCAAACATGTATATATCGGTTTTAATAATGAAGCTAGTAAAGCGATAAATGAAATTGGGAGAAAACACCTTAATTTGTCAAAGTAGTTTTATGTCCAACTGGGAGAGCAGTTGAGACTTTGGTTTCGCCCCTTACTCAAGTACAACTCCAACGTTAAGTCTGAATGAAGTGAGTTCAAAGGGCAAAACTTCATTTGACATTTATGAAACATGGATCCTTACCTGCTATGGACAACAATGGCTGCCTTAGGCATTCCTGTTGTTCCTGAAGTATAAATGTAAAACAGCCGATCTGCAATAAAGAAGAACGCATACAGTGGAACAGGTCAAAAATGAGATCACAGAAGTGCAAATCCAAACAACTGCACATTTATCTTAAGTGAAAATTTGTTTCATCATGGAAGGGATACCTATACAAAGTCATTTGAGGTCTGTACAAGGTTAGAAGCTGTGGAATGCCTCTTTTCCCAGAGAAAGGTGGACCACAGCAACAGTAGAGTGAATCATCCCAATCAGCTGATGTCTAGCTTGTGATTCCCGGCTGGAAGGGCTCCCAGGGATGAAGAGATACCTTTGCATTGGAGAAAGGGATCAAAGAGGAATTTCACTGATATTTTTCTCCAAACTTCTATCTAAGTTTTATCTAAGATCAAAGAGCCACACTGTTGGGATGCAAATTTGGTTGGAGTAGAGGGAGGCTGCTTACTGGCCAGGTCTCTTATTTCATGGTTAGCATGCTCATACCTGTAAATCCTCTGTTCTGGGGAGCAGGAGGAGGATGTGATGGTGAGGCTTCCAGTATTTGGTCAAGGCTTACAGTGCCTGGGAGCATCTCTGCATTCCATTCACCAGAGCAGTACAACTGCATGGATTTACCCAAGTTTTGGTGGATTTCCTTCAGGGCTGTTCAAATACAAAAGTGAAGCCAAGGTTATAACCATTAATAGCACTGATCCTTTTCTTGATCGATGAAGTTTCTACAACCACCTCACTCCCCAAAGTGAAAAAGCTGCTGCTTGATACCAGTCTGTATAACAGTGATTAAAGTGAAAGCAATTGACATTTCCTTATTGCTTCCCAACCTCTGATGCCCTGAATTATTTACCATTGTGGAAATATTTTTGAAGCATAGTGATAGAAAAAAGTCTCTCAAACTAAGCATGTCAAGCAGCATTGGTTGAGGCAAATGATGACATGGGTTATTTCAGGTGTTATGAGCCCAGAGGACCCAAAACCCAGCAGCAATAGAAATTCACCAAGACAAATGGTTACATAAACAAAAGTTACTTTTAATCATCTTTAAACATGAAAACAGGATCAAATTTTAACTTATTACTATTAACATAACTTAATCCCCTTCTAATTCTAAGAGCATGTGTATGTAATGTGTGTGTAAATTCAGAAAAGTTCTTCAATTCACAATCAAATCTCACTTCTCCAAGTTCGCTGGTATCAGGCAATTTTTATATTGTGCACAGAATTTAACATTTCGGAATTTCACCTGGCTTTGGTGCTTGAAAGGTAAGTGGATACCGCTTAGTTCTTGTCGGTTTTCAGAGAGATTTGTTGCTTGTTGGACACACACAACTGATCCCTTCTGATCACACAGGTTGAAACCCTCCACCAGGACCAACAACAGAGCCTTGATGCAGGGTCTCGATCCACATCAAAATAAAACTTTTGCCTCCACAGATGCTCCTTGACCCAATGAGTTCTTCCAACATTTGGTATTTTGTTCCAGGTTCCAATATCTGGAGTCTCTTTTGTGGTCCTGATGGAAATAGGAGTTAGTTTGTTCACAACAAACTCTCGTAAATGTTGCAGTAATGGCCATACTGTAATGAGTTAGTATGTTCTACTTGCGTCTCCGTGGGGTTTTCCCGGGTGCTCTGGTTTCCTTCTACCCTCATTTGGGTGTAATTGGGTGGCATGGGTTTAAATGGCTGGAATTGGCTTTACTGTCCTGCAAATTTTTTTAAAAATAATTTAAAAAGATTTTTGCAAAATTAGTTCAGGGATAAAATTACACCTGAGTTCAAATATCAGCCAGGCCAACAAAGATAGACTTTTGTACTGTGGGACGGTTTATAGTCATGTCTGAGAGTAAACAGGGCCACTTCTGCAAGTTGGCATCTAACAGCACAGTGCTGCAATGAAGCATCATATCTGGATTAGAGGCTTGAGCCTTCTGAGTGAGATGTGCACCCACACTCATCCTGCTTGGAAGGCAGAAGTGCTGCTACATAACTGACACATGTAGCAGCAGCAGCAGAATCAGGAAGTTAGGTTAGGTGTGCACCAGAAAGTAGAGTGGAACAGGGAGCTACATGCAATTGTAATCATGGAATCTCAGAAACATCCTCTATTAATGAAGTGAATACTCAAATTACTGCATTCATCAACACAGCAACCCTTTGAATTTTTAAAGGTTGCCCTGGCATGATAAAGCATACTAGGGACTCCACAGGAACAGAAATCCGTCAAAATGTCCACAACCTACATAATAACATTATTTCAGGTCACAGATGATGGTGTTTTAGGAAGTGAAGGCAGATTGGCTTGTTTTATTAATTACTCTGGTTAACTTTAATGTGTTTTATATCGATTAAGCAGTACAAGAGAAAATAATTCATATAAGTGCTACCTTATTGTGGAATCCAATGCCTGGGTTCCTGCATTCTGTTCCTGGAGGATGTGAGGCCATTGAAGCAGAAACTTCAAAGATTATTTGAATTAGATGTCATTTACACCATTCCAGAATGGTGAGGAGGTAGAGCTGATTGCAGGTTATGACAGGTTATAGATAGGTTTTTGGGAGATAAATTGCGGCAGATTTTTTTTTTTAAAGTGTAGATCACGTACAAATACTTCAAAACAGATCTCATTTAAAACACTGGAGCTCTGCTCAGCTAGACAGGGCGGCTCCAAGAGCCTTTGCAAAAGCTTTGGAGAGTGCCCAAGAGACTTCACTAATGGATTGTTGTTTCGAAAAGCAACAAATGAAATAACTCTGAGGATTAGGTCTAAAGCTGTCTGGAGTGCAGCTTGCACTAAGACAGTCATATGGTTTTGCAAGCAGAGGGGAGAGAGAGAGAGAGAAAGAGAGAGAGAGAGAGAGAGACTCTGCAGTTTTACAGTTAGCAGCAACAGCTGGGACTGGAACAGGACAAGCTGGCAAGCTTGTGGAAATGCCCCATTTGGAAGATGGGTTGTGAGTGCTTAGTTCAGCCTGGTCAAAGCCCTTGTAGTTCAGACAAGAGGAGAGGACTGGCTGCATGATGTTTCACTTGAAAAAAGGGAAACAAAAATGAAATTTGTGGTGACCTGAAAGAAAGAGGTTGTCATCGGGAAATCCCTGATGGGGCAGATTTCTTCAGCAAGACACCGATGTGGCAGATTGAAAGGAATAAGTTTTGTGGGTATCCAGCAAACAACAAAGCTCTCCGAAAACCGACAGTAACCATTTACCTGTGAAGCACCAAAGCCTGGTGAAATTCATTAAATGTTAAACTCTTCACAGTATAAGAATTGCCTGATACTGGTGAATTTGAAGGAGTGAGAATGGACTGTGAATCAAATAACTTTTCTGAATTTACACACACATTCCATACACATGCGCTTAGAATTAGAAGGGGGTTGTTAATAGTGATAAGTTAAAGTATGATCCTGTTTTCATGTTTAAAGATAATTTAAAGCAACTTTTAATTAACTATTTGTTGGTGAATATCTATTGCTGCTGGGTTTTGGGGTCCTCTGGGCAGTTGAGAAATCCTTCATCCCCCCACCCCCTCTCCATTGGATATGGTCTAGGGCTCTCCATAGACATGAAAGGTACATGATAGAGTGTACATCACTGGAGCAAAGTGAATTGGAGGCAATCTTAGGGAAAAATTACAGATTCAGAGGGAGAGTGATAAAGTGATGCTGAGAGGATCTGTCCCCTGGTTATTTCGGAGGGGGGGGGGGACAGAACTAAAGGGCATAATATCAAAACAAGGGACCACCCATTTTGGACAGATATGAGAAATTTAATTTGTCTGGAGAATTCTCTATCCCTAAGTGCTTAGGCGATGGAGTCACTGAATGTATTCAAGAGAAGATTGGGAAATTTTGGCCAAATAGGTTTTGATTGACAGCTTAATTATTGATATTTACATCAATTTTGAATTCTAATAATGAAATAATCACAAATTCCACACTTGCAGTAGGGAGATTTGAAGAGACACCTTTAGATCAAAATTCCAGAGTTCTGGATGCTAGAGAGTAAATCTAGGTAAAATTATGCCTTCAATTTGCTCTACCATTCAGTAAGTTTCTGTCAATCCCATTTTCCTAGTCTGACCCCAGATACTTGAATTCCACTTGTGTCCAAAACAAATCAATAGAAATCAATTGAATAGTCTTCCAAAAAGTATTTTAAAAAAATGAAAGCAATCAGAAAATAAAAGTTCCCTTTGTAGATCATGGAATGAACAGCAGACAAGTCAGTAAGAGACTGAAGGTAGTGTATGGATGTGAAAAAGGTACAGGGGATAGGGCCAGTAGAACTCAAAGACTTGCACTTTGCACGGATAGTTGAAAAAAAGGTTTAAAAATAAATACTTGATGATGTATTAGGCAAACAGCTTGCTTCAATCCTGAGACCCATTGGTTTTACCCTCCAATGAATACTGTAAAAGTCGATATCATAAAACTTGACATCTATTTTTGGCCAAAAAAATCTGAAATTTCCATACATCTCAGATAAAAGTAGACCCCAGTCTCTCACCTTGGCCCTGGCCACCTGCAGGCCAGAGCTCCTGATGCCTCGGTCGCGAATTCCTGCCTTGGCCCCTACCGCCTGCCCACAGTGCTCACGATACCTCCGATGATGCAGATACTTACTGCTGTCCCGATCGACCCCATGGTAGGGGTTGTGTTTTGTTGTGCAGACTCTAATATTACTTTAATTCATTATGCTTGTGTTCTTTATTTGTTAAGAGATCATTTGGACTTCTGCTATTGATATGGTATTTAGGATTCTAGTGTAAATTTCAGCCCCTCAAAAGTAGTATCTATGTAATAGTCTACCCCATAAATTTGTCATTAAAAATGGTGTACAAAATTTGACTTTTACTCAAGTATCTATGGTACTCATTTTCAGGGAGAAGAAGCCAGTCCTGAAACCAATGCAGTAGAAGTCTGAAAATCCAGACTGCTCAGGTTCTGGGTCAGTCCAGGCTTTAAATGGCCGATTAAAGGAGCAGACGGTGCTTGTAAGTAAATTCCTGCAACTGCAGAGGTCTGTGCTCAAGGTGCCGGCACCTGTGCTCAGCAATGGCCACAAGGGTTTGAAGGTTTCGGGGGAGCAGCAGACTGGTACAGGGCATCAGAAATGGAAGAACACTCCTACTCCCTTGTCGCCCCCCCCCCCCCATTGAGAAGGAGAAACAGAGGAGATGACCCTACAGGATGTGACAACAGCAGCAGACCAGTGAGAGGCTCAGCAGCTGAGGGACCAACAAAGGCTGCGGGGAGACTTGGGGTCAGGGGACCTACATGTCATGCAGGCTGCGGGAGACTGTCTTGTGTAAACCCATGTACGGATCTGAGATTTGAGAGGGTGCTGAGGGCAAGAAGTGCTCCTGAAGGGCCTTGGGCACTGAAGCTGCCCTGATCGCATTGGAAGTTAGGGACTGAAGCTTGGGTTTCTCGATAAATTGAACAGGAGTCTGTGCAGCTGCAGAAGCCCTGGACATAAATCCACAGACACTCAATGATTCTGAAGGGACTCTCTTTTGCTTCTCTTTCTCTCTTATTCTAAGGGGCGCTGATTGACAATAATGGTGACTCTTAAAGCAGGCTGAAAGCAATTTTGTGAAGTATTACATGTTCTGTACTTTTATATGACAATAAAGAAATCTTGAACACAATGTAAAGATAGTCTTTCAGATCATAATACTTTCTCACTTTAGATTTTCATGGTTCCCAAGATGAAGAAGACAAACAGCAGTGAAAGAAATCACTTCAGGCCAGCAGCTTTATGCAAGACATTCCACTGCGATTGTGTATGTACTCTCCTCAGATACTTGGTTATGAATTGGGACATTGCGTTATTGGAAAAGTGGCTGCACCATTTCATCTGATGCAAGGATTGACAAAGAGATAGACAACAGACTCGCCAAGGCAAATAGCGCCTTTGTAAGACTACACAAAAGAGTCTGGAAAAACAATCATCTGAAGAAACACACAAAGATCAGCATGTACAGAGCTGTTGTCATACCCACGCTCCTGTTCGGCTCCGAATCATGGGTCCTCTACCGGCATCACCTACGGCTCCTAGAACGCTTCCATCAGCGCTGTCTCCGCTCCATCCTCAACATTCATTGGAATGACTTCATCACCAACATCGAAGTACTTGAGCTGGCAGAGTCCGCAAGCATCGAATCCACGCTGCTGAAGACCCAACTGCGTTGGGTGGGTCACGTCTCCAGAATGGAGGACCATCGCCTTCCCAAGATCGTGTTATATGGCGAGCTCTCCACTGGCCACTGAGACAGAGGTGCACCAAAGAAGAGGTACAAGGACTGCTTAAAGAAATCTCTTGGTGCTTGCCACATTGACCACCGCCAGTGGGCTGATATCGCCTCCAACCATGCATCTTGGCGCCTCACAGTTCGGCGGGCAGCAACCTCCTTTGAAGAAGACCGCAGAGCCCACCTCACTGACAAAAGACAAAGGAGGAAAAACCAACACCCAACCCCAACCCACCAATTTTCCCTTGCAACCGCTGCAACCGTGCCTGCCTGTCCCGCATCGGACTTGTCAGTCACCAACGAGCCTGCAGCAGACGTGGACATACCCCTCCATAAATCTTCCTCTGCGAAGCCAAGCCAAAGAAAGAAAGAAGAAGCGCAGTGTCCCACAGCTTTGACACCCATGCTCCAATTTTTGTGTCTTTATCTAATACATTGTCAATATTTAAAAAATAATCCTTTTTCTACTTTTTGGAAGACTATCCTAAAGCAAATGATAACTAATGAAGTAGTCAATAACATAATGTAGAAATGCAGCAAGTCAATTTGTACACAGCATAATAAACATCAAAACTCTAGGTCTTTAATGTGAATGAACTCTGACCCCTCAGTTTCAAAAAGTAAATTATTAAGCTATTGTTTATAAATTATCTTCATATTTTACAGCCAATGACTACTCTTCAAAAATTACTTAATTCATGATTAAAATTTTGTGCGACAGCTCATGGCCACAAAAGTGCTGAAGAAGTCAGTTTTTAATAAAAAAAAGTCCCAATGTACAGAGAGAGACAAAGAAATGCAGATATGCCACCTCAAACAAAAACAAAAACTGCTGGAGGAACTCATCAGGTCAAGCAACATCTATAGAGGCAAAGAGAGTCAACATTTCAGGTTGAGACCCTGCATCAGGACTGTAGGTGGTCAACAGCCAGGTAAGGAGGAGGTACAAGGCAGGAGCTGACAAGTCACTGGCGGAACCAGATGAGGAGGCAGATTAATTAATCAAGGAGGGGAGGTGTGAAGTTGGGAAACAGTGGCTGTTGGCTGAAAGATAAAGGCAGACAAGGTAAAGGAGAAAGAGGAAAACCAGTGTCAGCTGGAGCCAGAATTGGGAGGTGGGGAGGGAGGGGGTGGTAGAGTTAGAATGGCTGGAAGATGGTGTGGAAAACAAGAGGCAGCAGATGCTAGAATCTGATAAATAATGAAGATGATTAGCAAAACCAAATGAGGGAGGGATGTGGGCAGGTGTGACCAAACAGGGGAGGGAAATACATTCTAATATTCAGATCTTGTAAGTGAATTTGTGACGTTGATGTTCAATCAAGTTGCATTTAAGTTTTAGTAGACAAGATGAGATCTACAATTTGAGTTTGACATTGTCTAATCCACTGCACCAGATGAAATCCCAGTGGTTAGCACAATACTATTACAGGACTATCGACCCTTGTTCAAATTTGGCACTGTCTGTAAGGAGTTTTTAGGTTCTCCCAGTGTCTGCATGGGATTCCTCTCAGTGCTATGGTTTCCTCACTTCAAAAAATGCACGGGGATTGCAGGTTAATTGGTTCATATGAGGGGCAAGGGCCTGTTCATGCTGAGTCCCCAAATTGAAAGGAGTGACTTCTGGCTGCAATATATTGCAAGGTTGGGAGAGGGGAAATAAATAGAAATCATCACACATGGGTAGTTTCTGGTATTTTCTGATATTAAGCACAGAAAATTGCAAAACAAGACTCTTTCCACTGTTTCCAACTGAAGCTATTGAACTCTAAAGCCCCTTTCACACTTGCCAGTGATCCCAGGAATCAAACGCCAATCAGCCTTTAAAATGGCAAGTGTGAAAGCAAAATCTGCTCAATGCCAGTGTCAGATGACATCATCTCACATTGAGTATTTCCAGCCTCAACCCCCAATACAATCCCAGGCATCTGCAGACGCCGGCAATGAGATCCGGCAAGCGTGAAACAGGCAGCAACATTGCAGGCACTTCCAATTAAAGGTAGAACAGACCAAACGCCAGGGATAAACCCTCGCAAGTGTGAAAGCATTCAGTGTCCTAGTTAGGAGTGGTCTGGTGTGAAATGCCGAACCCCCATTCCTATCCCAGGACACTGAATGGCTAATTTACTGGAATGCAACTGTGAAAGGGGCTTAAGTAACAGATCTCTCTTCAACACATGCCAATACAAATAGGCCCAATAAACACCAATTTGTACACCACAATTAAATCTTTCATATCACTGCCTAATCATTACATTATGGCTGTTACTGGAGAAGTAGCTGCTGTTCAACTATTCCCCAAACCCTCCACCCTGAAAGGCCTCCAAGAGTTCGCGGGGATGCTGAACTTTTACCACTGTTTCATCCCTGGAAATGCGCGCACCATGCGCCCATTGTTCGCGCTCACGGCCATCAAAAAAAAGACTTTATCGTAGTCAGAGGAGGCAGACAGGGCTTTCATAGCGACAAAGGAGGATCTAGCCACCTGCAGCCGGACGCACACCTAGCCCTCTCCATAGATGCCTCAGCTACGGCAGTGGGGGGGCTTCTGGAACAGTGGCTCAAAGGACAATGGTGCCCTGCTCAAAGGACAATGGTGCCCTCTGGCCTTTTTGCAGCAAGCAGCTGCACCCACCGGAGCACAAATGCAGCGCCTTCGACTGGGAGCTCCTGGCGCTGTATTTGGCCATCTGCCATTTTTCTTACTTCTGAGGGCAGGCCGTTCACAGCCTTCATGGATCACAAGCCCCTCACTCAAGAACTGACGATGGCCAAGGATCTGTGGTCCACCAGACAGCAGCGCCACCTCTTGTACGTGTCTGAGTTCACGACCGACATCCGACACAGGGCCAGCATGGACAATGTAGTGGCAGATGTGCTCTCCCGTCCAGCCATCAACATTCTTGTGCCCAGCCTGGATTACAAGCAACTGGCTCAGGCACAGAGGAACGTTACGGAGACACAGGCCTTGCGGACCGCCATCTCGGGCCTCAATCTCAAGGATGTCCGGGTACCCAGCAACCTGGACACATTGCTCTTCGACGTCTCAACAGGCACGCCACGCCCGGTGGTCCTGTCGCACTGGAGGGCGAAGGTCTTCAGTCTGATCCACGAGCTTGCTCACCCAGCAGTAAAGACAACCATGCGGATGGTCGCACAGCAGTTTGCATGGCACAAGCTGAAGGAGGTGGTCGAACTGGCCAGGAACTGTACCAGGTGCCAGACCTCCAAGGTCCAGCGACACACACGAGCCCCCATCCAGAAATTCGTCCCGGCAGTTCGCAGATTCCAACAGATCCACATTGATGTCGTCGGGCCCCTGCCGGTGTCCAAGGAGGTTCGTTACCTCCTCATGGTGGTGGATCGGGCCACAAGGTGGCCATAGGCCATCCTGATTAAGGAGGCCTCCACAGAGACGTGCGCCAAGACTCTGGTCAGCCAATGAATTGCCCGTTTCAGAGTCCCAACGCACATCGCTAGTGACAGAGGGGCACAGTTCACAGGGGGGGGGGGGGGGGGTGTGGCAAGATGGCTTAGTGGGACGATGTGTGGTTCCACCTTCCCCCAGTTAGACCTCTAAATACCCGAATTTAAAATTTGTAAAAGAGGTTACAAATAATATTTACAGACTTTGGAATATTGGAGGATTGCAATGGCTGCAAACGTGAAAAAAATCAAGAGGTCAATTGCAAAAGAAATTACCTTACAAAAATGTTGAAGAACTGAGGCCTTCTTACCAAGTTGAAGCCATGGAGTCGTCAACTGGAGTCCCCAAGTCTCAGAGGACTCCTGCTCGGTTGAGTATTACGCCAGCACCGATCGCGCCATTGCAAGATGGTGCCGGCTCAGTGACGGGATCAGCCAGCTCTGACTCACGCCCCCGTGACTACGGGTGGATCGGCCAAGCGAAGACAGACGGCGAGCTTGTAATACTGCCTGGCGATCCAGGAGTGCACAGTGTAGCATCGGAAGACACACCTGCGCGGTCGGTGACTTTGCTGGGCATGCACAGAGCGTCGTGGGTCCCAGAATTACTGGACAAGGTGAGGGCTGAGGGGGAGCCTGAACGACGGCACGCTGACGAGGTCGACGGGCATCCAGAACCGCAACTGCACTGAAAGAGGACCTATGATGTTAGAGGAGGAAGAAAGATCAACATTACAGGAACATACACAGGAAGAAATGGGGACTGAGACCAGAGAAAGTAGTTCTCAAAGGGAGGTGATGGAACCTGGACTAGATTCTGTGTTCACAATTTTGGAAGGGATTGCTCATCAAATGGAAAATATGTCAATACAGAGGTCTACTCAGATGACTCAAGGATTTATGAAAGTGAAAACTAAAATGACTACTATATGTGAAAAAATGACTTGTATGAAGCAAGATATTAACGTAGTTAAAAGTGGTTTGTAGATGTATAAAATTAGTGGACACTGTACAAGATAATTTTAAAAAGATTGAAGAAGCTTTTTTTAATGTAAGTACCAAGTGGAGCGTAATTGAGAAAAAATGGAAAAAGTGGAGGATTCGTTCATGGATTGGGAGAATCCAAAAGAAAGAATTATTGAAGATTGATTCATTAGAAAATCAGAGTCGAAGAAATAACGTAAAAATAGTAGGTCTTCCAGAAGATATAGAAGGTTCTGATCTGGTAAAGTTTATTAAGAATTGGATTCCTGAGGTGTTGGGCAAGGAATTCTTTCTGGATGGTCTAGAGTTAGATCGAGCACATAGAGCACTAAGGAAGAAACCATTTCCAGGCCAACCACCACGAGCAGTTCTGATTCGCTATTTGAAATACCAGGACAGTGAAATGATACTATGAATGGCCGTGCAGAGGCACGACAGAATCAGGCTCCAACGATGGTCTAGAATAATAGGTTTTTTTAAAATGCGGATTTGAGTCAAGAAATTATTAGAAGGCACCGAGAATTTAATTCAGCTAAAGTAGTATTGAGGCGAAAGGGATATAAATTTGCCTTTTGTTATCCAGCCGTGTTGAAAGTTTTTTATGGGAACTTTCAATCTAAATTCTTTAAAAATGATCATAATACATTAATTTTTGCTAATTCATTGCCAGATTTACGAGTAAATGGACGATTGTCATCACTGTCACCTAAGAGTAGGGTAAATGGTAATGGGAAGAATGGAAAACATGGAAAGAATGGGAAGAAAGCGGGATTGACATAAAGTCTTCTTGATATTGAAAATCCGGAACAATCATTGGGACTGGAATCATTGGGATGATTATTTTTGTTTCAGTATTTTGTGAAAGTCTGACTGGGGAGGTGGATGACACTGAGACCTTCAGTCATCTGCCACTAGTGGGTTTTACCACACCCAGATTTTTAGGGAGCTACTACTTTTTAGTAGTTTGTTTTGGGGATTGTTAGTTTTTTTTGGGAATATTTACATAAGAGGGGGTTAGAATATTAAGGGAATTAGAGGGGAGCATTATTTTATAATAGTGGAATATATTATTAGATTAAGATATGTCTAATTTGAATTTTGCAACTTTTAATGTTCAGGGTTTGAATAACCCAATTAAGCATAAACGAGTTTTGGCTTATATAAGAAAAATGAGTTGATATTGCTTTTTTTGCAAGAAACACATTTGACTGAAAAAGAACATTTGAAATTGAAGAGAAAGTGGGTTGGTCATGTATTTTCTTCTTCTTTTAATTCTAAAGCAAAGGGTGTAGCGATTTTAATTCATAAGAAATTACCGTTTGAGTTGGAATCGTTTGAAGGAAATCCTGGGAGGATTTTGATGATTGTAAAATTTTTGCTGAATCGTGGTCTTTGTTAAATATTTATGCACCTAATGTAGATGATGAACGATTTATGCCAGAGGCTTTTTTATTGCTTAATCAGGCCAATAATAATATTTTGGTCAGGGAAGATTTTAATTGTGTTTTGGATCCTTTATTGGATAGATCTCCGAAAAGTATAAGGAAATCAAAGGGGGCAACACAAATAGGATCTTTGATGAAGGATTTAAATCTGGTTGATGTTTGGAGGAGAGTAAACCCTACAGAGAAATACTTTTCCTTTTATTCCTCTAGACATGATTCTTTTTCTAGAATAGATTATTTTCTTTGGTTTTGGCACATCTGCATGGTAGAGTATTACAGGTTGAGTATAAAAGTCAGGTTATATCGGATCATTCTATGTTATTATTTTCCTGTGTACTTTCAGAATACAATCGTCTTACAGATTAAGGTTTAATACAATGTTATTGAATAAACCCAGAGTTTATTACTTTTGTTAAGGAGCAGATTACTTTGTTTTTGGCTGAGAATGTCAATTCAGTACGTAATAATTTTGTATTGTGGAATGCTTTGAAAGCATATTTATGAGGGCAAATTATTAGTTATACTACAAAAGTTAAAAAGCAATATGTGGCAGAAAGCTTAATGTTAGAGAAACAAATTGTTAAATTGGAAAAGGAATTTCAGAAAGATGTTACAGATGATAAAAAAAGCTGCTTTAATAAAGTTGAAATTACATTATAATACTTTTCAAACTTATCAAAATGAGTGTCTACTTTATCGATCCAAGCAACGTTATTACGAACTGGGTGAGTGAGCTAATAGGTATTAGCATGGCAATTAAAAACAGAACAGACATCACGAATTATTAATGCCGTGAAAAAGAATTCAATAGTTACCTATAAACCTCTGGAAATTAATGATCAGTTTTATTTATTTTATCAAAAATTATATACTTCTGAGGGACAGCAGGACACTGGATCTATCGAATCCTATTTATCTAAATTAAATTTACCTGTTTTAGGGGAGGATGAGGTTAAGGAATTTACGGATTTTGAGATTAAAGATACAAGAGATGCCAAATGGAAAGACGCCAGGAGGTGATGGATTTTCTGTTGAATTTTATAAAGCAATTTATGAAGATTTATCCTCTATATTTGGAGATGTGTTGCAGCAAGTAACAGAGGGGCAGTTGCTACCGGAATCTTGTTCAAGTGCTATAATTACTGTGATTCCTAAAAAAGATAGGGATCCATTGAAAGTATCTTCATATAGACCTATTTCTTTATTAAATGTAGATTATAAAATTATAGTGAAGGTGTTAGCGAATAGACTTGCTAAATATTTACCTCAGTTGATACATATAGATTAAACAGGTTTTATTAAAAATAGAAATGCGTCAGATAATATTCTTAGATTGATAACATTAGTCAATGCATTTAGACAGCAACCCAACCATCCAATGACGGCTGCGCTGGATGCGGAAAAAGCCTTTGATAGAGTCAAGTGGAATTTCTTGTTTAAAGTGTTAGAGAAGTTTAATTTTGGCCCTTATTTTATAGGCTGGGTTAAGGCCTTATATACAAATCCAATTGCTAGGGTGGTGACAAATTGTCAAATTTCCTTATCATTTAACTTAACGCGTTCGACTCAACAAGGTTGTCCATTTTCACCAGGCTTATTTGCATTGGCTATTGAACTGTTAGCTCAGACCATAAGACAGAATGATAAGATTAAAGGAATGAAAATTGGGGAGGATGAATACAAGATTAATTTATTTGTGGACGATGTGCTGGTATATTTGACAGAACCAGAACAGACTTTGAAATATTTACAAGATTATTTGTTAAAATTTGGAGAGCTATCTGGATATAAAGTAAATTGGGATAAGAGTGAAATATTGCCAGTTGGGGATGGAGATTATTCAGAATATAAAAGTATTATAAAAGTGAAGTGGTCAGATAGAATTAAATATTTGGGAGAGGTAGTAAACATAGACTACCAGTCTTTATATAAATTGAATTATGTCCCTTTATTAAAAAGGATTTGATTAAAAGGAAAGATTTGCCGTTAACATTAATTGGTCGAGTAAATTGTGTTAAAATGAATATTTTTCTTCGAATTCAATATTTGTTTCAGTCTATACCATGCTTACTTTCAAAGGGTTTTTTTTTCAGGACCTGAATAGTGCAGTGCGGGAGTTTTTATGGAAAGGAAAATTAGCCCGAGTAGCTTTACATAAACTTGCGTGAAAATATGCTTTAGGGGGATTGCAGTTACCTCACTTTCAAAATTATTATGATGCAGCTCAGTTGAAATTTGTTAGTAGATTGATGGATGTAGACCAAACTCAGAGTTGGGCAAAGGTGGAAATGGCTTGTATATCTGAAGTTGAGATACATCAGTTTATATTTAAATGGAATGTGCATTTATTGTGGGAATCTAATATGCCGGTATTAAAACATTTGTTAAGGATATGGGTTAAAAGAAACAGGGTTCTAGGATCAAAGGGTAAATTACCTATTCAAACCCCGTTATTTCATAACCAGCTTATTTCTTTTTCAATGTTTAATAATCATTTAAAGAGATGGAATTCTCATGGAATAAAGATATTCAGGACTGTTTTGAAGGCAGCCAATTTCTTTCTTTTATTCAATTGAGGGAGAAATTTGACATATCTGTAAATTCTTTGTTTGTGTATGATCAACTCAAAGCCTTAATAAAAGATAATTATGGTAAAGATATGAATTTACCCATGTTGATGAAATTTGAGTCTTTGATTTCTTCTGTACCTAAGAAAGGTTATATTTCAGATATGTACCAATTATTACAGGATTGTATGGATAAACCAGAATGGGAAAAATCTAGGCTTAAATGGGAAAGTGATTTAACCTATATTTTTCCGGAAGATAATTGGGAGGTTATGTGTTCTGATAGTGTAACTAAAATGACGAATGTACATTATGGAATGGTTAATTATAATTTTTTACATCAGCTATATTTGACTCCAGAGAAATAGAAAACATATGGATTTAGTAATTCATATTCTTGTTTTAGATGTGGACTATGTACTGGAACTTTTTTATATGCTGTTTGGTCTTGTTTTAAAGTACAACCATTTTGGGAAAGAATTAAGTTGGTTTTGGAAAAATTATTTAAGATCAAATTACCGTAAGACCCATCAATCTTTTTGTAGGATATATGGTTTCTTTGAAAGGATTAGGGTTCGATAAATTTCAAATTGCATTTGTACGTCTAATGTTATCTGTAGCATGAAAATGTGTAGCTAGTACTTGGAAGGATAATGTGGAGGTTAATATAACACACTGGCATAATGAGTTGAGAAATTGTATTATTATGGAAAAAATTACATGTAATCTGCATGATAATTATTTGTTCTTTGTTAAAATGTGGTCTTCTTATTTAGAGTATATGAATTTAGAAATACTGAAATATTTTTTATAATCACTGCATTATCTTTATATTTGGTTCCCCTTAAGGGGGCTGGCTGAAGGGGTGGGAGGGTTTTTTGTTTGTTTTTCTTTTGTTTTTTTTAAACATACAAAAAATTGTTTTTTTTCTGTTATGTTTGATTGTAAGTTCTCTAAATTCTTTTAAATAAAGTTTTCAAAAAAAAAAAGGGGCGCAGCTCACGACTGCCCTGTGGACTCAGATGGCGAAGCTCCTGAGGGTCAAGCTCCACCAGACCACAGCATACCACCCACCATCCAACGGGTTGGTGGAGAGGTTCCACAGGCACCTGAAGGCATCGCTTATGGCCAGGCTCTCTGGACCAGACTGGACAGACGTACTATCCGGGGTCCTCCTCGGGATTAGGACGGCACCCAAGGAGGACCTGCAGGCTTCAGCAGCAGAGATGGTCTATGGCGCACCACTTTCCCTGCCGAGTGAGTTTTTCAGCCCAGACCCTGACACTACGGCCACCGACAAAAAACCTGCTGGCGGACCTACGCAGGTGACTGGCCTCCCTAGTTCCTTCACCCCCAGCACACCACCAGGCCATTTCATCTCCCCAAAGAGCTCAACTCGGCTCAGTTCATTTTCGTGCAGAGGGGACCACAAGGTGCACTGCTACAGCAACTATATGAGGGGCCATACAAAGTCTTGCACCGGTCCGGCGGAACCTTCAGTCTTGTCATGGGGGATGGGGAAGAGAGGAACTTTTTACAGTGGACCATCTCAAGGCAGCCCATCTGGACAGACGGTGTAGATGGCTGCACCCAAGCACCGGCTGCCAAAGTGACCATAACCAGTTTGGCGGGCGGGGGGGGGGGGGGGGGTGGCGTGATGGGTTGTGTGGCAGCGCATATCCTCATGGTGATCCGGCCCTGCTTGTATCTCCACATGGTGGGGCAGTCATGGGTTTCTCTGACTCCAGCATCCCTTTCAGCGCGCACTCTGGGCAGCGATTATTATATCACAATGCACCAGGTGACTGAGTTCATGCTGCCCTGAAAGGGGCGCACTGAATTTGAATAAAAACAGTCATTAAAGACCCTCAACATGGTGGCTGTGTTCCTTCCACTGCTCACACCACCACAGGAGTAGGGTTAAAGGCAACCGTTTGAAAAGTTGACACCATCACAAATCTCCTGTGCTGCAAATTCTCTGATGTTCTCTGATATTGGAACCGTACACCATCGTAAGAAATTTGCCCTAATTAACTTCATCCATTCAATTCCCTCAACAAGGTTGTGATGTATGTCTCAGTGCCAACCTCAAAAGTATATTACTGAAGGTACTTTTATCCTTTTCCAGAAATTGCAGAAAAACTATCAACTGCACGGTGAGGTTAGAACAACTTTTTCCACAGTGTCACTTTCTGCTGGAACACTGGGATAGCTATTCAAGAGATAGCCTTTGCCTTGTCAACAAATTCGCCTAAAACCAGGTGATAAAGCTGATACACCAATCCTTAATAGTTCAGTCACAGCACATTCTGCCCCTAATTAGTCACACTTCAAAAATGACAGAATGACAGTTCAACTTAATTGTGGTTAAAGATTCATTTAAAGGTCTTTTGTCTTTTCAGATTGTTTCAAAGTGCTTTGCATCCAATTAAGCAGTTGAAATGATTCTTTTTTTCTTTGGCTTGGCTTCGCGGACGAAGATTTATGGAGGGGGTAAATGTCCACGTCAGCTGCAGGCTCGTTTGTGGCTGACAAGTCCGATGCGGGACAGGCAGACACGGTTGCAGCGGTTGCAGGGGAAAATTGGTTGGTTGGGGTTGGGTGTTGGGTTTTTCCTCCTTTGTCTTTTGTCAGTGAGGTGGGCTCTGCGGTCTTCTTCAAAGGAGGTTGCTGCCCGCCGAACTATGAGGCGCCAAGATGCACGGTTTGAGGCGATATCAGCCCACTGGCGGTGGTCAATGTGGCAGGCACCAAGAGATTTCTTTAGGCAGTCCTTGTACCTCTTCTTTGGTGCACCTCTGTCACGGTGGCCAGTGGAGAGCTCGCCATATAACATGATCTTGGGAAGGTGATGGTCCTCCATTCTGGAGACGTGACCCACCCAGCGCAGCTGGATCTTCAGCAGCGTGGACTCGATGCTGTCGGCCTCTGCCATCTCGAGTACTTCGACGTTAGGGATGAAGTCGCTCCAATGAATGTTGAGGATGGAGCGGAGTCAACGCTGGTGGAAGCGTTCTAAGAGCCGTAGGTGATGCCGGTAGAGGACCCATGATTCGGAGCCGAACAGGAGTGTGGGTATGACAACGGATCTGTATACTCTTATCTTTGTGAGGTTTTTCAGTTGGTTGTTTTTCCAGACTCTTTTGTGTAGTCTTCCAAAGGCGCTATTTGCCTTGGCGAGTCTGTTGTCTATCTCGTTGTCGATCCTTGCATCTGATGAAATGGTGCAGCCGAGATAGGTAAACTGGTTGACCGTTTTGAGTTTTGTGTGCCCGATGGAGATGTGGGGGGGCTGGTAGTCATGGTGGGGAGCTGGCTGATGGAGGACCTCAGTTTTCTTCAGGCTGACTTCCAGGCCAAACATTTTGGCAGTTTCCGCAAAACAGGACGTCAAGCGCTGAAGAGCTGGCTCTGAATGGGCAACTAAAGCGTCATCGTCTGCAAAGAGTAGTTCACGGACAAGTTTCTCTTGTGTCTTGGTGTGAGCTTGCAGGCGCCTCAGATTGAAGAGACTGCCATCCGTGTCTTCTTCAATCTTCTTCAGCATGATGCTGAACCAAGCCATGAAAGACCTAAACAATGAAGACGCTGTTTACATCCGATACCGCACGGATGGCAGTTGAAATGATTACATAGGAAATAACAGCAGCTAATTTTAGCAGAGCAGTAAACAAAAAAAGGATAGTGAATGAGGAATAAATATGGACAAGAACACCAGGGGAAAACCATCTGGTTCTTCTTCAGAATAGAGCCAATGGATGCTCTAACGAAGTGTATAAGGATTTTTAAAAAATCTTCTGAAAGGTGCCTCCTCTGAACATGTGGTGTCTTTCAGGCTGCACTGAAACATCAGCCATTTTTTTGCCATCCAGTCTTGAAGGTGGAAGTTAATGGCTCAAAGGTGAGAGTTTTACACACCAAGTTTGTTGCTCAATGTAATGCCAGCTTTCTTGTATGCTATCCATCACAATAATGGTCAAATGGTCAGGAGAACTGCAGGTTGGCTGGTTCACATGGAAATCTGGTTGTAAACCTCATTCTCACTATTTTCAGTTCACTAGTGGTCAAATTGTACTGAAATGAACAAAGCATTTAAGAGAACAGAAAAGAAGAAAATAGAATTTAGCTTTTTCTGCAAACAGTATCAGAAGTCTTAATAATTAAACAGGCAGATATATCTAGGACCAAATGGGAAAGTGATTTCATTTGTCATATTGATCACGCTGATTGGGAGACTGAGTCATGAGACTAAATTGATTATAGTAAGATATAGTTAATTATAACTTTTTGCAACAGTTGTATCTGACCCCTGAGAAATTGAAAAAATATGGATTTAGTTATTCAGAAGTGTGTTTTAGATGTGGAGTATGTGTAGGCACATTTTTACATTCAGTTTAGTTTTGTGGTAAGGTTCAACCATTTTGGCAAAGAATAAGGGAATTTCTTCAAAAATTGTTTAAGATTATATTTCTATTAGATCAAAAATTTTTCCTGTTGGGTTTAGCTATTAAATGTCTTTCAGGGATTTCTATAAATCAGAATTGACGGGTGGGGGGGGGGGGGGTCGTCCAATAAAGCCAGCGAGTTCCTGTCTAAATTAGTTACAAAATTTAGACCCAGAAGAATAGGAAGGCCCAGATCTTCCCTTCACAGAAGAGGAGATAGGGAAAACATTGAATTTGCTGCAGACTAACAAGGCCCAGGGGAGGATGGCTTTCCACCCAAGGAATTTAGATTTATTGATGCCTTTTTATATGGAGGTGGTAGACCAGGTAATGGAGACCCACACCTTCCTGGAATCTTTTTAAACAACAATCAATTCGACGATACTTAAAAAAGACAAAGATCCACTAATGCCATCTTCTTATAGACCCATTTCACTGTTAAACTCAGATTACAAATTACTTGCCAAAGCCCTGGCAAACAGATTGGTAAAACATATGCCGAAATGAAGATCAAGCGGGCTTTGTGCAAAAAAGACAGGCAGTGGATAACTTTGGCAGACTGTTGAGTATAATGCATCTGGCACAAACCAGAAACAAGAGAGGTTTGAATCAGATTTGATTGAATAGAAAATCCCACTCCAATCTAAGTGCTGGACAATGCCTGGACTTAAGATAAAACTTTTATAAATTGGATAAGGGCACTGAACCTTGTGCCCAAGGCTAAAATTGTGATGAATGGACAAATTTCTCCAGCTTTCCCACTGATAATATCAAGTAGATAAGGGTGCCCACCATCTCCAGCCCTGTTCATACTAGCCATGGAGTCACTGGCTGAAGCCATTCACCAGGATCCAGACATCAAGGGTAGAGCCGGCCAGAAAGAACATAAAATTAATTTATTTGCTGATGACCTACTGATACTTCTGACAGACCTAGCAAACTTGCTGTCCAAGCTGCACTCTACTCTGGAGGGGTGGGGTTAAACCATCCCACTTACTAAGGGGGAATTATAGTCAATATCAAGAAAACAGTTATTTAAAGTGGCCACAAAATGAGATTAAATATCTAGGAGTCAGAATAGACAATAACTTGAATAATTTATATAAACTAAATTATACTCCCTTGCTTTGCAGAATTGAGGACTTAAATAGGTGGATAACTTTAGTGGGCAGGGTAAATTGTGTTAAAATGAATGTGTACCTCTTCCAGACACTGCCTGTGGCGTTGCCCTGTGGATTCTTCCAAAATTTACTCTCATGAATAAAGAAATTTCTATGGAATAGAAAGGTAGCCAAGATCTCTAAGGAAAAATTGACCTGGGATTACAGTCTGGGCAGATTACAAATGTCAGACTTCAAGAATACCATTGGGCAGCCCAGTCAAGATATATCGCCTCACTCTTTGAAGGGGGAAGTGTACCATCCTGGGAACAAATTGACCCAAATGTGGTAGGTGAGAACGTAGCGAGGACTTTATTTATAAATGGGATGCTAAATTGTGATCTGGGAAAATAGGCAGCCCTACACGAAAAGAAATGATCCTCATTTGGAATAAAATTAACTCTTATCTGGAAATCAAAGTGGGGCTGTCCCCAAAAACACCCCTGACTCCAAATAGATTAATACCATTGGCAGTGGGTAACAAGATCCTGGACACCTGACATCATAATGGCATCAGGTGCTTAGAGGACAGTTACGAACAGGGGCAACTAATATTGTTTGAACAACTCAGGAATATGTCTGATTTATCAAATAAAATGTTCCACTGCTACCTTCAGATAGGATCTTTTCTACAGGACAAATTAGGCCCTATAGAGTGCAGTGACATAGAGATTCTGATTCGAAAGGGGAAACACACGGAAGTTCATCTCGGCAATGTATTTCTTGCTCCAAGCAGAAGGACCTAAACCAGGTCTTCACAAATCAAGGCAGAGGTGGGAGTTAGACCTAGGAATAAAAATTGTTGAGTGGTGCTGGTCTGGACCAGAATGACTGCAATCATTAATGCATGGTACAGGCTGGTGCAATACAACTTTCTACACCAGCTGTATCTGACGCTGCAAAAATTGAACAGACCTAAACCAGAATTGTCAGACCAATGCTTCAGGTGTTGCATTGCAATAGGTGCCTTTGTGCATGCAACCTGGACATGAACCAAGGTGAGATTCTTCTGTGTGGGAAGATTCTTCTGTGTGGGAACTGGGCCAATTCCTAGAAAAAAAATTAAAGGTAAAGAATTTCCACGGGACCCAGAGTTGTTCCTTTTGGGAAACATAATGGACATAAGACTTATACTGAATCTGTCTGAATTTCAAATCCAATTCATAATGATCGCATTGGCAGAGGCCAGGAAGTGCATAGCAATTACCTGGAGATCCAACTACTGCCTAAGCATTACTCGCTGGAACACAGAAATATGAAGTTGCGTTCCCCTGGAGAAAATTACTTACAACTTAAGGAAAAAGTACAACTATTTTTTTTAAATTTGGCAACCATACTTAAATTCCATAGGAGCACGATTATAGTGTGAACTATAGTGTCTCACCACCCTACCTTCCCCATCTATCCCTCAATCGGTAGTGAGGGTCCATACTATCCCAACCGGGAAAGGTCAAGAGAAGAAAGCAGCCTGAGCACTGGCCGCCGCATCATGCCAAACCCATAAAACTGCTGATATATGTCTTATACCTTTGTTGTGAGTGTCTTGAATGTCGTGCGTAACTGTGGTTTGTTAAATGTTGAGGGTGGGGGAAAGGGGACAGAAAGAGCTTGAACTCTGCATTAAACTTTGTATAGAATTGATAATTGTAAAGTGTAGTTAATGCTGATATTGTTAACATTGACAGTGATAATGTTGATAACTGAATTTAAGTTTGGAAAATCATAAATAAAATATTCAAAAAAAGTCTTTCACAATTTGAGGTTGTCCCAGTGATGTACTTTAAATCCAATCTCTGATATAAAGAACACTGGAAAGTATACCGACTGGTTGCCTCATGGTCTTGTTTGGTAACTCGAGAGCCCAAGAAAGTGAATGGCTGCAGAAAGTTGCAAACCTAGCAAAGTCCATCCCAGGCACTGACCTCTCCATTGAAGACATCTTTGTGAGACTGCCTAATGACAACAACCAACATCATAAAGGATCCCCATCACCTTGGTCACAACCTCTTCTTTACTGCACCCTTCAGGCAGGAAGTGCTGCACCTCAGTTCCAGGACAATTTTTATCCTGGCCAACAAGTATTGGCACAATTGATAAGACAGGAAAGTAGTATTAAGGGTATTAGAGTTAATTCTGAGGAATTTAAGATTAATTTGTAAGAATAACATGTCTAAGATTATTAATGTTAGTTCATTATAATTTTTTGTATCAATTGTACTTAACTCCTCAGAAATTAAAGAAAGATAATTTAGGTTCTTCAGATTTATTTTTTAGATGTTTTAAAGAAGTAGGCTCTTTTTTTCCACATTCAACTTGGTTATGTGATGAGGTTAAAGTTTTTGGAGACAGATCTAGGAATTTTTAGAGAAAGTTTTAAAGATTCAATTACCAATGAACCCAACAGTTTTTGGCAATGGCAGTAGCAAGGAAATGTATAGCTATTATTTGGAAAAATGAGATTGACTTGGGTTTGCAGAGGTGGCATATTGAATTGAGGTCATGTATTCCTTTGGAAAAAATAACATATAATTTACGTGATAATTATCTTTTTTTCCTAAAGCATGGAGCCCCTATTTGGATTATATGGGTTTAAAATTTTGAATTCCCTGAAGCATGTTGCGGTGGTGTTGCTTTGACCCATAGTGGTTTACTGTATTTCTGATGTTAAATCTTCATTTTCTTTCTTTTCTTTCTTTGGGGAATGGGGTTAGGTGGAGGGTGAGTTATACATTGTACATTTAAAATTTTAAATAAAGTAGTTTAAAAAAAAACTATCCCAACTCTAAACCAACTAGACCAGTACGACCAAAAGATCTGATTGAATGATGGAAACATCACTTTTTTTTCTTTCACTAACTGCATCTGTGAGAATGTATCTATGCCTTTTGGCATATTGTAGTAGTTTAGTATACAGTATACTATTGTAGTTGGTGTGTCTTGCACACCTATTTGACTGCATAAAAATGCACTGAATATGACAATAAACCCTCGTTTGCTTATGCATTGAGTAAAGTCCCACCAACAGCAACGTCATAAACATTTGACAGTCTGGATTAAATTTAGGTCCACTTTCAAAGTCAGAAAAGTCTGCTGCAGGATTAATTGGAAAGATGGTGTCTAATCGTGCAGCATTGCCTTTGCACTGCTTTGGAATGCTTGCCTCGAATTTGTGGCAAGTCTGTGAATAAATCTCTCAGAAGCAATATTGCAAGTAGCTGCACAATATCTGACAGTCTCTATAAACTTGCTTTTCACCCACTTGCTAGTCACATTTTCCATGTCATAATGGAAAGACACAGATACAAATTCACTTTGAATTCAACTCCTGAGCCTTTTCAAGTCCTACAAATTATTTTTAATAGATTAAACTCGTATCTTTCTCATTTCAAAAATTTCCCAGGAATCAGAGTTGGAACCAAGCTGGTCTGATCCAAAACAATGCAGGCCAGAAGCAGAAGCAACAATTCTTGTACACCTGAAATCTGACCAACACAAATCCATGATTATCACAAACATAACACAGAGGAAAATAACTTAAAAAAAAACCATTGTATCAGTGAATCACTCACAACTAAGTGAACAAAGATACCACAACTCATTCATCCTTATTTAAGGCAGCATAAAACTTGAGGCCAATATATTCTGAACATTTTATTTCTTTTGACCTTGTTCCCTCTGTACATTACAAATTTTCCTTAACCCATTCAGCTTGCTCAGCCAATAAGAGGAGGGGTGAGGGGCCTGGGAAGGGGAAGGGGAAATGCATTATGATTTTAAACTCAGGAAGTTTACCCACTATCACAAATATTGGAAGCAAATTCGGAAACATCTTTCAGAAGAGAGTTAGATAAATATTTTTAAAAGGAAACAGCATGCATTATTGTATGAAAAAAGAGCAGGAGGTTGCCTCCAAGTCAAACGATTGTGAGCTCATATCACTCATAGACTTGAGCAAATTCCACCCATACAACCAATCCAATGCAAACCTGACAGAGTGTCACACTTACATGGATACTTTCTTTTCAGGGGAAATTAAAGCAAGATTCCATTTGCTCTCTTAGTACCTTACAGAATCCTTCACATCCACCTATTTCAAAAAGAAGAGCTTGCCTTGTGTCCGGAGAGTATTTTTTCAAAATTATATTACTGAAAATGGATCATTAAAACAAGAAAATCTGCAGATTCATCGTGCATGCTAATTGGTAGGTGTGTTTCCAACATCACAAGAGAGACTATTTAAAAAGTATTTAATTACCTATAAAATGCTGATCTACAGAAATGAAAATATTTGCTAGTTTCCCTTTTTAAATTTTTATGTCATTTACTTGGTACCTTTGGTCCTACTATTTACCAGTGATGCCACTTTACACTTACCCTCATTTAGTTCACTGCCAAATATAATGGCCTTGGCCTTGGAGATGGTGATGCAGTGAGTCAGTGCGTCCAGCCGCAAATTGAAATTAATCAATGCTGCCTCCACTCCAACTTTAGCCAAGCCCAGCCATAGTCCCACATACTCGTTCCTACTCTCCATGAAAAGGGTCACCACATCACCCGTGCGATAGCCCTGTTCATAAAAAAAGTTGGCAACTCGGTTCGAGTATTCGTCCAGGTCCCGGAAACTCCAAGTAGCATCTGTCCCCTCAAATATTAGTGCTATCTTATCTGGGTGCCTCTGAACGACCTCATGGAAGATTTTTGGGACAGTATTGTTCAATTTCAAGTTCCGCTTAACATTGAGCTTGACTTTGAGGAGGACACCAGCAGCGCTGAAATAAACAGACAAAAATAAGAAAGGAGTTAGTTGCTGCCGGTGCGGTCTCTCCAATATCTTCATAGGGTGAGGGGTGCCATATTTGAGAATGATTGTAACACTCATACTGGAGCTCCATCAGCACTGATAGAAGAGAAAAAGTGTCGTGCTATCAATACACAAAATAGATCATCTGGTTCATGTCTCCCTTGTTAAATGTTAAGCAGAAACTCCTGTTACATTTCCTGTAGCATTACAGTACTTTCTGATTACCCAGGGTCAGTTTCATTGTGTTGCAATCATGGGAGAGAGAGAGAGAGAGATCTTTTGAATTAACAAAGGCAGAAATAAAATACAGAATAGGAAAAGGCACAACATTAATAGAGGCAATACAGAAGATAAGAAGAGGATATTGCAATGAACTATTAGATCAAAGGAACAAGATATCAGCCAGTGGCCTCTTTTATCAGGCAATCCATTTTTTTAAAAATGTAAGCCCAAGGATTTTTGTTTATTTATTGGGATGAAAGGCACAAGATTTAATTTCATAATTTGCTATGTCCAGATAGTTTCTAATTCTGCTTGAAGACATCACAAATTTCCTACTCAATAATAAGCCAAAGGTCCAAATATAAAACTTGCTGAAAAAGTGTGAATATTTTTTGGTTTACCAATTCAGATGAAGGAAAATTGATCCCCAGGGCTGAAATCACAATGAAGTGCATCAGTAATATTCCAGTGCAATTATAATAAGACACCATTCAATCATCAAGTCTACGTTAGCTCCTAATTGAGTAATTCTGCCACTCACATAATACCCATGCAACTCATCCTCTGAAATGCCAATCCAATTCCCAAAGCCTTACTCAATTCTGCTCACTACACCCCCACAGGCAACGAGTCCCAGATTACAACTACATTTCCCTTGTATCATGTGGCCAAATTTGAAAATGCCTATACCAACCTAGCCTTAAACTATCTTCTAATGGCAAAAGATAATTCACCTAAACAAATCATGATTTTGTACAGCACTAATCGCAATTTGCTCTCAATTCAATGTGCTGCAAGAACAACCCAAACTTCTCTATATGGTAGAAACTCACGTGAATAGGGTGGTGAAGAAGGCTTTTAGTATGCTGGCCTTTATCAATCATTGCATGGAATATAGGAGTTGGGAGGTGATGTTGAGATTGTATAAGACATTGGTGCGGCCTAATTTGGAGTTCTGTGTGCAGTTCTGGTCGCCTAATTATAGGAAGGATATAAACAGAGTGGAGAGAGTGCAGAGAAGGTTTACCAGAATGTTACCTGGGTTTAAGCATCTAGAGTATAGGGAGAGATTGGACAGATTAGGTCTTTATTCTTTGGAGCATAGAAGGTTGAGAGGGGATTTGATAGAAGTATTTAAGATTATGAAAGGGATAGACAGAGTGGATGTGGATAGACTATTTCCGTTAAGAGGAGGAAAGATTAAAACAAGAGGACATGAGTTAAGAATTAAGGGGCAGAGGTTTAGAGGTAACATGAGGGGGAACTTCTTTACTCAGAGAGTGGTAGCCGTGTGGAATGAGCTTCCGGGAGAAATAGTGGCGGCGGAGTCAATTGTATTATTTAAGAAAAGGTTGGACAGGTATATAGATGAGAAGAAGATGGAGGGTTATGGGCATTGTGCAGGGAGGTGGGACTAGAGAGGGGTGCTTGGTTCGGTGCAGACTAGAAGGGCCTAATGGCCTGTTTCCGTGCTGTAATTGTTATGTTATGTTATGTTATGGTCTTACCATTAAAATCTTATGCTCAAAACTCTTATGTTGGATGTTATCTATTTGAAATTGATGTGGTCTAATTTGGATCCTTGAAATAACACACCACAAAATGAGTTTAACCCATTGTGCCAAAATCTGAACATCAGAAGGTATATCGGAAAATTCCTTTTTCTAATATCTTAAAGAGATCCTCAAGCTGTTTTGTACTACAGTTATTGTTCTTCCACATCTAAATTACAAACCTGGCATCACTCACTTCAACTCCCACGGTCTCCACAAATGGGTTTGGCAAATCCTTCACCCAAGTTCAGGTTTATCTTGCAGAGGTAGCAAGATGCAGTGAAGGTTTGTTTTGTGAGCAATCCAGCAAGATATCTCGTACATAGAACATCAAGTAACAGTTCAGATGTGCAGAGTTAAGAGAGAGAGATCAAACTGTACAGAGCAACAGCAACAATTTTATGAGTTTCATCAAGGAGTTTGATAACTGCAGGAAAGAAACTATCCTTAGAAAAATGTTGATGGTGACCTGATACTCACTAATCTTCTTCCCAATGGGAGGGGGATGAAGAAAGTATGGCCAGGGTGGGATGTTTTAATATGTTGGCTGCTTTTCCAAGGCAGTAGGATGTAGTCGGTGGGGGGTGAGTAGAGGATACGTGTGATGGCCTGAGCTATGTTCATACCCCTCAGCAGTTTTTTGCATCATGGGTAGAGCAGCTCCTATTCCATGCAGTGATCCACATTGCCTGACATAGGCACAACGAGCAAATCAGTTTTCTTCTGCACCAGAAATCTCCAATTCCCTCCTTTCCACTGTTGGTTCACTTTCTTCAAAATGCAACTGAACAAACCACCTCTCACACTGAGAAGGGTGGGTGCTGGAACATTCTCATGATGTAAAGAATGACTTGCTTCCTCTCTGATGAAACAACTTTTCCTCACAGATAGATCGACTGAATGAGCTGCTCATATTAACCTTCTGAGAAAGTATTAATTTAGTTTTATATATGTATATGTCCTTTATATGTATGTATTATGGCTGTGTATTTGCATGTTTTTGTACTGATGACCAGAGAACACTGTTTTGTCAGGGTTTACTTGTACAATGGGATGATAATGAATTTGAACTCTGGGTTTTGAGGTAGCTGATAAAGCTAATTGTGGAACAGCAGATGCTTCCAGGGAAGGGGCAAATGACATCTGACAAGTTAGGACTCTGCCCTTCTCTACAGGGTGTCCACATACCCAGTGTTTATCCCAAATGCTCCTTCACTTTGAGAGGGATATTAAAACAGAAATGATTCTTTTGGCTTACTTTCAAATGACTGATCAGTAATGACCGATCACAGTTTAATGAAACACTTCAACTTTTTTAAAAAACCACAACCAAAACTAAGGAAACTACAGCTCTAATCAACATCAAAAACCCAAATTATCTCACTTAACACTTCCCTGACAAAAATCAAGCTCATGTCCACATCCCGTACTTTGCGACCCTGCATTCTCTGCCATTCAGTTGATTGCTGAAGGGGTTCTTCAGCAAGATGTGAAAGAGCTCGACAACTGCCAGGCATTGGATGCTAACCAACCCATGAGATGCTCCAAAGGAGCAAGGAGGGCTTTGTGCCCCATTTCATCCTCGCACCACAAAGGATTCCCCACCTTTGCTAAATCTTGCCACTGTTTTCAAGATTCTCATCTATCATTTGTGCAGAAAACTTCCACTGATAAAAATTCCTAACTTCCAGAGCACTCTCTAAGGAGCAAATTTAACACTACCTTCTGTCTGGCTTAGCTGAAACACACACTGATTATTTTGCAAAGCTGCCCACTTAACTGCATTGCATTAATACTTGGGGTTACCTTTCACATTGATGTCTTGCTGGCCAAAGACAAATAGCCCTACCAGAGAAAGAGGATTCTTTTAGGCCTTTAGTTACATACAAACATTGTTAGCTATTGTATAGGGAAATAACTGATCATTTTTAAAAATCTTACCACAAAGGGTCATAGGCCAAAAGTTGACAATATTCAGTGGAACACTGATGCATAGGCCTATTTGCATTGAATGCTGGAACTTTCATCTCTTTAAAGTCATTCACCCATTGCAGATTTCTCCAGACCTTCCATCTCAATTTTCTATCCCTGTTTTCAGATTTTTCAGCTCTCTCATCTTCCATCAGTTCATTGAAGACAAGAGAGTCTCACCACTTGGATCAATTTCATGGAACTCACTATTCTCCTTTGCTTCATTCTTTTGATACTAGCCTTGGATTTCCACCATTCAATTTTGTAGCACGTGTTTCTTTGTGAAAAACCTTGGGGCCTACTTTAAATTCCAAGTTCTATGTTTAAAAACAAAAAAAATACTGCAAATACTTAGTACATTGAGTAGCAACTATGGAAAGAGAAACATCATTAACATTTCAGGTTAAAAACCCTTCATATGACATTTCCAACATTTTGTCTTTTCATTTCAATTATGGAGGATAGCTCTGGTCCTTGCATTGATATTCTAAAATGGAGAAAGGCTAATTTTGAGGAAATGATGAAGGATCTAGAATACGTGTATTGGGTTAAATTGTTTTCTGCCAAGTATGTAGAAGGTATGTGGAAGACCTTCAAAGGTGAAATTTTGGGAGTACAGTTTGTATGCTTGTGTCAGGATTAAAGGCAAAGTTAACAGGCATAGGAAACCTTGGTTTCTGAGGGATACTGGGGATCTGGTTTGGAGGAAGAGAGATGTGTATGGCAGATACAGGCAATATAGAGCAAATAAGGTACTTGAGGAGTATAAAAAATGCAAGAAAAAAATCAGGAAGTCTAAAAGATGATAAGAAGTTGCTTTGGCAATGTGAAGGAAAATCCTAAGGGTCTCTGCAGGTATATTAAGAGCAAAAGTAAGGGACAAAATTGGTCCCCTTGAAGATCAGAGTGCTTGACTGTATATGGAGCCAAAAGAGATGGGGGAGATCTTAAATGGGTTTCTTGCATCAGTATTTACTCAGAAAACTGGCAGAATCACAGGAAGTTAGGAATTCAAGCAGTGAGATCATGGAACCTATACGCTTTAAATAGGTGTTTCCTGTCTTAAAAGCAAATAAGGGCAGATAAATCCCAAGTGCCTGACGAGGTATTCTCTTGGATGTTGGAGGCTAGTGTACAAATTGCAGAGGCTCTGGCAGAAATATTTAAAATGTCCTTTTCCACAGGTGTGGTGCCAGAGGATTAGGGGGTAGCTCGTATTGTTCTATTGTTTAATAAAGGCCCCAAAAGTAACCCTGGAAATTATAGGCCGATGAGCCTGACATCAGTGGTAAGTAAATTTTGGAAGGTGTTCTAAGAGATTGGATATACAAGTGTTGGGATAGCCAGAGACTGATTAGGGATAGTCAACATGGCTTTGTGCATGGTAAATTTGATATGATTTTTTCATGGCAGTTACCAAGAAAGTTGATGAAGGAAAAGCAGTGGATGTTGTCTATATGGACTTTACTAAAGCCTCTGACACAGTCCCACATGGGAGGTTAGTCAGTAAGGTTCAGATACTCGGTAATCATGATGAGTTATTGAACTGGATTTGACATTGGCTATACGGGAGAAGCCAGAGAGTGGTATTGGAGGATTGTTTATCAGACTGGAGGTCTGTGACTAGTGGTGCATCTCAAGGATCAGCGCTGAGACCATTGTTGTTTGTCATCTATATCAATCATTTGGATGATAAATTGGATCAGCAAGTTTGATGATGACACAAAGATTGGAGACATTGTTATTAGCGAGAAAGGCTTTCAAAGCTTTCAGAGGTTGCTGGACCAGCTATAGAAATGGGCTGAAATTTAATGCAAACAAGCCAGAGGTGTTGCATTTTGGAATGACAAACCAAGATAGGACATCAACGGTAAATGGTAGGACATAGAGAAGTGCAGTAGAAAGGAGGGATCTGGGAATACATAATTCCCTGAAAATGGCATCACAGGTAGATAGGGTTGTAAAGAGAGCTTTTGGCATATTGGCCTTCGTAAATCAAAGTATTGAGTATAGGAGTTGGGATGTTATAGTAAAACTGAATAAGATGTTGATGAGGCCAAATTTGGAGTATCGTGGGCAGTTTTGGTTACCCAACTGTAGGAAAGATATCAATAAGATTCAGAGTGCAGAGAAGGTTTACTAGGATGATGCCTGGACTTCAGGAGCTGAGTTACAGGGAAAGGTTAAGCAGCTTAGGACTTTATTCCCTGGAGCATAGAAGAATAAGAGGAGATTTGAGAGAGATATTTAAAATTATGAGAGGGAAAGACAGTAAATGTAGATAGGCTTTTTCCACTGAGGATAGGTGAAATCCAAAACCAGAGGACATGGGTTAAGGGTGAAAGGCTTAGGGGAACACAAGGTGGATCTTCTTCACACAGAGTGGTGGGAGTGTAGAACAAGCTGCCAGCTAAAGTGACGAATGCAGGCTCAATTTTAACATTTAAGAAAATTTTGTACAGGTACATGGATGGGAGGGGTATGGAGGGCTATGGACTGTGTTCAGGTCAGTGGGTCTAGGCAGAAAAATAGTTTGGCACAGACTAGAAGGGCCAAAGGACCTGTTTCTGTGTTGTAACGTTCTATGGATCCATTTCAGATTTCTACCATTTGCAGTATTTTTTTTTTTAAAAACATACATAGGTGCTGTACGTTGGATGTTTTAGATTGAGAAGTGCTACATTGAGTTGAATTACTCAATGTAAACTGTGCACATTTTAAATCCCCTCAGGTTCTTCCTTATAGCATTATTTTCTCCTTTCTCTCATAAGCTCCCATTAAATTTCTCCTTACACATTTTAATATCATTTGTCTCAACATCTCCTTATGGCAGCAACTTTCATATTTTAACAATTACACACGAAAAGCAACAAAAAAAAACTTCAGGTCATTAATCTGAAATATTAACTCTCTTTTTCTCGACATGGATGTTGCTAACCCAAATGAGCAGCCCAATTTTCTGTTGTCATCCCTTTGTAAAAATGTTTTTTTTTTTAGCTAACCATTTGGAGACGATAATATCTTACTTTGACACAAGTTATAAAAATGTCCATCATGTGAAAATATTTCCTATCAGAGACATTCCCTTTGTTCTATCAATCCCACCCTGAACTTCACTCATTTTATCTTTCCCAGTTGTGATAAATGATCGTTGATGTAAAATATTTACCCTGTTCTCTTCCCACAGATGCTGCCAAGCCTGCTGAGTGTTTTGATAGATTTTCTTTTTTAAAAAAAATCAGATAATTTTAAAGAATATTATTAGTTCTCTAACTACTATAAGCACTAACTTGTATATGTAATATAAAGTGTTATAATTTTCAAGAAGGGCTTCCTTGGTTAACATTTTGGTTTTGCCCCTCGTCTATAAAAATTTTGTAAAGATATTTTTCCACACACTATCATGATTCTTAAGCTGTACCAATCAGATTTGATAGGGGATTCTATTGAAAAAGATGAATTTCTCTCAGCAATTGAGCTGCCAAAACTGAAAGATAGAGATCAGAAGGAATTAGATGCCCCCTTCACAAGAGATTGAAAAAGCACTGAATACATTACAGGAAAATATGTCACCAGAAGATAATTTCCCAGAGTTTTATGGACAATTTAAAGACTTCTTGATGCCTCTTATTATGGATTATTATTATTGAAACGGGCAGTTGAAAGTAAGACTCTTCCAGAATCCTTCTCAACATTTATAAATGGAATGTCAAATTAATAACAAAAAAAAACAGTTAATCCCATTCTAATTCACATGATTAAAATTTAGTACAAGATTAATGAAAGTATTAGAAAAAAAGTGGGATATCACCAAAAGCACCATTGTGCAAGAACAAACTATTGCCCATGAATTTGGGCAATAGAATTTTAAATATTTGGCATGAGAAAGGAATTACGCATATTGAGGATTGCTATGAAGGGCTACTTATGTCCTTCGAACAGAAGTATAATCTGTCAAATGGAACGTTCTTCTGTTTTCTTCAGTTGAGGTCCTTCCTGTGAGAGAAATGGGGCCCCACAATGACCCCACCCTCAAGCAATGAAGTGGAGGGGATGTTTCAATTGGGAAATCCACCCAAATTCATAACCAGGATGCATTCTGCTCTCCAAGGTCAAAGTGTTAAGCCAGGCCTAGAAAGGTCAAGGGAGAGGTGGGAGTTGGATCTAGGTGTATAATATCAGATGAATGCTGGTCTGACTGGTGTTGGACCATATATCAATGATTAATGTAAGATTGGTTCAATATAATTTTCTACCTTAATTGTACCTTACACCACAAAAACTACACAAATCAAAATGTGAAGTATCTGAAATGTGCTTTTGGGATGGCATCAAAACTGGAACCTTTATATATTCTACATGGTTGTGTGTGAAGATAAGATCATTCTGGCATGATATCACTGAAACACTAACAAGAATAACAGGAGTGACTTCCACACACGACCCAGAGCTGTAGCTTTTGGGCAACCTTATGGATGTGAGCAATAAACTGACTAAATTTCAGATTTGTTTTGTTAGAGTGGCCCTGGCTGAGGGCAAGATCTGACTCACCCCTACTTATTGCTCGATGGGCCGGGTAGATGCGTAGTTGTAGAGACATGGAGAAAATTACTTATAACTTTAAAAAATAAATATGGCACTTTTATTAAGATATGGCAATCATACTTAGACTATTGCAGGGTCCAATTGTAAAAACTTGACCCTTCAATCTATGTAAAGATGTGATATCCCAGAAAAAAAAAGAATTAAGAAAGAAACTAGTGCTGATAGTACACAAAATTTTATTCTTATATTGGTGGGGGAAAGACGGAAAAAGGGGGAATTTTTTTGTGTGTAAACATTTAATATTTATTTGGAATGTATAGAAGTTCAAAGACTAAATGAATACATTTATGGAAAAAATGAAAAATAAAATATTTAAAAAAAAATATTAAAAATCCTCTTTTTACAGAAGTCCAAAGGAAATAATCCAGCAGCATTATGAAGAACTAGAGATCATTCAAATATTCAGAATACAATACATACTTAGGCAGACACATACTAAATATATTTTCTTTTACACTTGATTGAAAATTTATTTTGAGAGATGGGACAAGGGGAACCAAACAGGATCTCTATTCATTGTGGTTATCCATAGACTCTAGCTGAAAAATGAGCCAACGTGGATGAGGACAAGATCAGGCCAAGTCATTCTGTCCACCTCAAACAGCCTTAAGGAATGGTGCTCTGGAAAAAGCAACAAAAAGAAACTGGTGATATGCAACTAACAAGAATCCCTCTATGGGAAGAACAAATAATAACCCTAAATAGATTCCTGGAATATTGGGCTTGTCACACATGGAGAGTTTCAAGTCCGTGGATGCCACCAGCAGTGTGTTTTCTTTTTGCTCAGCTGCACATCAACTATATAATAAAGAATAAATGAAACCAGCGTAGATATCAGGACAGATGCACGATCAAAAAGGCAGGATCTGGCAACACCTTTACAGAAAGCAAGCAAATAACTTTGGGGAGGTAGATCCTGATCACACATGGATGAAGGCATTGACCCAACATTGAGGCAAGGAGATTCAGGCAGCTGCTCCAAATAGAGTGGCCAGCATTAGAGTGATGGAAAGTTTGAGGATAATATGACCAAAGAAGATTCCAAGGATGAGGAGGACAAAGGCTATAAATTGTTTTGAATGCAGGTAAGCATTTTTAACAATGAGGTACTCATGAAGCAGGGCACAATGCTGATTAGTGATCACAGGATTGATTTTTCACCTGGAGTGGTGAACTTCTTGTATTCACTACCAAACTACAATGTTGAGGCTAAATCATTTAATATCTTCAGGAAGGAGTTACTCCATTCTTATGGCTCTAGAGATTATGTACATGGAGAAAAAGCAGGAATAAGATTGTACTGTATTTGGATGAAAGCCAATGGCAGAATAGGCTTGATAGGTTGCTCCTGCTCTTTTTATCCATTTTTCTACTTTGAGGAAGGTAGCACACGTTAGGATAGAAGCAGGAGGGTTTTGGAGGTGAGAACAAGGAGGCCTATCAATTGTGAAAGGATGGGTGAGGAAGTTGAAAGACACCAATGCAACCCTTGATACTGAAGCTATTCTACTCCAAAATGAATTAAGCAACATACCCTTAAAGAGGCACCAAAAATACACATGCATTTCATTTTGAAATAAATTAATTTTGAATTAAATTCAGCCCAGATTGATAAGACAATCTTCTCTATTTCAGAAAATTAAATCCAGATTGTGGTATGCTCAACATGAGACTGGGTAATGCTACATTTCTGAAACATTTAATGGACTGTTCCAGAGTTTAAACATTTGTAACATTCTCTAACATACACTAAGTATATGAACTGTACCTTCCCAAATAGATTCCTGGAATATTGAGCTTGTCACACATGGAGAGATGAAGCACACCTGGACAATACTCTTGGGTTCAGAGGAACAGAATGTGATGTCATTGATTTCCAGTGTAAATGGAGAGTTGGTGTTCTTCCTGGTTGGGATGTTTAGAACCAGGTATCACAGACTCAAAACAAGTTCATGACAGAGAGAAAAACAAAGACTTTGCTCAGGGAGTAGTGAATCTTTTGAATTCTCTATGGTGTGCTAACTCAGTCAATTGATATATTTAAGGCAAAGATCAATATATATTTAGAAAATAGGAGCCACATTCCAACACCCAAACACATACCAAGAGAAAATAATTTTTAAAAATTGCAACTCATATTTATTTGGTATATAATAGGTGGCAGCTTATGTTAAATAATAGCATGCAGGATGCAAAATGAGTAGCTTGCCACTGAAAGTGAGAACTACTGCTCATTTATTGCTCTCAGTAAAGTTAAATATTCAAATTCTTTCCCGTTCATCTCAAAATTCAGACATTACCAGTAGTGAAAAAAGCCTGTTCTTTAAGATAAGTGCTTATCTTTTTTCACTGAGTTAAGTTTTGAATAGAAAACACCTTGACACAAGCAGTAGCAGTGAAATTGGTGATTCCCCACCATTCCTGTCCACTCCATATTTTAAACCTAGACATCAGCTGACATCCAGTAAGATTCAATTTTTACAGACCATTTCACTTCTCAGTGTTAAGTTCCTTCCTGCTACTCTGCCTGGATTCATACAAGGATAAATAACAGTTGCACATGAAAGCAGAGTTGGCATGTTTGCAACTACCTGCATATCCCAAGATAGCATCTCAACAAGTAAAAAGGCAAGAAATCAGACCACAAAAATGATAACGTAATGAATCTTGCTTAATGAAATCTACAAGGTGAAAAATGACTAGCGATGTGAAAAGTTCAGACATTTTCATTTCAATAGTGAAATCTACAAGCATCTTTAAAAATACTTAACTGGCTAAATACAGTATGAAATATTCTTCAAGGAACATGACATAGCAAATATATAACCTGGCTGTAATAAGAGTCAATTAATAATCTTGTTGTAAAGATGACTTTAGGGAAGAATGATCATAAAATGATTGAATGTTGTGCAGAATTTGGATGTGATGTTATTTATTCTTAAGCCAGGATTTAAAACCTAAACAAAGAAAAACCATGAAGAAATGAAAAGGTTGGCTGCAAAGCTAAATGAGAAAGTGAATGACAGCATGCAGGCAATCGTTGTCATAGGGTACGTTTTTGACTCAGCAAAGCTGAACAAAGAACCAATATCAAAAAAGGAGAGCCAAGTACTAAGAAACACAAAACTAACTGCAAGATCTTCTACAGATATTTAAAAGGGAAAGAATAGCAATGATAAATGTAGGTCCCTGAGAGACTGGAGATATTACAACAGGGAGAAAAGAAGTGGCAGGAAAAAAAAATTGTGCCCATCTTCATAAATTAAGTCATAATTAAAAAAAGGCCAGAAATACTAATCAAGGTTCTACATAAAATGAAAATGTTTATCTAAGGAAGAAATATTTATTAGAGTAAATGGTGAAACTCAACACTCATTAACCTAATATTCTACATCCTAGTTTTTGAAAACTACAATATAGTTAGCTGATACGCATTTTGATTGAAAGATCTATAAATGTTGGAAGGGTCACTGCAGATTAGAGGGTAGCAAATTTGACCCCATTGGTTTACAGGGAAAATGAGAAAATAGAATGTTGGTTTAATTACAGAGCCTTGATGAAATTGCACCTGGAAAACTTTGTTCAGTGATGACATCCTACCTAACAAAAAAATACTGGTCACAATTGGAAAGCAATGAAGAACCATCAGACTCATTTCTGGGATGGGAAATTTACTGCAGGTGATGGGATCAAGCAAATGGGTTTGTATTCTTTTGCTTTAAAGAACAAGTTGATGTCATTGAAATGCATACATTTCTTTTAGGGCTTGAAAGGCTGAAGAATCTGGAACCAGGGTCAGTCTCAGAATGAATCCCATTAGGGCAGAAGAGGAAGTGGAATCTCTTTACTGCAATTATCCAGGCCAGAAGGACACTTAAATTCATTTGAAAGAGATCAACCAGATTTCTGATTATTATGGAAATCTTGAAGAAAGCAAAGAAAACTGGAGGCAGGATAGAAGAAATGCCAAGATCAAATGGCTTCTATTTCTTATTTTATCAAAAGACTGCAGGAGAAGAAGCTTGAATAGTTTTCACAGACACCTAATTATTTCAGCATGTCCGATAGAAATCAGGGAGACAGGCTATTAAAATCATCCAATTTTCTTCTTGTATTCTGAACAAGAACACAAGAAAGCATCCCAATTTTAGTCTGCTCAACTGAACTGGTAGCAAGGACACTTGTCCAAATTACATTTTAGTCACAGGATTTAAGATACAGACCATCTTTCCAACCCATCAAAATTACACCAGTTAAAAATAAGGGTTCATTATTTTGTAATTCACGGAGCAGAACATGGCAAGCCCAAATTGCCACAATTATCTTGCTTCAGTTTAGGGTGCCACTGTTCCCACCACAGTTTGTGCAATGCCATTACAGTGCCAGTGACCCAGATTTGAATTTGCCAGTGTAAAGATTGCATGTTCTTCCCACATTTCAAAGACGTGAAGGTTTTTTTTAAATCCAAAGGCATGCAGGGTTGGAAGGTTTTGCTTCGAAAGATGGACAGGGTTGGTAGGCTGATTGGTCACAAGGGTGTGTATTGGCTGTGAGGACTAATCGGCAGGAAGGGCCTGTTATCGTGCTTTTTCTCCAAATTAAATTATTTATCTGATCCTTTCTGGATTGACTCCAACTGGGACATTGACCGATTGCCACTTACAACTCTCTTCAATGCCTCATTCAAATTGCTATTGATGGAATACAAGTTTTATATGCAAGCTTATTCAATTGCGATAGTCATCCTTGGTTCATTTAACAAGGAATGAATACTAACATTCTCCTCCAAGACAAAGATGACTGCTGAGACAAGCAGAAACAAATCCAGGTATCAAGGACTGCTGTAATGTTGGAAGTGCCACCTTTCAGAGGTAGCATTGAAACTGAACCTTTACCCGATGAAGAATGCAAGAGACCCAAAAGTATACTCAGAGAACAAGAAAGTTACACTAATCTCTAAGACAATGTTTATGAAATTTACCCCATTCATATCACTATGTGAGTTCTAACTACATTTCACTGCAACAGTGAACATTTTAAAAATACATCTATATCGACGCTAAAACATATTGGGTCCTCGTGAAGGATCACATCAGACGAACAGCAAAACGCTGTACGGGTGGCCAGAATGAAGAAGGTTGTTAAACATGAGCTTTGGACTCAAATAATGTAACTTTCAGAACTGTGCCACTCAGCGAAACACCAGCGTGTTTTTTTTTAACTACAAAGCATTAGGTTTCATAAAAAGGCAGAAAAGGCCGTTCACTTCCTTATTCATTCACTGGGGGCAAAATTCTGTGGTTCTTTAGCTTTCAAGGTGATAGGATTTCATTGCAATAGTAAGAATCTCGCTCAGAGTTAAGCCGTCTTTCGACATCAATCCCTGGAATTAAATAAGAAATTCATTCGGCTGTTAGAACCGTCTCCTTTGGCAAGGACAAATGCAATCAGATAGGAACCAATACACAAAGGAACCAGTGTCAGTCACACGCGAAGGATAGCAGAATTCGAAAATGTGGCTTACTTACTGGACATCACGGCGTATGGTCTTGAAAAAGATTTCAATGAATTTGTGACCTCCCGATGCGAGGTAAAACGCGCAGGTGGTAACTGCTACTAATGTCCAGGGCATTCTGGCCACCAAACGCTGCACGAAGAGTAGAACCGTGCATGTTGCTAATCTCCACATCATCAGCTCTGTCGGAGCTAAGGCAGAAAAACAAGGTAAAGGGCAAAAAACAAGGAAACGTAGCAAAGGAAAGGGAGGGAATAAGTGTGGCAGGAAATCTCAAATGCAAGAGCAAAAGACTCTACAATTGTAAAAGGATCACAGAAACGAAGGCTGATCCACGGCAGCGATCCATCTGTTTCTTAAGAGAATCACCCTTACACATTTTCTATACTTAAAACTAAACTTTTTTTCCCTTACTATATTGCCGTCTTGCAACTTTATTTTTTTTTAAATTCTAAATTTGGTAATAAAATAGAACCCGAGATTATATGATTGCTGTAATCAGACACCATCACACTTACTTTGCACCAAGCGACCTGCGCCGGTTGTTTAATCCTTCCTTCTACCTCTTCGTACGCGTTTGATTGACAGCAACGGTGACGAATAGAGTCACATGCCTTCCCAGGGCCGTGCGCACGTGCCACCGAGACTTTCGGGAATTGTTGTTTGCTTAATCCATGCTTGGCATTAAATGGGTGTGCTGGCAAATAACAATTTCATGTATGATTCTGCTTTAAGTTTCAAAAAAATTGCAAAGGGAAGATCGTTCCCTAATAATTTAAATTGTGTTCATTTGGTTACTGACCTTGTGGTGGTACTCCACGGCCTACTGCAGGGGGCAACCTCTGTACCTGCAGGAGTGTAAGGGGACAGGGCAACACCTGCCCAGCTGTCAATCAGTCAGCCAGAATGGATCAAGCTCCACCCGGTCAGGTGTCAATCGCCTGTTGTACAGTCTTTATCTTTGTGTGTGTCTGATTCTGGCTAACAGTGCATCACAATTTAATCCACAAAATTTTCCCACGGCAGCTATGGAAAAACTCCTGTGTGCAGGGAGCCTCGAGGTCGACCCACGCCACCCGGAAGCCCAGACACGCTTCGAGATCTGGCTGCACGCGGTCGAGGCAATCATCAAGACACAAGGGGGGGGGGAGGGGGAGTCACGTGATGGAGTAGTGGCCGGACGGTGAACTCCAGCCCTCTCCAGAAAAGTCGGGAAAAACAAAGGAAAACACAAAGGCACAGAAATAAAAGTTACAGAAAAGTGAGTATAAAGGTGGAAAGAAGATGGCGACAAAAAAAGAAAAATCGAAAGCAACGGTAAGAAGAGAGGAAGAGAAGACAAAGGAGGAAAAAGGTGAAGGCCTTACCTGTCCGAAGAGGCCCGCTGCGGAGAGAGAAACCCGCTCCCTCAGGTCGGTAAATAATGGACTACAAAAATGGCTCACTGAGCCGAGTAAAAGTGCGCAACCGCGCATGCGCGATACTTCGCGCATGCGCGATGCGAATGAAAAAAAAAACACACCGACGGGAGGGGGGACCAGCTGGGGAGTCGATCTCCACAGCCGGCAACGACAGCTGCAGAACACCTGCAGCAAGAAGAGACCACAGAAGACAATAGAAACAAGAAAGAAGAGGAGGAAAGGGCAACAAAGAAACAACAGATGGCCAACCCAGAGGAAGAAGAAGAGGAAGAGGAAGAGTACAGTGAAATAGAAGAAGAAAAGAAAGGCAAGGTAAAGGATATACTTGCTCTTATTAAAGGATACATGGAGTCATTTAAAGAATGGCAAACACAGGAATTTAAGGATTTAAGAAAAAGAATAAACAACACAGAAGAGAAAATAAATAAAATGGAGATGACCTTAACAGAAATGGGAAAGAAAATGGACAAGATGGAAGAGCGGGCAGTAGCAGCAGAAATGGAGGTAGAAGACTTAAAAAAGAAATTGGAGGAATCTAATAAAAAAACTAAAGAGACACAAGAACTACTAGCTCAAAAAATAGATATAATGGAAAATTATAACAGAAGAAATAACATAAAGATAGTGGGCCTTAAGGAAGATGAAGAAGGCAAAAATATGAGGGAGTTTATAAAAGATTGGATCCCTAAGACCCTAGGATGTCCAGAACTACAGCAAGAAATGGAAATAGAAAGGGCACATAGAGTATTGGCCTCTAAACCACAACCACAACAAAAACCAAGATATATTGTAGTAAAATTCCTAAGATATACTACAAGAGAAAAGGTACTGGAGAAGACAATGGAAAAAGTAAGAGAGGGCAACAAACCACTGGAGTATAAAGGGCAAAAAATCTTCATTTATCCAGATATAAGTTTTGAACTCCTAAAGAAGAGAAAAGAGTTCAATACAGCAAAGGCGATTTTATGGAAGAAAGGGTATAAATTTATACTAAAGCATCCAGCGGTATTGAAAATATTTATTCCAGGACAACAAAACAGACTATTCTCGGATCCAGAAGAAGCACGAAAATTTGCAGAACAATTACAAAAATAGACTGAGGGAGGAAGACGGGTAATGAGAGTTAAAATGATCACGATTGATATGTATGTGGGTAAAGACAAAAATAGACTGAGGGATGAAGACGGGTAATGAGAGTAAAAATGATCACGATTGATATGTATGCGGGTAAAGAGGTATAAGAGTGAATAGAGACAATGAGCATACATGAATGTATCTGTACTTAGAGGAAAATATAGATAGTATAGACAAGAATTAATAAGGGAAGGTAATGGAATAGAGAGAATAAGGAGGGAATTAAAAGAGTGACCTTTGTGACATATGAAAAGTGAAATCTTTTCTGGGGGAGGCGGGGTGGGGGGAAATAGCGGTCACTGCAAAATCAGTTGACGCTTGCGAGTGGATTCGCAAATCCAAATGGAGAGGGGAGATGTGGTTGTCCGACAAGGGATAAAGGACAACTCAGGAGGGGAAGGGGAGATTGGGGATAAATAAGATAGAAATAGGAGAATAAGGAAAATGTTGGATGTTGTAGAAATGTTGTCTTATAAAGAGTTGAAAATAAGAAAACAGAAATGGAAAAGGAGGAAAGGTAATGATGGAAAAACGGAAAGAGAAGATAAACAAAATATAAAAGGGCTACGCTGAACTATATGTCTTTAAATATTAATGGAATACATAACCAAATTAAAAAGGAAGAAACTACTAAATTTAAATGAATAAATGTATTCCATTAGAAAAAATAACATATAGGTTAAGAAATAATATTGAAATATTCGAACAAGTATAGGAGCCTTACATTAAATACAATAGCGAAAACCTACCGGGGACAAACATTACCTAAGTTGATGGAAGGAGAAGGAAAGAAAAGAATGGACTCAGTAGAATTTCTGGTGTATTTTTGTTGAATGACAACATTGTCTGACTGGCTTAATGCAACCTAGATTGTATACCTAAAATGGATGAGGGGGGGGGGGGTGGGGGGGTGGCTTGGGAGGAGGTGGGGGGGGGAGAAAAAGTCACTGTATATGTGTGAAAAAGAAATAGTGTATATCATGGCTAATGTGATTTATGGTGTGAAAAATAAAAAAATTTAAAAAAAAAGACACAAGAGGGCGACATCCTGGACTCCGATCGGAAGAGGTGAGTCCGACTCCGGTCAAAGTTGGGTCCCCGCGCCTTCCAGGTAACCAAAGGCTGCTCCACGTACAAGAGCGCAATGGATACTCTCGAGAACTTGTACAAGCCCCCCATGAATGTGGTCTGTGCAAGGTACCTCCTCAACACCCGAGCCCAGCAACCCAGGGAGACGGCTGAGTCTTAACTGGGATACTTGCGAGAGTTGGCCCGACTGTGTAGAGGAGGTCGAAAGGCTGATCCGGGACGCCTTTGTCTGAGGGCTACGCTCGAGGCCCATCCGGCAGAAACTGCTGGAAGACAACATCTATGCCCTAACCAGGACTGTGGAAGTGGTCTAAACCCCGGCAGCAGCAGCCCTGCACATTGAAGCCTTCGATTCCAGGTTCCCCCAGGATTGCTCATGGCCCACTCACACTGCAGCTGCAGCCCCAGGCCGAGCTGGGGAGGAGAGCGTCGTTGCGGCAGGCGCCCGGCGCCCCTGTAAGTACTGTGTATCCTGGTGTGGGTCAGATTGACGATCGCGCCAAAACTGCCCAGCTAGGAACCAGTATTGTTCCCGATGCGGCAAGAAAGGCCACTTTGCAATAGTGTGCCTCTCTAAACGTGCCGGCAGCGCAGCGGCCCTCTATGACCTCCCCACCTCCCCTGCGGACCCCCCCACGTGCGCGTGCCGGGTGGCGCCATTGTCCCCGTGACGACCTCCCCCTTCCCTGACTTTGACTGCGCAACATCCGGCCCCGCCAGCGACCATCACAGCGTGTGCCCTGAGCATCTGCACCAGTCCCCACCCTCGCTGCTCACTGAGAACTACAGCGACATCACTTCTGGCTCACGGTGTGACATCACTTCCGACTGATGTAACAACGTCACTGCCGCCGGCCGTGATGACATCACTTAACCCGGCGCAGCGGACATAGCTGGGAAAGGTGGCCAGCCACGCAGTGGCTCCTCCACGTGCTGCCGCCATCTTGGGCCAGGCAGCACCCGACACAGAGGGCCCCCCACAACTTTGAGAATGACATGGTCAACACAGGTGATGACCAGGCCACTCTACTGATACTCCCTGCGCCTCTGGGTGCCATCAGCTCCTGCACGCTGCTCCCAACGACTGATGACAACGTGGTCAACACAGGCGATGACCAGGCTGCCCTACCGATGCTCCCCACACCTTCAGAGGCCATCGGCACTGCATGTTGCATCTCATGACCGATGTCAACGTGGTCAATATGGGCAATGACCAGGCCACTCTATCGACGTTCCCCATCCCTTCGGATAGCGTCAACTCCGACTCCGAGAAGGTACTGGCCGCTACCACGCTGACCAGGGACATCCCCCATGATCTCGGGCGCTCGATGATGGATGTGCGAGTCAACGGGCAGGTAACAAAGTGCCTGTTGGACAGTGGCAGCACTGAGAGCTTCATTCACCCGAGTGTGGCCCACTCCCTAAGGTTAAAGGTCCACCCCACCACCTGCTCGGTCGCCCTCACCGCCAAGGATAAGACTGTTGGTACCCTCGGGTGCTGCTCAGTCGATATAACTTTGGGAGGGGAGACTTACACAGGATTCAGGCTCCTGGTCATGCCCAAACTCTGCGCACCACTCCTCTTTGGCCTGGATTTCCAGTGCCACCTGCAGAGTGTCACCCTTGCCTTCGGGGGACCCCAACCTCCACTCACATTGCACAGCACAACAACCTACCACCCCCCGGCCAACCTGCGGCCTCTCCACACTGCGCATCACTCCACCGGCGCTCTTTCCACATCTTACGCTAGGCTACATGCCGATCGCTGTCAGAAGTAGGCGCTATTACGCTGTAGACAGAGACTTCATCAAGGTGGAGGTGCGGCGACTCCTGGCAGAAGGTGTTATAGAGCCCAGTAATAGCCCTTGAAGAGCCCAAGTCCTAGTGGTCAAAGGGGGAAGTAAGCCGAGGATGGTCGTGGATTACAGCCAGATCATTAATCAGTACACCAGGCTGGATGCCTACCCCCTGCCGAGGATCGCCGACGTGGTCAATGAGATAGCCCGCTACCAGGTTTTCTCCATGATTGACCTGAAGTCGGCGTATCACCAAATCCCTATTCACCTGAAGGACAAGCCCTACACCGCCTTTGAGGTGGACGGGCACCTGTACCAGTTCCGCCAGGTTCCTTTTGGGGTCATGAACGGGGTCTCCGTCTTCCAGCAGGAGATGGATCGCATGGTAGACCGGCACAAGCTGAAGGCGACGTTCCCATATCTGGATAACGTCACTATCTGCGGCCGTGACAAGCAGGACCACGATGCTAACCTGTAAAAATTCCTCCAGACAGCCGGGGAGCTGAACCTCACTTACAACAAGGAGAAGTATGTGTTCAGTGCCTCGCCATCCTGGGGTACATCGTGGCCCATGGAGTCGTTGGTTCAGATCGGAAAGGATGCGCGCATTAATGGAGTTACCCATCCCCTCCACACTAAAGGCCCTCCGCCGGTGCCTGGGCCTGTTCTCTTATTACTCGCAGTGGGTCCCTTGCTTCTCGGACAAGGTCCCTCCACTGGCCCAAGCCACAACTTTTCCCCTCCCACCTGAGGCGCAGGCAGCCTTCACCCGTATCAGGCAAGACGTTGTGGACGCCGCGATGTAGGCTGTGGATGAGGACTCCCCCTTCCAAGTGGAGAGCGATACCTCCGAGGTGGCCCTCGCTGCTACCCTCAACCAAGGGGAGCACCCCGTTGCCTTCTTCTCCAGCACCCACCACGGCTCCGAGCTAGGCCACTCCACCACTGAAAAGGAAGCCCAGGCACTTGTGGAAGAGGTCCGCCACTAGCGTCACTACCTGGCCGGCAGGAGATTCACACTCCTCACAGACTAGCAGGCCATAGCGTTCACGTTTAACACTACCCACAAGAGCAAGATCAAGATCAAGAACGATAAGATCCTACACTGGAGAGTCGGGCTGGCAACCTACTGCTACAACATCCAGTACCGCCCTGGGAAGTTTAACGACTCCCCTGATGCCCTCTCTCACACCTGCGCATCTATGCATGATGACAGGTTGCAGGCATTGTATGAGTCCCTCCGCCATCCGGGCGTCACCCGGTTGTACCATTTCGTTAAGTCCCATCAGGAACATGACTGAGGCCTGTCGGGTCTGTGCGGAGTGTAAACCCCGCTTCTTCCACCCCCACCCCCCAGGCCCACGTTGTAAAGGCTACTCGGCCTTTCGAGCGTCTTGGCATGGACTTCAAAGGGCTCCTGCCTTCCACGAACCGAAACGTCTACTTCCTCACGATAGTGGACGAGTACTCACACTTCCCTTTCACCATCCATTGTCCGGACACCTCCACGGCCACCATCATCAGGGCCTTGGGGCAGATTTTCACCATGTTTAGCTACCCCACCTTCATCCACAATGACCAGGGGTCTAGTTTCATGAGCGATGAGCTGTGCCAGTACCTGACGGCGAGGGGCATTGCGACCAGTCTCACAACAAGCTATAACCCGAGAGGCAACGGGCAAATTGAACGCGAGAATGGGGTGGTCTGGAAGGCAGTCCTCCTGGCTCTCAGGTCAAAAGGGTGGGCCGTTGAATACTGGCAGGACGCCCTGCCCGAGGCACTCCATGCCAATCGGTCACTGCTGTGCACGGCTACCAACGAGACCCCTCACGAACGTCTGTTCTCATTCCCCAGGTCGGCGACTGGAATGTCACTCCCAGCATGGTTCACGTCCCCGGGACCAGTGCTTCTGCGTAAGAATGTACGGACTCACAAGGCCAAAGCCCTGGTTTTCCTCCTTCATGCAAACCATAACTACGCTTACGTTAGGTTCGGCAGTGGCAGGGAGGACACCATCTCAACCAGGGACCTGGCACCAGCAGAAGCACCCACTACACTACGCCCCCCTCCAACCCAGGCTGACGCTGATCGGGCTCCTTGACCACCAGGGGCCCGCTTCAGCCTTAGGAGACGGACCCGCCCCCCCCACCCATCCAATACGACCCACATACGTCGACCCCGGCCCCCCTGGCCACCCCTCCGCGTGGCACCACACCAGCCACACACATACCCCTGCCGCCAGCCCACCCCCCTACTTCCCCTCTGACCAGTGACCAGGAGCCAGTCCTACAACAGTCACAGAGACCCTAGCGGCCGCCAAATCGTCTCAACCTGTAAATATTGTATGTACATAGTGAGTGAAATTCCTTGTTACTGCTCCCCCTCCCCCCCAACCCCGGGATAATTTTAAAGGGGGTGAATGTGGTGGTACTCCACCAGCCTACTGCAGGGGGCAACCTCTGTACATGCAGGAGTGTAAAGGGACAGTACAACATCTGGCTGGCTGTCAATCAGCCGGCCTGAATGGATCAAGCCCCACCGGGTCGGGTGTCAATTACCCTCCGGGATATAAGCCTGCGCCGGCCTCCCGAGGCCTCACTCAGAGTTGTTGCAGCCACAGCCAGCCTGGCTCTGTGGAAGTCTTTGTGGATTAAAGCCTGTTGTACAGTCTTTATCTTTGTGTGTGTCTTATTCTGGCTAACAGTGCACCACAGACCTAAAGGTTAATTGTGTTTCTCTCCGCACAGATGGCTGACTTTCTAAAATGACCAGAATTTTCCCTCTTGCTTTTGAATAGTTGACATGGGGGATAAAATGTATATTTATATAGAGCCTGAGGCCTTATTGTACTTGAAAAAACATACAAATGCTGGAGAAATTCAGCAGGTCAAAAAGTGCCTTTATGTAGCAAAGATGAAGATATATCACCAACGTTTAGAGCTTGATCTCTTCGTCAAGGTGTGGGGGAACATGAGAGGTATCTCATTGTACTTGTTCTTTTGGACTCAACTGAGCAACCAGTTGACAATGCATCATTCGAACATGTCCTCCAAGTCCAAGAGATGTCATCGCCAATAATATAGCACTCCCTCAGCAATGCTCTGAGGCAAAAGATTTTAGTCAATAATGTAGCAGGTGCAAATATCTGAATGGCTTGCTCCTACTTTCATTTTTAATTGATACATTCTTGGAATCAACGCATGGAGAGTCAGAATGTATATACGGTAAGCTATCTCGGGTAAATATGAGCAAGAAATTAACTGCTGGATGTACTCAGTAAATGAAGCAACTTCTGTGAAGGGAAATGAACAATCAACATTTCGTGTCAACACCCTTCAAGTTGCCTGAAAGATGGAAAGCAGCTATGACAGAGGAGAGGGGGAAGGAAGGAGCAAAACTGGCAAAGGATAGGTGGATCCAAGTGAGGAAGGTTTGATTGGCAGGAATGAATCAGATGAGTGAGGTAAAGGTGGTGATTGCGACAGAGGCATGGGGTGATAAATGAAGACAACAATGAACTGCAGATTATGGAATCCAAATTGAAAAGGAAGGTGGAGAGTGGGACCTAATAAGGGAGATATGATGGGCAGATCAAAAGAGTGGTCTGAGAGAATCGAGGGGTGTGTGGATGATGGTCAAATGGAGGAGGGGAAAGAAATGAGGAAGCAGGGGTAGGAGTTTGGAAAGAAGGGGATATGTGAGAGGACTTGATGAGTTCTGGAGGGAAAAAGGGGATAAATCATATTATTTCTGTTGTCAAAGACCATGTTAGATTAAATCAGACTGAAGACAAAAGAGAATGTGAATGCTGGAATTGGAACAAAAAAAGACTGTAAAAACTCACCAAGTCTTGCAGCATCCATGGAGTTAAAAGGAGTAAGTATATGTGTTGGGTTGGCACTGCATCAGGACTGATATGGAAGAGAATGGGTTATCAGTATGAGGGAAAGGGATGGGACAGATGCTGGTAGATAACAGCTGGGCTCAAGTAGGAAATAGATCAGAAGCAGATGGAACCAGGTAGGATTGGACAGAGGCTGGAAGGGAACAAGTGTTGGGGAGGGGATGATGGGTAGAAAGAGCCAAGTGGATGAGGGAAAGGAGAACAAATGGAGAAGAAATGGAGAAGAAAACTTGATGGATAGATGAGCGTCTGGGAGAAGAGTACATCGGGGATTATGGGTTACCTGAGACTGAAAAATTCAATATTTATATCATTGAGTTGTCAGATATTCATTTCATACCTTTGTAGTGTAAGCTACAAAAATTTCAGTTCATTGTAAAATGTATTGGGGGATAAACCATTCTTGGCTGGAATTTGGACTTAAATAGGTCTTGAGTAATGAAAGAAAGATTTAGATTTCTTTAGCAAATATTTCACATCAGAATGTCATGAAAATCTTCACAGTCAATAAAATACTTCTTTGTTATGTATTCACTTCTGTAATTTAAGGTGCAAAGGAGCCAATTTGTATGCTGTGCACAGCAATATGTTAAATTGAAATGTATCGTTCTAATTGAGAGATACTGTACATATTCTATTGATAATTCACTTCATTGCTCAGATCAAATGCACTCAGTAGGCAACAGCTTTCAGAATCTGAACCAGGTTAAACACAGGAATTTCCTGTTTATGGGTTTTGGAGGGGGGTGGGAAGAGGGGAGGGAGGGAAGGGGGGGGTTGAAAAGGGGAGAAAAGAGCACTGTGTAAATTTAATGAGATACGTTTGTACATATTTTGGTTGATATGGTTCACAGTGTGAAAAATTTAAAAAACACAGTAATTTCCTTTTGGATTTACCAGATCTGCTATAGGTGTATTCACATAAAGAAAATTATGCTGAAAAACTACAGTGACATTAACCCAATAACTTAACATGTTATAGGAGGCACAATACATTTAAAACCTCACCAGAGTAATTGAATTCATAATGTACAAGCTGGCTACCCATTTCCAATATTACAAAGGTGTCTTCACTTCAAGAATTCTGACATATCTGATTCCATTCAGATCATCTCATTGAATCTAAACTAATGGGTAAAAATTACTCCTTGTAGGTTTTGAAAGTTGGATTCACAATTGGATCAATCAGAATAATAAGGCATGGGGAAAGAGTCCCTTAAAAAATTCTGGAGTAGAAAATATTGCTGATTATAAAAACTTTTTTAACCTCTCTGTATCTTTCCTTTTCTCTCTGCTGTTATTCACCCAGATTCTCTCACACCCTTCTTTCCTACCTGTACTTCCTTATCCCCTGTTACTCATTTCCTTTCACCTCCTCTTCTTGATGTCAGCTGCCTACACATTCCTCCTACTGTTTCTATCTTCCCACAGACCCTCCTTTTTCTAGTTCTACTCATAACCTTCCTTTCTTATCAGATTCCATAATTTGCAGCCTTTTGTCTCCACCTGTCACCTCCCAGCTTCTCTCTTCAGGCTTCCCTCCCCCACATAGCTCATCTGTCCATCAACTTTCACTCAACTCGACCCACCCAACACTTGCCAGCTCTTGCCTCTTCCTTTCACTTTCCTTCTTGTAACTGGCTATCTCCACTTTACAGTCTGATGCAGGGTTTCAACCCCAACCATTAATCATCCTTTAACCTCCACAGATGCTGCCTGACCTGCAGAGTTCCTCTCGCAGCTATATTTTGCTTTAAATACCTGCATCTGCTGTCCCTTATGTCTCCATTGTATCTCAGTTACATTATTCATTTATTATTTGCTTCATCCATTATATTTCAATTAGATCTCATGTAAAACCATATGACATTCAAATACTGGAATGTTATATGGGAACAAAATTGTCCAACAACCAAAAGCCATTACCATTATGTTACAGAAAGCCAACTTGAATCCTAAACTTGAACATTTCACACTGAAAATACATAAGTGTATTTGAGAATATAGAAGTGATACAAGATACAGGATCCAAAATGATATAGTGATAATAAAAATACAATAACAAAACAGAAGCAACAGGAACTATTAAATCATTGATTACTAACTGTAGCTGAGAAAGGAAAGATGAAGCTGAATAGCAGGAAGCCTGGAACAGATAGTGCTTACAAAGTTCTACAATGCTTCGTGGAGGGAAAGGCTGAAAATGTGTGACTGCTATTATAAAACTGAGGCTTCCAGAAGATCAGGGAGAAGTTGGAAGAATAAAGATCAGGAAAAGCTTTTTTTCTGCTTTTGTGCAGAAATCGAAGGGGTCACTTTACTGCCCGAAGGAAAGGTAGATTTGAATTTTAAAGAAGGGGACTTTTAAAAGAAAGGTCTGTAATCTCTTTATTATGTCCATCTGCTTGCTTCTTCTGGTTCAACCCTCAAAAGAATTGCATCCTAAATCTTCTCTAACAGATCAGTTTTTATTAATTTCATATTCCATTTTTACTTCTAAATGTTAGCATTTTCAGATTTATGTGTGATCCATTATTACTTGATCTCCAACAGATTTATACACTGAGATTTAAGGACAAGTATATTCCCTTAGATAAAGTATGTCCAGAGGAAAAATATAACTAGACCAGGACACACAGATGTAACCCAGCCCAATGGAATGAATAGCCTGCCTCCCTCCCCACCCCAACCCAATCCTGTTCCACTTCAATTTGTCCTTTACTTGTTCTTTCCTATTCCAGTACTTGCTATTCTCTCAACCAACTCTCTTGTGGTATTTTCCCCTAACAGTTTCCCTATCAACTTTCCCACTTTCATTTGTGAAGTAAAACACAGAATTCTGTGGACTTTAGTTGAAGTAAAAACACACAATGCTGGACTCAGCAGGTCAAAGAGTGTCATTTACCCCATGGCCTCTTCCCAGCCATTCCCATCCCATATTTTTAAACCTCCCCTTCCCACCTTAGTCTTGAAAAATTATCTAAACCCGAAATATTGACTATCTATTTCTCTCCATGAATGCTGCCTGATCAACCATGTCCCTCCAATTTTTCTTTGCTTGCTCAAAATTTTAGCATCTGCATTTTCTTGTGACCGATGTAATCAGTGCCCATTTAAAAATATGAGTACATTCTGCCCTTCCATAATTGAATTAAAAATTTTTACATCTATATTGAGAATAGAGATTGCCAATGGTTATCAATCACATGGTGGTTAATCTTGTTAGTGTTGGGATTGAATAGCCCCACCTCCACTGGGCAGAGGGTGTAAATGTGGACAACGTTGATAGGAAACAGATTTCACATCTATTGGCCATGGGTAAAATAAAAATGACTCGTTTGCAATATTTGAGATCACACATGCTGAAAGTTTGAAAACATTTGAAAGCATCTATGGAGATGTTGTACTTATCCATTGTGTGCTTTATGTTTAAACCAGTGGTTCTCAACCTTTTTTCACTTACATACCACTTTAAGTATTCTCTCACTAACCACAGTGCACCTATGACATCCTGTGATCCAGGTGCTCTGTGGTTAACATGGGATTGCTTAAGGTGGTATGTAAATAGGAAAAAGTTGAGAACCACTGGTTTAAACCATCTAAAGTTTGTAATGCCGCTATGACATTGATTATCCTGCAGGTAAACTGTATCCTAACTGTATTAATCTGCATGGTAGTAGCTCTTGCTATGTGCACTAGTATTTGGTTGATGATTAAGATATTCTAAAGTGCTTACAATGTTAATCTGGTGTTTTTAGTGGTTAACATTTTTTAAAATTCCAGACATAGGTTAAGGCAACTAACTTTGGAATCAAAGTCAGGCCACTCAGGGAAGAAGTTAGGGCAGGGGTGGCCAACCATTTAATTTTTAATTTAGACATACAGCACAGAAACAAGCCATTTTGGCCCATGAGTAGATACCAGGGTGTGGGTTAATTGGGTGGCATGAACTCATGGGCCAAAATGGCCTGTTATCATGCTGTATGTCTAAATTAAAAATTAAAAGGTTAGCCACCCCTGAGTTAGGATATTCTTCTGAGAAAGGCTAATAAAGAAGTGTGAAATTTACCTCATTAAAAGCCAAAAAAAAGTTTTGATTAAAAATACTTTAAAAAAATCAAACATCCACTGTTTTCTTATCAGACATCAGTGAAGGATCATGCAAATTGGAAAGGAAATAAAAGCACTAAATGGGTCTTGTTCAATTGGTCCATACTGGTGTTTATGCATCACACAAATCTTTGCCACCTTTCTTAACCTAATCCTTTTGGGATATAAAATAGAAAATTCTGGAAATTCATAACAGGAAAGATAGCATCTGTGGAAAGAAAAATATGAATCCTTCATCAAAACTTGAAAACTAAACACAATCTGCTGGTGGACCTTAAGTTGCACCAGTGGGAGAAAAAGACTGGGTTGACATTTTGAGGCAAACGTCTAAAGTCTGGAGATATGTAAAAGACAAGTCAGTGCAAAGAGGACAGGGAGCCCGAATAGCATTGGTGAAGCAGGTCGAGGTGAAGCCTTGCGGACAGAGGCAGTAGATTGGCAGATGCTATCAGAAAGAGAGGTGTCAGGCGAAGAAAGCGGAGTCCAACAGAGAGGAACGGGTGATTGGAAGACGAAAGCTCCTGCCTGGTTCTGGAATCTTACAGGAAGAGCAGTTTAGATTCAGATGCTAAAATCTGGGGTGTTGTCATGATGCGAGGAAAATGGATAGGCCTTTTGCCTCCATAAATGCTGCTTGATCCGCTCAGTTTTTCCAGGTCCTGGTTTTTGTCTATTGCCTTCTTTTTTAAAACGCGATTTCTCTTTCTTATAGTTTGTGATTTTCCGTCGGAATGTCATTTCCTTTTAAATTTAAATTCGTGGTTACTATTCACTTCAGCTCCTCGTATCCACGACCTCTAAACAAATAAGTATTTGCCGAATTCCTTGCTAAGTTTACCAAAGAACGTTTTATTATTATCGTAGCTCCATTTGAGGTAACTTACTACCAGTTGCTATGGCATCTTCGGCGACAGTCTGACACTTCCCACCCCTTTGCGTTGTGGTCAGTCCCCACGTCACGAGGTTGGACGTGGTGCACGCCGGGATACAGGAGGAGCAGTCAGCTGGGAGGCTGGTGACGTGGGCGGCTTTGACACCATGGCTGACGGGAGCCGACAGGCCAAGCTGGCGGCCGCAAAGAAGAAGGTAAGAGAGAGAGAGAAGGAAACCTGAAATGGCAACATGCCTGTCTCGGTCGGAAAACAGGGTACTTCTTGGCGGTGCCTGAGGCCGAGTTACACACTCTTATCCCCTATGCCCCCCCTTCTTACCACCCCCTCCCCCAATCCCGACTGTCCGAATACCACGTCTCCATCCCCTGACGTCTGGTCCGTAGCTGCCGTCGCGTCAGGTTACAAGGGAGGGAATCAGGCGAGTCCGGGGATTCTGCGGCCTGCTGAATGTGCTGAGGAATGTTAAAAGTACCCAATCGGAGGCCGCTACTGACAGGTAGCGACACGGATCGCGAAGTGGGCAACGACGAGTTCCTGTCTTTCTCTGGAGAAAAAATAATAGCCACGGGCTAAAGGGAAGGAAGAGCTTGTGCAAATTTCTGCTGCTGACCGAACAGGGGCAGTGAGTTCTCAACTGGTTTTGATCCACCTGCCCATCTTGCGGATATTGTGCCCCGACCTCAGCTCATGCTTGAGGGTGAGGGGCCAACTTGAGGATAATTGAGCAGACAAATTCTACTAGTTTTCTTTAACGAAGTCTCGTTTTCCACAGGGATCTCATACTTTTTAAAAAAAAAAACCTGATATTAGATGTTGTGCTCTTGACTGAGGTTAGAGTATTGTAAAATAGACTTCGATGAAGAAATTGAATCATTTTGGAGAAAGTTGCAAAAGTTGAACTGAAAGCAAAGTTTATGTGTAAGACCATTTGAGACCTTAGTGCAAAAATTGGTCTGTAGATTTGAACCACAAATTTGTTTAAAGAACCAAGTTCTTCACTTGTTCACTGACAATCCAGTGATGATTTGGAGAAGAGAGAGAGTAGCTGGCTTCTGTCAGTCAGTCTGAGAAAGATGGGATTGGAGATTGTTACTGTAACTGAGTCTCAGGCAATTGTGCATTACTTCAGGTTTTATGTGTGTAAGTTTGGTGGAGTTGATGTATCATTATGGTTAACATTATTTTCACTTAGGAGTTGATAGCTCAAATGTTCTTACCTGGACAACCACTGGAATTGATTAATTTGCTAGTGCTTTTTGCAGATGCTCAATTGAACTGTAGTGGTCTTGACACTATTTCTGTGCAAATAAAGCATTGTTGGAGGCATTCAGCAGGCCAGACAGAAATGTCAACGTTTGAAGCTGAAACCCTTTATCAAGATGATAAATAGCTACAAAATAAGGGGCTTTTCATTTTAATTTGAGGCATAGTGAAATTTCTACTCTGACGGTAGTGAATGAAGGAAGGTGGTGGCCAGACCATTTGATCTATAATAAGCAGATATAGATAAGTCTGAGAAAGATTGAGGAATTGTTATGGAGAATTGGCACACAAGAGGAGCCATAGCATAGGTCAGCCATGATAATATCGAATTCATAGTACGTATGGGCTTATTCCTGTACTACACAAAAGAGTCTGGAAAAACAACCAACTGAAAAACCTCACAAAGATAAGCGTATACAGAGCCGTTGTCATACCCACACTCCTGTTCGGCTCCGAATCATGGGTCCTCTACCGGCACCACCTACGGCTCCTAGAACGCTTCCACCAGCGTTGTCTCCGCTCCATCCTCAACATCCATTGGAGCGCTCACACCCCTAACGTCGAGGTACTCGAGATGGCAGAGGTCGACAGCATCGAGTCCACGCTGCTGAAGATCCAGCTGCGCTGGATGGGTCACGTCTCCAGAATGGAGGACCATCGCCTTCCCAAGATCGTATTATATGGCGAGCTCTCCACTGGCCACCGTGACAGAGGTGCACCAAAGAAAAGGTACAAGGACTGCCTAAAGAAATCTCTTGGTGCCTGCCACATTGACCACCGCCAGTGGGCTGATAACGCCTCAAACCGTGCATCTTGGCGCCTCACAGTTTGGCAGGCAGCAGCCTCCTTTGAAGAAGACCGCAGAGCCCACCTCACTGACAAAAGGCAAAGGAGGAAAAACCCAACACCCAACCCCAACCAACCAATTTTCCCTTGCAACCGCTGCAATCGTGTCTGCCTGTCCCGCATCGGACTGGTCAGCCACAAACGAGCCTGCAGCTGACGTGGACTTTTTACCCCCTCCATAAATCTTCGTCCGCGAAGCCAAGCCAAAGAAAAGAAGAAAAATTTTCTCATGTTTCTATGAAAGGTCATTGACTTGAACAGTGTGTTGATTTGGGGTCGTTAATAATTGTTGTATCTTTCTTACTTGTGTAACTTCTGAATTTATAAATTAACTGGATGCATTGGCAGATTTGTGGCTTTTGTACATGATGGGCTTATAAATGTAAAGAATGAACTAATAGTTGTAATTGCATCAAAATAGGATTGAATATTATTGTCATGTATGATCTTGTATGCAGGGAGATCTATTGGTTGCCACATGAATGAATTCTGTACATGTCTTTGAATAAATTTAAAACATAGAAGTTAAACCAGCAAATTGTGGACACATTTCTTAACCACTAAGGATTGTAATGGATCTGAAAAATGTACACTTGCTCCCTTTCATGTGAAAGCTAAAGTTGTACTGCTACTAAAAAGTACCAAGTTAATTTGGTTAAATAATCCTGATAATGTTTCTAATATTTGTTGCTGTTTTAAATGTCCTGCCTGCTAATAGGTTGTATAAATAGTGCTCCATTTGAAGAACACTAATCACTTTGTGATTATTCTAAGGTATACATAAAATATTTTGCTATTAACTTAAGATTGAGGTTATCATGGATAAATGTGGAGTGCATGGGTATTTCCTACGCACCATGATTCCTGATGTTGGTGATATCCCAAAACTGGAATAAATCCACTCCTAATGATTTCAATTTTTGTTGTTCAGATTAAAACCAATGTGTCATCTTTTTTCTAACAACATTGAATACAAGAACATGAGATACAGGATAATGAGCCTGTTCTGCTTTTCATCAAAATCATGTCTGATCTTCCAACAACAATATTTTGTTGCTCTCTCCTTGCATCTGCCAATCTTCTTAATATTCCAAAATCTGTCTCATTTTGAATGAACTGTGACTGTGCCTTCAATAGTTCTCTAGGGCAGAGAATTTTAAATTTCTCCTTGTCTTCATCCTAAATTATCAGTAATCTTTGGTTTTGGATTCCTTATCTGGGAAAACCTCTCTGCTGTATCCAGCCTTCATCTGTGCAACAATATTGTAAGTTTAAATAAGATTTTCTCTCATTATTATAAATTTGAGAGAAATACATTGCAAATTTTTAATTGTTAGCTATTGTCTGCCTGGAGACATACATTTCAATGTATTTATTTCAAATCACCTCTTGTGTCTTCCTTTGCTTTGGATTGAACTATGTGATTTTTAAACTCAGTATAAATTATATTAGAGTCATTATTTCCCAAAGATTTTAAACCCAACTTAATTAATTAACCATTTCTTATTGCTTAAGACAAAATAAAAGATTGCCTTTTCCCCAGCTATTTCCTCAAACATTGATCTTGCAACAATTTCATGTACATTCTGTACTCTCTCTCTCTACCTTATTGCCACTAATTATTTGAATTAGTTACCCTGTGAAGTATTCAAAAAAAATACAAGTAAATATAACAATTGAATTATTGTATTTATCAACGATGTGCAACTTGTTATAGTATTTGTATATTCTGTGAGTAAAACTGATTGGGTAGATGTGAATAGGTATTGTTTTCATCTTGTTAACTTCCAGTTTTAGTTGTTAAATTTTAGTAGAAGCTAAACTGTATTGGAATTATAATGTTTCCCAACGGTTGTCAGGTTTTGTTGTTTTTTTAGTTATAGTTCTCCAAGTTGGAAAAGCAGACAGTGGATATCAACCTTGGTTAAGTAATAACGCTTTGCCCACCGAACCTTAAGGTCGTGAGATTGAGATTCATTCCACCAAAGTTTAGCACATAATCTTGATTGGTATTTTAAAGCATGGTCTTTCTGCACTGGTTGGATACATAATTTTTCCAATTAAGAACATGGGACACAGGGAAAGAACGAGACATCTCTCATTGTCATGTGCAATGTATATCTTCCAATGAAGAGCAAGAAGGAATAATTAATTGGTCTTTTATTCATTTTGTGGCACTTAATGATCAGGCTTGCTATTTTTGTTACGTGATTATCAACATCTTTGATTGTGTGTGGAGGAGGTGTGGTCTCCCTGCCCATCTGAATGTGTGTACTGCAGGTGGTCACGTGCCCTCCCTGTCTGAAACTTATTTGGAGGTCACATCCCTTGTCAGTCAAGGTTGGATTCTGGCCGCTAATGTGAGCATACCTTGCTGTTGGCTAATTAAATTACCCAGGGACATCATTGGCAAGCAGCACAGATAAGCACTGTATTTAGCACCAGCGCAGAGCATATTTGCTCTCTCTGCCTCGTGGCCCAAGCCCTGGACATCGCTTTATGCCAGGTTGCTACTGTGGACGTCACTGGAAGGGTCGCGGGTAAGGTGTGCACTACATTGAAGTTGAGCTGTAGTGTTGCAATAGATCAATACTTGCAATAGAGTAATCAGGGAACTGGGACCATATGTGAGAGTCCCTGTTTATAGTGTGTGAGTGGGATCGAATACAAGTTTACCATTGTCAGAGTCTAACTATGTCCGAGGTGAATGTCAGTATTGTCGCTTACGTGAATTTGTAATCGAGTACCGTTTAACGTTCTCCCATTTGTTTCCCGTGTGTTAATAAAAGATGCATGTGATTGTGACTCGTGACCAGACTCTTCTCTCTGTGAACCCACTGAACCTGATACTCTTCTCAACACAACAGATTGCTATCAGTTTTAATCTTTTGTTTCATTGCCTGATAATTGCCTGACAATTCCCAGATACTCAATGTCAGTCATGTTCCTGCCATGAAGGTGCATCTAATCTCTGAATTGGGCATTGAATTAGTAGAAATATTACTTTAACATTTTACACCTCACGACAAAGTATACATTTTTTTTTTATGAAGGTACGCTTGTGAGTCAGCACACAGATTCTAGTTCTTAGTTCTGTAGTACTTTGGCCACTTTTATCAAAAAGATTTTGAAAGTTGGAATGCAAATTGTTTTAAGTAGGAAATTGGATATTTCATATGAACAGCTGACTAATATATCCTCCTTCAACAAAGGCATTGCTGCCTCTCCAGCATCTGGCATTCGCACCTTAATGATAAAATGTTTGTATTTACAATAGTACATGGTGGACACTTGGATACTAATAAATTAAATTCTATGTTTTGGAAAGTACTTGGGAATGTACTGTATGCAGAAGGGGAGAAATCCAAGGCTGTAATTACTAGTCTGTTCGTAATTAAGATAAAGATTGCTCCTTTTAAAGGGATTTAAGTGCCTTTGGACTAGTTATTTGCAACCATGGAAATGGCAGCAATTTTTAATTTTACATGGGTCAAGACTTCGTTTTTGCATTGGTAAAATTTTAGACCATTTATATAATCAAAGTTTTGAGATTTTTTTTCAGAATAACTTCTGTATTTTATTCAGCCCGTATTTTAATCAAATTTTGTATAGGAAACACAATGTTGGGAATCAGAGGTTACAGTTGTGAATAATTATGTGTAATGTCTTCCCTCTTTGGCTTGGCTTCGCGGACGAAGATTTATGGAGGGGTAATGTCCACGTCAGCTGCAGGCTCGTTTGTGGCTGACAAGTCCGATGCGGGACAGGCAGACACGGTTGGAGGGGAAAATTGGTTGGTTGGGGTTGGGTGTTGGGTTTTTCCTCCTTTGCCTTTTGTCAGTGAGGTGGGCTCTGCGGTCTTCTTCAAAGGAGGTTGCTGCCCGCCGAACTGTGAGGCGCCAAGATGCACGGTTTGAGGCGAGATCAGCCCACTGGCGGTGGTCAATGTGGCAGGCACCAAGAGATTTCTTTAAGCAGTCCTTGTACCTCTTCTTTGGTGCACCTCTGTCTCAGTGGCCAGTGGAGAGCTCGCCATAGAACACGATCTTGGGAAGGTGATGGACCTCCATTCTGGAGACGTGACCCACCCAGCGCAGCTGGATCTTCAGCAGCGTGGATTCGATGTACTGTAAAACAGATGTGATTGTAAAATGTGACTTTAGTCTCTGCGAACTCCAAGCCTCAACAAGTATTTCAGTGGATGAAGTGGCAGCAGCTCCAGTACCTGTAATAGAATTCAGGAAGAGACTGTGGGTGTGGTGGCAGCCAAGTTCCAGCATTTGTAGTGAGATCTTGGTAAAAGGATAAGAATAGCCAGAGATTATCTGCAATATTTACTGTGCTCTTGTGATAAGATGATTAGTCCTTGAGGAAATTGAAGTAATTTTAGCAGGGAGCTTTGGTGTATATAATTCAACAGTTAATTTTAATAAGGGGAAAACTCCATTTATAGCATAATAGAAAGAGAAAATGCTTGCCAGACAGTAACACTGTGGCAAGAAACAGCTGTCATTGCTGTCATCTCCTCAATGCTGCTTCACCTGCTGAACACGTCTTACATTTGTTGTCTTTATTTCAGACATCAGTTTGTGCTTCATTTTTTATTAATGTTTCTGTAATTTGTTGATCTGAAATAAATGGATTATATTTGAAAAAGCTAGGATGTTTGCTTGTAAAATAATATTTATTTTAGAAACTTTTAAAAAAAAAAAAATTCCCAAGCTCTGTGGTGAAAATATGCTCCTGTACAGAACTGATATTTTGAAAACCATGTTGTTTCAATACTTTAAATGATGTTTCTCATCTCAAAAGTTGAAGGAATTCCAGCAGAAGAAGACTCCACCAACTCCCGGAGCTAGGAAGAAGAGAAGGACAAAAGACGACGGAACTGAAACAGTAACAGCTCCTGCGGAGAATGACCAAGACAATTGTGAGGTACGTTCCTGGTGATTTAATGTCATGGACAAGGTTCTTGTTGTGGAATTATTCACCAGAATGCAAGTAATCTCCAGTGCACCTTCATCATGCTTTTTACCTGTACCCTTGGATGAGTGCACAATAGCATTAACTTGTGTTTTATGCAAACACATTGCATCAAAGTATAAAACTGATGTAGTTTCTTTGGCTTTTGTATGTATTCATATGTTATGGATATCACTGACATAGACCATTTGATACCCATCCGATACATTCATGAATGGAAGGAATGTGAAGTATTAGAAGAATCTATTTTGATTACATTCTGTTCTTTTATGAGATTGTTCATGTTGTTTTCCAACAATAGACAATTGAATGTAAAAGTGTTTGTACTTTGATTTTACAATTTTTCCCCTGTTATAGTTAATTATTTTAGAATAAAATTGTGAGCAGGTGCATTATCATCATATTAATCTGAGCTTTTCAAGTAAACTCCATCTGTGATTGCACAAATAGCAATGTTAATAATGAATTCCTTATTAAATAATCACAAAAAATGTGTTAATATCTTATTTTATCACTTTTTCTTGGGAATCCTGTTTTTTATTGTTGATTGTTTCTTTTTTCAAGTACTGCATTAAATCTTGCTGTGAGTGGGTCTTTATTTTGTTATTTTGTCTTTGTTCAGTGTGCTGTTATAGTACATGCTCCAGAGTATTTGATACCAGCATTAACATGTTGTATGCATAACTTTTTGTCTTTGAGGCCATGCATACAGAGGCTAATGATTTTGTTTCTTTTCAATCCTTTGCTAAGACACTAATTCAAATTTACAAACACGTTTACCAGTTACACTGTTTGCATAAATTAAAAGTAGAAATTTTGTAAAATAAACCATGGATGTTGTAATTTTGACTGTTGGGTGGCCTTTTCATTTCTGGTTTGCTTTTTATCATATCCACTTTTGTCACTTTTCCTCTGAAAGTAAAATTTACATTTTAGAAGCTGCAAAATATAACTTGCATTAAAAATCACGAGTTCTGTTATCTACATGCAAAATGTATGAAACTAGATTGAATAATTGAATATTTGCTCACTTTTTAAAAACAAACTGACAAAAGATTAAAAGGCAGTTTATTAAATAGCTCCAGCTCCTCAATTTCTGCTCTCTGAAAGGCAGTGCTGTCCCACTATGGTGAGGAGCAAGGATGTGTATGAGCACTAACTTTTTTTTTAAAATTTTTTTATTTTTCACACCATAAATCACATTAGCCATGATATACACTATTTCTTTTTCACACATATACAGTGACTTTTTCTCCCCCCCCCCCCCCCCCTTTCCTCCCAAACCACCCCCCCACCCCCCCCTCTCATCCATTTTAGGTATACAATCTAGGTTGCATTAAGCCAGTCAGACAATGTTGTCATTCAACAAAATTACACCAGAAATTCTACTGAGTCCATTCTTTTCTTTCCTTCTCCTTCCATCAACTTAGGTAATGTTTGTCCCCGGTAGGTTTTCGCTATTGTATTTAATGTAAGGCTCCTATACTTGTTCGAATATTTCAATATTATTTCTTAACCTATATGTTATTTTTTCTAATGGAATACATTTATTCATTTAAATTTAGTAGTTTCTTCCTTTTAATTTGGTTATGTATTCCATTAATATTTAAAGACATATAGTTCAGCGTAGCCCTTTTATATTTTGTTTATCTTCTCTTTCCGTTTTTCCATCATTACCTTTCCTCCTTTTCCATTTCTGTTTTCTTATTTTCAACTCTTTATAAGACAACATTCCTACAACATCCAACATTTTCCTTATTCTCCTATTTCTATCTTATTTATCCCCAATCTCCCCTTCCCCTCCTGAGTTGTCCTTTATCCCTTGTCGGACAACCACATCTCCCCTCTCCATTTGGATTTGCGAATCCACTTGCAAGCGTCAACTGATTTTGCAGTGACCGCTATTTCCCCCCACCCCGCCTCCCCCAGAAAAGATTTCACTTTTCATATGTCACAAAGGTCACTCTTTTAATTCCCTCCTTATTCTCTCTATTCCATTACCTTCCCTTATTAATTCTTGTCTATACTATCTATATTTTCCTCTAAGTACAGATACATTCATGTATGCTCATTGTCTCTATTCACTCTTATACCTCTTTACCCGCATACATATCAATCGTGATCATTTTTACTCTCATTACCCGTCTTCATCCCTCAGTCTATTTTTGTCTTTACCCACATACATATCAATCGTGATCATTTTAACTCTCATTACCCGTCTTCCTCCCTCAGTCTATTTTTGTAATTGTTCTGCAAATTTTCGTGCTTCTTCTGGATCCGAGAATAGTCTGTTTTGTTGTCCTGGAATAAATATTTTCAATACCGCTGGATGCTTTAGTATAAATTTATACCCTTTCTTCCATAAAATCGCCTTTGCTGTATTGAACTCTTTTCTCTTCTTTAGGAGTTCAAAACTTATATCTGGATAAATGAAGATTTTTTGCCCTTTATACTCCAGTGGTTTGTTGCCCTCTCTTACTTTTTCCATTGTCTTCTCCAGTACCTTTTCTCTTGTAGTATATCTTAGGAATTTTACTACAATAGATCTTGGTTTTTGTTGTGGTTGTGGTTTAGAGGCCAATACTCTATGTGCCCTTTCTATTTCTATTTCTTGCTGTAGTTCTGGACATCCTAGGGTCTTAGGGATCCACTCTTTTATAAACTCCCTCATATTCTTGCCTTCTTCATCTTCCTTAAGGCCCACTATCTTTATGTTATTTCTTCTGTTATGGTTTTCCATTGTATCTATTTTTTGAGCTAGTAGTTCTTGTGTCTCTTTAGTTTTTTTATTAGATTTCTCCAATTTCTTTTTTAAGTCTTTTACCTCCATTTCTGCTGCTACTGCCCGCTCTTCCATCTTGTCCATTTTCTTTCCCATTTCTGTTAAGGTCATCTCCATTTTATTTATTTTCTCTTCTGTGTTGTTTATTCTTTTTCTTAAATCCTTAAATTCCTGTGTTTGCCATTCTTTAAATGACTCCATGTATCCTTTAATAAGAGCAAGTATATCCTTTACCTTGCCTTTCTTTTCTTCTTCTATTTCACTGTACTCTTCCTCTTCTTCTTCCTCTGGGTTGACCATCTGTTGTTTCTTTGGTGCCCTTTCCTCCTCTTCTTTCTTGTTTCTATTGTCTTCTGTGGTCTCTTCTTGCTGCAGGTGTTCTGCAGCTGTCATTGCCAGCTGTAGAGATCGACTCCCCAGCTGGTCACCCCTCCCGTCGGTGTGTTTTTTTGCATGCGCAGTTGCGCACTTTTACTCGGCTCTGCGAGCCATTTTTGTAGTCCATTATTTACCGACCTGAGGGAGCGGGTTTCTCTCTCCGCAGCGGGCCTCTTCGGACAGGTAAGGCCTTCACCTTTTTCCTCCTTTGTCATCTCTTCCTCTCTTCTTACTGTTGCTTTCGATTTTTCTTTTTTTGTCGCCATCTTCTTTCCACCTTTATACTCACTTTTCTGTAACTTTTATTTCTGTGCCTTTGTTTTTTCCTTTGTTTTTTCCGACTTTTCTGGAGAGGGCTGGAGTTCACCGTCCGGCCACTACTCCATCACGTGACTCCTCTCTGTATGAGCACTAACTTGATGCTGGATCCTCTGATGCCCCGTAGCTGTCAACTCAATGTTCAACATTATTTCCCTCCACTGCAGATTTTTCTGACACAAGGATTAAATTGTCATCATGCCAGAATCATATGAATGTCTAAATGAAATCTAACCCTGCAGGAAACATTACAAGAATTTTCAACGGGACAGAAATATTACACGTGGATTATGGTGGGAACATCTATTCCTTATCGTGCAGGTTGTGGCCCACGTGGGTCCAATGATGTGGGTAGGAAGAGCGAGGAGTTCAGGGAGCTGGGTGCGAGGTTGAAGCACAGGGCTTCCAGTGTTGTGATCTCAGGATTTCTACCCACATCAAGTGCTTGAGAGGTTAGAAATAGGATGATAATGCAGCTTAACATGTGGCTAAAGATGTGGTGCAGGAGTGTTTGTGAATCACTGGGCTCTCTTCCAGGGAAGGTGAGACCTGTTCTGACAGAACAGTTTGCATCTGAACTGAAGGGGGTCTAATATCCTTGCGGGAAGGTTTGCTAGTGCTTCTCCGAGGGTGTTTAAACTAGATTTGCATGGGAATGGGAAGCAAAGTGGCAGAGAAGAGAGTGCAGTGAAGAAGGAAAAAGATGATGGGAAGACTACATGTAAAGTCAGAAATCAAAGGGTTGTACATGGTGGAAATGTTCTCAGGTGCAGCTATGTCAATGCAAGGGGTATTGTAGGAATGACAGACAAGCTTAGAATGTGGATTGGCACTTGGAATTATGACATTATGGACATTAGCGAACCTTGGTTGGAGGAGGGGCAGGACTGCAGGGACGGCAGCTCAATGATCAGGGTTCTGTTGTTTCAGATGCAATAGAGCAGGAGGGATGAAGGGGGGAGGAGTGGCAATGCTCGTCAGGGAAAATCTCATAATTGTGCTCAGACAGGACAGACCAGAAGGTTTGTTGACTGAGGCTATATGGGTGGAGCTGAGAAATGTGAAAGGTATGACCACACTCATGGGTTGTATAATAGCTAGAATTGGAGGAGCAAATCTGTAGAGAGATACCAGGCAGCTGCAGGAAACGTAAGGTTATGATAGTGGGAAATTTTAACTATCCACGTATTGACTGAGGCTGGATGGCCTTGAGTTCGTCAAATGTTTTCAGGAAAGTTCTTTAAATCAATATATAGAGGGACCAACTAGAGAGAGTGCAATACTGGATCTCCTATTAGGGAATGAAACAGGACAGGTGACAGAAGTATGTGTCGGGGAACATTTCGGGTCCAGTGATCATAATGCCATTACTTTTGTTAATTGTGAATAAAGATAGGTCTGATCCTCGGGTTGAGATTCTGAGTTGGAGAAAGGACAATTTTGAGGAAATGAGGAAGGATCTAGGAAGTGTCGATTAGGATACTTATTTTTGGCAAGAATGTGTTCGATAAGTGGAAGGCCTTCAAGAATGAAATTTTGAGAGTACAGAGATTGTTTTTGTCAGGATTAAAGGCAAAATAAACAGGCTTTAGGAACCTTCATTTTCATGGTATATTGGAGATCTGGTTAAGAAGAGAGAGATGCATAACAAGTATAGGGAACAAGGAGCATTTGAGGTACTTGTGGGGTATAAAAATGCACAAAAAAACTTAAGGAAATCAGGAAGGATAAAAGAAGACATGAGGTTGCTTTGGCAGACAATGTGAAGGAAATTCCTAAAAGTTTCTACAGGTATATTGAGAGCAAAATAATAGTAACACACAAAGTTGGTCCCCTTGAAGATCAGAGTGGTTATCTATGTATGGTGTTAGAAGAGATGGCAGAGATCTTAAATGTTTTTTTTGCATCAATATTTACTCAGGAAACTGGCATAGAGTCTTGAAGTAATGAAAACAGACAGTGAGGTCACTGAACCTATGCATATTAAAGAGGGGAGGAGGTGCTAGCTGCCTGGCATGGTGTTCCCTCGGACATTGAGGGCAGAAGTATTTAAAATGTCCTTCGCCTTAAGTGAGGTGCTGGAGGATTGGAGGGTCATTCGTGTTGTTCAGTTGTTTTAAAAAAAAGGCTACAAAAGTAACCCAATAAATAATAGGCTGGTGAGCCTAATGGCAATAGTACGTAAATTATTGGAAGGTGTCCTAAAAGATTGGATACACAAGTATTTGGATAGCCAGGGACTAATTACAGATAGTCAACATGACTTTGTGTGTGGTAGGTGGGTTTAACCAATCTTGTAGAGTTTTTTGAGGAGGTTATCAGGAATGTTGATGAAGGAAAGGTTGTGGATGTTGTCTAAATGGACCTTGGTAAGGCCTTTGACAAGGTTCCACATAGGAGGTTGGTCAAGAAGGTCCAGAAGCTCTCTATTTATGGTGAGGTAGTAAATGAGATTCAACATTGGCTATACGGGAGAAGCCAGAGCGTGGTAGTGGATGATTGTTTATCAGGCTGGAGGTCTGTGACTAGTAGTGTGCCTCAGGGATCAGTGCTGGGTCTATCGTTGTTTGTCATCTATATCAATGATTTGGATGATAATGTGGTAAATTGGATCAGCACGTTTGCAGATGACACAAAGGTTGGAGGTATTGTGGATGGCGAGAAAGGCATTCAAAGCTTGTGGAGGAATCTGAACCAGCTGGAAAAATGGGCTAATAATGGCAGATAGAATTTAATGCAAACAAGTGTGAGCTGTTGCATTTTGGAAGGACAAACCAAGGTAGGACATGCATTGTAAATGGTAGGACACAGAGTAGTACAGATACATAATTCCTTGAAAGTGGCATCACAGTTAGTTAGGGTTGTAAGGAGAGCTTATGGCATATTAGCCTTCATTATTCAAAGTATCAAGTATAGAAGATGGGATGTTATGGTAAAGATGTACAAGAGGCCAAATCACAAGATCAAAGAACAGAAGCAGGCCACCAGGCCTATCGAGTCTGTTCCATGACTCCACACTAAGCTGAACTATGCTCACACCTAGTTCCACGCTTACTAATGAGGTACTTATCCATTTCCTGTTTAAATACTCCCAGTGATCTGGCCTCCACTGCTTTGTGTGGCAGTAAGTTCCACATATCCACAAAGAAGTTCTTCCTCAACTCTGTTTTAATTGGATAGCTTCTTATTTTAAGACTATGACCACTTGTCCTTGATTCACCCATCAAGGGAAACATCTGCATTCACTCTGTCAAAAGCTTTCAATATTTGAAATGCCCCTATGAGATCCCCCCCCCCCCCCATTCTCCTATACTCCAATGAATACAACTCAAGAGCTGCCAAATGCTCCTCATACACTAGCCCTTGTATTCCAAGAATCATCCTAGTAAATCTCCAACAACATCACATCCTTTCTAAGATAGGGGGCTCAAAACTGTACCCAGTACTCCAAATGGGGCCTCACCAGTGCCTCATAGAGTCTCATTAACACCTCTCTACTCTTATACACTATTCTTGAAATAAATGCTAGCATAGCATTCGCCTTCTTCACTACCAGTCCCATCTGGACATTAACTTTTAGATTTCCCTGCATGAGGACACCCAGGTCTCTTTGCACCTCTAAGGATTGAATTTTCTCCCCATCCAAATAGTTCTCTGCCTGTTTATTTCCACTCCTAAAATGTAGAACTGAATACTTCTCAACATTGTACTTCATCTGCTGTATTTTTTCCCAGTCTCCCAATCTGACGATATATTTCTGCAATTTTACGGTTTCTTCAACACTTCCTTCTCTGCCACCTATCTTGGTGTCATTTGCAAATTTGGCCACAAAACCATTCATTCCACAATCCAAATTGTTAATATAAATTGTAAACAGCAGCGGCCCCAAACCCCTGTGGAACACCGCTTGTTACATGCAGCCAACCTGAACAGGATCCCTTAATTTCAACCCTTTGCTTTCTGCTTATCAGCCAATTTTGTATCCAGTCTAATAGCGTCTCTGTAACTCCATGGGCCCTCATCTTATTTAGCAGCCTAACATGCAGCACCTTATTGAAAGCCTTTTGAAAATCCAAATATATAACATTCGCAGCCTCCCCTTTCTTTGTCTATCATACTTGAGATTTCTTCAAAAAACTGTAATAGGTTGGTCAGGCAGGATCTACCCTCTAAAAAACCATGCTGACAAGGACCTATCCTGTCATGCATTTCCAGGTATTTAATAACTTCATCCTTGAGGATTGACTCTTGTATCTTCCCAACCACTGACCTCAGATTTGTAGGTCTATAGTTTCCTTTTTTCTGTTTCCCACCTTTCTTGTACAGTGGAACCACATTTGCAACCTTCCAATCCCCTAGAACCGTGCCAGAGACCATTGATTTCTGGAAGATTGTCACCAATGGATCTACAATTTCCAAATCCACCTCTTTCAAAACCCTCAGACGTACCTCCTCCGGTCCAGGAAGATTTATCTGTCTTTAATCCATCCAATTTACCTAGCACAATTTCTCTAGTAATCTTAACTGTATCCAACTCTACTCCCTGAAGCTTCTGTCTGTCAGGGACATTACTGTTGTTTTCCACAGTAAATACAGTCATAAAATATTGATTTAATTCTTTTGCCATATCTTTATAACCTATTTTAATTTATCCAGCGTCGTTTTCTATCAGTCCTATGTCAACTCATGTCTCTCTTTATCTTTATATATTTAAAAAAACAGTATTTTTTTATATTGTTTGTCAATCTTCTTTCATAACTCCTCTTTTCTTATGACTTTCTTTATTTCTTTCTGTAAGTTTTTGAAGGAAATCAGTCCTCTGATTTCACATTAGTTTTAGCTTCTTTGTATGCCCTCCCCTTAACTTTTATCTTTGCCTTCACTTCTTTTGTTACCATGTTATGGAGTATTGTGTGCATTTTTGGTCATCTAACTACAGGAAAGATGTCAATAAGATTGAAAGAATGTAAAGATTTACTGGGACATTGCTGAGACTTCAGCAACCGAGTTACAAGAAAAGGTTAAACTGGTTAGGATTCTATAGTGAAAGTTTAAACAGGAAGCATAGAAAAATGAGGGGCATTTTGATAGAGGCTTACAAAATTACAAGCAGTATGGATAGAGTAAATGCAATAGACTTTTTCCACTGAGGTTAGGTGAGATACAAACCAGAGGATAAAAGGTGGGTTAAAGGTGAAAGTGGAAACGTTTAGGAGGAACATAAAGGAGAACTTCTTCACACAGAGAGTAGTGGGAGTGTGGAACAAGCTGACATGGTGAATGTGGGTTCAATTTTCACATTTAAGAAAAATTTAGACAGGTACATGGGTGGGAGGGGTATGGAGGGCTATGGATTCGGCACAGAGAAAAAGGGCTGAAGGGTATGTTTTCTGTGTTGTAATTTCTATGGTTCCATATTTGTAGGCATTGTGCAAATACAAAATAGGATGCAGCTCTAAATTTGAATCATGGCATAAAATCATTCTTAATTCATGGTGGTCTTGGATTTAACCTGGTGGTGGTCTTGGATTTAACCTGGTGGTGGTCTTGGATTTAACCTGGTGGTGGTCTTGGATTTAACTAAAGTCAAGAGTCTAAAATTAAGATTCAGTTTTATTGTCATGTGAAATTGTTCAGATCACTTTTGTTCAGTCATATTATTGGTTTTTTTTGTGTCCTGTTATTACATCCGTTATTGTAGTTTGTAGCATTTTAAACTTCTCATTTTCAGCTTGTAGATTGGTGGTCCTCTGTATTGGATACTTTCTTATATTCATATTTGCTATCCTGTAATCTGCAGGAATTATTCCTGAATCTATAGAAAATTTGGAATATAATTTCCAGTTCATTCATTTTCCCTATAGACACCTTTTTAAAGCTTGGATTCAAATTAGTAAGATTTCTTAAATTTCAGATTCACAACCTTTTCTAGTAGTACAGGTACTTCCGAAAAAAAAATTAGATTCCCATTCTTGCAATACTCTTGGTTTTTAAATATTTCCAATAGTTTTTTTCTGTCTTTTTTCTACAAAATTAGAAACAAAGCATTCATTTAATTTCTCTACTTATTCATTATTTCTCATTATAATTTCTCTTTCTGCAAAATAGCAAAAACAATGAAGAAGGAACATGAGCATTTTTGATGCAATTTGCAAGGAGCTTAACAAACTTTCTATTTCCTGCTCAGTTTTTATTCAATATTTTATTTTATTTTCACAGACTCGTATAAATTCAAACATACAATGCAATCTCTTCCAACACCATTTTTTATCTGACCCCCTCCCCCCTTATAAATTATACAGATACAAAAAACCCAAATGCCGGGAGAAAGCCTATATTTCCTGCTCAGTTAATCTAATTTTTGAAATATTGTTAATTAGGTACCTAAAGCATTTTGATTTGTGTGTCACTCAAATGGGACCTTTTCTCTGCTGGAAAAAATAAAAGCTCCCATCTTCAAAATTATTACTGCTACCAAAATGAATTTTTCAATACAAGTGCATTTTTGTACTTTAGAATTTTTTTTAGGCTTTTGCATGTTCTGAATTTTTAAAAATTATCTGTAGAGGTTTCTGAATCTTGTGAAATTGGGTTGGAACTTTTAAAATTGGTTTTAATTGACAAATCGTCACTGAAAGGCAAAGAGGAAAAGTTAATTTTACTGCGGGATCCAATCTTCTCTTTTCTTTAAACAAGAGGGAATATATTTTGCATATCTTTAATGATATTAAAGCTGTGAAATACAACTAGTTATACTAGGATGTAAGCCATGGACAACTGAAATATGATGCTTTCAGATTTTTAAAAAAATTCTTAAGATTGATGATCTTGAACATCAGTTCCAGATCACATGGTAAATGTGGAATTATAATGGCTGTAATAACAAATATAAGTTATGGATGTCTTAACACAAAAGTGATGATTCTTATTGTGGAGTGGGAAGAAAGTAAGATTGAGAACTTTGTCTTTATCATTTTAAGATGGTTTTATTTGCTAGACACCCTGTCATTTCTTCCTCTTTTTCTCTGAGATATTCCTGTCTCTTTACTGCTGTTCAGATGCCCCTGCAGAACATTTTGAAGGTGCTGGTTGCAGACTGCAATAAGTCCAATGGGGTCTCTCTGCCTTCATTGGACAGGCTAAAGGTGAGGTTGCTTTAGACGCAACTTGTTTCTTCAGCTAGCTTGCTGCTATTTGTGATGCATGCAGGTTTTTGGTGAGGGTGGAGAAATGGTGGGGTTGCTGTGGGGAAGGAGATTATTTCTATTGTGATGCTTATGTTGCATGACTGCAGCTTTTCTCTGTGTACTTTATTAAAAAAGGTTTAAAGTTCAGTTTCTTTAACTTCTATTTGTTTGGGAGCTGATTTTATTCTTGCTTGCATTCTTTGTTTTGATCGACTAATGTATTCTGAATATATGAAGATACTAGCATCAAGATGCCATGGATGCTTCATAGATTCAAATGATACCAGACACCATTCAGCATGTCATGTCTGTTCTTTCAAAGAGTTATTGACTTAATGATAAAGTTGATTTGCATGCATTCAGAAAAAAATATTTTTCCTTTGTTTGGTTTAATCCCTGATCTTCATCTGTCTATCCAGGCACCTGGAGGCTAAAAAGGGTCTTTGACCTGTTTTAAGGCTTATTTATAACCAAGTGTCATGTAAATATCTCCTATGTTTCACTCTCCTGATATAAAATTGTAAAATCTTTACCAGCTGTCCCTCCCAAAGTAGTTCTGATTGGGAAGTCGGCAGTACGGAATTTAAACTAGATTCCTTTATGATTAACAACTGTAAAATTATTTTATATCTTTGCATCTTAGTGTCAATATGAAGGATCTGTTTATAGTATCTTATTTAAAATTAGGTGAAAATATTATTGCTCAGCTTTTTAGTACTTGGCAAATTTCATTACTTTTTTTCCAGATATTTTTCCAAGTTAAAAACTATTTATCAGCTTTGCTGTTTAATTTCCTTAGATATTCATTATGATTTGGTTAATGCTATAAATATACAGAATGCTACCAATTATTGGTTGTATACAGGTGCTTCCAAAATCGATCCATTTCTCTGCAGCAACCATACCACACTGTGATGCAGCCGGCCAGGACGCTCTTGATAGAGTTCCTATAGAAGGTTGACATAATGGTGGCATGTCACCTTGCCCACTTCAATCTTCTGAAGAAGTACAGATACTGTTGTGTCTTCCTGACAAGTGAGGAGATGTTGTGTCCATGATAGGTCACTAGTTAAGTGAACTCTAAGGAACTCAGTGCTCTCCATTCTTCCACTACAGAGCTATTGATGTGTAGTGGAGGGTAGCCATTCCTGGTCCTCCTGAAGTCCACGATCATCTCCTTCATCCTGTCCATGTTGAGAATCAGGTTGTTACTCTCACACCATATCACGAGATTTTCTAGCTCTTCTCTGCAGTGCAGCTCATCATTGTTGCTGATGAGACCAATTACTGTTGTGTCACCTGCAAACCTGATAACACTGTTGGAGCTGGATCTGGCAATGCATTTGTGGGTCAGTAGCATGAACAGGAGCAGACTGAACATGCAGCCATGAGGTGCGCCAGTGCTCAGCTTGACAGTACTCTACATTCTGCTACCGATCTGGACAGACTGTGATATTTCTGTTGAGAAGTCCATGATCCAATTATTGAGAGGGGTGTTGAGTCCCAGTGAGGACAGCTTCTCCACCGTCCGCTAGGAAATGTTCATATTAATTGATGAGCTGAAGTCAATGAACAGCAGCCTGGCATATGAGCATCGCTCTCCAGGTGGGCCAGGACATAGTGAAGCGACAAGGCTATAGCATCATCTGTGGGATCGTTTCTTCTATAGGCAAATTGAAATGGGTCCAGCATCTCTGGGAGGTATGCTTTGATGCATTCCATCACCAGATTCTCAAATCATTTCATAATGGTAGAAGTCAGTGCCATAGGATGGTAGTCAATGAGGCCTATTATGGTCACTCTCTTGGGTTCTGGGTTGATGGTGGCTATCTTGAACCCTACAGGGCCAATGGACTTCTATCATGAGGTGTTAAAGATGTCCATGAAGACCTCCATCAATTAGTCTGCACAGTCCTTCAGTACCTGACCTTGTACATTGTCTTCTCCCACCACCTAGTGTGGGTTCACCTTGGATAGGGTTCTCCTCACTTCAGCAACGGCTATGCAGGGGTCACTTCATTAGGAGGACATGGAGCTTTCTTTGGCATCATCCTCCTGTTCTTCTAATCAAACAATACATAGGTGTTCGGTCATTGTCCTTAATTTGCACGGTTGACTTGTGATCCGTTATAGTCTTGACCCCTTGCCACATGTGTCTCTGTCGCTATGTTGCACAGCTGTCTGTAGATCTTCTGTGCGTACCCCAGCCTTTCAGGTTGCATGGGAGAGTTCTGCCCTGGCTGATCTTAGTGCCATCCTACACCCTGTCCTGAAGGCAGCATCGCAAGCTCTGAGAAAGTTCCAGACCTCTGCATCCAACCGTGGTTTCTGGTTCGCTCTGGTTGTGAGGTATTTAATGTCATCCTCAATGCCCTTGCTGATGTAGCCAGTCATTGAGTTCCTATACTCTTCTATTTTTACTTGACTGTTGTAGGTGGCCGCCTCCTTGAAACAGCTCCAGTCCATGGGCTCAAAGCAGTCTTGCAGTGCTACTGTTCCCCTGGCCTTGTCTTGATTTCCCTGTGAACTGACCTAGTTTTCTTTGTCAGTGCCCTGTATGCCAGTGTTAGCAGGACAGATATGTAATCTGAGTAACCAAGGTGCAGCCTGGTGCGCACCAGGGACATTGGTGTACACCTGATCCAGGGGGGTTCTCTCCTCTGGTGATGAAATTGACATGCTGTTGAAACCGTGGTAAGACCATTTTCAGGTTGGCGTGATTGAAGTTGCCAGCAACAACCATGACACTAGCAGGGTGGGAAGTCTGTGCTTCGCCCTTCTAAAACATTAACAGAGATGTATGTTTTTTTTAAATGTGTGACATCTTCACTGAAATTGAAATGCTGGGAATGCACAACAGATTTTTCTCAATATTTTGAGGAAAGATTAAGTTGTGTCACTAACAGGCATTGCAATAATCCTACTTGCTTTTTTTACTAAACAATATATTTATTGTCTGACTTCTCATGTTCTAGGTTCAGAGTGCAGATTCACAACTATCCAGTTTGGAAAGTATTGAAGCAATAACATTTAAGTCGAAGCTTTTTAAATGAATAACTTTGTTTTGGTGCATAAACCATTACAAGTTAAGTAATGGCATGGAAAATGCAAGTTAATTCCTATTTCAGCCTGCCCATCATGACGCAAATTTTAAAACCCAGTCAAGTACTGAAACCACTGTCAATGAAACAATGTGATTGACTAGATAAAGTCCATTATAGCGAATCTGCACAGGGATCCATTTGTATAGAAAGGCAATATGAAACAATCAGTTGAAGTTTGGATTGCACTTAGATGCTGGAGGTGTTGTCCTCAAAAATGTATATACACTTGGAATGCAGTCTAATTGTGAGTATCAAACCAATAGCAGGTTCTTTTTTATACCGTTTAAAAATATATTTCATATTCACATTATAGAATCACACAAAGGATTGAGCTTGGAGAAGGATGAGGAATAGTTGAAGACAATCTGGAAGGCAAAAAAAGAAGAATTTTCACAGTTTTCAAAGTAAAGTTGGTTAGTGCAGGAGGGAGGGTTTGAGAAAGAGTTTTACTGCAAATCATCTGAATAGCTGAGAGTTGCATCATTGATAATAACAAGAACAAGGAGGTGGATGGGAAGAGACGGAAGCTATTTGGACATGAGGATGCTGGACTGCTCTGGTAGAATGAAGCTAAGAGTTGAATGCGGTGGAGAATGTCAAATTCAATGTTAGTGACTGGGCAGATATTATGGGAGATGCCTAGAGGTAATTAAAATATTATTGGCATGGGGAAAGCTAAGATGCAAATGGAATGGAAATGAGCTGCTATATGATGATTGAATGTGACCATTGTTATATTTGCTGGTGTCAACTCAATCTGTAGACTGTACAGTTTATGCACATAATTGGATTTCAAAGAGAAATGATCTTTAATTTCAATTTGACCAGGAACAGATTAAAACACTAGTTTTTGAAGACAAAGCTTGGAGAATTTCCTTATCAGTCTTTATAATTTTGAAAACACAATGCTTTTGCTTGGAGGGAAGAACAAAATAACTTAAAATTGTCACTAAGAAATCAAACAGCAAAGTCCTGAAAAGGGGGAGCATGTGGATTGTCTTATCATGTGGAGTATTTAATTTCAACTTCAGTTTAGAGATACAGCACGATAATAGGCCCTTCTGGCCCACAAACCTGCGCCACTCAAATACAAACCTCCTAACCTGTATGTTTTTAGGTGGAGGGAGGAATCAGGGCATCTGGAGGAAATCCAGCAGAAATGGTCAGAATGTGCAAAGTCTGTGCCAGATTTGAATTGGGTTGCTTCTGCTGTCATGGCATTGTGCTAACCACTACACTAATCGTGCCAGTTGAAGCAAGGTGTAAAAGTGCATATCAGAGGAAGTTAGATGAGCAAAAGAAGATGATGAGAATGAGTATATTTTACAGTATGTAATAGTAAAAATGACATAATTTAGCATTGAGATTTCCTTGATTCTCTGAATGAACTATCTAATTCTTCCCACTTCCTGACTCCTTTCCTGCAGCTCTTCAAATCTTTGTTTTATTTTCAAGTTGATATCAAATTCCCTTTTGTAAATTTCTACCAAGTCTGGTTTTATCATTTTTGCGTGTGAACCATGTGTGATTATAGTCCTTCATTCACACACACACAGCTCCTATGCAGTTGTATTTCTACTATATTTAGAGTTCAAATACCACGAGATTATTTTGGAAAAAACATTTTATACCAAGTCCTGGTGCATTGAAAGCCTAAAGCCTATTACTTCTGTACTTTATTTCCATTAAAAAAAATTTTTTTTACAAGCTATGCAGTATTAGGAATGATGGCAAAATCTGGTTGTTGATGAATCAGAGTACACTAAAACTCTGATCTGGTATCTAATTATTCAAAAGTTTTGAGATAGTTTTGCATCAGACTTGCTCATTATTATTAATAACTAAATGGTTCTATTCCAATTCAGTCCGAGGAAAATAAAGTTGGCCTGGGTATGCAACTAGAGTCAGGACCTTGGGTACATGACCACACTGAATGAAGAAATGATCCTTCCTCTGCTTCACATCAAAAACATCTATCTGATATTGATTTGTGCAATCATTGCGGAGTCAAATATAATTGATGCAAAAAAAATATTGCACTAAACCATACCTCGCATTGATAATCGAAGTTGCCTCATTTTTATACCATTCAGTCCAAGATTGTTCCAATATATTCATGCCCAGATCTGCCTCCCATCTTTCTCTCGACCTATGCATTACAGACTTCTTCCCATCCATTTGCAAGACATAATATATTTGAGTAATAAATTTAGGTATTCTACCCATCCATAATGTATGCTCCAATTGACTCACTCCCGGAGGAGTCATATCATTTCCCCAAGTTTCTCTTAGAAAAGCCCTTAGTTGTAACTAACAAAGAAAAGTGGCCATTTGGAACACCATAAGTTTGTTTCATTTGTTCAAATGACATTAAAACCCCATCTTTGTAACAGTCAGCAATGTAGCAAATCCCTTTCTGTGACCATATATTTAAATTCTATTTCCCATTATCATAGGCAACATCAGATTATTACATAGTGGAGATCTTAAAGACATTCCAGTTTTTCTTCCTATATTGTCATTAATATCTTGCCAGACCTTTATCAAATGAATCAATATAGGGTTTGAGGTCTTTCTCTTAATTAATTTCCAATTCCATTTATAGATGAAATCTTTAGGCAATGTTTCTTCCATCTCATGCAGTGCCATTTTGGTAAATTAGCTTCAAAGAAAAATGCCAAAAATCTCAATTGTGAAACAAGATAATATTTTTTTCTGTAATTTCTGTAAGTCTTGTTCTATTTTTGCCAGCAGAGCGGAGTAATTCAACTTATACAAGTTATTCATGTTGGTATTGAGCATTATTCACAAGTATTTAATCCCTTTGCTTTTCCATTTAAGCATACTATGCACTTTAAAAGATTCGTGGTCATGATTTGTTAATGGTAAAGTTTCACTTTTATCAATATTTATCTTATACCCTGATACTCTTCCATATTTTGTTAAAATTTCTTGCAGTTTTTCCTTTGACCTTTCGGGTTCAGAAATATATCACCATCAGCAAACAAACTAATTTTGTGTTGGACTCTCTCGATCTCAAAGCCTTTAATTTCAGGATCGCCCCTAATCATTTCTGCTAGAGGTTCTATTGCCATAACAATGCTGGAGAGAGGGAGCAGCCTTGCCTTCTCGATCAACTCAACGGGAACATTCCTGATGTTTGGCTATTGGTTATTATTTTTATTTGTGGTTTTTGACATAATCTCCTAATCCAGTTAATAAACCCTCATCCTATACCTAACTTTTCCACTGTTTTAAACAAAAAAAGGTAATTTGAGTCTATCAAATGCCTTTTCAGTGTCTAGTGATACTACTATATTGGGGTCCTTCCTTGATTGAGCTAAATGTATTATGTTAAATAATTTCCCCAGGAAATTTGATGCTTGTCTACCCTTAACAAATCCCACTTGATTTGTATGTATTAATTTAGATAAATACTGTCCCAGCCTGTTCACCAGTGCTTTTACTATTATTTTGTAGCCTGCATTTAAAAGAGATATCGGTCGGTAAGAAGTTTTCAGAGAGTCCAATTCTTTTTTAGCAGGATAGTAATTATTGCCGTTGAAAAGGAATCCGGCAATGTCTTGAGTTTCTACTGCTCGATCTATTACACCCATAAATAAAGGCATTAGTAAATCTTGAAATTCTTATAAAACTCAGCTAGAAATCCATCCTCTTTCTGAGCTTTGTTAGCCTGAAGAGTTCCTAATGCTCTTTCAATTTCCTCCCTAGTAAAATGTAAATGTAATTCCTGTCTGTCCTCATCATTCAAATTTGGAAATTTCTTTATTTCAACCTCGTCTCCTGGCAAGTCACATTTGTACAAATTTTTATAATATTGCATAAATATTTCATTTATCTTTTTCTGATTACACATAACTGTATCATGTTCCTTCTGTGTAGCATTTATAGCTCTCGCTAATTCTTCATCCTTCTGATGCCAGTACTTAATATCTTGATATGTGCCCTTTCTCCTAATTCATAGTATTTCTGATTTGTATTTAATATTGTCTTCTCTACTCTATATGTTTGCAAAGTATTGTGTTGAATTTTCCTATTTTCCATTATTCTATACTTATCCTGTTTCCCCCATTCTCTGATATTCCTTCTCTAATCCCCCTATTTCTTTCCAGCTTATTTATTTCTACATTAAATTTTCTTTTAATCTTTTTTGTAAATGAAATGATTTGTCCTCTTAAGTATGCCTTTAATGTATCCCATATTAAAAAAAACTATTATCTGTCGATTCCAAATGTGTTTCACAAAAAATTCAATCTCCTGTCTTATAAATTGTCTGAAATCTTCCCTTTTTAGCAGCATCGTATTCAATCGGCACCTGTATTTGTTTTCCTGTTTCTCTGATATTTGTATGACTAAAGTTAGCGGCGAATGATCCGAATGTAGCCTGGGTAAATATTCTGTTTTTACTACTCTGTCCTTCAAAGTCGACGATAATAAAAACAAGTCTATTCTAGTTTGTGAATCTTTTTTGAATAAAATGAGTAATTTCTTTCCTTTGGATTTGACTGCCTCTACACATCCATCAAATTTGTCTTTCATATATGAAAGAGTTCACTTAGTTGCCTTAGCCCTTGTAACTGTTTTTGCCGATTTATTGAGAATTGGATCCAAACAAAAATTAGAATCTCCACCAATCAATATATTTTGCCTTCCCTCTGCCACTTTTAGAAACACATCCTTCATAAAGGCCTGGTCATCATAATTTGGGGTGCAGATATTCATCAATGTGCAAGATTCTGAATAAAGTTTGCCATTACATATATACTTACTTGGTCCACGAAAATATTTTCTACGGTAATTGGAAAATTTTTATTAATTAGGATTGCCACTCCCGCTGCTTTTGTATTAAATGATGAAGAAAAGACTTTCCCTCCGACACCCCCCCCCCCCCATAACCGTTTCAGTTTGTGGTGTTCTGGTTTAATGAGATATGTTTCCTGGAGAAACATCACGTCGGCTTTTATCTTATTAAATATGTAAGTATTCTTTTCCTTTTGATTGTACAGTTCAAGCTATTAACATTAAAATTTATAAACTTCAATGTCTTATCCATAGCACCATATTGTAAATTCTGTAGAAATAAATAAATTTGTAAATATTTTCATGATCTGTACCCTCACCCTAAAAATTATACAACCTCCACTCCAACAGTGACATAGACAGGAATTCCCCGAGGCTCACAATTAAAAAGGCCACAAAAGCCTCTGGGATGAGGAAGAAGAAGAACCCCACTCTAAAGCACCATCTTCAAAACTAAATTCCCCTCCTGACACCATTACCCCCAAACCAGAGTTGCACCATACTTTTACCTTCAGTACCTTCTTTCCACTCTCCGAGCTCCTCAAGAAGCATAGATAGGATAAAACTCTGACTTTTCTTAATAAAATTAAGATGAGCACAAAAAAACTTTACTATGTCCATAGAATATCTTATTTCCACCAGTCTTTTCACAGTCAGCCATTCTCGTGACTATCTTCTTTTTCTTGCTCCTCTTTATAGTTGTTGAATAAACTCTTCCATCTCCTCATTCGATTTGAAATAGCTTCTGTTATCTTCAGAGATTTCCACTCTCAATGTCGCTGGGTACAACATCGCGTACTTAAAGTTCTTTTTACAGAGCTTTCTCTTGACAATGTCGAACTCTCTTCCTTTCTGAATTACCGCATTGTTGAAGTCTTGAAAAAACTTGATTTCTGCATTGTCCCACTTTATTGGGAAAAAATAATTCCTTGTATTTTCATAAGGATCATCCCTCTGTCCTTGAAGTTCAGCAATTTCACCAAAGTGGATCGAGGGCAGGCTTCACCCATTCTCCTCTGTCCAAGCGCTCAGTGAGCACGTTCAATTTAGACTCGTTCGCCGAGTTCTTTGGTGCTAAGGACATGAGGAATCCAAGTCTTGAAGAATTTCAGAGCATCTCTGCCTTCTGCACCTTCTCTCAGGGTGACTATACTCACATTGTTCCTCCGACTGAAGTTCTCCATGTGATCCAGTTTGTCTAGAAGAGTTGCTTATCTGTCGCCCATTTTTCGGCTTGCTTTTTCAATTCTTCAATTTGTTTGTCATGTTGCCGAGATCTCTCCCAGTTAAATCGGTAATGACTTCACCCACCTCTTTCACTGAAGTGGTAAGCTCTTTAATTGCAATCTTCACATTTGTGAAACGCTGTCCCAGACTCTGAATTCTTGCAACAGTTTCCAGATCTAGCGTTCATTGGAAAGAAGAGGCATCTCCACTCACGCTGTCCATTGGAGCGACTGGCGAAGCAGAGCTTTTTCCATCGTTGATTTTGGTTTTTTTCTGTGCGATCTTCCAGTTATTCTTTGTCAGTTTTCTTCAGAAGATATATCCACACTTTTTCCAGTCAAAAAAAAAATTCTATCAAAACCACTTTTTGGTTGTTTTTAGGTAACTTTTCTCAGAGTGTGGAGAAACAAGTCTTCTCAGCCATCCAGCATGGCCATGCCCCGTGATTTCCCAATGTTAGCTCTAGTTACCAGTGTGAAAAAATTAATGACCTGAATTTACTTGATTTTAGTATAAAGTCCATTCATATGCTTACCCATGAGTATAATGTAGTGTAATGGATAACCATTCTGTTAAATTTGTTATAATGTGGACAGTGATAGTTACAATGGTAATTCATACACCAGTCTCTCTGTAGTTTTATGATGTTGGCAGGACGACCGGAAACACATTAAATAATATTCAGAGATTATTCAGTATGTTCAAATTTTGGAATAATTTTGCAAGTACTGTAGTAGTCGGACATTAATTTCCTTATCATTTCTAACAGGAGCTTCTTGTCGATACTAAGCTAGCCATCTAATATACTGAACCCAAGTTAATGAAATTGATGTCATTGATTCCATGTAGCAAGAATGAACCTTTTTCTTTGGGGAATAAAAATAAGTAAATAAATCAGTAAAAATTCCAATGAATGTTTTGGCTACAAAGCCTTCTGCTTTAAGTCATTCAGTCTCTGCCAGGTGATAGAAGAGCAATTCCATTACTCCTACCCCAGCTCTTTTCCCCATAATGCTGAAAATTATTTTCTCTCAAATGCTTGTCCGTTGAAAGGTTTTTGTACTATAACAATATTAATATTTGGGGAGAATTTATAAGATTTAGAGTAAGTCACATACATTCACACATTTTAAAACAGATCTTATTTGAAAGACTGAAGAAATACTGAAGATCTCTGGAGAATGTAAGCTCCTTTCACAAGTAGGTGTTAATTGAGCTGATGTCATAAAATGAATGACCATTGTTTGGAGACACGATGGCTAGTGGAAGCTCTTTTCAAGGGCTTTCTAGAAAGCACAGAAAGGTCACTCCTGGATTGTTTACCTAAGATAACAACTTGAGAAGAAGAAAGAACTGTTGTTTGCTGGAGAAGGTGGAGGTTTTGGAAGGCATGAGACACATGCTCTTTTTGGAGTTTCATTTGGAAAAAGAGAGAGAGTTGAGTTAACAGCTCAGTCAGTCAGTCATTGTGTGGGACACTGATAAGTAACTGAAAAGTGAAATCCAGGAAAAACTTTGAAATTGATGAAAGCAAGTTCCAGAGCAGTAGATGGCTGGAAGTGCTATCTGTCTGAAGTTTCTCTTGAAATAGAGGAAGGAACGGAACTCTGTGGTAGCTTGAAGAAAGAGGTTACCATCTGGAAGTCCTTGATGGGGCAAGTTTCATCAGCGAGACCCTGAGGTGACTAGTGGTGGTACTCAGTTGTGGAAATCCTGGAGAAACAAATCTCTCTCTCTGTAAACCCTACAAGAACCTCACTGAGCGGTAAACATTTACCTTTCAAGCACCAAGCCTGGTGAACTTTATACATGTTAAATTCTGTGCATAAAATGGTGATTGCCTGCAACCAGAGAACTTGGAAGAAGGAGAAGTGAGATTGAACTGTGAACCAAAGAACTTTTCTTAAATCCACACACACGTTACATACACATGCACTTAGAATTAGAAGGGGGTAATTTGGGTTAGTATATAGTTAAGTATAAGTATAGAGTTAAGTTAAAGTTTGATTCTGTTTCCATGTTTGAAGTTGATTAAAATTAACTTTTGTTTTGAAAGCCACTTGTCTTGGTGAATGTCTATTACTGCTGGGTTTTGGGGTCCTTTGGGCTCGTAACAGTAGAATCATTAACAAGATGCAAATATTGCTGGCATTGCAATATGTGTTGAGGATAGAGAAGCAGAAGTAGGCCTATTGGCCAATCAACTCTGCTCCACCATTCTAGTCATAAGTTAATCTATCTACCCACTCAGTCCCACTCCCCAGCTTCCCCCCCCCCCATATTCCTTGATGCCCTGTCTCATCAAATACCTGTCAATCACTGCCATAAATACACCCAACAACCTCACTTCCACAGCTGCCTGTGGCAACATTCCACAGACTCTCAAACATCTGACTAAAGAAATTTTTCTGATCTCTGTTTTAGATTGATGCCCTTTTATTCTGAATTTATGCCCTCTTGACCTAGAATGCCCTACCGTGGGAACCACCCCTGCCACAGTTACTCTGTTAGGCCTTTAAGCATTCAAAATGCCTCTGAGGACCCCCTCCATCCTCATCCTTCTGTACTCCAATGAGTACAGTCCAAGAGCTGACAATTGTTCCTTATAAACTAACCCTTTCATTCTGGCATCATTCCAGTAAATCTTCTCTGAACTCACTCCTACGTCAGCATATCTTTTCTCAAATACCAGCGCCGAAAATTCTACACCAGTGGTTCTCAACCTTTTTCTTTCCACTTTATATATTCCCCATGCCTTAGGTGCTCTGTAAGGTATTGCTTAAGGTAGTATGTGGGTGGAAAGGAAAAGTTTGAAAACCACTGTTTTAATCATACTTAATTGACTTGTTATGTGCACGGTTTCATAACTCAAAGGAAATGGGCCAATGACAATTTTTCTCAAGCAAAGTATTTCAGGAACAATTGGGTCTAGAGCAGTGATTCTCAACCTTCCCATCTTAAGCAATCTCTTACTAATCACAGAGTATTGATGGCATAGGGATTACTTAAAGTGGTATGTGAGTGGAAAGAAAAAGGTTGAGAGCCACTGCTCTACACAGTACCCCAAGTGAGGTCTCACCAATGCTTTATAGAGTCTCAACATTATATCCCTGCTCTTGTATGCTATCCCTCTAGAAATTAATATCAACAATGTTACTACTGTTAGAAACAGAATTACCTTTAAAGAAATTGCTCGAGACAAAAATTGAGAACAAAGAACATTTATTATACAACAATGCAAAGTTGGGTGCTTCCCCTTACCCTGGGAATACACACATACACTGGAGCTCACTCAACTTTTATACAGTTTATCTCAGTATAGGAATAACCCCCCCCCCCTTACATTCTTCTGCCTCCTGCTGGAGAGGTTTGGCATTAGGCAATCCTGCCTGCCTACATGCTGTTTCTGTGGACTTGGAGGACCAGGGGGTATCCTGTCGGTGTCCCCATTCACACCTTTCCAACTCTCAGAGCTACAGTCCCTTCATATGCAGAGTTCACTAATCCTGTCTAGGGTTTACTAATTAAATATGCATAACTTGATAAATCTGTGCATGGCTTACTAATTATATATGTAGAACTGGCTAATACTGTCTAAGGTTTTCTAATTATTTATGCAAGCCTTGCTAATTCTATCTGGGGTTTGGAGACCCTTATCTCGTTCAGACTAACTACTTCTATCATCAATTGTCTGTCCTTATCTCCTTCAGTTAGTGAACTTTTGCTGATTCTCTAGGAGATTCTTATCTTACTCAGACAGTGTCAGCTTCCTGCCTTCTAATATCCATGTCTCATGTTGTTTGTACTGGCTTCATTTATTTACTTATGTATCAATTTTATTTTCTTCATTTCTTCATGTTTATATTGCAATATCAGTTTTTCTCATCTCTCACACTACCAACTCATCCCGAAGGTCAACCTTTAGGTTATCCTGCACGAGGACTCCCAAGTCCCTTTGCATTTGGAATTTTGAATTTTCTCTCCATCCAAATAATAGTTTGCCCATCTATTTCTTCCAGCAAAGTGCATGACCAGTCACTTTCCAGCAATATTTACTTATCCTGAATTGAGGGCACAATAGAGGGTCAACCACATTGCTACAGAGCTAGTGCCACATGGAAGCCAAACTGAATAAAGAAAGACTTTCTTTCCCTGAAGGTTATCAGTAAATCAAATGGCCTTTTAATATTTGTATTCCATTAATTAACTACATTTCCACCATCCCTGCTGGAATTGATTTCCAGGCCATAACCCCTCTACATTTACTAAAATAGCTCTTGTACCTTTTGGCAAAACTTTAAATCTGATTTCCTTTGGAAATCATTCTCCATTGGTAATAGCTTCTCTCAATTTACTCTTTCTAAACTAGTCATGATATTGTACACTTCTCTCAAATCTCCTTTCAAGCTTCATTGCTCTTAGTTGGTCAACCAATTTCTATGGTCCAACCCCAGACTGACTATAGCACAGCTCTTCTGCACCCTGCCAGGGTGTGCACATTCTTTTAAAGTGAGGTGATCCCTATTCCAACTGTTCCATTTTGTGGAACTTGCAAGTTGTGATTTCCAACTGGATTGTTTATATTGTTTATATCTAGGGTAAACTACCTATCATTTCATGATCTCTCTGAACCTCTATCTCAGCCCCCAGTCACAACAAATTATTGCCTGTTAATAATTTACCAACTACTGTTTCCTGTGTTAGTTCAGTGGCAGTTTATTGTCAATAATCCAGATTTGGGGTATATTCCTCCACTTTGTATACTGACATGTCCATTTCTGCATTCTCCGGAAGAGACTAAAAAGAGTTTTATTTAAGTAGCAATTCTCTTGAAAACCTGCCTTTTTGATTTACTGATCAAAAATATAGCTTAGTCAAGAATATAGTTTGTAAAGCTTTATCTTGGTGTTTTATCAGTTGCTTGCGAAGCAATAACTTTGAATGATTTAAATTCAAGTCTTAAAATCCTTCACTGTTTGCTCATTAATGACTTGTAATATCTTGTGTCCACCCTACCACATATTAGATAAAGCTGGAGAGGATGATGTGTGAATTTCCTGTTTTTAATAATTGTTTGTTTTATTTTTAACAGGCTTATTTAGAGAATGACATTGATAATCTTGGCAGTGAACAGAAGGTTGACAAAGCTATGGCTACTCACATCAGCGCCTCCAACAGCACCTTGCCAAATGCAACAACTGTAACACCAGATGCAACACTCTCCCAGGTCTGTTTTTTTTTGTGATTATTTTTATATAAATGTGTACACAATTCTTGTGGTTGCAGTTTGTATTGAGTTACTTTAGATTTTAAAAGCACATTCATTGGTCTCTGATTTAACTATTCGGTGAAATTGCATGCAAATTCAAATTTGTATGTAAATTAGTTTGCATGTACAGTATGGACTTGGTGTTTAATAAAACTGACTTTTTGTCTGCCTGTCCCGCATCGGACTTGTCAGCCACAAACGAGCCTGCAGCTGACGTGGACTTTTTACCCCCTCCATAAATCTTCGTCCGCGAAGCCAAGCCAAAGAAAAAGGACAGTATGGACTTGGTGTTTAATAAAACTGACTTTTTTGAAAGACTATAATAAATTCTTCTGCAACAAAATCCTTGGGGCTTTTTCTCAAATTAAGTACAAGATTGGTAGTTGTTTTGTTGCTATGGGGATAATACTTGAGCCACAGAACCAGAATCTTGTTTACACCACGTACTGAGCCCCTTGAGTGCATTTACCTTGTAGATTCAATTAAATCACTGATCTGCTTTTGGCCAAAAGGGGCAGATGAGGAATGAAACCTGGGTGGTTCTTAGTGTATTCACTGGGCAGCTCTGTGAAATAATAGAAATAAAATTAAATTCCCCTTTATTTTTCTCTCACTATCTCCATTTATGTACAGGTAGTTGGGAAAATTATTTTGGCTAAATTAGCTTTTCTTTACACAGCATAAATTTTAATTTTTTTTCTGTGTAGATGTTACATCCAACTGAACATGAAGATGAAAATGAAGAAAACGGGTAGGAGTATCCTTAATTCATGAACGAATCTCTCACTAATGGATGATAATTTTCTTTTTCAATAAAAAAAAGTGGATGTCTGAAAATGTCTGGTTGATTTGGCAAAATCATAGAACAATCAGACCAATTATTGAATTGTAAAGCATTAGATAAGTTAAAGAAGTAAAACACAAAAGTTTGAAGACACCATAATTGAAGTAAAAACACAATGCTGGAGAAATTCAGCAGGTCAAATAGCATATTTATATAGCAAGATAAAGGTGCATAATCAAAGTTTCAAGCCTGGGCCCTTTATCAAGATACTGCACCTTGATGAAGGCCCAAAAAACACCATTGGTTATATATCTTTATCTTGCTATGTAAATACGCTATTTGACCTGCTGAGTTTCTCCAGCATTGTGTGTTCAGTTGAGTAAAGATGCATTAATAGTGGAAGAAGTAATTTAAGTAGACTATCATTAAGGCAATGTAGTTTCTGTCTTTTGCTGTATCTGACCCAGTTTGGTAAAAAAGGACAGTGGTGATGCTGGTCACTGGCAGTAAGAATTAATATTATTGTCAATTTCTACAGACCTTTTTGTTTTATCTCTCTTTAGGGGTGTCTCCTCCACAGAAAGCCTTCGACAATTGTCTGCTCAGTTAAATGGCTTGGTGACTCAGGTGAGGATGTTTCCATGGAGCCAATTTATTTTTTTTTATCAAATCTAATTCTTCTGTTAAAAATGAAATCATATTTTTCCTTCATTATTTTTTATTATTCATTATTCCTACTTTCAAGTTCCTGAGCCAACTGCAAAAAAAGTGATTGGCTGCTGGATTATTTCACATTCCACCTCTGGAATCCAGCCTTTCCATCTCTTAATCTTTTTTGTGTTGATTGCAGAAGCTCTTTCCACCCCCATGCCATGCTATTTATGGTATTCTATTGAATATTCACTTATGTCCCCAGACTGCTGGAAAACATCCCTTCATATCTTCCTGTTCTGTTTTTCTGTCTTGAAATGAAGTAAAGCCCAGTACCTCAAAATATAGAATTAATTACCTTTTGATTAATGCTGTAGATCTCATAATTTAAGATAGCTGTGTGTGGTAACAATCTAGTCTAAATTACAGTTCATAGATTGTTACTGTGAGTCTGAGAAATGTATTTCTTATCAATTATTTATGTAACTTGAGTCAGCACAGAGCTACTCCCCTCCATTCATATTGGTATTTATTATGGAAAAGATGGTTAATTCCTCTCTTGAAAGGTGCATTAAAGTACATTGGTATGTATCAGTTTGTAGTAAGAGTGACCCTTTCTGTGAACTAAAGAAAATAATTGAACCTGTGCAGTGCTCCAGTGAATAACTGTTTAAATAAAAAGCTTAGTATTTTCAAAATGGATAATTGATTTATCTAGTTACTCCAAAATGTTCAATTTTTCATTTCATCATTTGTAGACTTTTGTATAAGTTAATCGTTTTAAATAGCTAAATCTAATGGATAGTTAAACATCCACTTGGATGTTCAGATAAATTTGAGCTTTGCTTGAGTATGCCATCTGATTTTTCTCGAGTGGATTGTCATAATTGGAAATCAGATGAAGCCAAAGCAGCTGTTAACATCTTTCTTGACTCAGATTTGTACAGTATTGCAATTTAAATGTGCAATTTGTTTAGGCTTTTGATGCCCCAGTGAGCATTTAATTTTGTTAAAAAGAGTGAAATTACTTTTTCCTTCACTCTCTAGACTACTTACGTGAATGGTGAAAGTGGAGTTTGTGCAATCAGCTCAAAGGAATTGGAGGTAGGATGATGCAAGTGGATTCTTATATTGAGGATAAAGTGTTAATGCAGGAGAGGAGGTTAAATTTGTAATGCTCTATCCCTTGTTGGCAAGGAATTTCATAGCTGAGGGGCTTTTAACATTTTTTTGTTTTGTAGATTATTTCTGTTCAGAATTTTTAACCTCTGCATGGAACAATTTTGGATGGAAGATAATGAGTTTTTTGTGACTAGAACTTTAGGTAGTTTGGGGTTCTTGACATTTCTTTGACATGGAGTTTTTGAACAGACAACATTTGCTTAAGTATTTGCTGCACAGGCTGAGGTTGTATAATTTAACGGAACAGACTGCTGCTTCTAGTATTCAGCACTCATTAAGTCGAGTTTCAAGGAGGTTTGGGTATGTCATGTAGCTGAGGGTATCTTGGGGCACTGGAAAATTGTGAGTATCTTGGGGCAATGAACTTAAGGAGCTATTAGTCTGTGAGAGAGTGTAGATTTTTCAGTCTTGTTTGCTTCAAAGGATTAAATTACAGAGAATGATGATGCATCCTAGGGATTGTATTCTTTGAAATTTGTAAGTGGTTGATCAAGACTTTTAAGATATTAAACAAATAACATCAGGTTGATGGAGAGAAACTAGTTTCATCAAATATGGAGTCTAGGTCCAGGGTCAGAATTTAAAAGACTAAAATGGATGTGAATTTACGAAACCCTTGAAGTGAGTGAAAATTTGGAGCTCTCATCTCCAAGAAGCAAATCATAAAATGTTGATTGTTAATGTTGGATTTAAATTTACTAGTCTTTTTTTAACTAGATGTATGAGGAAAGTCTAGTAAAAGGTGACAGATCACCCATTGGACATATTGAATGGTTGAACTGTCAGGATAGGCTAAATAGCATACTCCTATGTTGCCACTTGTGCATAGGCATGAGCTGTGTGATCTCGTCAATGAGCCGGTAGGTTCCTCTTATATATTCTTTTTGTGCATCATTTTATTTATGTTCTAGTTTTTTTTTTTGTTATTCCTACTGAAGCAATGCACTTCTGACAATTTGTACCAATTGCTCGCTATTATTCATGGACATATGATAATTCACAGAACATTTGATCTCAATCTACAACAATTGTCCTAATTTTAAGTCCTTTTTCTGCTGGCATCCCAGTTAATTGACCATGCAGTGTCCCGGATAAAGAAGTAATTTTTGCTTTTTCCACTGGGTCACTTCTAATCGGGACACAAACTGCTTTCCCACTGACCACAAGTCATGCCTGGGGGTAAGAGAGTCTATCTTCAACAATAGTCCAGGGATACAACTTGTCCTTTTTTTTCCACTGGTTTAATCAGCATGCTGGCATCAGCTGATATCAGGGAAGTAAGTAGGGGTTAAGGCCGTCAATCCCCGGTGTGACTTTATGTCATTTGGTTGCTGATTGTTTCCCTTTTCCACTGGACCCTTAATCCGTAAATTGACTGTCAATTCCTGGGACGATGTTCCCATGACAAAGGGGGCTTGAGACTTTAGTTGCACCAACCATGCTGTTGCTATTTTTTGTCTTCATTGCAGATATTGTTCCTGCAGCATTGAAAATTGCTCACTTTTCTCAGTGATTGAAAGTATCTGGACTGTTGTATAATTTTTAGTGAATGTGTTTGCAGATAGATAAAGTGATCTCATACCATTGTGGCTTGTTGCTAATGTAAAAGTAAATGAAACTGGATCTTGTCCATCAATATTAAAGCATGCACCACAAAATGTTTGCAATGCTTGTTTTGCATCAGGTACCTTTGTGACATTGAACATTTATGGCCACTCATATTGTTGCACTTCTGAGAACTAAAAGTTCTTTATTGAATTGTTCTGTTCAGATAATAAAGATTTTGGTTTAAAAAAAATACATTGCATATTCTCAATTTTTTTGTTAGTTTTGAAGCAGGGGTTCTTGTCTTGCTTCAGGGATCCGAAATCCTGTTTATGTATTTGTGAAGAGTTTAGATGATTAATTTTACTCAAAAATTGGCTCCTTTGATTACGCATATCCCCTTCAAATTTGTTAGATCTGTCACCTATCTTTTTTTTTATTCATTCAACTTATTGATGCTGATAATTTCTACAAATATTGTCTATTGTTTCACTTTACCACATCTGTTTCCTTTCCAACCCTCAGAACAAAATCAACATATTTTGGGTTGAGAGGGTGCTGAAAAGCTTCTCTATTCGGTCAACCTTTATTTGAGAAATAATCTGTTCAATTCAAATAAATCTAATTTGAAACCCAGTTGTATTTTGTGTTTTTTTTACAAAATGGCTTGATTTGTGCCGGCAGATGCATCAGATCATTTTTAGACAAAAGAGTGATTAATTAAGTGGAAATGTCAGAATTAAAATAAATAACAGCAAGCTTGTGATCTTCTTGAACAGATAGCAACAGAGTTTGATGAAATTAAAAATCCTGAGTTCATGTTCAATTGTAAAAACTTTTGACTGCAGTACATTGTCAAAAAATTCCATGGATGGACTGATGCAGTTTCATTTGCTTTTTAAGCATGCGCTGGTAGAAACCAACAATAACTTCAATTTTATTAATTTATCTTTTCATTTTTTGTTCCTCCACTCTCTCTCTCTGAATCTGCATGTGCACACAGACTCGAAACCAAGAGCTGACTGTAGCCCTTGACTCCAGCAATTTATCAAATAAAGAATTGTGTGCAAAGATAGAGGAATTGGTAAGGGAATGTAGAGTTTGTCGTAGCTGCATATGGATAATATCTAGGTACTTTTGTGCTTTTCTGCTTCTTGAAACAGCATGATTTAAAAACAAGTTGATCAGTTAGCATCAAACTAAATTTGTCAAGGCTGGAAAGCAGAGTTTAATTTGCATTATAAATATTTGCATTTTCTTCATTCTCTACATGGTATTAAGAGAGACATAAGATGGGAATTTGAATCATAATATACTATATATTTTCTGTCAGTATTTTGTCAAAAGTGTCATGCCACCAGGATTTCATTTGGATGAATTACCTCTTTTGAAATTGCTTGGTTTATCATCTGCAGTGCATGAAATATATCTGTTTTAATTTCATCTTTTTTGTTCCTTTCATCTTTTCATCCACAACCCTCACCTTGCATTTCCATTTCCATTTTTCGTTTCTGTTTTTTTTAATATTATATGCTGTGCAAAGTCAAAAATGTCAAAGAAATTGTTTGGAAACATTTTTTTTTTAAAACTCATCGGATTCTGAAATGTGCTGCAATGGAATAGCATGTTGCAACCTGTTACACACCAGTCACTGAACCACCTGCCTTTTTTCCAGATTTTTGAATAAACTTTAAGTTAGAATTTTTGGGAAGGTTTTGAAACAAAGTACATCTTTTCAAAGCCAATACCTACGCTGAAAAGGTGCATTCATATATTTGTAATCATGGTTAAAATGTGAGTTAGCATTGCAAAATAGAGGCTTTGGATCGGTTCAAAGCTTAATTCTAAAATGCTAAATGAGAGGCCATTACTACGCTAATGAAAAACAAATCCCTCTCAACTGCGTGCATTCGTGCACGCAGTCATGATATGCATTTTCTCTTCAGTGCTATCCAAACAGCTCTGGTCTGTTCTGTTGGGAGCCAAAATGGAGGTGAACTTGTGAAGGAAAGAGGTAGTTAATATCAATTTGCAGGATCACTTAAAGAACTTGTAAGCATCATTGCCCTTGATTCCACTCCACAACGTCCACCCAACAACCACTCTGAAACACAAGAAGTGTTCCACAAACTAAATACCAAGTGAAAGATAATCAAGTCTCAGGAACAGAAGGTACCACCTGCTGATGTTATACAACTTGAACTTCATTCAGACATTCGTGCCCTTATCTTCCAGAACTGTGATAAAGGATATGTAAGGATTAATCATGACCATGTGCAAGAAACATGACAAACCCAATGTACCAATTGGTCTGCCATAGAAAATGTCTCCAAGGTCTTTCTGCCTCCTTCCCATGGTTAAAAAGCTACTGCACAAGTCACAGTGTGGATTCCATTCAATCTACTGGTACAATGGATGTGATTTTCACCACATTAGATGCAAGAGGAATGCAGGGAGCTGCATCAATCGCCATACATGCCCACTTTTTACTTCACAAAGCACCCTTTTAAAATTTGGCTGCTTCTGGAACTTCGTCTCCATCTCATATTTACTTCCTGCTGATCCTCCTTTGTGCATCTAAGATGTGGACTAACTACAGTAGTCACCTTTAAGCATTGGAAGGATCCCATAAATTTTCTCTCTGTAAAATCTTCAAAATCCACTGGTAGGATAGTGTCTTCTCTCAGGCCAATATCTCTAGGATTAGACCCCTAATTGCACCTTGTTCGCGTGTCAAGTGGCACGCACTGAAAATTGACACATTACCTGAGCCCTATCATGCCTAGAGATTACCAGGAAACTATTCGAGGATGTTTTTAAAAGCCCATGACAATTCAAAATGAAGATGTGGCAATTGAGAACCTCCAGTCCAATTGTTGAGTACACACTGAAGCTCAGAGTATATAGTAGAAGAAATTAGGTATCTTTGAAATGACCTATTTGCTCATCTCACTCAATACCTTCTTCTGTAGTCATGGCAAAGTCTTTGTGTTCCATATTGACCACCTTGGAACCCATAGAACTGAATCCTTGATCTTGAGAGACGACACAAGAAAAATATATAAATTATTTCCAGGATATATGTTTTTCCAAATGCTGTAGCGTTGGGCTATACCAGCAGCTGCTCAGAATGAATTGGCTGTGGAGCAAAGGGCTATACCATGTCAATCATGACATTTGGCTTTCTTAACATCTGATCCCTGTTCAAACTGTAAAATCTCTATTTGTATGACTTGATATAATGTTCAACCCGCTTGACAAGACTCAGCAGAACAGTTTCATTGCAGAATTGGATCTAGAACAAATCTTTGCCATATTGGACTCTATTCCTTAAATGAATCATGTTTCCATTTTAAGACTGTTGCTGCTTTTATTTGCAGCTATTAATTTGCACTTGAACAGTCTTCAAATGTACAGACAAAGCACATTTGTTATGTGTATTTGTTTAAACCTTAAGTTGCCAGATGGAGTCACAGCTGTGACAAGGATGTCAAATGTCAGCACTGTTCCTATAATTTGCTATCAGTATACTTTTAAATTTGAGCTCCAAACTCGTTTTCAATACGTTCTACACCAAATTAAGAAAGCACCTAATTCCAGTGTGGCCTCAGCTCTAGTTCGTCAATAAAGACTGATGTTAGTTTGGGTTGATGTTTTCTTTTCCATTTCCCTTCCCCTTCAATCAGAAAAAAGTGTTTTATGCTCCCCCTTGACATGGTGATGCATTACCTGGGGTTGTCTGAGTAAGGCGTCAAGTGGAATGGTGGCATATTCCTGGGAATGGTAACTACAGTCCCATGGCAATGCTGGGGTCATTAACCAATGATCAAAGAATATAGTTGTGTTTTAAAAAATTATATATATATTTTTTGGGAGGGGGTGTGTGCAGGAGAAATGATCATCTTGAAACTTGGAAATGTGCTGGAAGGCCAGAGAGGTGATCTGAAAGTTTGATGTTTATGATCAAATTACACTGAAGGAGCCAGTGAAACTGAAAAGGCATGTCATTTCACAGTCACCATTACAGTATCTGCTACAAAATTAAACTGCACCTGCTTTTGCACAATTTCCAAAGCTTGTTTTAAAGGATGTGTCTTTGCAAACTGCAGAAAATGCTTGAGCAGAGGTCATTGAGCTTTCCCTGTCTCAGATGCTCAGTGAGTTTTGAGTGGTGTCATATCAGCAAGTGGTTAAACTTGACCCATGGGTAGGTGCACGCCCTATATTTTTATGTCATCCTTCGCTTTTGTACCCAGAGAGAAAAATGTGCATTTTTAGTTTCTGCCTTTCTTAAGATGTCTTATAAGCTCTTGGTTTTGAGGTTTTGTGTAGGACATTTGACAATGCATTTCAATATTCTTTTATTGTCATGTAATAAAACAGAAAATGTAATATTACACAAAACTTTCTTTAATCTGCTGTAAGACAGATAAAGAGTTGCCATTAATATTGCCCAGCACCCTTAAAGTGGGAGAAAGAACCAAAAGAGAGACCCTTCAGAGTCCCTGAGTAGCTATGGTTTTGCCTCCAGCACTTCTGCAGCCATACACACCCCTTGGCAACCTGAGCTTCAGATCCAAACCTCCATTACGATAAGGAAGTCTTTAGGAACCCTTTTTGCCCTCAGCACCCTCTTGAATCCCAATTCTGATAGTTGTTTTCCATGAGCCAGTCCCCAGCAGCCTGCAGCCTGTGTGAGTTCTTCAGCCTGTGTGAGTTCTTCAGCCTGTGTGAGTTCTTCAGCCTGTGTGAGTTCTTCAGCCTGTGTGAGTTCTTCAGCCTGTGTGAGTTCTTCAGCCTGTGTGAGTTCTTCAGCCTGTGTGAGTTCTTCAGCCTGTGTGAGTTCTTCAGCCACTGAGCCCCTTGTTGCTCTGCTGCCATGGTCACCATTCTGTAGGGTCATATTCTATGCTTCTCATTCTGAATGTTTGGGGGGGGGAAGGGGGGCTGTTTCTGGTGCCTGCATTGGTCTACTGCTGCCCCCAGAGTGTGGATTCTCGAGGCTGTTGCCCGAGGTTGCAGTTTTTTAAATAAAACACTGTCAGCTCCTTTAAGAGGCCGTATAAAGCCTGTACGGACCCTTGACATTGTGATTGAGTAGTTGGACTCAGTGGAGGAATGCTGTTTCCCCTGCTCAGCACCAGTAGCAGCGCTGTCATTACAGCAGCTCGGGCAGTGCTGCCATTTGGACGTAGTAAGTTCACAAGCTGCAGTTTACAGATGGTGACTCAGATCTGTGCTTAATATTCTTGTATGAAGGATGACTCTTGACCAGGGCACAAGGAATAATCCACTGATCTTCATTGAAATTGTTAAATTGGTAACTTGAAAAAAACATGAGAGAATATTTTTTTAAAAATCCTTCAGAGTGCCATTTATTCAGTCCAATCACTCATGAATTAAATGGCCCCACAATGATATAACCATGTTAAAGCATGACTCGATAATACATTGAAGAGCTCTGATCAAAATCCTTTGGAATGCACAATTTGGATAAATTAAACCTCAATCTGCATTTGTACCTTTCTTTTAATTTGCAGTATCAGAATGCCACTTTTTTTGTGAATGACATAGTTCAGAGAGTTGAACTTTAAGCTTGCAATCTTTGTTTTCCTACATTTCCTACATTTGTCTTTGTATTGAAATGGAAATAACTGCCTTTCAGAAACTGGAGCCTTACTGGGTTTGCAATGTTAACTGATCAACTTCTCAGTGTCATGTAACTTTGTTTTCAGTTTTATGATTTTTCTGTAATAGCATGAATGTTGTATTTTGCATGACTGACTGAACTATAGGTTAATTGCCAACCATGATGGAAACTGATCGTAGAATAGGATGCACTTTTAACAGTCACCTTCTATCTGAAGTATGCACGATAGGTTTATGATCAAATGGTGTAAACTGAAAATGGGTTCTTGGACTCAAGAAAGGGAGCTCTAGGTGGAGAAGAAACTGCAGGAAAATAGTGATTGAAGAGGAGAAGAAGTTGGACTCTATAACAGCATCGGAATGATGGTCCATAACTTCATAGTGTAGAGTCCTTGTGTTTGGCTTTCGAGACACCATGTGAAGGGAAAAAATTTAAGCATGGTTGATCATGGTAAAGTAGAATTGGAAAGCGGGGGTGTTATTCATGCTTGAACCTGAATTAATTTTGAGTATTTGGCCCAGCAGAAGGAAGCAAGATAGTGCTTTGTTACATTGATCCAAATCAGTTGATCTACTCGTTATGCCGATTATAGACCATAACACATTCAAATTTGATATGGGATGCATAAAATGATGTTCTACAGGATGAATAATGCCGGAAACATTTAACTAGGATTTCTGTGTATTTTCCTTCTTATATTGTGAGCAGTGCCATGTGAAATTTGTAAGTTTGTGCGAGTTTGACTGCATTCTTCTCTGGAAACTATTGTGGTGCTAGATTTAGAAGCTGCTCTCTAACTTGAATTGTTATACATGTCATATTTAACTGACAATATATGTGTTTGCAGTACACAAATCTACTGGAGAAACTCAGCAGGTTGTGTGTGCATGTGCGTGAACTGTAACGTACTATTACAACAGAATGTGTCAGTTTTACATTAATGAACTTGTCAGTTCTATTCATGATCATTTGTCTGCTTTTTACATGGTTTGAAGTTTGCTGGCTTGCATTTCTCCAGGTTTTCATTGGAATGCAGGAGTTGAATTTGAGTTTTGAGAGTTCACTGTAACTTTCATATCTGATTTCTCCTCACAGAAAAAACACAACAACGAGCTTAGTGATCAGCTGGAGAAGGTAACGCACCAGCATTGATGTTCTCAAAAATTTGCTGATTTTTAATTGCTAATAAGTGTTGGCTGCTGACTTGCCCTGATGCCTTTGCCACTACTTTTAATTTCTACATTTGTGATTATGTGGTAATTTTTCCTCTCCTCCCTCCAATCATTTTGATGTGAAATTGATGCAATACATTGATTAGCCCAATGATGCTAGTCCCCTGCTTTTTCCCCATGTCTTCCATCAGGTGAGATGTGTTTTGATCCACGATTGAAGAGTCTGGTGTAAAATATCAAAAAGGATGGCAGGGTTAGCATAGTGGTTAGCGCAATGCTCTTAAAGAACTAGAATCTGGCGCTGTCTGTATGGAGTTTGCATGCTATCCTCATGTCTGCATGGGGTTTCCTCCAGGTACTCCCATTTCCTCCCACTGTTTAAAATGTACCGGGATTGTAGGCCATTTAGGTGTAATTGAGAGGCACGGGCTCATGGGCTGAAAGGGCCTATTGCCGTGCTGCATGAGGAGAAAGTTGGATTATATTCTTGGCGAGGGACCAGTTTGAGTTCCTGCTAGTCCAGTTTTAGTGCAGGATATCAGTCTTGGGTTTTCAGAAAGCAATATATTGCTACTTTCTCTTTCAATCTTCAATAAATTTCAGCCATCCTGTTAGTTCATCTTTGTATCATTGTCTGTTGCTCGTTTAGTTAGTAGTATTTTCGATCTATTTCCATTTGGCCGCTTCCAGAGCAACAGTACATTTGGGGAAAAATTAAAAAATTTAAATCCACTTGAGAGTGTCAGGATTGCCGGTGTGGTGGTGAGCCAATGAGAAGGTCAAAGGAGTTTAACTGGGTGGTGTTTGGGGAGTTGAAGAATGCAATGTTTTTTCTAGTAAATTAATAGAAGAAAGTCGACTTCATGGTGTGGTGAATGAAACGAGTTCATGTATTCTTTATTTGTTTGTAAGCTGTCGTAAATCAGTGCTATTACACACTTTAGTAAACTTTTGCAACTCTCAATCTTGCAATTCTTGGCTGTGAAATTCAAGGACAAATTGACAACTTAATTCGACCTAAGCATCTTTCTCTGCACTTCAATGTGAGAATAAAAGTCATTACCTCCCCTGCCTCTAAATGCTATTAAAAAGCAAAATAACGATCAGTTTTCGGTTGTTACTGATGCATCCAGAATTAAGTACATAATTTTGGCATTGAGCTTTACCCATATTTGTTAGTGAGTGATCAAACAGGAAATTCTAAAGTACATATGTTGATATTTTCAATATTTTAACAAAATCATAAACGGAGAAACTTGCTGCTAATGGTGAATTGTTGGTAAACCTGTGCCCATTTAAAAACCCATAAAAGTTCATGATTGAAGTCGCCCAGATAGCAGCATACAGCAGCACAACTTGAAATTACGAAATTTCCACTCATGACACATTAGAACGAATAGCAAATAAATAAATTGTTAGGGAATACAATCAGGGAAATTTGGGCAATAGTTCATCTTACTTTCGTGATTTCAGTTCCTGACTACCATCCAGTGGTCCTTCCTGGGAATTACATATGGGCTTCAATAGTGACCTTTCTTGATAATAACCTTGTTTAATGCGTATTGAAAGCATTGAACTTATTCTATTTCAGGTTTAACCTTAAATTGTGTCTTTCTGTTCAGTGTATGAATTCAGTCATCAGATGCTGTTTAATCATTTATTGCAAACCCAGTTCCACTATTTTCCCAGAATTTTGTAAATTCTGGTTTTCCTTGTTTTTTTAGTTAATGGAGATGGCAGCTAGGGCAGTGGAATGCTCCGAATGCAGGATGTGGGAAATCTGGGACAGCACAATTGTACTTGATGACTACACCTGTAAGAGGTGCATCGAGCTGCAAATCCTTGGAGACCGAGTTAGGGAAATGGAGCTGGATGAACTCTGGATCATTTGGGGAGGCAGAGGCAGCTTCAGGGAGACTGTCGTCCCCAAATGTCAGGAAGAAAGTAGCTGGGTGACTGTTAGGAGAGGGAAGAGGAACAAGGAGTCAGTACAGAGCACCCCTGTGGCTGTTTCCATCAAAAATAACTACTATTTTGGATACTTTGATGGGGGGAGGGGGGAGGAAATGATCTACCAGGGAACCGTACTCATGGTGGTCACGTCTCTGTCACAGAGATTGGCCCTTGGGCTCAGAAGGGAAGGGGGCTAGGTGATTGTGGTTTCATTGGCTAGGCGAACAGAGAAAAGGTTCTGTGAATGAGGTCGAGGCTTTCAGATGGTACCAGGGTCATCTCTGAGTCCAGAGCATTCTTAGGTGGGAGGGTGAGCAGCCAGATGTTATCCACTTTGGGACCAATGACATAGATAGGAGTAGGATGAGATCATGAAGAGGGAATATAGGGAGTTAGGAAAGAAGTTGAAAAGCAGGACCTCAAGGGTGATAATCTCAGGATTGCTGCATGTACCACGTGCCAGCAAGGGGAGAAATAGGAAGTTGTGGCAGATGAATTCATGGCTGAAGAGTTGATGCAGGAGGCAGGGGTTCAGATTTGTGGACCATTGGGATCTCTTCTAGGGAATGTCTGACCTGTGCAAAAAGTGGCAGATGGAGTTCAATCCAGATAACTGTGAAATGATGCATTTTGGAAGGTCAAATCAGAAGGCTGACTACAGGGTTAATCGATAGTTACTTAAGAGTGTGGATTAACAAAGGGACCTTGGGGTCCAAAACCATACATCTCTCAAGGTTGCCACATAGATTGATAGGATAGTTAAGTCAGCCTATGGGCTTTATCAAGAATCAAGAGGTCACGTTGCAATTCTACAAATTACTGGTGAGACCACAAGAGTACGGTGTTCAGTTCTGGTCACCACATTATAGGAAGAATGTAGAAGCTAAGGAGAGGGTGCAGAGGAGATAACCAGGATGTTGCCTGGATTGGAAAATAAGTCTTATGAGGTAAGGTTATTGCAGCTGGGACTTTTCTCTTTGGAGCAAAAAAGGATGAGTAGAGACTTAATAGAGATCTATAAGATTCTGTGAGGCAAAGACAGGGTGGACACCAGCGCCTTTTTCCCAGGGCAAGAAATGCAAACACCAGAGGACATAAAGTGCTCTCCATAATGTTTGGGACAAATACACTTCTTTTCCTTTGTCTTCCCCTATGCTCCAGAGTTTTAAATTTGTAATCAAATAATTCACATGTAATTAGAGTGTACATTCCAGATTTTATTCAAGGGTATTTGTATGTATTTTGGATTGACCATGTAGAAATTACAGCATTTATAAAACATATTTCCCCCATTTCAAGGCACCATAATGTTTGGGATATTTGGCTTCACAAGATTTTGTGATTACTCACGTATGTGTAATTACTTAATTGGTGCAGGTATCTGAGAGCTAGGCTTGGTTCTAAGCTTTTGATCACCTTTGGAGTCTGTAGTTGCCATTTTTCAACATGAGGAACGGAGTTGTGCCAATACAAGTCAAGTAACCCATTATGAGGCTGAAAAACGAGAATAAAACTGTAAGAGACATCGCTCAAACCTTAGGATTACCAAAATCAACTGTTTGGAAAAACTTTAAGAAGAAAGATCATACTGGTGAGCTCAGTAATCACAAAGGGCCAAGGAAGACCTCCACTGTTGATGACAGAAAAATTCCCAAATGTCTGACTGACAGATCAGAAACACTCTGCAGGAGGCAGCTGTGGATGTGTCTGCAGAAGACTTCATGAACCGAAATACAGAGACTACACAGCAAGATGCTAGTTAGCCACAGAAACTGGATGGTCAGATTCCAGATTCCTGATAAGTATTTACAAGACCTGCAGAATTCTGGAGAAAGGTCATGTGGACAGATGAGACCAAGATTAACTGGTATCTGAATGATAACAAAAGCAAAGTGTGGAGACTTAAAAAGAACAGCCCAAGTTCCAAAGCATACCGCCTCATCTGTGAAACATGGTGTTATTGGCCTGGGCAGGTTTGGCTGCCACAGATACTGGCACACTTATCTTCATTGATGATACAACTGCCGATGACAGCAGCAAAATGAATTCTAAGGTGTATAGAAACTGCTAATCTGCTCAAGTTTGAAGAAGGAGCTTAAAAAGGAAATTAAGAGAGCCAGAAAGAGCCATGAGAAGGCCTTAGTGGGCAGGATTAAGAAAAACCCCAAGGCATTCTACAAGTATGAAGAGCAAGAGGATAAAACATGAAAAAATAGGACCTATCAAGTGTGGCAGTTGGAAAGGGTATTTGGAACCAGAGGAAATAGCAGAGGTTTTAATGAATACTTCAGTTTTCACTATGGAAAAGCATCTTGGTGATTGTAGTGATGACTTCCAGCAGACTGAAAGGGTTGAGCATGTAGTTATTAAGAGAGAGGATGTGTGCTGGAACTTTTGGAAAGCATTAAGTTGGATAAGTCTCCGGGACTGGATGAGATGTACCCCAGGCTACTGTGGGAGGCAAGGGAAGAGATTGCTGAGGCTCTAGTGATGATCTTTGAATCAGCAATGGGGACGAGAGAGGTTCCGGAGGATTGGAGGGTTGTGGATGTTGTTCCTTTATTCAAGAAAGGGAGAACAGATAGCCCAGGAAATTACAGACCAATGAGTCTTGCTTCACTGGTTGGTAAGTTGATGGAGGATATCCTGGAACATGCACTTTAATCATATGTGAATTGTCTGAGTGCAAATTTAAAACTGAAAAAAAAGTTTGTCCCAAACAATAGGGAAGGCACTGTATATACAGAGGGAAGTTTAGGGGAGACATCAGGGGTAAATCTTTTTCCACAGATATCCACATAGTCCCTGGAATGCCTTGCCAGGGATGGAGATGGAAGCTGAAACATTAGGGGCAGGTAAGAGAGACAGGCACATGGATGGAAGAAAAATAGAGGGTTATGAGGTAGAAAGGGTTTCGTACTTGTTTTTGGTAGGAATATATGGGTCAGCACAACATCGAGGGCCGAAGGGCCTGTACTGTGCTGTAGTCTGTTCTATACTGTGAATCTTGTTACCTAGCTCAGCATATGAGATGTTAAGTGGATTGAACATGCAACTTAGTTTTTTTAAATCTGTGAAGTTTGCTTGCTTTGTAGTACATGATATTGTATTTGAAGTGTATCTGTGTTTACTTAGGAAAAGAAAGATTCTGAGCAGAAGTATTTCAAGGAACACGTGTCAATGAGAGAACAGCTACAGGTAAGTTCTTCTGGATACAAGTTTATTGATCAATTCTCCCTCAAAGCCATGTACTGATTGGTGAGGTTGTGGGTCCAAGTATGTCTCTTTGTTCCCCGAGTGACTGTTTTGGTTTAGTTATTTGCCTCGCCTCCAAGTCAGAAGTGGATTGAAGTCCTGTTCGAAAGACGAGACCCTTTGCTGCAGTGTGGGAAGAATACCTTGGGAGAACTTCCAGTGTCCTTGTCAGTGTTATCCTTTGATGAAAGCAACTACACCATACCTGTACATTAGATTATTGCTGCTTATGGTACAAACATTTTGAAATTCTCCGACAATGTTGAAATGAATGCACTTCAAAAATAATGAAAGATATGTGAGTTTATACATTTATTTATTTCATCTCATTTGTTATTTCAAAATAAATTCTTGCCCAGTTTACCCTACAACTCTTTTCACTCCTACTTCTACCTGCCGTGTTGATCCCAGTTTTTATTGTCTGAATGACTTTAAAGTTGAGATCAAATAATTTGGCCACTGACCAGTTGAATTTGCTATTTACTAATACGTAATTATGTCGAATTCATTTTGCTCAGACGGCTGAGGAATTGGGGAACTTTCAATTGAAATTATTGAAAGACTTTTATAAGATTAACAATTAAGTGATGATTTTTACTTTCCAGAGGTTTCCTAAATAGAGGGAAGTGCGAGATTAGCTGGACATCATCAACATGCTTTGCTCTATCTAAAGATGATTTTTTCCAAATTTATAAAGGCAGTCTAATAACTGCATAATTAAATTGCACAATATTTGGATTTATTTCATGATATCTTAAAAATGTTCTTTGTGCCATGTGTTCTTGAATAAACCTGTGGCAGTAGTGGCATTGGTTCAAAATAAGTAGTCATATGAACTACATATTGTGACCAATGGCAAAACATAATTCTTCACTAGATTGTAACTTGATGATGCTGGAGAATTTAGAATCAAATAAATAAATTACAGTCATCTGGATTTTTATATTTAAAAAAAAACAGTGTCCTCTAATAATAACTATGCATTTACCATATTAAAATCCTTCAGAGATGGAAGCCTGCCATCCTTACCCAGCCTAATTGGGAAGTTACTTCAGACCCACTAATATACTTGACTCGTAACTGTTCTCAGATCAGCGCAACAGAGGGATGGACAATAAATGCCATCATTGTCAGTGATGAATGTAAATAATGTAAATACGCAAATGAATGTAAAATGGTTGAGCTTACAGAATTGAATACTCAAGAAGATTGAATAATTTTAATGTCTTTAGGTTCACATCCAGACTATTGGAATTTTGGTATCTGAAAAATCTGAGCTCCAGACAGCTTTGGTTCATACTCAGCAGGCAGCAAGGCTTAAATCAGGTAATACTATTTCAATTATTTAAAAAAAAAATTCTCTACCATTCAGTCTTTTGTTTTTGTTTCGTTGACCTTGTTGGAAGCTATCATCAACAGTTTTATCAAGCAGCACTTGCTCATCAATAACGTGCTTGCCAATATTGTGTTAAGATTTCGCCAGGTTCACTTGGCTCCAAAGCTTATTCCGGGAGACATACTGATACAATTTGTAGAGGTGCTGCATTGCAACTCCAATAATTCAGCCTCAGTGCTGAGCTCCAGTTGTCTTTGGGGAGTTTGCATGTTCTCCCTGTGGCTGTGTGTATTCCAGCTTCCATCCTTAACCCGAAGATGTGCAAGTTTGTAGGTTAAATGGACACTGCAAATTGCAATTAGTGTACAAGTGAGTGGTCGAATCTTGGAGGGAGATGATGAGAATACAATGGGATTGTGGAAATAGATGGTTAATGTCAATGGCTTGAATGACACTCCAAAAACCTCTCTAAGCATTCATTCCCTCCACCAATGGCATACTGTGCCTGCACCTTGACAAATTTCTCCACTGCTTCTTACCCTGGCCACTTTGGCACCTTTGAAACCTCTTGCATCTATTTCCAAGAGGAATGGAGACAGCAAATGCATGTGGATAACTTTGTCTGCAAGTTCCTCTCTCAGTTCACACCTTCTGACTTGGAAATGTATTGAAAGTCCATCATTCTAGCTGGCTCTAAGGCCTAAATCATTGCCTAACAGCACTACAAGGATGAAAGTAGTTTAACTCAGTCCTAGACTCTGAGCCTTGGGACATTTTGCTCCAATGTATAAACCTGTTGTTCTCATCACAGATGCTTCAAAACAATTTTCAACAAAAACATTCAAGTTTGCTGTGCTTTATCTAGTTTGTCTTCATTTGTTCTTGGCCACTTTCAAGTTTAGAGGCTTCAATGTGCTTTTATCATGTGATCGTGAAGTTAAAAATACTCTCATGTTTTTCATTTAATTTAAAAAATTTTGAATATACAACACAGTTTCATGCTGTGTCACCCAAATATCCCAATTAACCTCAAACCCCCATATGTTTTTGAAGGGTGGGAGGAAACTGGAGCATCTGGAGGAAACCCACGCAGATACAGGGAGAACATCCAAACTCCTTAAGACACCACTGGATTCAAACCTGGGTCGCTGTGCAGTAATAGCTTTGCACTAACGGCTAAGTTAACTGTGTGTGAGATTTTGCTGTAGAGAATAGCATCACTAAAAAAAAACTTAATATTCATGCAAAGCAGTGCCAGAGCAAACATATCTAGCAGAACAAGTTTTCTGGGTTAATTTAAACTTGAAACTAGGGTAAATGAGTCTGCAAATACTTCAGTTGATGAGTAACTATTCTTCTTTTGAAGGATGCAATGGATAATTTCTTCAAGCTCTTTTTTTATATAAAGTTGTAGTTCATGCCAGCATACCTGATTTTACGTTGGCAATCAGAACCTATTTCCTCTCCTAATGCTATTGAGATATGATTCTTTTTATTCACCCATCACATTAGTTTTGCCTCACTTGAATGCATAAGGGAGTGGAATAGTGTTCTTAACATCAAGAGAAAATTTCTATTTTGTTTGACATAACATCTTAAGAATATTTTAGTGGGGTGTAAGTATATTTTGGGAAATAATTAAAAAGATGGTTTGAAAAAGTAAACTCGTTATGTGGGTGTGAAAGATGTGACTTGGCAACACTGTCAGTACAACATAATTGTAGTAACTTTCAAGTAAAATCACTTTGTTCTTTTTATTTTCATAACATGTGTTTTTGCTCTTCCGTTGTTTCTCTTATTTTAACTGTTGTTATTCTTAGTTAACATTCTAGTTATATTTTTACTGACCGGTCTTATTATCATTCATTCCAAATTATCTCATTGGTGATGAGGCTTCCAAATTATCTCAACAAATGTCTTCGTCCATACCCCTTTACTTTTTCAGTTCAGTAATGAGTGAGACCTGTATTTGTATGCATCTTTGTGCACTAGTGTATTGATGGGGCGGTAGGGTGGGGGGGCGGTGGGAAGGGTCTGCCCTAGGCACCAGCCTGAAAGGGATGCCAAAATCAGAAAAAAAGGAAACTTTAGGAGAAATATTAGAGGATGCTTCTTCACTCAGAGAGTGGTGGCAGAATGGAATGATCTTCCGAATGAGATAGTTGCAGCAGGGTCCCTTCTGTCATTTAAGAGAAGGTTGGATGTGTACATGGAGGTGAAGGGGTTGGATGGATATTGGCAGAGAGTGGGAGGATTCAATGTTTTTCAAACTTTTTTCTGCTAATGGTGGAGCGTACATTTTGTTGAAAAATTAAAGTGGGGCCTAGAGCAAAAAAGGTTGAGAACCACTGCCTAGCTCTTTGTAAATTAACTCCTGCTTTTGTTGCTTTTTTTCTGATACTATTGAGCTATATCCCTAATTTTAGTGATTTATGTGTGTGCTCTCTTATATTATATTCAGTTTAATTACCTGGTATGTGACTGTCTTCTTCTGCCTTTCAACATTTATTTGCAAACTTCCAGTTTCTGTAAATTTGTTATATTCTCAGCATGTATTGTCACTCGACTCAAGACTGACATTCTCCTTGCATGCATCTACATCACCAGTGTCTATTTATTATTGATGGGCAAGGTTTTGAGATTTCCACTTTTGCCTGTGGAGCTGACTATTCACCCTTTTGATAATGGACTTGCAGCTGACATTTGAGAGAAGCTGTGTTGCTTGAGAGCAAATTTCAGTAAATGCAACATTTATTCCTCACAAACATGACTGCAGTGGACGATGAGGTCATTGTTAAGTTGTTTGTGGTGATTTTTACATATACCATTTAGCTACTATGCTTTCTATATTCTAATAACAATTGTGCAACAAGGCTGCATGCACTGTAAAATATTTCTTTAAAATTTTAAATTTGTTTCCATTTTACTTATAGCACGGTAGAAGCCGATTCCGGCCATTTACACCTGTGCCACCCAATTGCACCCAAATTAGCCTATGATCCAGTACGGCTTGGAGAGTGGGAGGAAACCCACACAGATGTGGGGAGAATTTATCTCCTCACACAACACTTTTTACAGTGCTGGATTTGAACCCAGGTCTTTGGCGGTGTAATAGCATTGTACTAACTGCTAACTGTGCCACATGTATGACCCACATATATTTTTTGAACTGTTAATGTCCATAATGGAATATATTTGATCTTATGAATTGCTTTAGCCTGCTTAGGTCCCCTTGATGCCAAATTCAAAACTTGTATTGGGACTCTTATAATCAAGTGGAATATCAGAAATAATTTGATATTGAATCATGTGTCATGCTATTGTAGATCAGGAGATTTTTTGGAAATCAAGGGAGTTGGAGGATATGAGATTAGTGAAGGCAGTGATGCTGATGTAATAGATCAGCCATGTGACCCTCAAAATTGAGGGTCTGAATGGTCTAGTGCTACTCTTTTATGTTCTTAATTATAATTATGGAAATATCATACTTTGGCACATTGTTGAGGAAATGCTGCATTGCTATTTTTCAGGTGAGTAAGTTCTGAGCCATTCTTTACAAACTTGGTTAATTTGTAATTCATCTCAATATTCTTAATGGGTTCATGTTGTATTTATCTTTGTAACACGCCACCACTTCATTGACTATGAAGAACTGTAGGAAAAGCCTGGTTTAAAAAAAAAAATTAAATTAGTTCCAATGAAATCTATCCAGAGGCCTTGTCTGAGTAAAAATATGACATTTCCTTGGAATGCCTGAATTCTAACTTATGCCAATTTTTCCTTTTCGTAGGTGAAGTGGAAGACCTAAGTAGCAAGTTGCAGTCATCACGACAAAGAGTAGCAGAACTTGAACGAACGTTGTCATCCATCTCATCCCAACAGAAACATTCTGACAAAGTAAATGGCTAGTTCTTTATAAGAAAGTCCAACTCTTTATTTTGGATAATAAAATTTGCTTCATGCTGTCAATTAAAATTCTTTTACAGATCAGCAAAGAGCTTGAAAAAGAGAGAGAAAATCTTAAACAAGAAATATACAGACTAAAGTGAGTTACAAACAAGTGTTAGTTGTGTCACATTTAAGTCACCAAATGTTTTCTAAAAAAAAGTTAAACTAAAAAAATGAACCATTTGTATTCAATTTACAGTAAAATGAGTGAAGAGGTAAACCAACAGAACTCTGAGCTCTCAGAACAATTGCGGTCTAGGATGTTGGAAAATGGCACTATGAAAAACGACATTGAAAATCTGCACAAGAAATTGGAAATGGCTGAGCTGATGGTTCAACAGGTGGGACAACTAGTTCAATCTGGCTTGCCTTCTTCTGGTCAAGCTGATTGAATCATAAGGCTTGTATATCATGGTGAAGGTTCAAGACTCAAAGATGAGGGAGGCAGAGTCTTATAGGTTGGGGACAGTAAGAGACCTCAAAAGGGACTAAAGACAAAATCCAAATGAATGATGAATACTGATCCTGTGAAATAGTTGCAGCTTTTCTAAATGTGTTGCAGTACTTTGCTCAATACTGAAAATTGCTGACTCGTTACTTTAATATGTGAGTATTTGGCATTGAAAAATGTTCCTTATTCATAACTGTTTTTAAAGTTGGAATTATTGTTCTATCTTCTACAAATATCAAACTGTTAGTAACAAACTCAGTGTGTTTGTTGACCTTAAAGAGGTGTTCTGCCAGATCTGCCTAGCAATTTATTTTTCCAATTTTGAGTTGGATTGCACCATGAATATGTTCTAACTGAAGGTTTTAGTTGATCTGAATGAATGGTTTTTTTTTTGTACTACAAAATTTTACATTGCATTCTTATGTACAAAATAAGATTTATCAACATTATTTGGGGATGTATTGAATATTACAGTATATTTATAATGCGGATCAAAGTTTGTGATGCTTTATTGAGAATCATTTTATTTTGTCTTTTTCTCCAGTTCTCCAATCAGTCAGAGTTGCCAGATGTTAATCAGCAACTGCACGTGGTTCTTGAAGAAAAAAATCAATTGGAAGCACAATTGATGCAAGTAAGGATTGAAGATTGCTCATTTGGGCTTTTTCCTTCCCACATAGAGTTCTTGACTTCTATGTGATTAGTGTTTGGTAATTTTCCTGTTATCCAGGGGTATAAAACAGCTGAGAAAATAAAGTGAGAAAAGTTCTTATAGGTTGTGCATGGAATCTTTCTCAATGAGGCAGGAGGAAAGAGAGATTCAGTACTTAACTAGAACAGCTTGGAAATTTGGTGGCAACCAGTTTTGAGAATTTGAGCAGAACCTGATCAACTCAAATTTTGTAGGAGGATTTGCTAGTCCGAATAGATAGTCACTCCAATCATTTGCTATTTTTCAATTTTATTTTCCGAAAATAAATTTTATTCACAATAAAACCGTACAGAAGAAATCTGCAGAGCTGTTTTGCATCCTTAATATCATATTCATATATACATCCCATTACTGTACATTGTTACATCTTCTCATTTGCTACATGACACTGTGGCCATGTCTGTGACCCCTTGTAGTTATTCTCCCCTCTCCCTCTCTGTAGTTTGAGGGGCATCCCCTGCAGTCTCAGCTCCTCAGTGTCTGGGAGATAGCAGAAGGACCCTAGCATATTTTCCTGCAGTCAAGAATGTGCTAGTCGGCAGCATTCACTCACTGACATCTCAACAAGTTTCAGGCAGACAAAAGGCTGTCTTTCACCAAGTTGACAATCCTCCAGCAGCTCTGGATGCGTCCCCAGGAACAGTCTGTAAATCAGACTGTTATGATACTGCTTGGGATGGACCGTGACCAGGACCCTTGCATCCTTGAGCAAATCAACAATCTTTGACAATATTCAGTTATTCAGGTGCATATAGGTGTAAATGTGAAAATTAATAAACTTAAAACGGGGCAATAACCTACAGCCTATTTGGTTGATGGATGGCAAATTGTTCAGGCAAAATATCAAGAGTCAATTGGTCACGATATGGTTTAAATGATTTTTTTTTTTTAAATCACCTGGTCATGATATATTGAAAGCAAAGAATTAAAAAAATTAAATTTTGCTGCCTTGAGCTGTTATTTTGGAATGGAGGAAAAATGGTGGCACAACTTGCACTGCATCCTGACATTCCACCTTTGTTGTTTTGCAGGTGTCAGAGTCACTCCGGTTACTTCTTGTTGAACGAGATCAGTATGCTCAGAAGCTGCAGGAGGAGGGGAGTGCCTGGCAAGAGAGAGTTCATCAGCTTGCAGCACAAGTTAGTGGTAACAGTAAGAACTAGTGAATGTGTTGCTCCAATCTGCACTCACAAACTAGATATTTCAGTTATTTAATTGAAAGCAGAATGTTATGTGTTCAGTCTCAGATTTCAAGCATGTACTTGAAAGCCTTCTGTGAGATTGTTGTCTCATGGAAATGATGTGTCCTTTCCACCTTTTCTCAGTGCAGACAACTTTAGGGCCTGCAACATATCACTAGATCATGCAGCCCAAATTGATTATTTAGTGTACTGTTCCTCTGTAGTTTTCTTTGAAAGAACTGTCCAATTTGCCCATTTTGCTGCTGCTTTCCTTCATCTTATATTTTTTCCTTTTAAATGCATATCACTTCTGGTTTTTCCAAGTAATATTGATTCTTTATCCACTATCTCACCTGTTGTGCATTCCAGATCATGACGGTTTCGAGTTTTAAAAAATTTGCTTCTTGTGCCCCCTTAAAATTTTTTTAGATTATCACGTTTGGAAGTTGTATTGATAGTGTGATGGTGTGGCTGCTCCCCAGAGGATTGCATACTCTATCAATAACAAATGACCAACTACAACCCTAACCTTAATGCTGGAGCCAAAAGGACCCCTATGGTGACCAGTTGCAGGTGATAGCCATTTGTTTTTTTACTGTTGAGGACACTTCTCTTGCTCTGAGATTCCAGCTCAAAGTGAAGAATTGCAGCAACACTTTTTGATCATTGTAAAATAACAGACATTGTTGGTCCTGAACTTTGGCTGACTGCTCACTCCCAAAAAATACCATGCAGAATGAGTGACTGCAATAAAATGCCAACATTCCGTTGTAATAGATGAGCAAATTATTACAGATAGTGAACTGAAATAAAGATGAAAGAAGTTGGCATGTTCTTCTGACAGGTTATTAACCTAATGTAATTAAATACATGAGCTAAGTGAGCCAGAATCTATAAATATATATAATAAGCTTTGAAAAATCTACATGAGGCACTGCTCAAGAAAATGGCCAACATCATGCAAACCCCCATTCCCCTGGACATGCTCTCCTCTCACTGTTATCTTTAGGCAAGGCATACAAGAACTTGAAGTCCAGCACCTCTCATTCAAGAGCAATCTCCCCCTCCCCCCCCCCCCCCCCCCCCCACACACATTGGTTCTTTGCAGTTGAAAGACATTTAAATCATTGTTCATTTTGTCTTTACAGGTGAATGCACTTTCAGAGGAGAAGAAGCAAAATCTCAAACATATGCAGGACCTAAAAGCCTCATTGACTGACCTTAAGAATAAATCGGGTAATTCCACAGTTTTTATAGCAGTTGCTTAGAACATCATGACTAATAGAATGAATTGAATTATACAAGTATGATTAGATTAATGAACCTTTAGCAAATAAAAGGTCTTTAGCAGAAATCTCACCTACTATATTACACCAGATGTCACTTAATTAAATATGGCATTTGCAGCCGAAGGTTGATCTGTATAGAATAGTGATTCCAATGGGATTTTTGTCTAAACTGAATAACATTAAATTTACGTGTTCTTTATCAATTGATTAACATGGTTAATGTGACACTCGCGAAATTAATGGCAAGTTTCTGTTATTGCCAATAAATTTGAACAAAGGCAACTTACAGTCATTGTTTTTGTTAAATACATATTGACCTCATAATTATTTCTTTCCCTTTTCTTTCTGATCCTCTTCACACTTGCTTAAGAATATGGGTTCCTATAATTTTGTCTGTCCATTGGGTACGGCAACAGGAGACTGATACAATTTTTGTTTGGGGATGCATAGAAATTATTTTCTGGAAACTATTCAGAATGTTGGCCTTTAAGTCCCTCAGCAACATTATATGTATGAAGTCAACAATGCAACATAATGGGAAGAGCCCTAGAATTCAGTAAGAGGATTATTCATGGTGTAGAATTGCTCTTTGTTGAGAATTCTCAACAAGAAGGATATGCTGTAATAGCTTAGTGAACAGAGATGAAACAGTTGGCACCAACAAACTAACAGATTTTTTTAAAGAATTCCTGAATTTTAGTTCGTTCAGTGTTTACCACCCATAAAATGGATCACCACGGGATAAGAGACACAAAAGAAATCTGAAATGAAGTAAAGAAGAAAATGCTGGAAATACTCAGCAGACAGGAGGTTATTAAAGCATTAACTGTTAATGCCTTCATAGAAGATGAAAACCTGCTGAGTATTTCCAGTATTATTTTTACTTGCCTACTGATTACTGTTGCTGTGGAGTACTTGAAGTTTATTTCCCTCTCACGTTTAAATCAACCGCTTGTTCTCGGGCAATGTGACCGATGTAATCAATCAGTCATCACAACACAGATATTTTGATCATCAATTTTGTAGTTGCCATCTGGGACCTGTGTAGCATGTGCCATCTACTTACTTTGACACTTGAGAGAGAGCTCTTGATCCTAAAGTTAGACATACAGCACGGTAATAGGCACTTCTGACACACGAGCCCATGCCCACCAATTAACCTATAAGCTACATACATTTTTGAAGGGTAGGAGCAGACCAGAACACCCAGAGGAAACCCATGCAGACATGGGGAGAACACACAAACTCCTTACACACAGCACTAGATCCTGTTCCTGTTCCCAAAGTGTAAAAACTTCATTTAAGTTAGAGTAAATGGCCAATAGCCGGAAAGGAAAGACTACCATTTAAAGCACTTCATGCCCAGAAATTCTTCTCTTTTATTTATGTGGCAGCAAATTTATCACAAACGGCATTGTGAAAATAGCCAGATGATCTGCTTTAGGTGTGGTTGAGGATTGTGAGATTGTTTGCATCAGTTGAAAGGTTTCAATTTAATATACCACCTGAAAGATGGCTTTGGTATGGTGCTGTTCTACTTTGAATGGGGTGTTGACCTAGATATTAAGGTTAGCCCTGTCTTAGACCTTGAACTCCTCTCCTCTCCTTCTGCGTCAAAGGCATTAAGCATGACTGATACCTGACAACCTCGCTCACAAAAGCTATGTACTGGCCAGTATCAAAAATGGAAATGAGAGCTACCTAAGTATAGAAATTGGTACTCTTCATGGTCTATGGCACATTGGAGACATCTTTATTCTGATTATATGCTAACTGAGCAAGAAATGCTTATGAGGAACTTGTGAATCAAGTATATTATTGGAATATAAATATACTTTTTAAATATTATGAGGAAATACAGAAGTTCTGTTTCCCATAATATGCCTCACTTTTATGAGCACATAAAGGTGAGGAAAATATTGCAACTCCTTAATTTATAGATCCTGAGTCCAAAAACAAAAGGGAGTCAACTTTTTTTAAATGGTAACTTGCAACTTTCAGTCGGCAAGCACAAGAGCCAAGTTGTACTTTTTCACACTCATCAAAATGTGGATAACATCAAAGCACTAAGTTTTTAAAAAAAAGTGTAGAATAAATTTGCAATTATGTAGCACCTCATGACATTCAAACAGCATTTCCGACCAATTAAGTACCCTTTTGTGTTTGCTGTTTCATCAAGTAATGTGAAAAATAAGTTAGATTTTGAAATTATAACCTCCAGATAATACTCAGCTTGTATGTCTTCAAATTCCTCTTTTCAATTTTCATGGTTAAGATATAGATTTTACTTGTGGAAACTGCATGATTAAATGAGAATTTTCAAGAGCTGAATTTCCTGTTGGTACTGTACTGTTCAGATATTTTAGTTTTACTTTTTCATCTCTGCCCTTTCCTCATATTTTCATATGCCAGCTGCAGAGTTATAATTACTTGAATCCCATGTACTGGTTTCAGAATTTCCAGTAATTCCCTGCATTGATTTTTAAAGCCAGTGATTGGAAAATACTGACCTTTAATGTTGAGTACTTTTAGATCCCAGTAGAAATTGCAGTTTCTGAGCAGTTAGATTTTGGAGAGAGAAAGATGTACTTCTGTACTGAAGTATTTTATAGCAAATTAAGTAACTTTTTGAGGTATTGTCACTATTGTAATGCAAGAAGGAAAAATTGAAGTAATTTAGCAAGGATAATGTGACACAAGTAAGGAATGTTGAAAATTTGAAGTCTTTTAGATGTAAAATTTTACTTTGATTTTGGATGTTTTAATGTAAATGCAGTTGAGGTGTTAAGTGAGGTAATATGGGGTGTCTCTTTTGGGTCAGTTGAGGTGTTAAGTGAGGTAATATGGGGTGTCTCTAGGGTCAGTTGAGGTGTTAAGTGAGGTAATATGGGGTGTCTCTTTTGGGTCAGTTGAGGTGTTAAGTGAGGTAATATGGGGTGTCTCTAGGGTCAGTTGAGGTGTTAAGTGAGGTAATATGGGGTGTCTCTAGGGTCAGTTGAGGTGTTAAGTGAGGTAATATGGGGTGTCTAGGGTCAGGTGAGGTAATATGGGGTGTCTCTTTAGGGTCAGTTGAGGTGTTAAGTGAGGTAATATGGGGTGTCTCTTTCGGGTCAGTTGAGGTGTTAAGTGAGGTAATATGGGGTGCCTCTAGGGACAGTTGAGATGTTAAGTGAGGTAATATTGGGGTGTCTAGGGTCAGGTGAGGTAATATGGGGTGTCTCTTTAGGGTCAGGTGAGGTAATATGGGGTGTCTCTTTAGGGTCAGGTGAGGTAATATGGGGTGTCTCTTTAGGGTCAGGTGAGGTAATATGGGGTGTCTCTTTAGGGCCAGTTGAGGTGTTAAGTGAGGTAATATGGGGTGTCTAGGGTCAGGTGAGGTAATATGGGGTGTCTCTTTAGGGTCAGGTGAGGTAATATGGGGTGTCTCTTTTGGGTTAGTTGAGGTGTTAAGTGAGGTAATATGGGGTGTCTCTAGGGTCAGTTGAGGTGTTAAGTGAGGTAATATGGGGTGTCTTTAGGGTCAGGTGAGGTATATGGGGTGTCTCTTTAGGGTCAGGTAAGGTATATGAGGTGTCTCTTTTGGGTCAGGTGAGGTAATATGGGGTGTCTCTTTAGGGTCAGTTGAGGTGTTAAGTGAGGTAATATGGGGTGTCTAGGGTCAGGTGAGGTAATATGGGGTGTCTCTTTAGGGTCAGGTGAGGTAATATGGGGTGTCTCTTTTGGGTCAGTTGAGATGTTAAGTGAGGTAATGTGGGGTGTCTCTTTAGGGTCAGTTGAGGTGTTAAGTGAGGTAATATGGGGTGTCTCTTTAGGGTTAGGCTTACTAAATTACATTCTGACACCACAACAGATTCCTTTTAAATATTATTTGTGAAGAAAATATTTGTTTGGAATGATTTGGCAACATTAATCACTGACTTCCTCCAGTAAGACAAGGATTAAAAACTCCTCTCCTGACACTGTCTCTATTTGAAATAAATTGTGTTGTATTCCTCCAATTTTGGTTAAAAATGTAAACACAAAATTGATCCCAACTTATACTTTAACTTCCTCCACTAACTTGAGGATTGGATTTGGGTTAATTCACTGAAATGGAATCTAAGTATTCAAAGTGTAATATTTAATTATTATCAGTCAACCAAGTCCCCTCAGTTACATTCTCCCCTCATGTCCAAGTAGCAATGCAACATATTCTCTTTCACATGCTTTTGTCAATTCCTCTTTCATTCTTTTATCATGTACCTATAGTGAGGGGAAACTCGCAGGAGCTAACTAACCACTGAGCATGTCAGGGATGTGGGAGGAAACCAGAGCACCCGGCAGAAACCCAGGTATAAGGAGAATGTCAGATTCACCACAAATGAAACCCAAGGTCTGAATTGAACTCTGGAGCTGCGAGGCTGATGCTTTAATTTGAAGATATTCCTCTTGTTAGACAATTAAAGTGAGAAGTTCAGTGATTTGAGCCTTGTTTTAGTCGAGCTGAATGAGCTGACCTCTGGTAGCGAAGCATTGATCAGGAAAACAAATAATGCCTGGTTCTTGCCTGTTAAAATGGTTGCTTGGATATGGAGGCTAATTGAGGTTATAAATGGTTTTGGCTGCTGGCTGTGTTCTCCCCTGGCTATTCTAAGTGCAATGATCTAATGGAATGTACCTTAGCAACAAAAACAGTTTGCATTTTAACATCTCAAGATATTTCACAGCATCTTTATCAAGCAAACATCTACTAATTCATAAAAGGAGAAAATGGAACAGGTGACTAAAACTCTGCTATCTGGATTCCACCAATTCTAGTCTCTAGAAATATTACTTGGTCCACATAAGTTAGCTCTGGCTTCAGCTGAAAAACAGGCATGGGATTCCCCCTGAAAAACAGATAAGGAAACAAAATGAAAAGCAGAGTGGATTTGTTTTGAAACAGGAGCTAAGACACAAGAGATCCCTCTGAACAAATAATGAGAACTAGTATGCGTACATTGGATCCTTGAGCTCCATGGTTTTCAACCACTGATTAAAAAACCCAATATTTCGTAATTGAACGGGAACTTGATGAACTAGATCATTGAATATTTTTGCATTATGAGTTTATAATGATGACTGCCCTGTGTTATTCAGAAATACATTGCGAGGTCAGTGGAAGCCAGACTACACCAGAGCCGAATGGTCCCACCGATCAAGAAAGATTACTGGAGGAGAATATTAAGGAGCTGCAACGAGAGAAGGAGGAATTGTGCACTCGATATCAGGCACAAGTAAGAGGGATTCTTAATGGTAACAAATGAAATGAATTTTGGGCACAAATTCAACTTGAAAGATATATAGGAACTTTCATTGAAGCATGGCTACAAGGCTATCAGGACTGGTAAGTAAATACAGGTTATGTCTACTGTAAAACATGGGAAGTGTTGTAAAGATAGAATGAAGAGTTAAATGAAAATATTATAGATTGTTTTCCTGATTTTTAGAGTTCCATCTCCCTTGACGAGTAGGTTCTCTACTGTTTTACTGAGCCAGCAAAACCTAGGAAGGACTCTATTGGATTTTCCTGGCTTAAATTAAGTTGCATGCAGTCCTACAGGATCCCTCTTTCAAAAGCACATGTAAGGGCCTTGGAAAACAGCAAAAGTAAACTTTGTTGCTCATTTAGCCTACTGAATGTTACAGAAGATTGCTCAAACCTTTCGAACAATTTCTCTTAGAAGTAACAACCAGAGGGAAATAAAAAAGAATAAATAATTGAAATGCTGTTTATATAAACTATATCTCGTGCAATAGCACAGATGATGCAAAATGACATGGTATTGATTTAAACCTGCCTGCCAATGTTGTAATTTTTTTCCATCTGTATCATTTCTTTTTGTCTGGTGACTTGATGGTTCCTCATAGTAAAATGCAATACATGAAGATTAGTGTTGGCTATTTCAGGAGGTTGGAAAATACAAATTTAATCTGGTAGAACACAAAATTATGATTGAAATCAGGAAACTGTATACACAGCAATGACCAGTGAACATACTTCTGATACAAAACAAAAATTGCAACAGTTAAGGAACATGGGAACAAAGAATACTGTTTTCCTTTGCTTTGACTTGAAATGGGAAAATGTCGTACTTGGCTTTGCAGCCTATAATAACACAAGAACCCAAGGAGTTGAGGCTACTTAACTGCATACAGTATTACTAACTGCTCTTGCTTTAACTTTGTATACTGTGTACTTGAAGTTTTCTATAAGTAAACTTCATTTACACAACTAATGCTGAGGAACCAGTTGGGTCCCATTTTTAAATGGTGATGTATGCTGAAGTTTAACTTTTCTACATTTTGAGTTCAGACTTCTCTGCATCTCTTTCCTGACATGAGTATCTGGAAAATACTGTGTGTGGGATGCTAGGAGGTCCTCATAGATTTTGTGAGCCCTCTGTAAATAACAATCCCAGTAAATCACAGCAATGGGGTGGAGGGAGACCCCAGTGATACTGTCTGCCACTTTTATGGTCCTGTGTATTGACATCTGATGCTCTACGTAATTGTACCACACTGTGATGCAGTCGGCTAGGATGCTGTTGATAGAGCTCTTGTAGAAATTTGACAGAATGGTGGCCGATAGCCTTCCTGTCTCAGCCTTCTAAGGAAAAGCAGTCGCTGTAGCACCTTCCAAATGAGGGGATGTCCTGTCTGCAGGTTAGGTCACTTAAGTTGTCTCTGAAGAACTTGGTGCTTTTCCCTCTCTCCTCCAGAAATCCACAATCATCTCCTTTGCCTTGTCCATGTTGAGCTTCAGGTTGTTATTCTCGTACTATTTCATGAGGTTTTCCATCTCTTCTCTGCATTGCGACTCATAGTTATTCCTGATGAGGCCGACGAATGTTGTGTCATCTCCAAAGTCGATGATTATGTTGGAGTTGGATCTTGCAATGCAGCCATGGGTCAGTCGTGTGATCGGGAGCACGCTGAGCATTCAGCCCTGAAGTGCTCCAATGTTCAGCATGATGGTGCTTGATTTTCTGCTGCCAACCTGGACAAACTGGTATTTCTGTGGGGAAGTACAAGATTTAATTACAGTGAGGGGGTGTTGAGTTCCAGCGAGGACAGCATCTCCACCAGCCTCTGGGGAATGATTGTAGCTAAGCAGGCATTGTGCTTTGGAGGGGAGACCACATTGGAACACCAAGTGCTGTAGGTTTCTGTGAGGGGCGCTGAACAAAGTTAAAGAATTTCATGTATGTATGTTACATTCTAAAATGTAATTTACGTGACAATAATGGAACCTCTACCTTTGTTAAATTCCCAACTGAAGTCAATGAACAGCAGCATTGTTCTGCAGGTGAGTCAGGACTGATTGGAAGGTCAAGACAATAGCATTGACTGCGAAAGTTTCTTCTATAGGTGAATTGAAATGGGTCTAGTGTCTCTGGAAGGAGCGTTTTGATATGCTTCATCATCAGACACTCGAAGCATTTCATACTGGTGGAGGTCAGTGCCACTGGATAGTAGTCATTGAGGCCTGTTACTGTAGCCCTCTTTGATACTGGGATGATGATGGTTGCCTTGAAACCTTCAATGACGTGGTAAAGATGTCAATTGGTCTGCATAATCCTTCAGTACCCAACTGGGTATGGGGTATCTTGTTTGGTCCCACTGCGTGGATTCACCCTGGATAGGATTCTCCTTGCATTGGCCGCAGCAATGCAAGGGTCCTGTTCTACAGGAAGAGGTAGACTTTTTTTGGCGTGCACCTGTTGTTCACATCAAACCATGCATAGATGATGCTCAGTCTGCCCAGAAGGGTGACGTCATTGTCGTTGTCTTGTGATCTGTTTCGATACATTCTCACATGCGCCTCGTGTCGGTGACGCTACATAGCTGACTATGGTTCCTCTGTGTGTACCCACACTTTGCCTTCCAGTTCAGCCCTGGTTGATCTTAGTGCTAACGTGTCCCCTGTACTTGAAGGCTACATTTTGAGCTCTGAGAAATGCACTGACTATAGCATAATTCCAATGTTTCTGGTTATTCCTGGTTGTGTAGCATTAGATCTCCATAACATCTTTGATCCACTTGCTAATATAGGCTGCCATTGAGCTTGTGTACTCATCGATGTTAACGTGGCAGTTGTAGGTGGCTGCCTCCCTGAAACAGCTCCAGTCTGTGGTCTCAAAGCAGACCTGTAGTGCTACTGCTCCACCTTCCCAACCCCCCCCCCATCTCCCCCCATCCCAGCCACGTTCTGATCTCTTTATGATCTGACTTCATCCGTTTGCCAGTGGTCTGTATACTGTATTAGCAGGATGGATTATATGGTCGGAGAGAGGGGTAGCATTGTATGCACTAGTGATGTTGGTGTGCACGCGATCTAGGGCATTCTCTGGCTAAGTTGATGTGCTGTTGAAATTTTGGTAAACACTTTTCAGGTTGGCGTGATTGAAGTTTTTAGCTATAATCATGCATTCATCAGGATGGGATGTCGGGGCTTCACAGTAATGGATTTCCCTGTATTGGTTTTGAATAAGATTACAATACAATAAAAGTTTTATTTCTTGCCTTTAATCAGCAAAACATAATAATCAAATTTATTTAAAGTTAATAAAATAAAGGACTTGAACTTATTTAGTTTCCTGGACTTGCAAATGTGTTCATGGCCAGTGATTCTGAGTTGAACTTGGAAACTTTTTTTTTTGTGTGGGAAAATCTGATAGCTATTTTGAACTGAGCTGCAATAAAGGTGAAATAAGTGATTGAGGGGTAAATGTTATTTAGGAAACTGGGAACACTCCTTGCTCTTTTTTTGTCCATTTGTCCTCAAAAACAGGGCCATCAGCCTCTCTATTTTAACTATTCTCTGAAGATGCTTCCAACTGGATCATCACTTTTTTGCATTCAACTGGTTTTCTAATGAATTGTCTGTGTATATATAATATGCTGTTCATCATGAATTGTCCATATTTAACATGAATTCGTTGTTACAGCTTGGACGCAGCCCTTCTGCAACAATGCTGATAAGCATTGGCCTTTTTCGTGAGTTTGGGCATGTGACTGAAGCTGCCTAAGAATGCAGTGATGATTATATAGTTTCTAACAATGTGCATATTTGCTCTTAAATGCATATCTGTTGGCATCTTTAGGTTTGTGACAACGAGCAGCTGAGTCGTTTAAACCAAGAGCAGGAAGAAAGGCTGCAAGAACTGCAATGGATAGTGGAACGTCACAATGACGAATCTGTGGACCGAAAGCAACTGCTGGAAAATATGCAGAATGACAAGGCAACAATAAGCAGAGCACTGACACAGAATCGTGATCTCAAGGAACAGCTAGCAGAACTTCAGAATGGATTTGTCAAGCTTGTATGTATTGTGTCATCACTTGTAGTAAAACCCTGTTTCATTACTCACAAGCACATTATGAATTTATGTCAGTAACCCTGACAATTATCCTCTTGTCTTCAAAATCTTGAAAGTTTACCTTGCATTTTATGTACGAGGAGTGTGCGCTTTTGGTTAATATGAATTCGTTTCAGAGGCGCGCACAAAATGTTGTGAATCCAATGGTACTACAATATTTTTTCCAGATGTGAAGGGAACTGAGGGATGTAGTAATAGAACAGGAAAGTCAGTCTGAGATAACAGAATAACCATGACCTTATTAAATGGTGGATCAGTTTGAGGGACAGCAAGCTCTGATGTTGTTTTTATTTGTAGTTTGGCCATTAGTATTGCCAAAGAAAACCTCGCATTATTGGAACTCTAATTCTTGGTGAGCAGATTAATTTTTACAAGAACATACAATATTACAGCACAATACAGGCCCTTCGGACCACAATGTTATAAACCTGCTCAACAAACTAAACCTTCCCTACCTTACCTTCTATTTTTCCTGTATCCATGTGCCTGTCTGAGTCTTTAAAATGTCCTTTTTGTACCAGCCTCCATAACCACCCCTGGTAATGCACTCCAGGCACCCACTACTCGCTGTGTATTTTAAAAAAAAAAAGCTTAGCCCTGATGTCTCCCCTAAACTTTCCTCCCCATGCCTTTTTTACAGATGTACTCTGGTGTTTGCTACTCGTGCCCTGGGGAAAAAGGTGCTGCTGTCCACCCTTTCCAGCTGATGTTTCCTGGAAACCCTGAGAATAGACCACTCTCTATCACATTCAGAATGATCACTTAGCCAAACTGAAGTGTACCCTTGGCACGCCTCTGTTCATTGTGTACTTTCCCTTCTCATCTCTCTAACTTCCGGCCAAATTTAAAATTTTTGTCATGGTTTGGGATCTGTGTGCATCCTAAAATTGTTACCATTCCCCCCCCCCCCCCCCCCCCCCCACCGTTCCTGAATGAGATGGCTGGCATAAGAAGCCCCTTGTGCAAAGACAACTTTTAGTGTGACAACCATTGTTGCTTCTCTCTGTTATGTGTTATAATCTCCTCCAATATCTTTCCAAGTTCAGTAATTTAAAAAAGTACTGAAAAACCTAATCAGACAAGCAGTCTCTGTGTAAAGGAATATCAATTAATGTTTCTGTTCAGTAATGCTTCAGAACTGGGAGAAGAATGCAGAGGTGTCACTTTCAAATCAGATTTGGGGGGAGTGATGGAGAAGGAGTAAGGTGCAAAGGGGTGATTCTGTTTCCAGTTGCATGCTGCTTAATTCTCAATTCCAATTTGTTTGTCTGACCTCCTCTGCCATAGTGAGGCCCAACATAAATTGGAAGAACAATGCACCTTCGGTCTTAGCCAATTTGCAATCTCCTAGAAAGAATAAATATTCCAGATAAACTGCTCTCTTGTTTCCCATTGTCATGCTTGTGTCCCTTTCTCACTCCATTTCCTTAAAATGCCTTGCTCTTGCACCATGTCACCTGATTTGTCATATCCAATCTCCATGTAGTCTTTCTTTTGCACCTCTAGTTCTATTTTGAAAACTGAACCCCTCCCCTTCCCCCCACCCCCCCCCCCCCCCCACTCAGTTCTGAGGAAAGATCTTGGCAGATAGATCCATCTTTTCACAGAAGCTGCTCAACTGGCTGAGCTCTTCCACCATTTCTGATTTTTGTTTCAGATTCCAGTAATGTCAATTTTAAAATTTTCTTTACTGTTCAGTTTTTATCTGAAATCGGAACATAATTTTGAGTTATGTAGCATGGAAATGGACGCCAGCCAGCTTGACTAACCATTCTAGTCACATTTGCCTGTTTTTGGCCTATTTACCTTTGAACTTTTCTGATCTATTTACCCGCTAAATCTGAACATCATAATTGTCCCCACTTCTTTTGCTTCCTCTGGCAGCTAGTTCCATATTCCCTTCTCATCTTAAATCTGTGCCCTCCAGTTTTATATTCCCCTAACCAAGGAAAAACTCTTACGATTTACCTTGCTATCCTCCTCATGAATTTATAAACCTCTTAGGTACCCCCATAAGCCTCCCCTGCTCCAAAGAGAAAAGTCCCAGCCTATCTAATCTCTCCTTATAGTTTAAACCTACCAGTGTCAGCTCCCTTTCCAACTTGTATATCTTTCCCGATGGCTGAGTGACTAAAACTGCACATAATACTCCAAGTGCAGCCTTCCCACCATCTAAAAAGTTGAAACATGTTCGTGCTCCTATATTCAATACTTTAACCGTTGAAGGCATACACGCCAGAAACTGCTTTTACCACTCTGCCTACCTGCGCCACCATGGAACCATGTACCTAAGTCTCTTTGTTCTACTATAGTCTCCAAAGCCATACCTTTAACAAGTAATTCTTGTCCTGGTTTTGCCTAGCCCCAGTCCAAGTTAAGCTCCATTTGCTATTCCTTGGCTCTTTTTCCCAGTTCAGCAAAATCCTGTTGTAATATTACAAAATTTACTGTCATTTGCAAACTTCCTACACATTTTAATTTTTAATTTAGACATACAGCACAGTAACAGGCCATTTTGGCCCACGAGCCCGTGCTGCTCAATTATATCCAATTAACCTGGTACGTTTTGAATGGTGGGATGAAGCTGGAGCCCCTGGAGGAAACCCACGTAGACACGGGGAGAACGTACAAAGTCCTTACGGACAGCGCAGGATTCTGATCGCTGGCGCTGAAACAGCATTGCACTTACCACTATGCCGACACTAACAACATTGTCATCCAAGTTATTAGTATAGGTGACAAACCACTGGTCACCGGCTTCCAAAATGTGCAACCATCCTCTCTTTCCTACCATTGAGCCAATTCTGTATCCAATCAGTGAACTCATCCTGGATCTTGTACAATCTGACCTTGTGGATGAGCCTACCACTCAGGACCTCGTTAAAGTCTTTGCTATGTCCATTTAGACATTTGTCTACTGCCCTACCCTCATTAATCCTCTTGGTCACCTCTTCAAAAAATGTAATCAAATACGTGAGACACTATTCCCATGCACAAATCGATGCTGACTATTGCTGATCAGTCCTTGCTTTCCAAATGGAGGTTGATCCTGTCTCAAAATCCCTTCGGTAACTTGCATTAGGCTTTCCAGTATGTGGCTTCCTGGCTTTTCCTTCCAGTCTTTTTGAATAAGGCACAACATCAGCCATCCTCCAGTCTTCTGGCACCTGACCCTTGCCTAACGATGTTGTTATTTCTCTACCAATGCCCCTGCAACTTCTTCCCTAGCTCCCAAATATGTCTGAGGATAAATACGCTTGATCAGACCCCAGGGATTTGTCTACCTTTATGTGTTTCAATAATTTAGAAGATTATTTTTCCTCAAACTATTTGACACTATTGGAATATGCCTGTTTCTGACTTTGACTCATTGGCCTTTCTGACTGTGCCAGCAGAATGACACTTAAAAAAAAATTCCATTCATCTTCGTTCCAAGTCCGTGCAATTACTTGACCACATCAATCAATTATGTATGTTGTTTTTTTAGTATATTACATTGAAATTTGAAAGAAGCCTTTTGAAATGCTGCCAGGTCTTACTGTACTTAATCTATATTCAATCTGTCTGCAGACCAATGAGAATATGGAACTTACAAATGCACTGCAGTCAGAGCAGCACGTAAAGAAGGAGGTGGCTCGGAGGATTGGAGAGTTGCAAGAAGCTGTGGCGGATTTGAAAGAAAAGGTATTGATTGCTCCCAATGTATTCAAGCCAGATTACTTAATATTACAGCACTATGGTTTTTAACCTAATTGCAGTTTCATTTAAGGAAATGTTTATGCTGAAGTGCACTTTTAAGTACACAAAATATGCATTCTGCATTACATTGTGCCCCTGTGCATGTTTTATTCCTGAGTCTTGTATCTTTTTTCTGATTTGTTCAGTTTTGCACCTTGAGCAATTTGATGCTATCCTGGGCCCAAGCACTGACAGTATATTCCAACCTAACCTGGGTGGTGCTTGTTGACTATTGGACCAAGTAACTTTAACAAAAAAAGTTATCCAAACCTGGGTGAAGTTGTTTACCACACCTACCCCCACCCCACTCTCCCACTGTTGGCACTATTCTTGCCATCAACCCAAACTTGAAACCAATGCCTGGAGCCAAGCTCCCCAATCTCAACCAATATTTGCCATCCTCACCTTAGGTAGATGCCTTTCTCCTGCCTGGCATGGTACCAAGATGGACTTGAAATGTATAATTGAAAATTACCCTCTTCTCACAGGTCATGAGTCTTATTTGCCACCTGGACAAATATCATTGCCTAATGATACTGTCAAAATGACCCATTCTAAATATGGAGCCTGACTGGCTTGGGGGACCTGACCCAACCAGATTTGAAACTTGGTGTTTGAACAGGATATAATTTAACCTTTGAAGTTAGGAAATTTAGCTGGGATCCACATTAAAATGGATAGTTTGCAAATGGAGCATGTTCTTCCAGGCAATGTGAACATTTGTTGCACAAGTATAATATGCTGGCTAATATACACTGCAGAGTGGGTTGAATTAATTTTCTGTAGCTAGGCCAGTGTATTTGTATTAATAATAGTTTGATCAATGTTAGAAATGGGAATGAGAATTAACTTGAAATTTATGTCTAGGTACATTGTTGCCTATCAAATAAAGTTGCTCAAATTTATCTTAAAGTTGGGAGCAAAATAATATGCTCCTAATTTTTACATTGTTAAAGAAAACATCGTTTCAAGTTGCTAAATTTAGGGTGAGAGGGAAAAAAAACATTTACTCCTCCTGATGAATGCACAAAAAAAGTCACATGGGGTATTAAATATTGTAAGGAAAAAGAAGCATTTACAAGGAAATGAATGAGAAGTTTCACACTGTCAAAAAGTTCATGATTGCTTTGAATGATGGTCTTGCCATTCTTGATTTGCTTCTGTAAGTTGGATAATGTGAACTGTTGGATCCTGTATCACCTTCTCAAATGAAATGGTAGGCTCTGTTTCCTATTAGCTTGGTCTACCAGTTTTGCCAGTTATATAATTTTTATCACCTCTGGCACACAAAAACAGTTTAAAAACCCTGGTATCCGGAACCAACAGGGATGGTTAGATGCCGATATGTCAATTTTCTGGTTGCCTGAGACTCATTCTTACAATGCCAAACTAATACACCAGCATTAAGAATTAACAAAGTACAGTGCAAAATGTAATTTTGGAAAAAAAAATCAGTATTGTAGTCCTTAATTATATAAAGTTCACTTTAATCAGGTAATTTCCGTAACTTAAAAAATTTAAATTGGAACCCTGGTCACTGGACTGTAACAGCTTTGCACTAATCACTGCTCTCATAACGCCGCCATCATAATTCGATTTCAGATTTATTATCAGAGTACATACATGGCATCACATAAAACCCTGAGGTTCATTTTCCTGCAGGCGAAGCGGAATTACCACTTATTGCTAGTGCGAAAAAAAAACTGTACACGGTGTACACATGTAAACAAATAAAGAAATGTAAACAACTGTGCAATACAGAGAGGAAAAAAAACAATAAAGTGCAAATGTAAGAGTCCTTAAATGAGTCCACGATAGAGCTTATTGTTGTGGAGTCTGATGGTGGAGGAGTCGCAGCTGTTCCTGAACATGGTGTTGTGTGTCTTGTGGCACCTATCCCTTCTTCCTGATGGTAGCAGCGAGAATCGAGCATGAGTTCTGCTCTCTGATGGCAGTGACCATAGATGTTCTTGATGGTGGGAAAGGTTTTGCCTGTGATGTCCTTCCTGGGCTAAAACTACCTTTTGCAGGGATTTACGCTCAGGGGTATAGGTGTCCTCATACCAGTCCATGATGCAGCCAGTCAGCACACTTTCCACCACAAATCTGTCAAAATTTGCCAGGGTTTCTGATGTCATACAAACCTCCGTAAATTCCTGAGGAAGTAGAAATGTTGACGTGCTTTCTTCATGATGTCATTAGGGTGTTGGCTGCAGGAAAGATTTATTATTACAAAAAATTGACTTATTGGAAAACTACAGTAGGCGAAACAACATAAAAATAGTGGGCCTGAAAGAGGGTGAAGAAGGGTCAGATATGAAGGAATTTATAAAAGGATGGATCCCGAAGGTGGTGGGAATGACAGATTCACATGAAGAAATAGAAATCGAAAGGGCAGATAGAGCACTAGTACCGAAGCCGCCACCACATCAAAAACTGAGATCCATACTGGTAAAACTTCTAAGATATACGACAAGAGAGAACATACTAGAGCAGGCAAGGAATAAAGTTAGAGAAGACAATAAGCTGTTGGAATATAAGGGACAAAGAAAAATTTTTTTACCCAAACATAAGTGTTGAACTTTTAAAGAAGAGGAAGGAATTCAACACGGCAAAAACACTTTTATAGAAGAAAGGTTATAACTTTATATAAAGACATGCTGCAGTACTCAAAGTATTTATCCCTGCGGAACAGAATAGGCTGTTCTTGGACCCAAAGAAAGCCCAAGAATTTGCTGAATGTTTGCAGGACAGGAGAAGAGAGGAGGAGTGACAAGAAGGAAGACTGGCAAGAAATTATACAAACATATGTAATAATATAAAGATAATGTATATATAAAGATTTAAAGATGGTAAAGAGAAGGGAAAGGAGGGGAACAAGGGAAAAAAAGAGAGCGAGCTTTTATGTATGTTTTATGTATAGGAAAGTAGTGTTCTCTGGGGGGTGGGAGGATAAAGGTCACTGTGAAATCATGTGATGCTTGCGAGTAAGTTCGAAAACCGAAAAATGGAAAGGGGAGTTGTGGTTGCCCACCAAGGGACAAGGGGCAACCCAAGGAGGTTTGGGGTTAAAGGGTTATTGGTTGTGGGGATTGTTGGGGTATTTAATGTTTTAAGTGTATTGTCAAATATTGAGATTAAAAAGGAAAACTTAAAGAACAGTAATGGAAAAAAGGGGATGGAGGTGGTGAGGAGGCGGAAAAGAAATGAAAACAAAGATATAAGATGGCCACGTTAAACTATATGACTATAAACATTAATGGAATACATAACCAAATTAAAAGGAAGAGGCTACTAAATTTACTGAAAAAGTAAAAAGTAGATATAGCATTTGTGCAGGAAATGCACCTAATTGAGGTGGAACATAGCAAATTGAAGGGAGATTGGGTAGGACACATAGCGGCAGCAACATATATCTCAAAAGCTAGAGGTGTAGCCATATTAGTTTACAAAAATTTACCAATCAAGATAGAGGAGGAAATAACAGATACAGCGGGAGGTATGTAATGATAAAGTGTCAGATATATTCAGAATTTTGGAATTTGTTCAATATATACACACCTAATGATAAGGATCAAAAGTTTATGCAAGATATTTTTTTGAAGATTGCAGATACACAAGGAAATATTTTGATAAGAGGGGATTTTAACCTTAATTTGGATCCAGTGTTGGATAAAACTGGGAAAAAAACAAGCTAAAAGAATAAAGTAACCAAATTTATGGTTAAATCAATGCAGGAAATGAAACTTATGGATATATGGAGGAGACAGCACCCAAAAGAGAAGGAATATTCATATTACTCGAGTAGGTATAAAACATACTCAAGGATTGATATGTTTTTGTTGTCGGCTCATATTCAAGGGAGAGTCAGGAAAACTGAATATAAAGCTAGACTACTTTCAGATCATTCACCCCTGCTATTAGCAATAGAACTGGAGGACATCCCACCAAGAACGTATAGATGGAGGTTAAACTCCTTGCTACTTAAAAGGCAGGAATTTAGAGAGTTTATTGAACGCCAAATTAAAACATATATTGAAATAAACACAGAATCGGTGAAAGATAAATTTATACTATGGGATGCAATGAAAGCCTTCATTAGAGGGCAGATAATAAGTTATATAACTAAGATGAAAAAGGAATATAATCAGGAAATAGAGCAGCTGGAAAGGGAGAGAGTAAGTACAAAAAAATGAACTAGTGAAAAGGGATGATATAAAGAAAAAGAGAATTGGCAGACAAAAAATAAAATATGAAACATTACAAATATACAAGGTGGAGAAGAACATAATGAAAACAAAGCAAAAATATTACGAATTGGGAGAAAAAACACAAAATATTGGCCTGGCAACTTAAAACAGAGCAAGCTAAAAGAACTGTACTGGCGTCAAGGGAAAAGGACAAACAAATCACATATAACCCAACAGAGATTAATGAAAACTTTAAGGAATTTTATGAACAATTATACCAAACTGAGAATGAGGGGAAAAATTATAAAATAGAAGAGTTTTTAGCTAAAATTCAACTGCCAAAATTGCAATTAGAGGATCTAAGCAAACTGATAAAACCATTTGAAATAGAGGAAGTACACAATATATTAAAAGAGCTGCCGAACAATAAAACACTAGGAGAGGATGGATTTCCAATAGAATTTTTTAAACATTTTAAAGTTATTAATTCCTTCTCTCCTGGAAGTAATGAATCAGGTAGAAGAAACACAAAACTTACCAGATTCATGCAAGACAGCAATAATTACAGTAATACCTAAGATGGGGAAAGATCCATTAACACCAGCATCATATAGACCAATATCCTTACTTAACTCAGATTGTAAGATAATAGCAAAATTATTAGTAAACAGATTGGCTGACTGTGTACCAAAAATAGTAAAACAAGATCAAACTGGATTTGTCAAGGAAAGACGAATATATAATGTCTGTAAATTGTCAAGGAAAGACCAATTTACAATGTCTGTAAATTTATTAATTTAATTCAAGGGAATAAAAAAGCAACGGTGGCCGTTACATTAGATGCAGAAAAAGCCTTTGACAGGGTAGAGTGGAACTACCTATTTAAATTGTTACAGAAATTCATTCTGCCAGAAAAATATATTAACTGGATTAGAGCATTATATAATGGACCATTGGCAAAGGTAATGGTAAATGGATATGTATCGAACCAGTTCAAACTAAGCAGATCAACTAGGCAGGGATGTACATTAACCCCCTCATTGTTTGCCTTAGCAAAAGAAGCATCGGCAGAGCTGATAAGAAATGAAAATAAGATAAAAGGGATAAAAATAAAGGAGAAGGAGTATAAAATCAGCTTATTTGCCGATGACATCATAGTATACCTAACAGACCCAGAGAAATCAATAAAAGAATTACATAGGAAATTGAAGGAGTATGGAGAAATATCGGGGTATAAGGTCAACGCAAATAAAACCGAAGTGATGCCAATGAATAATGCGGATTATACAGAACTTAAAAAAGAATCTCCATTTAAATGGCAAACACAAGTAATCTGATACCTAGGTATCAGGATAGAAAGTAACTTAAACAACTTGTACAAATTAAATTATCAGCCATTAATAAGGAAATTACAGGAAGACTTAGAACATTGGAAAGAATTACCGCTAATGTTGATAGGGAGGGTGAACTGCATTAAAATGAATGTGCTCCCACGGATACAATACTTATTTCAAATGTTACCAATTCCCTTAACAGAGAAATTTTTTGCTGAACTAAGGAGAATAATAAGGAAATTCCTGTGGAAAGGAGGGAAATCGAGCGTAGCGCTAGATAAATTAACAGAGGTATAATCAAGGTGCTTTGCAGTTACCAAACTTCAGAAATTATTACAGAGCTGCACAATTAAGGTACTTATCTGATTTTTACCAGACAAGAGAAAAAACAGATTGGACTAAGATAGAACTAGATGAAATAGAAGAAAGGTACCGGAACATATACTTTATAAATGGGATAAAAAGCTGGTGCAATATAACAGCTCACCAGTATTGCATCATTTACTTAGTATATGGAAGAAGATACACATAGAAAGGAAAAAATAAATTACCAACTACCAAAAATGCTATTGATGCAAAATCCACTAATCCCTTTTACAATAGATGACCTTTCCTTTAGAGAATGGGAGAGAAAAGGAATCAAGAGAATAGAAAATTGTTTTTTGGGAAATAATATATTAACATTTGAACAGTTGAAGGACAAATATGGAATAACTCGCGGAACAATGTTTGCATATCATCAAATGAAAGCTTATTTAAAGGACAAATTGGGAAACAGATTGAGATTACCAGAAGGAAGCAGCTTTGAATATGTGATTACAGACACAATGATAATTAAAAGATTTATAACCAACATTTACATTAAGATGCAAGGCAGGAAAAATAATGAAATAAGGTATAAACCCATACAAAAGTGGGAAAAGGACTTAAATATTAAGATAAAGAGCAAAACATGGGAAAAATTATGTTCTGGAACTATGAAGAATACAATAAATGCAAGGTTACGCATGATACAGTATAATTGGTTACACAGGCTATATATCACCCCTCAAAAATTAAAAAGAATGGGATCCAACATTATCAGATAGGTGTTTTCGCTGTAAAAATGAAATGGGAACAACAATACATGCAATTTGGGCATGTGCAAAAGTGAATACATTTTGGGAAGAACTAAATCAGATATTAAATAAATCACAAAAAAACCCCCCAAAAATCCAGAAATTTTTCTTTTAAATAACATAAGAAGTAAAGAATTAGGCCTCAAATTGGATAGAGCACTTTTCTATTCTTTTAATCCCTTTTCTCTCCCATTCTCTGAAGGAAAGGTTATCTATTGTGAAAGGGATTAGTTGATTTTGCGTCAATAATTATTTTTGGTAGTTGGTAATTTGTTTTTTCCTTTCTACGTGAATCTTCTTCCAAATGTTGAGCAGATGGTGCAGTACTGGTGAACTTCTATATTGCTCCGGTTTTTCATCCCACTTATAAAGTATATGTTCTGGTACCTTCTCCCCTATTTTATCTAGCTCTATCCTGGTCCAATCTGGTTTTTCCCTTGTTTGATAAAAATCTGATAGAAATCTTAATTGTGCGGTTCTATAATAATTCTTAAAGTTTGGTAGCTGCAAACCACCTTGTTTGTACCATTCTGTTAATTTATCTAGCGCTATCCCCGGTTTCCCCCCTTTCCATAAGAATTGCTTTTTGGGAAATAATTTATTATCATTTGAACAAATGAAGTACAAATATGGAATAACTCATAGTACAATGTTTGCATACCACCAACTGAAAACCTACTTAAAGGACAAACTGGGAAGCAGACTGAGATTACCAGAAGGAAGCAGCTTTGAATATGTGATTACAGACACAATGATAATTAAAAGATTTATAACAAACGTGTACATCAAGCTGCAAGAGAAGGAAAATTATTAAATAAGCTATAAACCCAAACAAAAGCGGGAACAAGATCTAAACATAAAGATAAAAAATGAAATATAATAAACACAAGGTTATGCATGATACAATATAATTGGTTACACAGGCTATATATCACGCCCCAAAAGTTAAATAAATGGGATTCAACATTATCAGATAGATGTTTTCGCTGTAAGAAGGAAATGAGAACAACAGTACATGCATGTGAGAAAGTGAAAAAGTTTTGGGAAGATCTAAATCAAGTATTAAATAAAATCACAAAAAACAACATATCAAAAAATCCAGAGATATTTCTTCTAAGTAATATAAGAAGTAAGAAATTAGGCCTCAAACTGGTTGAAGCACAAAAAAGATTTATTATGATAGCCTTAGCTGTAGCAAAAAAATGTATAATGTCAACTTGGAAATCGGAAGACAGCAATGGTACATGGAAATGAATAAATGTATTCCATTGGAAAAAATAACAATTTAAAAAATAAAGTCACGTTATTTGAACAAATTTGGGAACCGTACATGGAACACAACAGAGAGGGCCTACCGCGGACCTCCACCCCCTAAAATGATAGAATGAGAAGAAGACGAAATGAACTACGTGTAAACGTAGATGACACAATTTTCTTGTTTATTTTCATTGTGTGATGACATTGTTTAATGGGTTTATTGTATTGTATTTGTTGAATGTTTGATGGGTTTGGAAGGGGTTGGGAAGGAGGGAGAGAAGGGAGGGGGAGAAAGGAGAGAAAATGACTCTGTGTATATTCAAGAGGGAGATGTTTGTGTGTATTTTGGTTAATATGGTTCATAGTGTGGAAAAAAACAATTTAAAAATGGATAGAGCACAAAAAAGATTCATTATGATAGCCTTAGCAGTAGCAAAAAAATGTATAATGTCAACTTGGAAAATGTAAGAGAGCCTAAGAATACAGCAATGGTACATGGAAGTGTATTCCATTGGAAAAAAATCACATATAATTTAAAAGACAAAGTTACATTGTTTCAAAAAAATCTGGGAACCATACATGGAACATAACAGAAAAAGCCTACCTCGGACCACCACCACCTAAAATGTTAAGAAGATAAACACAATCAGATTTAATGTGTATAAGTAGATGACGCGTCTTTCTTGTTTTCCTTTTGTATAAAAATGTTGTTTTATTGTATTTTATATGTTCAATATTTACTGGTTTTGGAAGGGAGGGAGTGAGGGATGGGGAAAAAAGAGAAAATGTCACTGGGTATATTTATAGAGATACATCTGTAAATATTTTGGTTGATATGGTTCATAGTGCGATAAATAAAGAATTACAAAAAAAAAGAACAAACTCCCCCAACTCCCCAACCCCCCCCCCCAAGTTTACAGATAAAGCCTTAATATTGTACCTAATAATCCACTAATAAAGATAAAGACTTACTAAGCAAGGATAGGAGACATTTTAAGAGAGTCACCCCCAATAGCAAGTGGCATCAACCTGTTCTTCGTCCTGGGTGACGCAGTTTTTTTTTAAACACAATTTTATTCAAACAGCTGCTGCAAGCAAAGCACAACCAAGGACTCTGTTGGCTGAATATTTGCTCCCATCTTTGTTGAAGCTTCATGTTTTTCTTCAGAGAACATTTACAATTTTAAACTTTTATTTAAATTTTAATTTTTTTACTGATTTATTTTCCTCAATTCTTTTTGTCATTTGCTTGACGTTGCGAGTTGACTGAATTACGGATAACATGTTTTACTGTATTCTCCTTCTGCCCTCTGGTTTGTGGTATGTAGTCCACCAGAGGTCCTCCAGGAGAGATTACTTAATGAGTAAGATTGGTGCCACTTGTGTTTCCACAGCTTGACATGAAGACACAGGAAGCTCAGGCCTTGGTGGCTCAGAGGGATCAGTTCTATGCTCATTTGCAACAATACACAACAGCCTATCAGCAATTGATAGCTGAGCGAGATGAGCTGCAGAAACAGAACCTGCTGCAAACACATCTTATGGACAGGCTGCAACATGATGAAGTGCAAGGGAAAGTCCACATTGAGTTGCACCAGAAGGACCTTATAATGACAAAGGTGAGATTAATACTTCATTGGTGGAGGAACTGCTCACCTTACATTTAAACAAATGATATAGAAGTTTCAATTTCTAAATCTGCATCTGCACTGGGGAACTTCACCCAGCAGGAGTGCCAGATTGCCATGATTTTCCATTCTTTGATTTCAAAGAGTTGATCCTATCAAGCTAGTTTTACTGCCCTTGACATTTTATCACTATGGTTTACATGAAATGTTCCTTCAAAGTTGCTAGTTTTTCAGTTGTGTTTGCTTGTTAGAAGCTCAAAGAGGGAAGATGTACTCTGCCAACAAACTTGTAACCTTTAAGAAAACATTTTTTATGAAAAGGATGAAAGGTAAAATGACTGACCATTTAAGATGTAAAAAAAATTAAAAGGAAGTTTATGAAACTAAAAGTAAGTATGCATGGATCCAGCCCAAATTATCATCTTCTGAGGCAATTAAATTAAATAAACAAAATTAATAAAATTTGATTTGTATCAGAATATTGTAATGACAGTATAAAGCATGTCGAAGGCCTTCATTTGGAATGTGCATTCATAGTCACTCATACCATGCCTATCTACAGGAGCAATTGGAACAGATAAACAAGGAAAACAAAGAACTGAAAGCACAGATCAACACATTGACAGCCGAGCTGAATGAGATCAGCCCACAGCTTAGAGTTGAAGGTCTGGATGTTTTTGTTTTAAGTTTTATATTAAAGCATTGTTTCCTCAAATTTAATTTCAATTTTTTTCTGAAACATTAAACATTCTTTTTTTTGTTTACATTTGTGTCTTTTGTATATGTATCTTTTTTCTTGAGTACAGTTTGCACTACCATTAAGTAGAAATTCTGCTTGGCCTACTGGAAAAGAATCTCAGGGTTGTATGTTATGGCATGTGTGTACTCTGACAATAAATTTGAACTTTAAACTGCATATTCACCAAGTTTGTGACCAATGCGCATATTTTTGTTGTTAAGATGCATCAAGTGCAAAAGGCTAAAAAAAGTTTACATTTATATAAGAACCAAAGCTTTAAAGTTTTGATTTCAAAATTTGATGATGGCATAAAAAAATGGGTAGAAAAGTAAGTTGTGAAAAATATTAAAGAAGGCCACAAAAGAAGGGAAATCAGTGGGCAGTATTCAAGTTTATTGTCATTTGTTTCAAGATGCAGTGATAACTGTTTCAAGTTTGATCAGGCAAATGGAGTCTAATATTGGAAAAAAAGTTAAAATATCCATTTTGGCTGGAAAATGTCTTAAAAAGGCATTATTTTAAATAGTGTGAGATTGCAGAATTCTGATGCAGAGGAATCTTGGGGTCCCAGTGGATGACAAACAAATGGCTAGCATGCCAGGCGGTAGTGCATATAGCTAACAAAATGTTAACAGTTAAAATAAGTGGAACAGAATGCAAAAGTAGGGGCATTATATTTAAGTTAAATAGGATATTAGTGAGACCACACCTGGAATTCTGTTTGCAGCATTGATCTTCTTATTTAAAGGGCGATGATTGTTTTGGAAACAGTTCAGAGGAGCTTTACCAGGGATGGGCAGGTTGTCTTGTGAGGAAAGGTTGAGCATTCTCGGCCTGTACCTGCATGAGATTGTGACGAGAATCTGAGCAATCTTGACATGGTGGTTGTCATGGAGAGGGTGTTTCCTCTTGTGGGGGAATCTGGAACAAAGTCACTGTTTGGTAATAAGGGATCAGATGTGTGAGATAAATAAAGCATTTTTTCTGATGGTGATGACTGTGGAGTACTTCTTTAAAAAGTGGTGGAAACAGAATATTTGTAAAACGTAAGTAGGCGAATATTTTTAAAATTAATGGATAAAAGGTTGCTGTGGGTGGACAATTCAGAGGATGCATTCAGATTGACTGCGATGTTGCCAAATGGGACTGTTGGCTTGAGGGTCAAGTGGCAAAATCTTGCTCCTAATCTGCATGTCTGTCCAGTCATGGGGAATTTCTCTCTTTATCTGCAAATGAATCCTTGAAGCTTTCTCTCTTTTTATCAAATTCCATTTAGTTTATTGTAATGAAATCCATATTCCAGCTGCTGTTTGTACATATTCTAATGAAACTCAGAGTTTTTTGTAACTGAATCTTACTTAAAAGTGAAAACAATCTCATTTGTAACTATAAAGCAGCTGTCAACTCTTTAATCTTGTTTATTATATTTGGCCACCGATATTAATATTGCAGAATTTTCAGGAAAACTGAAAATGGCTGCAATGTAGCAATGCTCAAGAAGGTGGCGATGTCTACAAATTAATCCTTGAATGGACTGCCACTCTGTTAACGTTATGAATGTTGACTGCCGTATTAAAACCCTATTACATTTAAATAGTGATCAGCAAAAATAAATGAAATGGGATAACTAATTTCTGTCCTTCTCTGGAGCAAGGGGAAAAAAGGGCAGTAATACCAATTTCCGAATGTGAAGTGAACGGATTTCCTCTAAAACACTTGTAAAAGTCGTGGCTGGCTGATTTGAGCAAATCGCTCTCACAGCATTTTATAAAGTATGTGTGCAATTCAACAAGAATGCATTCATTTTGTGACTTCCTCAGGTTTTAACCATTCTAAATATTTACCTCTCTGCCACTAGGTGATGGCGTGGAGAGTGATGGCATTCTCCCAGATAGAATTCAGAAACCCCAAATTACAATACCAGAAGAACTTGAAAGTAAAGAAGAAATGGTAAGACTACCTTTTTGGGCTTGAAGAGCACAAGAAATCCTCATTTTACTAGATCAATTGCCCCATTGAATCTATTTTTGCATTCAGTAAAATACTGGTTGAACTTCCATATCCACACTATTTAGCACCTTTGACTCCTGTCACTTGATTGCCTTTGTGTTTTAAAAATCTATTGATGTGATTTGTCAAATTAATACTCATCTTATAGAAGACAAAAAAGAGCATCAGTAGAACAGTATTCTGAGAACAATGAGTGTGGGTTCATACTCTCCTGTGCTTTCCGCTTATTTAGAAGCTGCGTTGCTTGTGGTAGGGATGGGAGGTTGAACAGGAATCAAAGGCTTCACTGTTGAGGAGAAAGATGACATGCACGATCGTCTCCTGGTGTCCAGCTGAATACAATGTTGAATGCGACTGTGAAGCTTTGGAGACAATGCCAAGAAACAGACAGGAGGCAGAGTTGGAATAAATGTCTCTCCACCCCCACCCCCCGCCACTAAAGGATGTTAAGTGGTGACTTGTAGATTGTCATGGGGATCAGAATTTGAGCCCCAGTGATATATCAGTGATCTGGCTAAGAGAATAAAATGCAATAATTGTAAATTTGCTGACGATACAAATCTCAATGGGATTGTGCATTGCAAGGACACAAAGGTGATTTGTACAAGTCGACTGAGTGGAAAAAAAAGCATGGCAGAGTCGTATAATGCAGATAACTTAGAAGCTCTTCAGTTTGGAAAGAATGTCAAAGGGATGGAATTACTTAAATAGTGATCGATTTGGCAATGTTAATGTGCAAAGGGATCTCGGTGTCTGGTCACTAGTCACTGAAATTAATTATGCATATGCAGGAAGTAGTTAAGTTGAATGGTATGTTGGCCATCATTGCAAGTGATTTGAGTTAGGAGAAACAATATCTTTCAATAAAGTAGAGCATTGGTGAAATTGTATCTGGTTTGTAACTTGTAGTTTGGGCTTCCTTACTAAGGAAAAAAATGCAATTGCAATGAGTGAGTTCAATGAAAGTTCACTAGACTGATTCCTGGAATGGCAGGGCTGTCATATACAAGGATGAGCCAGTAATCATGAATTTACTAGAATTTATAATAAGAGCAGATCTCATTAAAGTGCATAAAATTATGGTAGGGCTCCACAAGATTTTAAAGAAAAGTACTTTATGGTTTCTCTATAAAATTTTCATCACTGACCCTAACCCATTCCCTTCATCTGGATTTCCCATCAAGAGTAAGATTTCACGGGGATGGGGGAGAGGAGTCATGTGATGGTGAAGTGGCCGGTCGGGTTGAACCAGCCCTCTCCAGAAAAAAAAGAAAAAAAGGTTGGAAAAGACAAGGTTCATCGGATACAAAACTCAAGAACAAGAAGATGGCATCCAAGAAAGAGAAAGTAAGAACAACAGGAAAAAAAGAAAAAGCACCGGAGAAGAAATAAAAAGGCCTTACCTGCACGAAGGAACAGGGAGCTACAATGGTGAAGAGCAGCCGATCTCCGAGGTTGGTGAGTGCCCTGCGAAGTCGTGACCTCCCGACCGGTGGACTCCAGAAATAGCTCTCAGAGCCAAACAAAAATGTGCAGTGCGCAATCAAAGGAAAAAGTGAATACCGGCAGGAGGGCAGCTCAGCCGAGGAGCGGGCAGGTACAACACGAACAGCTGACAGCTGAGGGATGTCCGACAACAGCTGGAGGATAAAAACAACGGAGAGGAAAGGAGCCGGACAAAGAAGAAAGACAGTGGGGCAACAGACAACAAGAAAATCAACAGCAGGAGGCCAGACAGACAGGCAGCCCATGAAAGGAAGACCAACATCAAAAGGCCCAGCAAGAGGAGGCCAGAAAAAGACATGGAAGTAATTCATCAGGGAAAAAGGAAGAGACACAGATACAAAGAAGAGAAGAAGAAGACACAAGCACAAGTACAGACACAGAAGAAGAGGAAGAAGAAGACCAAGATCTTCATAGGAAAATAGAAGGTAGATAGATGGACAGAATATAGATAAAGCCTTTTTTGAAGAACAAATGAGGTCATTTAAAGAATGGTTATCATTAGAATTTAGTGCGATTAAAAGAAAAATGAAAAGAGCAGAAGACAAAATGCAAAGTTTAGAACTGGTCATGACTGAAATAGGGAAAAGAGTAGAAAACGTGGAGGAACGTGAAACGGCTGTAGAATTGGAAATAAATTATTTATGAGAAAAATTGGAAGAAAGTGACAAAAAAATTAAAGAGACACAAGAGTTGTTATCTCAGAAAATTGATATTTTGGAAAACTATAGTAGGCAAAACAGCATAAAAATAGTGGGCCTGAAGGAGGATGAAGAAGGCGTAGACATGAAGGAATTTATAAAAGGATGGATTCCGAAGGTTTTGGGAATGACAGAATTACATGCAGAAATGGAAATAGAAAGGGCATACAGAGCACTAGTACTGAAACAGCAGTCACATCAAAAACCATGATCCATCTTAGTAAAATTTTTAAGATATGTGACAAGAGAAAATATATTAGAGTGGGCAAGGAACAAAGTTAGAGAAGATAATAAGCCCTTGGAATATAAGGGACAAAAAAATATTTTTTTTACCCAGACATAAGTTTTGAACTCTTAAAGAAAAGGAAAGAATTTAATTCAGTGAAAACGATTTTATGGAAAAAAGGTTATAAATTTATGTTAAGACATCCAGCAGTACTTAAAATATTTATACCTGGGGAGCAAAACAGACTGTTCTCGGGTCCGGAGGAAGCACAAGAATTCGCAGAGCGTTTGTAGGACAGAAAAAGCGAAGAAGAGATCTAACAAGAAAGAAGACCGGTGATAAAGTATATATAAAGATGTAAAAATAATGTATATGTAAAGAACTAAAGATGGTAAAGAGAAGGGAAAGAAGGAAGAAGGGGGAAAAAAGAAGAGAGAGCTTTGTTATATGTATTAAACAAAAAAGTGTTTTCTGGGGGGGGGGAGAGAATAATCGTCACTGCGAAATCAGTTGACGCTTGCGAGCAAGATCGCAAACCAAATGGAAAGGGGAGTTGTGGTTACCCAGCAAGGGATAAGGGGCAACTCAGAGAAGGAGGTGCATTTGAGGTTAAGGTGTTATTGGGTGTGGGAATTGTTGGAGTATTTTATGTTTTATATGTGTTGTCATACATTGAGTTTAAAAAGAGAAAACTAAAAGATAAAAAGGGGAAAAAGGGGGATGGAGGAGACGGAAAAAAGATGTAAACAAGATATAAGATGGCCACGTTGAAGTATATGACTAAACATTAATGGAATACATAACCAAATTAAAAGGGAGAGGCTACTAAATTTACTGAAAAAAGAAAAAATAGATATAGCATTTGTGCAGGAAACAAACCTAACTGAAGTGGAACATAACAAATTGAAGAGAGACTGGGTAGGACACGAGGCGGCAGCATCATATAATTCAAAAGTTAGAGGTGTAGCCATATTAGTTAACAAAAATGTACCAATTAAGATAGAGGAGGAAATAATAGATCCAGCAGGGAGGTATGCAATGATACAGTGTCAGATATACTCAGAATTTTGGAATTTGTTCAATATATATGCACCTAACGCTGAGGATAAAAGTTTATGTTGGATATTTTTTTGAAGATTGCAGACACTCAAGGAAATATATTGATAGGAGGGGATTTTAACCTTAATTTGGATCCATTGTTGGGTAAAACTGGACAAAAGACAAGCAAAAAGAATAAAGTAGCCAAATTTATGGTTAGATCAATGCAGGAAATGAAACTTGTGGATATATGGAGGAGACAGCGTCCAAAAGAGAAGGAATATTCATATTATTCGAGTAGGCATAAAACATATTCAAGGATTGATATGTTTTTGTTGTCAGCTAATATTCAAGGAAGAGTTAGGAAAACTGAGTATAAAGCTAGACTACTTTCAGATCATTCACCCCTGTTATTAACAATAGAACTGGAGAACATCTCACCAAGAACATATAGATGGATGTTAAACTCCATGCTACTTAAAAGGCAGGAATTTAGAGTTTATTGAACGCCAAATTAAAACATATGTTGAAATAAATACAGAATCGGTGAAAGATAAATTTATACTATGGGACGCAATGAAAGCTTACATTAGAGGAGAGATAATAAGTTATGTAACTAAGATGAAAAAGGATTACAATTGGGAAATAGAGCAGCTGGAAAGGAGATAGCATGTATAGAAAAGAAACTTGTGAAAAGGGACGATATAAAGAAAAAGAGAGAATTGACAGACAAAAAAATAAAATATGAAACATTACAAATGTACAAGGTGGAGAAGAACATAAAGAAAACAAAGCAAAAGTATTACGAATTGGGAGAAAAAAACACATAAAATATTGGCCTGGCAACTTAAAACCGAACAAGCTAAAAGAACTGTATTGACATCAAGGAAAAAAAGGACAAGCAAATCACATATAACCCAACAGAAAATTATGAAAACTTTAAAGAATTTTATGAACAATTATACCAAACTGAAAATGAAGGGTAAGATGATAAAACAGAAGAGTTTTTAGCTAAAATTGAACTGCCGAAATTGCAAGAAGAGGAACAAAACAAACTGATTTAGAACCATTTGAAATAGAGGAAGTACAGGATATATTAAAAAAGCTGCCAAACAATAAAACATTAGGAGAGGATGGATTCCCAATAGAATTCTATAAAAATTTAAGAGTTATAATTCCTCTTCTCCTGAAAGTAATGAATCGGGTAGAAGAAACACAAAACTTGCCAGATTCATGTAAGACAGCAATAATTACAGTAATACCAAAGAAGGGGAAGGATCCATTAACACCAGCAGCATATAGACCAATATCTCTACTTAATTCAGATGATAAGATAATAGCAAAATTATTAGCAAACAGATTGGCCAACTGTGTACCAAAAATAGTTAAACAAGATCAAACTGAATTTATTAAGAAAAGACGAACAGCGGATAATGTCTGTAAACTTATTAATCTAATCCATGCAGCTCAAGGAAATAAGAAACCAACGGTGGCTGTTGCCTTAGATGCAGAAAAAGCCTTTGAGAGGGTAGAGTGGAACTACTTATTTAAGGTATTACAGAAGTTCAATCTGCCAGAATTGGATTAAAGCATTATATAATGGACAATTAGCAAAGGTAGCAGTAAATGGATATGTATCGAACCAATTCAAATTAAGTAGATCAACTAGTCAGGGATGTCCATTATCCCCCTCATTGTTTGCTTTAGCAATAGAATCATTGGCAGAGCTGATAAGAATAGAAAACAAAATAAAAGGGATAAAAATAAAGGAGAAGGAGTATAAAATCAGCTTATTTGTAGATGACATCATAGTATACCTAACAGAACCAGAAATATCAATAAAAGAATTACATAAAAAATTGAAGGAATATGGAGAAATATCAGGGTACAAGGTCAACACAAATAAAAGTGAAATGATGCCAATGAGTAATGTGGATTACACAAAAAAGAATCACCATTTAAATGGCAAACACAAGCAAGCCGTTATCTAGGAATAAGGTTAGACAATAACTTAAGACATTTGTACAAACTAAATTATCAGCCACTAATAAAGAAAGTGCAGGAAAACTTCGAACATTGGAAAGAACTACCACTAACGATGATAGGGAGGGTGAACTGCATTAAAATGAATGTGTTCCCAAGGATACAATACTTATTTCATACGTTACCAATTCCCTTAACAGAGAAATTCTTTGAACTAAAGACAATAATAAGGAAATTCTTGTGGAAAGGGGGGAAACCGAGGGTAGTGTTAGATGAATTAACAGAGAGGTATTATCAGGGTGGTTTGCAGTTACCAAACTTCAGAAATTATTATAGATCTGCTCAATTAAGGTATTTATCAGATTTTTACCAGACGTGAGAAAAACCAGACTGGACGAAGAAAGAACTAGATAAAATAGGGGAGAAGATACCGGAACATATACTTTATAAGTGGGATGAAAAGCTAGTGCAATATAAAAGCTCACCAGTATTGCATCATTTACTTAATAAATGGAAGAAAATCCACGTAAAAGGAAAAAAAACGAATTACCAAATACCAAAATTGTTATTGATGTAAAATCCACAAATCCCTTTTACAATAGATAATCTTTCCTTTAGAGAATGGGAGAGAAAAGGAATCAAAAGAATAGAAAAATGTTTTTTGGGAAATAATTTATTAACATTTGAACAGTTGAAGGACAAATATGGAATAACTCACACTTCAGTGTTTGCATACCATCATCTGAAATCTTATTTAAAAGATAAATTGGGAAACAGATTGAGATTACCAGAAGGAAGCAGCTTTGAATATGTAATTACAGACACAATGATAATTAAAAGATTTATAACAGATATGTACATTAAGCTGCAAGGTAAGGAAAATGAAGAAATAAGCTATAAACCTAAACAAGAGTGGGAAAAAGATTTAAACATAAAAGATAAAGAATGAAGTATGGGAAAAGTTATGTCCTGGAACTATGAAGAATACAATAAACACAAGGTTACACATGATACAGTATAATTGGTTACACAGGTTATATATCATTCCTCAAAAATTAAAAGAATGCGATCCAACATTATCAGATAGGTGTTTTCGCTGTAAGAAGGGAATGGGAACAACAATACATGCAATTTGGGCATGTACAAAAGTGAATACGTTTCAGGAAGAACTAAATCAGATAATAAATAAAATCACTAAAAATAACATACCAAAAGATCCAGAGATCTTCCTTTTAAGTAACATAAAAAAATAAAGAATTAGGCCTCAAATTGGATAAAGCGAAAAAAGATTTTTTATGATAGCCTTAGCAGTAGCAAAAAAATGTATAATGTCAACTTGGAAAATGGAAGAGAGCCTGAGAATACAGCAATGGTACATGGAAATGAATAAATGTATTCCATTAGAAAAAATAACATATAATTTAAAAAATAATGTCACATTGTTCAAACAAATTTGGGAACCATACATGGAACATAACGGAGAGAGCTTGCCTCGGACCTGCATACCCTAAATTGATAAGAAAACAAAACTATTTGATTTAGTGTATAAAAGTAGATGACACATTTTTCTGGTTTGTTTTTCCTTTGTGTGAAGGCATTGTTTTATGGTTTTATTGTATTGTATATGTTGAATATTTATTGGTTTTGGAGGGGTGTGGGAAAGGGGGAGAGAGGGAAGGGGGAAAAAAGAGGGAAAATGCCATAGTGTATATTTAACGAGAAACTTTTGTACATATTTTGGTTGTCATGATTCACAGTGTGAAAAATAAAAAAAAACTATATATAAAAAAAAAAGTAAGATTTCACTTTTACCAGTTAATTCAAGGAAATGAAAGTCAAATTAATGAAATTTTCCTCATGTTAATATGTAGTATTCTGGTGAATTTACTGTTCCAGATTCAAGATTCCTTTTTTGTATATAATAGTACAGAACATGTAATATTACACAAAATTTCCTTCTGCCTTCTGTAAGGCAAACAAAGTTGCCATAAATGTCACCTGGCACCCCTTACCGTACAAGAGAAAGTGAAGGAAAATAAAGTCCCCTCAGAGTTACCGAGAGCCCATGCATTCACCTCCAGCACTCCCTTAGCAGCTTTACAGACTCTTGTTGAGTCGATCAGCAAACCAAGTCCTAAATCCAAACCACGATCAGGAAACCTTCAGTGCCAGAATCCTTCTTTCCCTCAGCACCCTCTTGAATCCTGGCTCCAATACCTTGTTCTCATAAGCCAATCACCAGCAACCCGCAGTCCATGCGAGTCCCCTGACCATATGGCCCTCAGCTTGTGTGGACCCCTTGCTGGTTCACCACCGCGGTCTCTATCCTGTAGTGTGGTCTCCTCTGCAAGACTCATCTGCTCCATGTCTTGAAATGACTACAATGTAGCTACCAATCTTCATTGATTATCCTTGAATTTCTCATAATGAAAACTTGAATTGCATGAATATTGTTACATGCAACTCAGGGTGGTGAAGGGAAGGTGGCCCAGAGGCATAGGTGCTAACCCCATTGATTTATAACTCCAGAAGACAGGTACAGTCCTGGCTTTGGGTACTGTCTTTGTGGAATTTGTTCATTCTCACTTCTGTGAGAATGTTAATTGGTTAGTGCAAATTACCCCAGTGTACATGTTTGCCAAGAAACTGATACTGAGGGAAAGCCGATGTGGTAAGTGAGAGGAAGATGGGATTAATGTCGAATTGGGGGAATGGGATTGCTCTGAGATGTGACATCATGACTTAAATTATTGCCTTTATTCTATGAATCGTAAGAGATGGAAACATAAATTGGATGGATTCGATCTGAAAAAAGGAAAGAATGATCTCATCTGATTCTTTCATCTGAAAGAATAGGATAAAATATTTTTGTATGTTTTCAGAAAGTCAAGAAGATAAGTTCTTCTCTGAATTGCCTCAAAAAATGTAGCTGTTTGCTTTTAAGCTGGCTTGCTGAGGAGTGTATAACCAGAAGGATGAGTTTTGCTTTCTGTTCATACTTCTGTTAGATTTGATGACTAGTTATGGGTACACTGAAAGCTTGACAGATTTCTAGTTTTAAAATGGTATGTTTGAGGAATGTTGTGAACAGGCATTTGGATGAAGTTAATTTCTTCAAAAGGAGTCATTCTCTTTGGACCCAAGAGCCTTTCACTGTTCCTGGTTCATTTAACCATGGATTTACAAGAGCTACTGTGGAGGAATTTAAAACAAGAAAGTCATGTGACACTACCAGAGCAAAAACTCTTTTTAAAATATTTTATTTAATATAAAACCACTCAAATATATCACAATATTTCAAACTTAATCCAAATACATGTGGTATTTTATATAAAAAAGAAAGTAAGAAGTACAAAAGAAAGAAAAACCTTCTCTAAATTCTCCCCCCAAACAAACCCCCTACAAACTTAAAGAAAAAGAAAAGGGACAAGAAACCACAACAGGAGTACTTCACTTACCAATACTTTTAAACTTGTGTATATATTCATAGAGACCCATAAGAGAAAGGGAATGTTTGAGAGTCATTCAAATTTTAATACCAATTAAATATGGGCTCCATATTTCACAAAGAATATGATAATTATCTCTTAAATTGCAAGTAATTTTCTCAAATGGAATACATCTCCGAAATTCTGCATGCCATCTGTCCAAAAACTCTTGTAGATTGTTAAAGAGTCATTGTATGTGGATTCTGTTGAAGCTTCTCAAAACTAGGAGGATTCCATCACTCAGATAAAAGGTCATGGAATAATTAAACTGCAAGTGGAATAAATCCATATTACACTGCTGAGCCCATCTGGTCTAAGAACATACACTAAAATGGAAATAAATGTTTTATCTTGTTCGTGAAGTAAGTTGGAACTCTAATTATAAATCTTTGACGTAAAAATGTTAAACAAAATTCTGCAGACACTGTGATTGTAGTGCAATACACAAAACTGCAGGAGAAACTTTATCAGGTCATGCATCTATAGGAAGCAAAGGGTAACCAATATTTCAGTCCTGAGCCCTTCAACAAGGTTAAATAAGGTGATGTTTTAAATAATGACAATTAAAGAAGTCTTTTTAATCACATTAAATAATTTTAATTAAGTTTAGAATCCTTTCAATTTTTGTGTAATAGGCTGTTGTGTTCCCGATGATTATCACTGGTGATGAGATGATTTGCATGTGCTTGTGTTTGTTCTTTGTCTGAAACTGTTTTCCTTCCATTCATTGTTGAGGTTGATTTCTTGAAATCAGCACTAAGCCAACTGCATCAGGAAAGAGATCAACTCACTCTACAGTTCTTGGATCAGAAACAGCAGCACCAAATCCTACTGCAACAAATGGCTGCCCTAACGCACAAGCATAATGAATCCAGAGGTAGCTATCTAATTATTTTTACCAAAACTCTGCAATATATTTATGCATAGTTAAAGGTTAACTGAAATCCAATTGGACTGATAGTTTGCGGGTCCAAATATTCTCAAATTTTGAGTTCCATTATCTTTTCAAGAACAGTAGAGATTAAAATTAAATAGAACATTGCAAAATATAGATCAGCTAGTTGAGAGTCACACCAACAACCTTGCACTCCATATTACCAAAATCGAGGAGATGATTGTGGACCAGGAGGATGTCAGGAGAACACAAACCAGTTCTCATCAAGAGCTCAGCAGTGGAGAGGGTCAGGAACATCAAATTCCTACCAATAATAATAGAAGAGGCTTTAATCGATCAAGCTGGAAGTTTTGGAATTACACACTGTAAAATTTAAGCAGAATCATGGATGTTTATGAATATTTACACCCAAAAGTAGGATGATGAAGTCTTTAAGAAGGATATATTTTTAAAAACCGCAGTGGGAAGACAAAATATATTGATTGGAGAGATTTCAATTTTTTTTTTAGATCCAAAATTTATTGCACAAATCAGTGAGAACAGTAACAAGGGCGAAATCTGCAAAAATGACTGTCATTTATGAAGGATTTATATTTAATTGATAGATGTAGGCAGCTCAACTCCTTAGAAAGAGACTACTCATTTTATTCAAGGGTACATGATTTACATGCAAGGATTGACTTTAACGTCTGCCCAGCTAGTAGAGGGTTAAAAATGGAATACTTGTCAAGACTTTTATCAGACCATTCACCGTTAATGTTAACTATTACGATAATGGAAAAGCAAGAAAGTATGTATAGATGGAGCCTTAATGCTATATTATGAAAGAAGAAGGATTTTTGTGAATTTATTAAGAGACAGAAATATTTTGTGAAAGCATTCTTCCTTCCACAGACAACAGTTTTCTAATATGGGATATGTTTAAAGCTTATTGAGGGGACAAACTATACTAAAAATCTTGAGAAAATGTGTGAGAGACTTAGAAGGTCTCAAGAAGGATATAACAAGATTGGAAAAAAGAATATCAGATATCAGGAATACAAAAAAAATATGGAATATTAGAGAACAAAAAGTTAGAATATAATACACTACATACACTACAAACATGTAGAACACAAAAAATTATATTAAAAACTAAAAAAAATTCTGGAGTTTAGGTGCATAGAGTGTTACCTTGACAGGTTAAAGCAGAGGAGTCATCCTGAATTATAAATGTAACAGAAACCGAACCTGATACAATAACATATAATCAAAAAGAAATAAATAGTACATTTAGACAAAACTGTATGCAACTATATAAATCAAAATTAGTAGGAGATGAAAATGAGATGGAAGAATTTTTAACAAGTATTGAACTTCCTAAACTAGAAAAAAGGGAAAAAAATGACTTAGATTCTCCTTTAACAAGGGAAGAAATAGAGAAAACTCTGGGTACTTTACAAGCTAATAAGTTCCCCCCAGAGAAAATGCGTTCCCTCCTGAGTTCTCTAGACAATTTAAAGATTTTTTTGATGCCTCTGTTGATGGACGTGTTAGACCAGGTGGTGGAGACTCAAACCCTCCCGGAAACCTTTTCAACTGCTATAATTACAGTGCTATCAAAGTAAGGTAGAGACCCATTTATCTTCCAGACCAATATCACTCCTGAATGCAGATTCTAAAATTCTAGCAAGGGCACCAGCCAACAGACTGGGAGAGTATTTACCAAAATTAATACATCCAGATCAGGTGGGATTTGTTAAAGGAAGACATTCTTCAAATAGTTTAAGTAGATTAATCAAGGTTCAATCCAAACATAACTATTTCTTTAGATGCAGAAAAGACATTTGACCGACTAAAATGGTCTTTCCTATATAAAATGTTGGAAAAATTTGGTATAGGTAGAAAATTTATAAATTAAATTGTTATGAATAAGTTAATAACATTATGATAAAATATATTGAAAAGGGTAAGATTCTGAGGTTTAATTATTGGGTCGCATTTAACAAACAAACATCTAATTTACCATGCAAGAGCTATGCAAGAGTAGACTTCATGTTTGCAGTTAGCTGTGCAGAGACAATGGGGAGCGATTATGAGAGCTTCACAAGTAGATGTTAATGGACCAGCATGTTTGAACAGTGTCCAGGCTCTAGAACTGAGAAATCTTTTGCTGCTAGACTGGTGCCAGAGTTTTAAATTTTTAAAAAACCTTATTTAAGATTTTTAAATTACATAAAAACAATACATAAAAATAACAAAATAAACTAAACTAAAACAATATAAACCCATCCCACCCTCAGCACACCCCACAAGGGGAGCAAAAAAATATATATCGACCTACTACAAAAACATAGACTATATAAATATCTTGATATTTCTAAACCCATACATTCCAAATAAGGTGACCACATTCGAACGAAAAAAAGAATAACTATCATGCAAATTATAAGTAATTTTTTTCCATATCGATTAATATTTACTTCTACATCATCTTTCCAAGTAATCGCAATACATTTCTGTGCTACTGCTAATGCTAGACGAACAAAAGCTATCTGAAACTTATCCAACCCCAAACCAGTCAGTGAAACAATATAACCCAGCAAAAAAATTCTGGATCTAATGGTAATTTAATCCTAAATAATTTTTCAAAAAATATTCTAATTTTTTCACAAAATGGTTTGACTTTATCACAAAACCAAACTGCATGTAAAAATGTTCCAGTATGTAATCCACATTTAAAATATAAATCTGAATTACTAAATCCATATTTTTTCAGTTTCTCAGGGATCAATTACAACTGATATAAAAAAATTATAATTAACCAAACTATATATTACATTAAGTAATTTAGTCACCCATCTTGGCACATAACTTCCCAGTCCTCTTTAGGTATATCATAAGATAAATTGCCTTCCCATTTATTTCTAGATTTATTTAAATTTGGTTTATCCATACTATCTTGCAACAAAACATACATATCAGAAATAAAACTCCTTTTTTAATGTATGCGAAATCTGAAACTTGAATTACATTAGTTCAGTTCATTTAATTTCTCTTCCATAATTATCCCTTATCAAAGCTCAAACTTTATAATATACAAATAAAGAATTAGCTGATATTTCAAATTTTTTCTTAAGTCGATTAAAAGAAACTGTCCTTCTTCAAAACAATCCTCAACCACTTTTATACCTTCAGATTTCCATGCCTTTAAATGGCTATTATTCATCGAAAAAGGAATAACCCTATTTTGATGTAATGGAGCTTGAATTGATATCTTACCCTTCGTAGCTATAGCAAAATTCCTTTTCGTCCAAATCCCTAATAAATGTTTTAAAACAGGCATGTTATATCCCTGTAATAAACCAGAGTCCCACTTAAATATAAACTGATGGACCTGAGACTCAGAAATACAGGCTAATTCCACTTTAGCCCAACTAGGAAGTTGCGTAATATCCAACATCCTATTAATAAATTTTAATTGTGCAGCTTCATAATAATTTTGAAAATGTGGTAATTGAAGTCCTCCTCAAGCTTATTTCCATGTCAATTTCTATAATGCTACTCTCGCCAACTTCCCCGTACATAAAAACTTCCATATTACCGTATTCAAATTTTGAAAAAATACTTTTGGAAGTGAACATGGAATCGATTGGAAAATGTATTTAATTCGTGGGAAATATTCATTTTAATACAATTTACCCGACCTATTAATGTCAACGGAAGATCTTTCCATTTAATCAAATCCATCTTTATCTTTCTCAATAATGGTACATAATTTAATTTATATAACGATTGACATTTCACATCAACCATTACTCCTAAATATTTAATTTTATTGGACCATCATAATTTTATAATCTGTTTCCACCCACTAAAATCTCCATCTGAAATTGGCAATATTTCACTTTTATTCCAATTTACTTTATACCCAGATAAAGCACCATATTGCTCCAAACATTCTTGCAAATATTTTAAAGATTGTTCTGGGTATGTTAAATATATCAATACATCATCAGCAAACAGATTAATCTTATATTCAACATCTGAAATTCTTATCCCTTTAATATTATCATTTTGTCTGATTGCTTGAGCTAACCTGTTCTATGACCAATGCAAATAAGGCTGGTGACGTGTAGTAGATCGTGTTAACTTAAATGACGAAGAAGTTTGGCCATTTGTCACCACCCAAGCAACTGGATTTTTAAAAATGCCTTAACTCAACCAGTAAAAAACACCCCAAACCTAAATTTTTCTAACACTTTAAATAAAAAATTCCATTCAACTCTGTCAAATGCTTTTTACGTGTCAAGGCGGACCACCATTGACAGGTTGGGTTGCTGACTTGATGCATTGATCAATGTAATCATTCTAAGAATATTATCAGAAGCATACCTATTCTTTATGAAACCTGCCTGATCAGTGTGTACCAATTGAGGTAAATATCTGGCAAGTCTATTTGCCAATATTTTAGCTATTACCTTATAATCTACATTTAATAAAGAAATTGGCTGATATGAGACCACATTCAACAGATCTCTGTCCTTCTTTGGTATTACTGTAATTATCGCACTTGAACAAGATTCTGGTAATGATAGTTCATCTGTTATTTGTTGAAGTACATCCAAAAATATAGGAGACAAATCTTCATAAAACACTTCAACAGTAAATCCATTGTCTCCTGGAGACTTCCCATTTGGCATCTCCTGTATAGCTTGCTTAATCTCAAAATCTGTAAATGGAGATTCCAATTCTTTCACATCATCTTCTCCTAACACTGGTAGATCCTAAGCCGATTTTTAAAAAAAAAGATTCAATAGAGCCATTATCTCGAACCCCCTCAGAAGTATATAATTTCTGATAAAATGAACAAAATTGATCATTAATTTCCTGAGGTTTATAGGTAGCTATTGAGTTCTTTTTCACAGCATTAATAGTTCTCGAAGCCTGTTCTGTTTTCAATTGCCAAGCTCATACTTAATGAGCTCTGTCACCTAATTCATAATAATGCTGTTTAGATCTTTGGATTAGATGCTCATATTGGTAAGTTTGCAGTGTATTTTAATGTAATTTCAACTTAGTTAATGCTGTCTTTTTATCTTCAGTACAATTTTTCTGAAACTTTTTCCAGCTCAGTTATGTTTCTCCAATGTCAAACTTTCTGCCAAATACTTCTTTTTTTCTTTTGCTGAATAACTAATAATTTGCCCAGTAAATATGTTTTCAAAGCACCCCATAAAATGAAATTTCTCCGTACTGAATTCACATTTATGTTCAAATGAGAAGCAATTTTCTCCTTACCTAAACTAACAAACTCTGGCTTCTTCAATAACATTACATTAAATCTCCAACGATAAGTTGATTGCATAATTTCAGATCCAGCACATGATATAAATAACATGGAGTGATCAGACACAATCCTACTCTTATATTCAGCCTGAATAATTTCAGCTTGAAGGTGAACAGGTACCAAAAACGAATCTATTCTCGAAAATGAATCATGTCTGGATGAATAAAATGAAAATCTTTTTTTGTTGGATTTAATCTTCTCCGAATCTCAACTAAATTCAGATATTTAATCAAAGACTCCATTTTCACAGCCATCTTTGATTTCTTTATACTTTTTGGAGATTTATCCAAGAGCACGTCAAAAACACAATTAAAATCCCCTCCGATTAAAATGTTTTCCTTGGCCTGATTTAATGTTTGAAAAGCTTCAGATACAAATCGTTCATCTACATTAGGCGCATAAACATTCAGCATTGTCCATGATTCTGCAAAAATCTTACAATTCACCATAAAAACTTGGCCAGCTATTTCAGAAAATGATTCCAGTTCAAACGGTATTTTCTTATGAACCAAAGTCGCCACTCCTCGCACCTTAGAATTAATAAAAGAAGCAATTACATGTCCTACCCAATCTCTCTTCAATTTTAAATGTTATTTTTCAGTTAAATGTGTTTCTTGCAAAAAAGCAATATCAACCTTCATCTTTTTAATATAAACCAACACACGTTTACGCTTAATCGGATTGTTCAATCCCTGTACATTAAAAGTCGCAAAATTCAAATTAGACATTTTATACTGAAATTTTTTTTAATTACTTTCACAATTCACAAGGATATAGCAAGAAAAAGAACCCCCCTTGTTGAAATAATAAAAAAAACTTCCCTAAAGTAAAATGCAAAAAAAAAACCCTACAATATAAAAAACACACACAACAAAAATCTTCCCCAAAACTACAAAAATGTAGTAATTCCATAATTACAGGGTGTGATTAAAAAAAATCCCCACTGGTAACAGTTGACTTTGAAAGTCGAACTTTTCAATAATTATCAACTTAATCATATTCCCAATGATTCCAGTTCTGGATCTTCAATATCAATCAGACTCCTTGATATTTCTCCCTTCTTTCCATTCCCATTCCTCTTATCAGACATCCTCCTCTTAGGTGAGAGTGGTCGATCAGCTCCCCGCACATCTAGTAAAGAATTAGCAAAAATTAATGTATCATGATCATTCTCAAAAAACTGAGATTGAAAGTTCCCATAGAAAAATTTCAACACGGCGGTGTACCGAAAATTTCTTGTTGATGTTTGTTGTCCTAGGAGGGGCCATGTGGTTTTACAGAGAGAAAACATCCTTTTTTTTGAAGAGAGAGAGAGATTGAGAGTATTCTACAGCAGTTTGTGGTGGAGGCTGCAAGTTAGCAGACCTGCTGCATGACCCCATTTCAAGATGGGTTTTGCGTTCTGAGTGCAGCCTATTCTAAATCTCTGGAGTCACTTGCAGAGGTTGTGGCTGATTATTGTTTTTCTCCTGAAATGGGGGAAAAAGAAGAACTCTTTGTGGTAACCTGGAAGAAGTGGTTACCTTTTGGAAAAATCCAAGAGGGTAAGACACTTCAGTTGCTGATTGAAGGAGATCAGTTTGTGTGTCCAACGAACAACGAATATCTCTCTGAAACCAACAAAGACCTTCCTGTACAGTAACAACTTAAGTTAAAACTTCAGGAAAGCCTTGGGGACCACTCTCTGCTAACCATCGATGGCTCCATTGTTGAGGTAATCAAGAGCACCAAATTCCTGGGTGTGCACATGGCAGAGGATCTCTCCTTGTCCCCCAAAACCAGATCCATTGCTAAGAAGGCTCATCAATGTCTTTATTTCCTGTAGAAGTTGAGGAAAGTTCATCTTCCACCCTTCACCCTCACTACGTTCTATAGGGGATGCATTGAGAGCATCCTATGTAACTGCATCACTGCCTGGTTTGGGAACTGCACCATCTCAGAACACAAGTCCCTGCATGGATGGTAAAGACTGTTGAGGGGATTATTGGGGTCTCTCTCCCTGCCATGATGGACATTTATATTGGTTGTTGTTTGTGGAAACCATAAACATCGTGAAGGACTCCATGCACCCCTCCAACAGTCTGTTCTCCCTCTTGCCATCTGGGAAGAGGAACCAAAAGTGTTCAGGCCCCCATGACCAGATTACGAGGCAGCTTTTTCCCCCAAACCGTGGGCCTTCTGTACTCTGGGGAGTAACATGATACTTAATGAGTGATATGTTATTTATAAAAATTTTCTGAGGTAATTTATCCACTTAAATAACCAGCTCCACGGTCTGAAGAAACGCTATCTTGTTTTCATTGTACACTGCAAGGTTTATAGCATGAACATCAAAAAAACATGACTTGACTAAAGCACCAGAACCTGGTGAATATAATATCTGTTCAATTTTGTGCACAGTATGGATGATTGCCTGATACCAGTGAACTTGGAGAAGTGAAAAGCAAATGATTGGACAGTGTAAAAGAACTTTCCTGAACACATGCACTTAGAATAAGTTAATAGTAATAAGTTAATTATTGATCTTATTATTATGTATTAAGAAAATAAAACCAATTTTGCTAAAGTAGCCATTGTCTTGGTGAATATCTGTTGCTGCTGGTTTTGAGTCCTTTGGGCTCATAACAGGATAAAAATTCTTTATCATAAGTGTTACAAGCCCAGAGGACCCCAAAATCCAGCAGCAATAGATATTCACCAAGACAAATGGTTACTTAAACAAAAGTTGCTTTTAATTATCTTTAAACATCAAAACAGAATCACACTTAAACTTATCACTGTTGACATAACTAGCCTAACTTAACCCCCTTCTAATTCTAAGCGCACGTGTATGTAATGTGTGTGTAAGTTCAGAAAAGTTCTTTGATACACAGTCCAATCTCACTTCTCATTCCCCCAAGTTCACTGGTTGCAGGCAATTCTTATACTGAGTGCTCATAATTTAATATTTATAAAGTTCACCAGGGTTTGGTGTTTGAAAGGTAAATAGTTACCGCTCAGGAAGGTTCTTGTCAGTTTTCAGAGAGAGATTCGTTGTTCCAGGACACCTACAACTGATTTGCTTCCATCAGCCACTTCAGTGTCTTGCTGGTGAAACTTGCCCTGTCAGGGTTCTCCAGATGATAACCTCTTTCTTTCAGGTCACCACAGAGTTCCGTTTTGTTTCACTTATTCCAGGTGAAACTTGAGAGAGCCAGTCCTATCCTCTTGCATGAACCACAAGGGCTTTGACCAGAGTGAACTAAGCACTCACAATCCATCTTCCAAATGGGGTTTTCCACAAGCTTGCCAGCTCGTCCTGTTGCTGCTGCTGACTGTAGCATTGTAGAACTGATCTCACTCTCTCTGAGAGAGAAAGCCTCCTTGACTCTGCATGCAAAACCACATGAACCTCTTAGAACAGCAAGTTCCACTGCAGACAATCTCCGGCTCTGACAAGCTCTTTCATCTGTTGCCTTTTTTGTAAACAACAATCCATTACTGAGGAGTCTTGGGCAGTCTCCAAAGCTTCTGCAAAAACTGTTGGCCCCGACATGTCTCGCATGGGTCAGAGCTCCAGTATTTTAAATAAGATATGTTTTAAAGTGCTTGTATGTGACCTACATTAAAACCTGCTCCAATTTATTTCCCAAAAAACAAATCTATATTCTGTCACATAAGCCACAAGATTAAATTATAACTAATAACCAAATGTCATCTATTTTTCCCTTGAGTAGATTATGTTGACAGGGGTGTCATCAGTCTCCAGCATTATCCATCCTAGCTATTGAACCTCTGACAGCAAATGTAAAAAGAGATCCAGATATTAAGGGCTTCAAAGTTGGACAGGAAGGACATAAGATCAATTTATTTGCTGATGATATGCTATTTTATATGTCTGACCTGGCTGAATCATTGATAAGATTATAAACAATATTAGAAAAAATGGAAGAATATCAGGATTAAAAATAAATATGGACAAAAGTGAGATAATGCTATTGAAAATTTTAAATTATGAAATATATCAAAAAGGTAATAGATTGAAATGGAATTAAATAGTTTGGAATAATGACAGATAATAATTTACAGAATATAAGCTTAATTATACCCCTTTATTGGAAAAAAATAGGAAAAGAATAACAGAAATGGAAAGATCTGCTGATTACATTAATAGGAATGGTAAATTGCCTATTGTACTAACTAAACATTTCTTTAAATTATTACTTTATTGTATAAGGCAATTCCTGTGGAATAACAAAGTGCCAAGAATTGCACTGGGAAAATTAACGTAGGACTATAAATTGGGAGGACTTGATACTTCTTAAAATCCAGAAGTCTCTCTATCAGCACAAGAAAGATTTTTATCATCTTTCTTTGAAGAAAACAATCCACCTTTATAGATTCAAATAGGACTGAATTCAATAAAAGAGGAGACAATGAAGGACTTTATTTATAAGTGGAATGTTAAACCAATTTAAAAAATGGGCAATCCTATATTAATACACATGATTAGAATGTGGCGAGAAATAAATGAATGTCTCTGGGGGAAAAAAAGCAGGTATGTCACTGAGGACACCATTATGTAAAAATATACTACTCCTTATGAATCTGGGTAGAAAAATATTGAATTCATCATTTGACAAAGGAATGAGATATGTGGATGATTACTATATGGAAAGATCTCTTATGTCCTATGAACAATTAAGAAATGAGTATGGAGTAGCTAATAGGACATTCTTCTGCTCTCCAGTTAAGATCATTCCTAAGAGAAAGAGAAACTCGGCCCCAACTGAAATTAGTGAAATGGAACAAACAATTTGGCTGGGGAACACACCTAAATTTATATCTAAAATGTACTTTACTCTCCAAAATGAAAGGGCAAAACCAGGTTGAGAGAGAGAGAGAGAGAGAGAGAGAGAGAGAGAGAGAGAGAGAGATGGGAGTGGGATTTAAAGGTTACAAAAATGGGAAGATGCTGGTCTGATTGGTGTTTGGATAGCTTGACGTCAGTTATAAATGCAAGTTATGGATTAGTATTATATAATTTTCTTCACTAATTATACGACACACCACAGAAATTACATAAATCGAAATTGGAAATATCGAAGATATGTTTTAGATGTGGAATAGAAATAGGAACGTTTGTACATGCTATGTGGTAATGCGTGAAGGTGAGACCTTTTTTGGAAAGATATTACTGAAATACTAACAAGGATAACGGGTGGCCTTTGCGGACGATTCGAAGTTTTATCTTTTGAGCAATTTTATTGAAATAAGTAATAAGCTAACTAAATTCCAAATTTTATTTGTTAAAAAAATAACTTTAGCTGTGGCTAAGAAATGTATTTCATATATTTGGAAATCTGACTCCCCTCTACAGATAGCACGATGAAAATCAAAGATGAATAATTGTATACCATTGAAAAAAAAAATCACATATAATCTAATGAACAAATATGACATAATTATAAAAATATGGCAACCATTTTTGGACTATTTAGAGGCCCAAATATAATTTTTTTTTAAAGATGCTACTATTATAAAAATATAAAATATGAAAATAAAAGTGACCTCCTCAATTAAGTCTTTCTTTCTTAAGCCCTGACAGTATACGGATTTGTACTGTAAAGGAGTGGGGGGGGGGGTGTGAGGGGGATGGGGAAGGAGCTGTTTTGTTTTATAAGAAAAAAATTACGCACGCACGCACGCACGCACGCACGCACGCACGCACAGAAAATGGAAAATTTTGATGTGTATATTTGCGGGGAAAAAATTATTCAAAAACAACATCAAATTCCTGGGTGTCAACATCTTTGAAGTTCTGTCCTGGAGTCTCCATATTGATGCAATCACAAAGCAGGCTCACCAGCGGCTACTATAGTTTGAGGAGATTCAGTATGTTGCCGAAGACTCTTGAAAACTTCTACAGGTGTACCGTGGAGAGTATACTGGCTGGTTACATCACTGCCTGGTACAGGACAGGAAAAAACTCCAGAGGGTTGTTAACTCAGCCTGCAACATCATGGGCACCAGTCTTCACTCCATGGAGGACATCTACAAGAGGTGGTGTTTTAAGAAAGCAGCTTCTATCCTGAAGGACCCCACCTCCCAGGCCATACCCTCTTCACTGCTACCATTGGGTGGAAAAAGGTACAGGAGCCTGAAGACAAGCACTCAGCAGATCAAGGACAGATTCTTTCCCTTTGCCATCAGATTCCTGAATGAACAATGAACTGCAGACACTGCCTGACTTTGACTTTTTCTTGCACTTTTTAAAAAATGTATTTTGTAAGGTGGTTTACATAAATGTTTGGACTATGATTGTCATTTAAGATGTGTAGATGGAGGTGAGTGGGTTGGATGGATATTGGCAGAGAGTGGGAGGATTGAGCTAGTAGAGTTGTCCTAGTGAACCGGTGCGGACTCGAAAGGCCAACGTGGCCTGTTTCCGCTCTGTAAATGGTTATATGGTCATGATGCTGCTGCAAAGCAATGAAGTTTGTGATCTGTTCATGTCAATAAATTCTGATAAAAGAGTCAACCTCAGATGATTTTCTCCAGAATGTTTTAGATGATTATTCATTAAAATGAGGGAAATTTGATTAATATTAAATATAAACTTGGAAGGTAACTAATGTAATGAATATCAGCATCACAAATGAGTCTCTCACAACTGGAGCAGTTGCAGCATCAGTGAAAATATTTGCAGTTTTCAATCGCCCTGCTATAGCTCTGTGCAATTTGAAGGTCGCACAATACTGCAAATTCTGTCATAATTCTCTGATTTTCACTCCTCATGTATGCACATAATTGGGATTATAGGCATGCAAACATAGTTATATTTCACAACTCTCACAATGGTAGCAGCATAATTCTACCCACGCCAAACCAAAATATCTGTCTTGTGCCCTGGCAATCACTGCAATTAATTAGTTTAATGTGTGTAAAATAAATAAACAGATTGTTTTGCTAAATTGTTTTCCTCCACATTATTTTCCATTTCACAATTCCCTTCTCTTTCTCCACTGTCCACATTTGACTGCATAATTTATACCATTTTCCATGTGCACCACCTCTCTGACCTATTTCTTCCACACTGTCCAAACACAGTATTTGGCCATTTGTCTTTAGTTTCCTGGGGCAGTTTCTCCCTAGTTTTAATGCCTCCTGAAACTATTGATGCCATCACATTATGGGAAAGAAATCCTGTTCATACAAAACTAGAGTTTAGAAATTGCTGCCAACTGTAAATTTGAAATTTTCACTCATTTGTGGGAGCAAAGGTGGTGGAGGTGAGGTTAGAAAAATGTAGGCTCCATTATTTAAAAGAAAACTATTTTTTTTTCCACCAGTGGATTTGCTGACATGCAATTAAATCAGCTCAATTCCACAACTTTATTGCAAATGATGTTATACATTTTGAATGCATACTTGAAATCATCATTTTCTATTCTTAAGATGGGAAATAACCATATACCAATTACAGTACGGAAACAGGCCATCTCAGCCCTTCTTGTCCGCACCAATTTAACTCCACTATTCCCACCAACCTCTCTCTGTCCGTATCCCTCTAATCCCCTCACATCCATGCACTTATCCAACCTTCTCTTAAATGACAAAATTGACCCTGCTGCAACCACCTCTTCAGGAAGCTCATTCTATTCAGCCACCACCCTAAGTGAAGAAGCTTCCTCTCATAAATTTTTCCCCCTAACCCTTAACTTATGGCCCCTCGTTCCAATCTCATCTACCCTCAAGGAGAAGAGCCTATTCACATTTATTGTCTATTCCCCTCATAATTTTAAATTCCTCTATCAAATTCCCCCTTATCCTCCTATGCTCCAATGAATAATGACCCAGTCTACGCAACCTTTCCTTGTATTTTCGATACTGCAATCCAGGCAACCTTTCAGTAAATCTTCTCTGCACCCTCTCTACCTTATTGATATCCTTCCTATAATTTGGGGACCAGTGCACAAAGTATTCCAAATTTGGCCTCACCAATGCCTTAAATAGTCTCAACATCACCTCCCAGCTCCTATGTTCTATGCTTTATAAAAGCCAGCATACCAAAAGCCTTCTTCACCACCCTATCTACATGAGAATCCACTTTCAAAGAATGATTAACTGTTATTCCAAGATCCCTCTGTTCCTCTGCATTCCTCAATGCCCTCCCCTTCACCACATATGTCCTATTTTGGTTATTCTTCCCAAAATGAAGCACTTCACACTTATCTACATTAAACTCAGTCTGCCACCTTTCAGCCCACTCTTCTAAGCAATCCAAATCCTTCTACAGTCCCCGAAAACCATCCTGACTATCCACAACTCCCCTTATTTTTGTATTGTCAGCATATTTACTAACCCAATTTACCACTCCATCATCCAAATCATTAATGTAAATGATGAGCAACAAGGGACCCAACACTGATCCCTGAGGCACAATTCTCGTCACTGGCCTCCATCCTGACAGACAGTTATCCACCATGGCTCTCTGGTGCCTATCTTCTAGCCACCTTTGAACCCATCTGACTATCTCAACAAATACGCTGATTGATTTTAATAGGTCTTTCTGGATTGTCAAATGAGTTTTGTGCTATGAAACTAGATCTGTGATCCTGCTCCCAGAGTTCAAAGGGGGACTGGATAAGTACTTGAAAAGAAAGAGATGAGAGTATGGAGTCAATGTGGATGCAGAGGGTTGAGTAGGCTCTTTCTGTGCTGCAATCTTTCAGTTATTCTGAAAAGATTTTGGTGAAACTAGGATTTACTTCACATCTTTCTCCCTATAAGGTTTGAAATTATATTTTACTTATCTTTTCAGGAGCTACGGAAGCAGTGGGTAATGCTGACACAGTGCCAGCAGAGGTACACGAGGCTTTGAAAGCTGCAATGGACCAACTGCAGGTTATTTCCCTTTTTTTTAATCATTCTGGACCTGCCTATATCTGTTTTTTAGGAAACATATAGGATTGTAAATGCTGAAAACTGGACCAAAAAGCAAACTGCTCAACAATCTGTAAAGTTCTGTGGACCACTTGTTTTGATTTGAAAACAGTGTTAAAGCTGCTTCATTTTCATTTCAATAGGTTCGATTCACAACCCTGATGCAGGAGAAGGTAGATCTAAAGGAACGAGTGGAGGAGCTGGAGCATCGCTGTGTGCAGTTGTCTGGGGAAACCGATACTATAGGTATCCAACTGGAGAGAGATTTTTAAAATACTCCCTGTCTCTGCATTGCATATTGTGCATTACTCTTCTTGGTCAATAAGGGGTATTGCTATTGAAATTATTCTTTTTCTTTGATTTAACAAACAAATAAATGGGAAGTATCCATTGGAGTGATCACTGTAATGGTTAAAAGGATCTGAATGTATTCCCTAAATTCCAGAAATTTTTGGTAAATATGGGGTTTACTTGCATATTGTTGATGTAAGTTTTCAAATTATTTTCATTGCCTTTTAATTAATAACAGGCAGTGTGTGAAGTAGTTAATTGATTGTATGCAATTGCTATGTTGCAATTCATCATTTTTATAATGTCATGTGCTTTCATTTGAGTAGAGAAGATCAGAAGAGGGTTCATGTTTTACTTACATATCAAGGTCCTATCTTGTACATTTGTTTATCTCATTTCAATGTACCTCACCTCCCACCGCATAGACCCTTACATAATCCATCTCTCAATTGTGTGTATTCTCTCCATGCAACTATTTGCTTCCCATGTGCTCATTTTCAGGCCTATTATGCAACATGTAGTTCATTTCTCTCACTTTCTCCTCCACACCAACCCCCCCGCCCCCCCAATGCCCGACACCCATTGGGCACCATTGAGTCATAATATCCAATAGCATGAAAGATTTGCTGTTATCTTAATAGGGTTCAACAACATTGCATTTAATATGATCCAGATCATTCATACATACAAGATTGCAGATTTTTAGAAAAATAGCACAGAAAGTGGTTATTCAACCATATACTTGTGACACCTCCAATAAAAGCTATCATATTAACCCCACTCCTTTGCCCTCTCCCAAAAAGTCTGAACATTTTTACATCACTATTTTCCTTCCTTCACTTAAACGTTTTGGAAATAGTTGCTAATGTGTATAGAGTTTAATTCCTGCAGAGCAAATTAGATTCTGACTTTTGTGTTTTTTTTTGTCCTTTTAGGAGAATATATTGCACTTTACCAGAGTCAGAGAGCCATTCTTAAACAGAAGCACACAGAAAAAGAAGAGTACATCAGTCGACTGGCTCAGGATAAGGAAGAAATGAAGGTGCCTCTATATTCTGAAATGATAAATGCATGTTGTCATTTTTATGTTCATTCTGTTAATGCATGATACTTAATTCTGTCAGTGATTTTTGAATACAGTTGTTCTCTTGAGTTCCATTAACCACGGTGCAACTGATTGCTTTAAAATTTTTGACTCAGTAACAAATCCCAGGCTGAAGAGGTGGATGGAAATATTGAGCACAGTACCGGTATTTTCAAAGTTCCAGGTTAATGTCATTATGCCTCACTAATAGGTACCATGTGGAATAACTTGGCTCACTGAGTTATGTTTGAAGTGAACTAGTGTCTGTAAATCTACATTTCAATTAGTAATCTGGTTGCAATCTCAATCATGTGGCAGTTTGTAACAAGAAGCACAAATTTTATTAGGTTGGAGATAAAACAAGCTAATACTGCACCATTTGAAGTTCAGAAATACCAAATTATTTAAAAGCTAATTTCAAACTGTTGTAAAGTCTGTGTTAGGCCTTCTTCTTCTTTTCTTCTTTGGCTTGGCTTCGCAGACGAAGATTAATGGAGGGGTAATGTCCACGTCAGCTGCAGGCTCGTTTGTGGCTGACAAGTCCGATGCGGGACAGGCAGACACGGTTGCAGCGTTTGCAAGGGAAAATTGGTTGGTTGGGGTTGGGTGTTGGGTTTTTCCTCCTTTGTCTTTTGTCAGTGAGGTGGGCTCTGCACCACACAGATTATACTTCAGCAGCCCTTTGTAACAAATGGCCCATTATGCAATGCTTTTGTTCACTTTTCACAGGTCTTTTGTCCATGTTATTTTTTTCAGTGCTTTGATTCATAGGAAACTTTAACATTTTTAAAAAAAAATTTTTGACATGCAGCATGGTAACAGGCCATTTTGGCCCACAAATCCTTGCTGTCCAATTTACACCCAATTAATCTACACCCCTGGTACACTTCAAATGGTGGGAGGAAACAAAGCCGCCAGGGAAAACTCACGCAGACACATGGAGAACATACAAACTCTTTGCAGACAGTGTGGGATTCAAACCCCAGTCCCGATTGCTGGAAATAAATCAAGAGTTTAAAAGTTTTGATGTAATAGTGTACATTTAGTAGTTTTATTGCATAACTTTTAAATTAGTTCTTAAGTTGTACCTATTTGCGTGGACAGTGTTGGCCAAAGAAGCTTCTAAGTTTAAAGTTCTCAATGATTCGGTCATATTTTAAAATCTAACGTTAAAGCTATTCTCGAATAGTTTTACTAAGTTGGTTCAATTGAGAGTTGTTACATTTATAAGGAATGTTTTAAAATAAGTTCAGGCCCCAGAAGGTGCATTAGAGCCATTTTCCTTGCAACCTAACTGGATTTGTTACCTCTCTGAATTGATTCTTGTACAAAAATCATTGGAAAGTAAATTCTTGTGATTTGTGTAGTTTTGAAATTAAGCTGTTGTTTTTACAGATGAAGTTGGCAGAATTGCAACAGCTGGTGTTGAGGTTGGTGGGAGAAAGGAACGAATGGTACAGTAAATATGTCAGTTCCACAAAACTGTCAACGCACTCATTGGCAGATGAAGCACCCCATCAGGATTTAATGGCTGAAGAATTGGAGTTAACTTCCACTTGCACAGAAGGTCTGTAATGGCTTGACTGTAGAATTCCTAGAAATTTGTCAGGGCAATATCTACAGAGTTGCACAGGCAAAATATCTCATTAACAAGTTCTCTTTTGGGCTTTTGATTTGGTTATTGCCCTAAAGATGTACATTTTGGTGTGAGAAATGAAAGTACCCTAAAGCTACCTAGTTTGCCCATATGACATTAGTAGTGATATGACAGCTATAAGTTGTTTCGGGTAAGATTCTCAGCCACATTGTTCTGAATTACAGCTGGTGTTCTCTCACAGAACATATTTTTATCACCTCAAATGTTCAATAAAATATCAGTTACAAGCTCTATGGTTTCTCTACCACACAACATTTGAGTTGACTTAACCAAACTGGGATTCTAGCCATTCTGCAACTTCAGTAGGTGCATTCTCAAAATGGAAAGGCCAGAAATTTTCTTCAGATCAGAAATTATAGGAAAAAAACCCCAGAGGAATGTCAGATAAATGAGATGGCATTCATGACATGAGGTTGATAAGGAGGTGTCTGTGGAGCCACACGTCTTCTACAGGTCACACCATTGAGATCTGCGCAGTATCATCAGATACCGCTTTCCAGGTTTTTTTGCTCTCATGCTTATGAAATGTTTGGCATCACATTCTTTTTTGCTATTTGAACTGATCCTGGATTGGTGGAACAGTAAATGGGTGATAGGTTACCCAGATGAGTTCCAGGACTGGGGACACATGAGATCCACCCCTTAAGACTATTAAGCCCTAGAGTGGACACCGTTCTCATACTGCTGTGCTTTGGCCCTCTTTCTATGGCAAAGTAATATTACACAGTTCTCGTTATAAGAGGACATCCTTTGGGAGGTAAATCTTGAAACTCATTAAAATGTTCCCTCTCTGCCTCTTGATGGCCCTGTGCAGCAAGAAATTCTCTTCTATAATTAGAGTTCTGAAGTGTCTTATTAATGAGTTGGGGGAAATAATTGCAGTCCACAAGGTTCACTGTAATAAATTCTTATTTCGATTAGTTGCTCTTAACTTTCCCATAACTTTATGGATACAACAACATTAGTTAACGTGGACATTTAATGATTTTTGGTGTTTGATCTGTTTTGAAACTTCTATAATTGTGACTTGTCTTTCTGTACATTTGCGTCTTAGTCCCTTTGTAACTACATTTGTCCCTAACAATGAGTTAGATATTGCCATGGGCCCTTTACCTGAAATGACTGCTCAGTTTATTTTTCAGATTTGCTCTTGTAACTATGGCAAGGGTATTTCATAGTACTGTAGCTGTAAGGAAACACTATGTATTTTTGGACATTGCATAATAATCACAGTAATCATTTCTGTAGTACATACAATATATGTGCCCCAAAATGGTTAAGCTTCAATTAGCTCCAAATGTGGTAAAATCCCAGACGGGTCCCTAATTTTGTTACAAACTGCACATAATGAGCAGAAATAGATAATGAATTAGACAGTGTTTAATTTTAAAACACTAATTTTATTTCTTATTCTTAAACTATAGTTTAAACTATCCTTAACGCTAAATCTATCCTCAACTATGCACAGGTGTGTGTGTGTGTGTGTGTGTATGTGTGTGTGTGTGTCCGACCATTCCCAACACCTTTATAGTCAATCTAGTAAGCTTAGGCGTTGCTTCAACTTCCACTCCTTCTGATTCTGTGCTGAAGTGTAGGCCTTTGATATTACATTCCCAGGATTAATGTTAAACTGATGGGAAGACTGGACTTGTGGCTGCTACAGACTTACGAATACTCCTTGCATTGCCTTTGAAGAAATATCCATCCACATGAGCTGTAGTCGTGACACTCCTTCCTGGTCCTTTTGCAGTCAAGACTCGAACTGGGAAGTCTCCACAAAGCTTCTGGCACCGGTCTCTCCAAGTGACCCTCACTGTTGGTCACACACAAAATGAAGCACTTTGCTTCCCAAAAGACCCTCCTGGCACAGGTCAATCCACAGAAAAAGGCCCAGTCATTCACAGAGCATGCTTTGCTCTGAATTCCACAAAATGGCTGGCCACGAGCTGCTTCAAAAGGCTGTGTTCTTTCCAGCAAAATCACAATGTCTTTGTGAATGTATCGAATCTGGAAAAGATTGTGACAAGCCTTCCCTCAGTTCTTCCAATGTATCGAATTGTCACTGGGTTGAGACTTGTGTTGCAATGGTGCTTGTGTGAAATGTTAATTATGACCATTCAGTTCCTCCTGTCTATACCATCCCTTACGGTGTTAATCCCATTTTACTAAGACAGGAGCTTGTAATAGTAGGGGTGTGAATGTTTTTTTTGCAGATATTTATTTCTCTCAAAATGTGTAGAACCCTTGATTTGGAAAAATTGGATGGCATGAAAAGTTTGATTTGTTCCTTTTTTTCCACCCCAGAACTACAAGACATCAGCTTGGCAGATGAGATAGAATCTCCAGCAATTTCACAGAACACCCATCCATCCAGAACAGTCCCTGTTCCGAAAGGAAATTTGCTCTCCGAGGACCACACTACTAAACAGATTATGCAACTTCTTGAAGAAATCCAGAACCCACAGGCCAGACAAAGCTCATCCCTGAACTATTCCACCAGTATTCCCTTCTTTTACAGGCCAGATGAAAGTGGCGAAGTAAAAATTGTAATTGTCTAGAGATAATACTTGAGAACCGGGAATACATTTTGTTTTTATTTTTTGTGGGAGAGGTTTGTTCATTGGTGGTGATTTAAAACAAACGCTTCAAAAGGTGATAATCTGGTGGAATGCAAGAAATGAGACCAGAGGCCGTGGTTCTACAAAGAACAACATTTATCTCACACATTCTGTAATAATGGCACATTAGGCAGATTCCTATGGTTCTATACTGAGTTCATGAATTTCACTAAATAGTTGCTATGAAGCCCAACAGATATAATCATTTATATCACAAAATGTTAAAATCCTATTTCAGTAATTCCCCTCCCCTGCATCCTGCATCATTTTCCAAATTCTTATAACTCTCAAGCAAGTTTGGTGGGGTTGTCCTAATCAATCATTGTGACCTGTTTTGTGGACTAATTACGTAGTATTCTCTGGACTCTTTGGAACTTGGTGCATTTCTTGCTACAAGAGAAAGTGATGGGGAATTGTGAAAATGTAATAAACCTGAAATAGATCTGTTTGACCATTTTATATTACTGTGCTAGGAATTTAGGGGGGAAAAAAAAAACAGTTTATTTTTTTAAGCTGCTGGAAAAATAATGTACATTGGGGGATGCATTTTGTAAAGCTATCCCAATGGCTAGTAGGTAAAAGCATAGCCATATATGTGGAATTCATCCCATCCAGACCAAAGGCTTCCAGGTTTGATCTTGCTCTTGGCCAAGTTAGCTGATATTAGCTAAAGGGACTGCTAGAGATACTGCACATATCTATTTGCATCTTGTTAGGGAATGGGAAGAAGAGGGAGGGAAGAATAATCAGCCCGGATTGTTTCTTTGGATTGCTTCCCGAGCACGTGGTTCAAAGACAGCGACAGGCTTCATCTCAGGATTGAATAGTCTCTTTACACTCATAACCCCAGTTTCTTTCATGAAGAATGCATGCATCAATGATGATGTTCTGGACTGTTGTTATCATTCCTTGAACCACTGGAGAGAGAGAGAGGGAGGGAGAGATGGGTATTACTGGGGAAAATGAATGCATTTTTTTTAAAAGGCATTGAGTTGACTTAGAGATTGACTGTGCAACTTACATTCACACTGCAGTTTGAGACAAGCAGCTAAACTCAGTAATATGGCACAGTTGTTAAAGATGTGCCTGAGTGAACATTGAGTTGAGAATGTACAATATGTAATGTGCATTGATTATTTTCCTCCACACATATGAACACTAAATGCAGGCACTTACAGTGTGGAATTCAAAAACACCTTCACTTTGACAGGAGGAATGTGTTCACTTCAACTACGTCATGAGGCAATTGACAGATACCTCAACAGCCACTGCTGCTTGCAAACTGTGGCTTCTTTTGGAGCATGTGAAATATTTGCTGCTATCCTTTTATTTTACTGCAAACCCATCTCTTAACTTGCCAACAGTCAGTTCTCTTCCAGGTTGACTGAATTCAGCCTCATCTGTGATGAAAATATTATCCTGCAGTTTTTTTTATTGTTCTGGTTTTAATGAGGTGTAGGCTAGTGAATGAAATTTAAATGAGGGGAAAATACTGAACAGACTCTAAGGCTCAGTGATAGCTGTGTGATAGCTTTTACATATAACTGAAATGTAATGTGCCCCACCAACAAATCAATAAAACAGGCAATTCTGCCAACTCCTGAGCAGCTGGGAGTTCAGATTTTGATGCCAGATATACATGAGGGGAAAAAAATTCCCACTGTCCCACAGTTGCTTTAATTCAATATTTTAATAATTTACTGGTACTTGAGTAATTGAATTTCACCCAATCACCTAAGTATGAGGAGAATAGAAGCATTTTGATTGTGGTGATAATTGGTAAGACAGTTATCTGTATGTGAACAGTGTGTGACGAAGTGGTTGGTTTTCCTACACGTGGATAGATGTAAAGTGAGAGTGGTTGCCTGTGAATGAATAGATTGTTATGTTGTGCCATGATTAGTTACCTTTGCATAGGCATATGGTTAAGATCTATACATGCATTTGGTTCTTTGTTTCTGGAAAAGTTAAAGATTACTGAAGGATCTGTAAGAGAAATTTGTTTTATTGTATTTGGAAAATGATTTGGCTAAACCTGGGGATTTGAGGTGGGTAAACCGGGAAAAGAGATTGTGTGCCAATTTATATCCATGGTTTAAAAGTTGCTTTGAAAATATTGTCTTTTCAAAGTATTCCAGTAGACTGAGACAGTGGTGGCCTTTTGGATGGCACCACCTCATTGGCAGTCCTTGCCTTAAAATACCATGAACAATTCTGGAGTTGCTTTGTGTTGATCTACAAGCTATGTGGAGTTTCTGGTTCATGTGAAAATGGAACCCTGAACCAGTGATAGATGCATGAGCTCTTCTATGTACATTGGGTTCAGTTCAGAGCAGTTAAACTTTGAGAGCCTCGAGAATTAGGAATACTTTAATGAAACCACTTTAAGGTTTTCCTTAAGTCATCCTTCATCTTTCCAGCTGATTTATTTGTTATTATCATTTTGCAAAGGTGAGTCTCCATTTCTTTTTAATGAAATCATCCACTGGAGCATAAACATCAGATTAATAGTGGTGGGTGATTATTTTATTGGTCTGTATTGCCAGTGGAGGTTGACGAAGGTTGCTTTTCGTTTACTGTTGCAAAGTAAAGGGGGTGGGGAAGGGAATGAAACCAAAAGGTTACATGACTCGACTTGTTTCCGGAACACAGTTGTGTTCAGAGTTGCCATACTGTATAAATGAATAAAAAATAAAGATTGATATAAAGCCTTGCATTCAAAGGTCCAAGTAATTCTGTAAATAATGTAAGTGTAACATTTTTGTAAATTCATTGTGAAGAGATAGGCAACAATTTAAGTTGTTGCTCATGATGTTATATCCATAACTTGAATCTAATTGAAAGGAAGTGGGGGAAATGATTTCAGTATATTGTGGTATTTATTTGGGGATGAAGAATACATTTTAAAGAATGAGAAGAGAAACATAGAAAAAAAATTGTCTGCATAATAATACTGATGTGATCCTGTTAGACTTTCTTGTATAAATAAATTGATTCAATAAATTGCACTCACTTCATTGTCCTGTCACATTTTGTTCAGATTTGGTATCCTGTGTGTGCTGCACTAAATTCAGTTTAATACAGCATAATAATTTGTGTGCAGATAAATGTTTAGGCTTCCTTCAGTGTAACTTGCAATCAATTGAAGTTGAGTTTCCGATATGATCTCCTGACTGAATTATTATCTGACATCAGCTGAGCACTATTGAGGATGCTCCAATTAAGCATTACTTCTGATTGCTTTGTGGCATAAATGAGAAATAACCTCATGATAGCTGTTAGGACTGTATGTTGTGTTGAAAAGGGGGTGAAACTGAAAAGGAGAGACTTTTTGATTACATTTAAGTATCAACAAAGCTATGGCAATACATGAAAAAAATGGGAAAAGTGAAGTAGAACTTGTGCGAATGAGAATTGTTTCCGAAAAATTTGCACAAAGATTCTTTTTCATACCTTGCATTTGAAAATACTATTAGTTTGGAAAGGGAAGCAGAACAATGAATGAATATCCTGTATTGTTACATGCGTTATTTAAATGATGGTTCTTTGGGATTGAGGATGAATTAACAAGCAGAAACTGTTCTCAAAACACTTCACAGATCAGGCAGAGACTATGGAAGGATAGACAAAAAAAGAGGTATTTGAAATGAAACAATAGCTCAATTTCTCTTTCAAGTTTTTTTTAATCATCTGGTTGTACATGTAGCAAATTAACAGGATGATGGCCGGTAGCCTTTCCCGCCTCAATCCTCTAAGGAAGTGTAGTCCTTGTCCCTGATAAAGTGAGGAGAGGTTTTGTGTCCAGGACAAGTCACTTTTTAAGTAGACTGTGAGGAACTTGGTGCACTCTCCTCTCTCCAACTATTAATGTGTAGTGGAAAGTGGTCAACCCTGGTCTTCCTGAAGTCCATAATCTTCTCCTTCGCCTTGTCCCTGTTGAGACTCAGGTTGTTATTCTCTCACTGTTTCATGAGATTTTCCACCACAATTTATCATTGTTGCTGATGAGGCCAACTACTGCCATGTCATTTGCAAACTTGATGTCTCTGTTGGAGATGAATCTGGCAATACAGTCCTGGGTCAATAGCGTGAACAAGAGTGGGCTGAGCGCACATCTTCAAGTGCTTGATGTTCTGCTGCCAACCCAGACAGACTATGGTCTTTCTGATAGGAAGTCCAGAATCAAGTTAGAGAGAGGGACGTTGAGTCCAAATGAGGGTAGCTTCTCCTCGAGCCTCTGGGGTATGATCATATTAAATACTGAGCTGAAGTCGATGAACAGCAGTCTGATGTATAAGGCGTTGTTCTCAAGAAGGGACAGGATGGTGTGGAGGGGCAAGGCTCTAAGCATCATCAATGAAACAGTTCCTTCTGTAGACAAATTAAAATTGATCTCTGGGAGGAGCACTTTAATGCATTCCATCATCAGATGCTCGAAGCATTTTGTAATGGTGGAGATCACTGCCACTGAGTGGTGTTCATTGAGGCCTGTTAATGTTGTTGTCTTTGGTACTTGGATAATGGTGGCTGCCTTGAAACCAGCTGGATTGCCGCAGTGCTGAAAATGCCTGTAAGGTAAGGACCTTCATCAGTTCATCGGATTGAACCATAGAATACTACACCACAGAAAGAAGCTGTTTAGCTCATTTATTCTGTGCTGAACTATTATTTTGTCTAGTCTCATTGGCCTGCACCTTGGCTGTATCCTTCCACTCCTCCCATCCATGCACCTGTCCAGATTTTTCTGAAATATCAAAATTGAGCCTGCATTCAACACTTCAGTTGGCAGCTTTTTCCACACTCGCACCACTCTCTGCATGAAAAAGTTTCCCTAATGCTCCCTTCCATCCTTAACCCATGTCCTCTCGTTTTTGTCTAACCTCAGTAGAAAAAAGCCTTCTTGCACTTACTCAATCCATATACTTCATAATTTTTATACCTCAATCAAATATTCCCTCATTCTTTTAAGCTCCAAGGAATAAAGTCCTAACATGTTTAACCTTTCCCTGTAACTCTATTCCTTAAGACCCAGCAATATCCTACTAAATCTTCTCTGCACTCTTTCAATCTTATTATGATCTTTACCATGGAAGAGTCCTGAAATACTGATTGTTCACAGCATTTTCTGCATTTATTTCAGCATCTGCATTTTTTGGGTTTTAAATTGGTTCTTCTGTGGGCTCAGAGCTGACCAATGTGAAATTGCAGGTTTTGCCTCAGATGGGACAGTGGCATGGTAGAATGTGCACACCTTTCATTTACAGCAGGCCTCCATCTCCCAATGTACACTTCAGGACCTCAGTAGTAGACTGAATGGTTGTCACTCCAAACTTTGCACTCTTTTAATGAATGCTTTGAGAACAGCTGTAGATTTTTTTTTCTCTATCCAGCTGTTATTCTTGTACCATGACAGAGCTCAAAATTTGGTGTCTGTTTCTGAAGTGAGCAAAAAGAAGCGGACTGCACTCGTCATGGATGCTGCCTGACCCACCGAGTTGCCCAGCTTCTCCTTGTTCACTCAAGATTCTAACATCTGCAGTTTTTCTGTTTCTGAAGTCAGGTTTGTGCATGTGAATGATGTGGTCAGTCCAAAGAGCTGAGTAAGTGTAATATTTCAGATCTGGGAGAGGACTTGGATGCTGTTTTGCTATGTAAATTGGCCAACTTCACATCAAACAGTGGATACCCTTGCTTATTTTTTTTACATTTTGGATAAACAAGCTGTTGGTGGAACTTAGTGGGCCAGGCAGCATGTCTGGGTAGAAATGGTCTGTTAAGGTTTTAGGTCAGGACTCTTTATCAAGATTAATTTTGGATGGGTTCTGTCCTTGAAAGTTTTTAAACAATCCATGGTCTCCAATAGAGGTATTTGTTGCAATAAAAGTGTTTGACCATTCAGAAATTGCAGTCAAAATGGAACGACAATAGAGTAACAACACTCTTACTGAATAATTGCAATACAATGCAGAGATCGAAAGGCATCCACACTAAAACGCTGATGTGAATGTTTCCTCTGATGTGCTAGATTGCCGCGTTTCAACTCGCTTCAAGTGACAGGTGAGTCAGTGTTTATCAAAATAATAGCTTATTCTGTATGTTAATAATGCCTAACATTTTACAACAATGTATTCCAAAACAAATTTGCTTATGGACAAGACATAAAATCTGTTTTATTTACTTGGATGATTAGTGGAATCTGTCTTTTTAAAATTATAGAACTGAATTTTGGGCTGAAATGGATGAAATTGCCATCCAAGATGAACTTTGGTCATGTTTGATTAAAGGTCACTGATGTCTGTATAAAACTTGTATATAATAATAATAGGGGTGGAGGAGGTTCCAGTATTAGGTACATTTCGTATTTGAATAGATATTCTTTTAAAATGCTTGTAGTTTCAAATTATCCCTCTAGACCAGCCATTCTCAATAAAAATTTTTTTTAATGTAGTCGGTAGGAGAGAAGTACTGAAGAAACCAACCAAACTTGACTGCTTCACAGAGAATGGGCCCATAAACAATGAACAGAGACCTAAGGGAGCCATAGCCCAAAAAAAGGTTGAACGGCTGCACGAGACCAACTAAAATTAAGGACTGATAGATAAGAATCTGTTTGTCTATGACTGGACTGTTTTGATGCCTACACTGAATTGCTTTAACAGTGGTTCTCAACCTTTTCTTTCCACTCACATACCACTTTAAGTGTTCCCTATGCCATCGGTGCTCTGTGATTAGTAAGGGATTGCTTAAAGTGGTACGTGGGTGGAAAGAAAAAGTTTGAAAACCACTTTTAATCGTCCCTAATTGACTCGGTATGTGCACGGTTTCATAACTCCAAAGGAAATGGGCTAATGACAATTTTTCTCTATCAAATTCCAAACCATCTGAAAATGATTCAATCCCCAGTATTTCTGGAATCCATTTACGAAAAAATTTTGTAGAATCCGGTCCTACAATATCTCCCGGAAGTCCAACTATTTTTACATTATTCCATCAACTTTGATTTTCCAGTGAGTCATTTTTTTACAAAAAGGCATTCTGAGTATCCCATCCTGATCCACTCTGTCTTCAATCTTCATAAATTTCTCTTGTACTTCATCAACTACTGTTAAATGTTTATCAAGATCCACTTTCATAGATGCAATTTCTCCACACATATCAGACATTTTCCCTTTTACTTCAGCAAATTGTTCATCTATATTATGAAAACTAGTAGTTATATGCCATAATAATTTCATTTTGCTTTGATAACTCTCAAACATAGTAACCACATCAGGTCCAGGCGAGAGGCTCGTTAAAACAGATGTGTAGCTGATTTAAAAGGAGAAGCCATTTTTGTAGTTCTGGGCCTACCTTCTATTGCTTCTGCTGCCATCAATAAAAGCTCTTGATCTTATCTAAATATTCTTGATGTTCTTCTTCCTCCTCCTTAGGTACTAAAACTTCCTTCCTGGCGGCCCGGCTATGGGTTTGGACCCCAGTCCACCTCAGGCCAACCTCATCAGCATGATGTGGAGTGGGTTCCCTCCGCATCCTGGATCCTGTCCAGGACTTCACAGAAGCGTGAAGCCGTGCGCATGCCCACAGTAGCTGGCGTTGGATAGTGCGTCGCTGCACACCTGTATGTTGCTGATTGCGCTCCCCCGCTCATGCCCCAATGCGGCCCCATGCACCTTACCACCCTCGGTCACGCAGACCATGTCACGTCCGCGGATGCCCTGCCCCACCACCAGGACAATTGCGTCGGCACCATCTTGTGCTGATCTCTGCTTTGGGAATGTCAACCTTACTTCGGTTTTCCCTGGAGATGTCTTCTGAGGCTTCGGATCCATGGTCAATCGATCCTGGTGCTGCTTCTGTGCGGTAGGCCCAGTTTCTTCACTTTTTTCAATGACTTTAAAAACCAACTTTTTTGACTTTTGACCTTTCCCTCTCTTCATTTCCTGTAACTTCCACAATTAAAACTCCGTCTGACACACTTTTAAAATTTTTTACCTTTAGATTTCAGGCATTAATTAGTCCAATCAGTGAGAGGTGAATCCCCACATCTTTGTTCTACACCATCTCGCCATGCCCCCCTGACAATTTTTCTCAAGCAAAATATTTCAGTAGTAATTGGGTCTAGAGTAATGATTCTCAATCTTCCCTTTCCACCCACATATCACCTTAAGCAATCCCTTACTAATCACAGAGCACCAATGGCTTAGGGATTACTTAAGTGGTATGTGAGTGAAAAGAAAAAAGGTTGAAAACCACTGATTATCAACTATTTTGTATTATATTTGTTGCTGAGCTACCAAATTTTAATCAGATATTTTTCAATATTAGAGCAATTATCAGCACCTAGTCTGCATCCAAATTGTGAACTAACTGCTTAAAAAAGTTCCAAAGACTGTTCAGTCCCCATTTTCTTTTGAGATTGATCATTGTCATTGAGATTGATATATATTAAGAAATCTAACTTATTAATTGACATGAAGCTGGAAAATTAAGTTAAATTGCCTGTCAATCGCATTACAATGAATTTATTTTCCCCATTAATATAATGACCTTGCAGGCAGACTTTTTACTGTTCGCTTTCCTCCATAAGTCACATGGACTTTGATGATTATACCTGAGCAGGACTTCCAGCAGATGTGAGTATGGTGCAAAGTCGAATCCTAAAAAATTTGTTTTGGGACAAAATCTCTACAAAGAGATTTGGTGAAATGCACCTACATCATTAATATCTGAGTCTAGGTTATTATTATTGTGTTAACCTCCCAAGAGTACTGGATGATACTGTTATTGATCTCCTTTTTCAGACGTGAGGCTAATAGGATTTCAGAATACTTATTTGTTCAAGAAAGACTTTTGCTGGGTCAACTGGGCTGTGGCTACTGCTGATTGTATGAACAGTATGCAATATGTAACGATTTCTACATTGCATGTACAAAGCTTGCCAGGATAATTGGATCAAACTATAAAATGAATTGGCAGGGGTGATCAAGAATAAATGGCAAAATATCAAAAATCTGAATTGTAAACACACAAGTAAACAAAGGAGAAAAAGAGGTTTCTAAAATATAAGGTATATATCTTTGATTAATTCTGGAAGGCCCATTTCAAGAATATTACTTTTACTATCTGAAGAGGGAGAATAACAGAGTACATTTGCAATATTTCTTACTACTACATTGCATTGATCTCGTCTCTAGTAAATCGTGGTACCCTCTCCTGAATTGTATTTTCCCCCAAGCAGCAAGTCTCTCGAGTAGACATTTTCACTGTATTGAAATTAGCTTTCCCTGTTAAATGGACAAGAACATGAAGGTATGATCACAATCCTCTTAGATTATACAAAGAGAAAGGAAAGTAGTTGCTGTCCCTTTGATGTGATTAATGGCAGTGTAACTGAAGCAGTTACAGGTGCTGTGCGTGGAATGGGAATTGATGCTACCTTTGGGAGCAGATGTTTTGATGCAGCAAGCCCAGCTGGCAGCAGCATTGAAACTCTTTGGATAGATTCGGCAAAATAGGAAGCAGAGACAATGTAATGAACAGCTGCCAATACCAAGAGAGCTAAGGAGGGCCTGGATTCAAGACTTGTGTCACAGTTTTCTGAATTTAAAAGAATATTTCCTTTGCCACAGGCCACTGTTGATACTGTTTTTTATGAAATACATATAGCATTAGCGTAACTGCATCAGTGATCTGGGTTCAAATCTACTCTTGTCTGTAAGGAATTTACACATTTGCCCCACATTCGCGTGGGTTGCCTCCGGCTGCTTTGGTTTCCTCCCATGTTCCAAAGACACAATGGGTTAGTAGGTTAATTGGTCACCTGGGTGTAATTGGACTATGCAGGTACCTGAGCAAGTAGAGCCTGTTATCTCTAAATTAAATAAAATACTGTAGTGGCCGTGTAGTGGGCCGAGCGGGCGCACAGCGTAGCAATGCAAACTGTTGCTGGTGCGGTTCTGCAGGCGTGCAGAACCATAATGCGAACGTCTGCCTACTCATCAGGACTGCACACAAGAGATACCGAGTGCCAAGGGACAGCAAGTTGATCCGTTGAGTCTCCTGCCGGAAGGCACGGGACTCGTACAAGGCTACATTTAAACCTGCCGGTCCCGTGGATCGACAGCAATCTCATAGTGACGTCCCACCTTGTCCTGTGGAACCCAGGACCCACAGTATATAAAAAGGAGTCTGTAAACCCTGAATAAATCAGTCTTGAGTTGATTACTCTGGCATGTGTTTGTATTTCTTTAGTAGCTCTACCGTAGTAGCCGCTACAATTGCTGACCCTGACTGCAGGATTCAGCCGAAGTCTGAGTCTACAGTCATAATGGACACAGGCACAGCAGCAGTTAATGCAGTTGGGCTTCATTTGCCTCCTTTCTAGACCCATCAACCTTGGGTTTGGCTTGTTCAGGCTGAAACCCAGTTTCATCTTCAGGGCATAACAGCGGAGGACACAAAGTTCTGGCATGTCGTAGGTGCGTTTGATGCCGCTACCACATCTCGAGTAAGCAAATTTATTGCCAATCCCCTGGCGGAAAACCAGTACACCAGGTTCTGCCAGTTTCTCCTGGATACACTGAAATTGACAAGCATGCGGCCTCTGAATATGGAAGGCCTGGGTAAAAGGAAGCCATCGGACCTAATGAATGAAATGCTTCCATTGGCGGATGGTCATTCTCTTTGCCTGCTCTTTGAAACCCTATTCCTATCAAAGCTCCCAGCTTGTGTCACTATATCCATCGCTGGCATGGATTTCTGCCATCCCCATGACATAGGGCGGGAGGCTGACAGGCTCTATCGTACTCCGATACAAGAGTCTGCTCAAATACAGCCTGTTTTGGCAGCAGATACATCTCCCGCATCCTACGAGCCTCCTGTATCTGCAGTTCAATCAAAAAAGGAGGAACGTGCTGACGTACGTCGAGTGTGGTGTTTTTACCACTGCCGTTGGAGAAAAATGCACTTAAATATGTCCAGCCTTACTCCTATTTCAGGGAAACAAAAAGAGCCGGCTGCCAGTAGTGGCCTCGGCAGCTGCCGCAAATACTGGCCTATTGTATCTTCAAGATGACGCGGGTAAGCGCAAGCTTCTTGTGGACACAGGTGCTGAGGTCAGTTTACTCCCGCCGACCTATTTTGAAAGGACGCATAAACAACAACACCTGGCTCTTCGAGCGGCAAATGGAACTACCATTCCCAGCTTTGACACGAGACTGATCTCAATTGGAATAGGAGGGACCACATTCATTGGAATTGCGTCTTAGCTTCTGTTGCTCCGCCAATTTTGGGTGCGGACCTTTTACAATCCCATGACTTACTGGTAGACGTGAAATGGAAGAAATTGGTTCATGCCACCACTTTTCAGACATACCTGCTGGCATGCAGCAAAGGGAGTGTTTCCCAGCTCGGGGTACATATGCTGCACAAGAAGGCCTATGTTGCCCTGCTCAACGAATTTCCCCGTATTCTCACTCCTAATTTCAATGTCTCAAAAACAGCCCATGGTGTGTCTCATTACATAGACATCTCAGGCCCACCGATTCATGCTAGAGCTCATCGTCTTCCACTCCTAAACTGCTGCAGGCAAAGGTGAAGTTTACGGCAATGGAAGATTTGGGTATCATTTGACGCTCTAACAGTCCTTGAGCATCTCCCTTACACATGGTACCCAAGAAAACAGGTGGATGAAGACCCTGTGACGATTACCATAGGCTTAATGATGTTTCAACACTTGATAGGTACCCAATTACTCATATACAGGGTTTTGCTGCCCATCTATACCGTTACCACATTTTTTACAAGGTTGATCTGGTCAAAGGATATTATCAGATACCTATCCATAAGGATGATATCCCTAAAAGAGCAATTATTACCCCTTTTGGGCTTTTTGAATTCCTCAGGATGCCATTTGGATTGAAAAACGCTGCTCCAACCTTCCAACACTTTAGGCAAGGATTTGGAGTTTGCATACATCTACTTGGATGATATCCTCATAGCCAGTCAAACTGCATTTGCACCGCCTTTTCCAATGGCTAGAGGAATTCAATCTTACCATCAATCCTGGCAAATGTCAATTTGGCAGATCCACCATCGACTTCCTTGGACACAAGATCACGGCCGACGGTATATTTCCCTTATCCGGTAAGGTAGACGCAGTCCGTGCTTTTTCCAAGCCTATCATGGTTAAGGGACTGCAGAAATTTCTGGACATGATAAACTTCTATCACCGGTTTATTCCAGCAGCTGCTGGCATTCTTCGACCACTGTTTCAGATCGTCTCCACCAAGCACAGGGACGTTACCTGGACATCAGAGGCAGAGGTTGCGTTTACGACTGCCAAAGAGGCAATAGTCAAAGCAGCAATACTTGCCCATTCCAACCCTGAGGCTACCTTGGGACTTAGCACTGACACCTCGAGTACAGCCATGGGTGTGGTTCTTGAGCAGCACGTCAATGGCTATTATCAACCCCTCGCTTTCTTCAACCAACATTTAACACCAGCAGAAGTTAAGTACAGTACATTTGATCGGGAACTGTTGGCATTGTACCTAGCCACATGGCACTTCCGATATATTTTGGAAGGTCGCCATTTCACTGTGTTTACGGATTATAAGCCACGCATTTTTACCTTCAGCAAAATAACGGATCCATGGTCGGCAAGACAGCAGCATCACATCATATGATTCAGAATTCACAACGGACATGCGCCATGTTTCAGGAAAAGACAATCTGGTTGCAGATATGCTGTCCAGACTGATTGTATATCATATTCAAGGTGGAATCAATATTCCTGAATTGGCCAGTGCACAGGCCACAGACCCCGATATTCAGACATACAGTTCGGCCATTACTAACCTGGACATACAACGGGTAGCACCACAACAGGGGAGACCAACCCTTCTTTGTGATGTGTCTTTGGGCTACCCTAGACCATTGATTCTGGCATCATGGAGGCGACACCTTTTCGACCAGATACACAGCCTGTCTCATCCATCCATCAGAACGTCGGTCAAGCTCATGTCAAATAAACATGTATGGCATGGACCAAGAAAAGATGTTGCTCAATGAGCACATACATGCGCCTCCTGCCAGACGGCCAAAATTCAGCGGCACATCAAGGCACCTCTTCAGCCTTTTCCAGCAGTACGCAGAAGGTTTGAAAATGTGCATGTGGACCTGGTCGGGCCATTGCCAGTATCTCAAAACATGAGATACATTTTAACAGTGGTTCCATGTGCTGGCCAGAGGCCATTCCATTGCCATCCAGTGACACTGAAATATGTGCTAGGACATTCATCGTCAAGTGGATCATGTGGTGTGCTGTCAGTCAGAAGCAAACACACAAAACCAAAAGATTGTACAACAGGCTTTATTCGACATAAACTTCCCCAGAACCAGCTGTGAGATTGTGCTGCTATAAAGTCTGAGAATGTCTTCGAAGGGCTGGCTGAGGCTTATATCCCGGAGGGTGATTGACACCCAACCGGGTGGGGCTTGGTCCATTCAGATCTGCTGATTGACAGCCACCATGTGTCTTGTCCCCATGCTCATCTGCAGGTACAGAGGTTTCCCCCTGCAGTAGGCCAGTGGTGTACCACCACATTCACCCTCTTCTTTAAAAAATGTCCTGGGGGGGGGGGGGCAGGTTGCAGTAAAGAGCCCCAAAACATAGATACAGTATTTACAGGTTGAGATGGACTGGCGTCCGCTGGAGTCTGTGCGACCGTCGCAGGACTGGCTCCTGGTCACTGGTTGGTGAGGGTGAGGGTGAGGAGGGGGGCTGGAGCAGCTGGCATGGTGGAGTGCAGAGGAATGGCCGGGGTGTCCGGGGTTAAGGCGAGTGTATCGCATTGGATGGGCAAGGGGGTGGGTTCGTCCCCCACAGTTGTAGCAGGACTTTAGTGCCCCATAGCTGTCAGGGGTGTGTGTCAGGCCGGCGAGGTCATGGGCTGGAGGATGCTGGTGCGAGGTCCCTGATTGAGACGGTGTCCTCCCTGCCACTGCCGAACCAAACGTAGGTGTGGTTGTGGTTTGCGTGTAGGAGGAACACCTGCTCGACCAGGGGTACGGCCTTGTGCGCCCCCACATGTCTATGCAGGAGCACCGGTTCCGGGGACATGAGCCAAGCTGGGAGAGACATTCACATCACCAATTTCATGATGGGTCTCGTTGGTAGCCATGCACAGGAGTGAACGAATGGCTTGGAGCGCATCGGGAAGAGCATCCTGCCATCCTACGGACCACACCTTTGACTTAAGGGCCAGGAGAACTGCCTTCCAGATCACCCCGTTTTCGCGTTCCACTTGCCCATTACCTCTTGGGTTGTAACTAATTGTGCGTCTAGGTGCGATGCCCCTTGATGTCAGGTACTGGCAAAGTTCCTCACTCATGAAGCTAGACCTCCGGTGTGGATAAATGCGGGGTAGCCAAACGTGGTGAAGATCTAGGTCAGTGCCCTGATGACATTGGCCATGGAGGTGTCTGGGCAAGGTATAGCAAAAGGGAAGCGGGAGTATTCGTCTATGACCATGAGAAAATAGATGTTCCGATTTTTGGAAGGCAGGGGCCTCTTGAAGCCCATGCCAAGGCGCTTGAAGGGCCGAGTGACCTTCACGACATGAGCCTGGGGTGGGTGGAAAAAGTGAGGTTTGCATTCCGCGCAGACTTGGCCCACCTTGGTCATGGTTCTGACGTCCCTGACAGTGTGCGGGAGGTTTCGGGACTTGATAAAATGGTATAAGCGGGTGACGCCCGGGTGGCAGAGGGACTCATGCAGTGTCTGCAGCTGGTCATCGTGGAGCGACGCGCAGGTCTGGGAGAAGGTGTTGGGGGAGTCGTTAAACTTTCCTGGACGATACTGGATGTCATAGTTGAATGTTGCTAGCTCGACTCTCCAGCACAAGATCTTGTCATTCTTAATCTTGCCCCTGTGGGTGGTGTTGAACATGAACGCCACTGCCCGCTGGTCAGTGAGGAGGGTGAACCTCCTACCGGCCAGGTAGTGGTGCCAGTGGCGGACCGATTCCACGATTGCCTGGGCCTCCTTTTCAATGGCGGAGTGCCCTAACTTGGAGCCATGGAGGATCCTGGAGAAGAAGGGGACTGGGTGCCCCCCTTGGTTGAGGGTAGGGAAGGGGGAGCATGCATCGTGGTGACTGCAACATCCTGCCTGATGCACATGAAGGCTGCCTGCACCTTGGGGGGGAGCGGGAAAGTTTTGGCTGGGCCAATGGGCGAACCTTGTCCGATAAGCAGGAAACACACAGTGAGTAGTAAGAGAATAAGCCAAGGCACCTGCGGAGGGCTTTGAGCATGGTGGGGGGGTGGGGGGGGAAGGGTCAGCTCCATTAACGGGCTCATCCATTCTGGATCTGGGCCAATGACACCATGTGACATGATGTACCCCAGGATGGTGAGGTGGATGGTGCTGAACAAGCACTTCTCTTTGTTGTAAGTGAAGTTCAGCTCCTCAGCCGTCCGGAGAAGTTTTTCCAGGTTGGCTTCATGGTCCTGCATATGGTGACATTATCCAGGGATGGGAAAGTCGCCTTTAGCTTATGTCAGTCTACCATCCGATCCATCACCCGCAGGAAGATGGAGACTCCATTCGTGACCCCAAACAGAACTCGGCAGAACTGGTACAGGTGCCCATCCACCTAGAAGGCAGTGTAGGGCTTGTCCCGCTGGTGGATGGGGAGTTGGTGATAGGCCGACTTCAGGTCAATTGTGGAGAAGACCCAGTAGCAGACTATCTTGTTGACCATGTCGGCTATCCTTGGTAAGGGGTAGGCATCCAGCTGGGTGTACTGGTTGATGGTCTGGCTGTAGTCCATGATCATCCTTGGCTTGCTTCCTCCTTTGACCACTAGGACTTGGGCTCTCCAAGGGCAGTTGCTGGGCTCTATGTCACCTTCCGCCAGGAGCCGCCGCACCTTCGCCCTGATGAAGTCTGTCCGTGGTGCAATAGCGCCTACTTCTGACAGCTATCGGCTTGCAGTCTGGCATGAGGTGTGAGGAGAATATGGGAGGGGTGATGTGCAGCGTGAGAGGCCACAGATTGGCTGGGGCTAGTTGGATGGCGTGCTGCGGAGCGTGAGTGGAGATAGTGGCCCCCCGAAGGCGAGGGTGAAGTTCTGCAGGTGGTATTGGAAATCTAAGCCCAGGAGGACTGGAGCGCAGAGTTTGGGCACGACCAGGAGCCTGAACCCGGTGTATGCCTCCCCCCACACACACAGTCAGATCGGCCGAGCAGCACCCAAGGGTATTGATAGTATGGTCCTTGGTGGCGAAGGTGATAGAGAAGGTGGTGGGGTGGATTTTTACCTTTAGTGAGTGGGCCACACTCAGGTGAATGAACCCCTCGGTGCTGCCACTGACAATTAGGCACATTGTTACCTGTTGATTGATGTTTACGTCTATCATGGAGCACCTGAGGTCATGGGGAACATTCCTGGTCAGGTTGGTGGCTGCTAGGACCATCACAGGTCCGAGTCATTGTTCCCCAATGGTGGAGGAAAATTGTGGTCGTCGGTGTCCTCTGCAGGCATCGTGAGAGGTGAGTGTCGACCAGTGGTGCTCTCTGTAGTTGTGGGGTGCAGTGTGCGATGGTTAGCGGCATGGAGGTGTGGGGTGCGTTGGTAGGGCAGCCTGGTCAGCAGCTGTATTGACCACGTCGTCATTGTTGGAGGCCTGGGAGGGCCTCTGTCAGCAGCGTCTGTGCCTCTCCGGCCAAAGATGGTGGTGCCGTGTGAGTGGGTGAGGCATGGCTGGCCTTCCGGCTGCGCTTGTGACATCACGCCGCTGGTTGTCGGGGAGGGCAACATCATCATGGCTGGTGGGAGTGAGTCATTCCGTAGACCAGAAGCGATTTCATTGTATCTTCGATAGGTGGCGCTGGTGAGAGCAAGGGCTGATCCGGGCACATGGCATGCACACGGCGATCATTGCCGGTGAGCATGGAAGTTGGGCTGCTAGGGTTGGGGAGGCCACAAGTGGCTACGGGGCAATGGCGTTGCCCAGTAATTGCACATGGCGGGGACTGTGAGGGAGGGGGGAGAGGTCATAGAGGGCCGCTGAGCTGCCAACTGGCTTTGAGAGGCATATCTTGGCAAAGTGGCCTTTCTTGCCACATCTCGAACAATACTGGTTTTTGGCTGGGCAGGTTTGGCGCAATCGACGATCAGACCCACACCGGTACCCACAGTACTTATAGGGGTGCTGGGTGCCCGCAGCAGTAATGTTTTCTTCCCCAGCTTGATCAAAGGCCACAGCAGCAAAATGTGCTGACCATGCGGAGGCCTGAGGAAACCTGGAATTGAAGACTTTGGTGTGCAGGGCCACTGCCTCCAGGGTTCGGACTACCTCTACTGTTTTGGCCAGGGAGTAGATATTTTCTTTCAGCAGCTTCTGCCTGACAGCCCTCGCGCGTAGCCCTCGGACATAGGCATCTCTGATCAGCCTCTCGACCTCCCTTTCATCTACCCCGGGTTCAGCCAGATGAGGTCGGGCCAACTCACGCAGGGCTCCCAGGTAAGACTCTGTCGTCTCCCCAGATAGTTGGGCTCGGATACTGAGGAGGTACCTTGCAAAGACCACATTCGTGAGAGGTTTATACATGGTCTCGAGGGTGTTCATCACTTATGAGTACCCGGTGCAGTCTTTGAGTGCCTGGAAGACTCGGGGACCCAGCTTTGATCGGACTAAGATGAGCCTCTTTCGATTGGAATCCCTGTCGTAGGCCAGTGCTGTACCACCACAGATTGCTAGGTTTGGTGTCCCAACACATAAAACTTCAGACCGTGGAGCACAATTCACCTCTGCATTATAGTCTGCCTTCATGTGCTTTTGTGGCTCACACCTGCACCACACTACTGCATACTATCCACAGTCCAACAGCCTTGTGGAATGTTTCCACCGGCAACTAAAATCCGCACTTAAGGCCCGACTCAGTTGGGTTGATGAGTTGCCATGGGTTCTACTGGGAGTTCGCATGGCCCCAAAGGAAGATTTGTCTGTATCAGCGGCAGAAATGGTTTATGGCATGGTCCTTACAGTTCCAGTGGATATTCATGTACAACCAACTCTGACCTAGATGTCCTTCAGCAACTTCGACAGGGTATCACTAGCAGGAAACCTCTTCCTACCATCTGGCATGGAACTCTTAAACAACATGTGCCCCCCACAGCTCCTCAATGCTGATTTTGCTTTTGTACGCAGACAGGTCCCAGGAGTGCTGTTACAACGACCATATGAGGGCCACATGATTAAGAGGGACAGAGTTGTGTTCACTTTTGACATTGAGAGACATTCGCAACTGTTTAGTGTGGACAGACTCAAGCCTACCCATATGGATCCCACTGCACTCATTCAATGCCCCCAGCCCAAACGGCGTTGGCGTCCTCCTAAGGCACATGCAGCTGGTATTTTAATTTCTGGCGACAATTCTGGGGGGTGAGCGGGCGCACAGTGCAGCAATGCGAACTGTTGCCGGCAGGGTTCTGCGTGCATGCAGAACCATAATGTGAACATCTGCCTACTCACCTACTGCACCACATGCAAAGAGATACTGAGGAACGGCACGTTGAACCCCTGAGTCTCCTGCCGGAAGACGCGGGACACTTACTTGCCAGATCAGCAGCAATTTCCTAGTGACGTCCCACCTTGTCCCGTGGAGCCCGGGTCACACAGTATATAAAAGAAGCCTGTAAACCCTGAATAAATCAGTCTTCAGTTGACTAGTCTGGTGTGTGTTTTTGTATTATTTCAGTCGCTCTACCGTAGTAGCCGCTACATTACAAGGATAATAATGAATTGCTTTAAACCTGGATGATCTATCTATTTTCGATTTTTATTGCCCACCCTTGCTAAAGAATGATGAAATTATTCAAAGGGGATATGGAAGTGATAATGCTCTGGTTATCACATCTTGGTATTTCATTATTGATCACTTACGATTGAGTTTCACAAATTTTAATTACTCTTGCTGAATTTATTTGGCTCAATTAGAAGGAATATTGCCTTCAGTCCAGAAACTGATGGAGGAAATCATACTTTTATAAATGGATTCTCATTAATATTTCACCAAAGGTAATGCAGCATCCGAAAACGTACCTAAATGTTTCGCATGGGCTTCTGACACAGATTGCTAATGGCTTTGCAGTGATCCAAGGATGTGGTTTGACGCATTTTCGAAGTAACAGCTTCATGAAGAAACAAGGGGATACTAGTGAATACTTGTTAATGTAGGCTGTCTCTCTTTAAATATTAATTCATCACCTGATGTAGGTGTTGACCAGCTACATTCCATGAAAACCAAGCCTGCTTCCTGATACTCTATCGGGTCCTTTGTACTTGGTGTAAGATGATCCAACCAGACATATTGCTGTACAACTCATTCAACATCCTCTGTTAATGCTGTACCTCTCACCTTCAAAATTCATGTTTTTCTCTTTTAATCCTTCACTGTGAGAGATTTTACACAAATATTTGTCTGCATTTATATCCATATTAGCATTCCAATTCATACATGACTTTGCCACGTAAGTCTGACTACATGAACAATTGGAAGCAGTCCTTTGGGAAGAACCTCCCAACCCCACCGCCCATCCACAAAGAAGTTAAGAAGCAGAAGGATGAAGGGGATGACATATTTTCCACCTTCCTCTCCATGTCACACCCTTCCTGTGTGGCCATTGTTCCTGAGTCCTCCAAAACCACCAAATCCATTGCCTTTGTGAGAGAAAGCCAGCTGCTATCCTTCAGCACTTTCCTATGGTGTGTTTCAATGGGCAAGAACTGTGACGCATACTTGCCAGCATTCTCTGAACCAAGACTACGCTGATGTCAACCACCACTCTTGGAGATGAACAAAATATTTCAAGGGTGTTGATTTGTTTCTAATTAATCTGCAAGGTCTTTGAGCTGATTTCAGGTAAGAGGTTTTGAGTGAGCTGCTTTCAGTTGAGGGTTATTGAATGGATATGCTGTTTGCACTGTGCAGGTCATCACAAGCTGATTTTATTGGGGGTATACTCGGAGTGTCCTCCAGGGGGCACTGAACCTGTCCTCCGCTGAGGAGAATAGTTTTGGTTAATTTTCACATGCATGGAATTTACTTTTTGTGGTTTGCAAGGGTTTGTTGAGATATTACAACGATATTTGCTATCATCAGCTGCATTTACTTAATCTTTCAGAATGGGAAATTTCACAAGAATCCCATAAGGCAGAACAATTCTGAGCTGTGTGACCACCACATGCTTTGCAGATTTTTAGTTTTTCCAATACTCATGATAGGAACTTTGCAGACAGATTGTTAGCACAGATGAACAAAGACAGGTTATCTTAATTATAGCCAATGCTCTTCATCTGATTTGTGTGTTGGCCAGATCAAATCTATTCCTTTTTAGCTTAAATAATTCATGATGGGTTTTTTTAAAATATAGAATTGCATTTAAGGTTTGTGTTAACTCTGCTGGAATTGTACCAACAAGATTGGAATGTATTTTTAAATGATGAAATTATGTTTGGTTAGTCTCTCTCAATACCCAAGACTTTCATGTGTAGTCCTAATAGATCCAGAGGAAAGCTCCACCCCATTTTCCTGCAGTGTTGGAAGACTACAAAAGGGCATGAACATGACAGAGGTTGTGGCCGAAGTCCTACTTCAGCTCTCCTTTCCAGTTTTTCTCCAGTGGAACCCTGAAGGAGTGTTGCCTTGGCAATGCCATCTTTCAGAATTGACATGAAAGTCGTGGTGCTATTTGCTTTGTCAGGTTGAGAAATGATGACACACTTTCCTGATGTCCTGAACTTTTGTTACTTTTCAAACCATATAAATGGATTACATGATCACTTCTCATCATTGCATTTTCTACATTATTATTACTTACCATATAATTTGGCATACAGCATGACCTTCAGATTAGACGGGTCCCCAATTTCAGCCTGAATTTCATGGTTTTAATCATATTTTTAGTGTATAAGTCAACCCCCCCCAAAAAAAAATGTGTTGACTGAGCTGGTGTCACGTTGACTGAGCTATTAGATGTTATCATTGGAACCTCCAGCAAAACGAAGAAAGTTTTAAGTTAAAAGTAATTGAAATGCCCAAGGAATCGACCAACTGAGCTGCTGCGAGGACATTTGACATAACTGAGAGATGGTAAGTGAGTGGAGAAAGAATGAAGATGTTTTAAGAAAAATGCTAAATAAACAATGTTCAATGAGAAGAGGAATCATTCGTTGGTCAGAGTTTGAAAATCACATTGAAGAATAGGGATTTGAACAGAGGCAGAATTGCTACATAGTCACAAGAAATAAAATCACAGCATATAGATTGAAGTGGGCAAGGTCAAACCCAGAACACAGTAGAAATTTTAAAGGTACAATGGGCTGGTGCAGCTGCTTCGTGAACAGGAAATATCTGGTAATACAACAAAAAACAAAAATTGCTCGGAAACTACTCAAAGATCCTGATGACATTGTAAACAGTGAGGCTGCAGATGTGCTTGCTAAGTTCTTTGCCTCAGACGATTAGAGTGATTTTGAAAGATTTTAGATGATTTTTTTTAAACAATAAAGATTTCTTTCTAATATACTGGTATCTTAAAAATTTGTTGTAGGATGGAGTCTGAGTGGGTTACGGAACCAATCGAGTGGTATTTTGAGTAGAATTTTACGTCACGTTTTTGTATCTGGCCTACAAGACAATCCCTGTTTTTAGTGTGCTTTTTGGGTGCTTCAAGAGTCACCAAATTGTACAGTAATTCATGTTATTTTAATGGCTGACTAAAAATATTTTTTCTTTCTTTTTCAACCAAAATTATTTTGTCCATCAATGCCAAATTACAGTGGGTTTGATGTAGCATACACTTTAGATTTGAGATTGAATTTGTCCAACCAGACCAACCTTATGGCCTACATCCAATTCATTTTAGCAATCTAGAAGAAAGCAGCTCACTGAGATGTAAAGGCAGAATTGCACTAAACATCCATTAGGAGTCCCTCAAGCCTCTGTACCTAAGGCATGGTCCTTGAGATAAAATTAACCCCCCAGCAGTTCAGGGAAGTTGATATTAAACATATGTAAACTTGGAAAATAAAATTCTATCTCAAGCCAAAGTCAACTTACTAAGATTATTTCTGAGCTAAACTACATTTCAGAATACAGGCCTTCCAGGGATATTATATGGCACTCTACAGAGTTTGTGCACCCTTTATAATGTAATTAAGTATGGCATCATTCAATGAACCATGTAAATCACTGAGGAGGAGAAACAAAATGACATCTTAACAGACCGAAGAACATTTGATGTCATTCTGGAATTTGGTAATTGTGAAAACCTTAAATGGAAATGGAAAGTAATGTTCTTAAGTTTAAAATCAACTAAAGTTTATCGGGATCTATTTTCTTATTTGGATTATATTTGGTGAAAGGATCTATTCTCCTCATAGAAGGCAGAATTTAAAACTGTTTCTGGAGCCCTTTCTCACCCTCTCTTGAATGGCCTGCCCAGGAGTCAGAGGTCCCCAATCCTGCTGGGAGCCGATGCCCGAGTTCAATGACTCATCGCATTATATCCAAATTCACGTTAAATTGGGGTCCATAAAATTAAGGTTTCACTGTACCTGCTCCCATTAACATAAACTTATATTAACTAATTGTGATGAAGGTTATGGGGCAGAAGTGGTGTTATGGGGTTAGGTTACAGAGATAAACTGTCCTCTTGTTGAATTGGAGACCAGACTTGTTGCACTAAACAATTCCAATCATTCTCCCTTTCTTGCACTTCAGTGAAGCTTTCAAGCTATCTCTTAGTTCCTTTTATTACTGATCTGAAGATACTGGACACCAGTGATTAAATACAATATATATTTGTGATCTCTTGCTGGGCACCTTATTCTGCCTTACCCCATTATGCATTCTAGCTATCATAACTTCTTTGGGAGGTTGAGCTGAAATGTATAAATGAATATTAAAATGACCAAAAATTAGGGCATCTTAGCTATCCCAGAGAAGATGTGGGTGAGCTGTTTTCTTCAACTGCTGAAGATGATTTAAGATCGGAAATTCTAACATTCTGACTCGGCAATAATGAAAGATATACAAAATCTATAATGTGTACTTCATTGTAATACAAAGAGCAGGGACACAGGCCCTCCATCCATGCTCACCAAGTTGCCTACTTCATTTTGCCTCATTTGGTCAATATCTCTGTAAACCATTCCTATGCATGTATCTGTCCAAGCTAATTAAGTGCCCTTTAAATCTTTCCCCTCTCATATTAAATCGACGCCCATCCCCCTGGGATCATTCACTTTCTCTCATGTTTTTGTATACCTCCTTCACTGGGGGGGGGGGGGTGGAAACCCCTTAGTCTATCAAAGACATTGGTCTCTCCTTATCAGCCTCAGTCCTAGATTTTTTTTAATGCATCCTCTTTAGCTCCCTTCCAACTGAGCGACCTGAACTGCACACAACACTCCAAGAGCAGTCTCACAGTGTGACAATTATTCACAAATCTTCTCATGATTGCTTTACAGATTGAGACAGGGAGAATACCAATGTGTGAACGGATGATTAATCTCCTGCAGCTCATCCAATAGAGGAAGAAAGATGTCCCCTGTCAGAAGGGCTCAGGCCCGAAACGTCGGTAACCTCCTCTGGACACTGCGAGACCGGCTGAGCTCCTCCAGCATCTGTGTTTTTACTACAATCCCAGCGGCTGGCTGACTTTTGCGTTTCGCCCCTGTCCTTGTTCTCCGTGGCAGCTCATCACGAATTATGCCATTACAAAAGGATCACCATTGCCCGCACCGATCTATTTTAACCCACAGTGATGGCACTAATTAGATGGCCGGCGTTTCCTTGTATTTACAGAATGAGGACACCTCTCCGATTGCAGTGCAGAACCTGTGATAGAAATTGATTGATTCTATTCTTAAATTCAGTCCAGTTTGTATTAAAAAATGCTCCATCTGAGAAGCCAAATGCAAGGATAACAAGTCACCAGATGGTCCACTCTGGGCACTCAATGGGAACAAGGACAATCCGCGGAAATCCGCAGGCTCTTCTGGACGAGCTGGCAAGCAAAGTAGATGACAGCGTGATGCATTCTGGAACCTGTAGTACGCCATCTGCCGCTTACAACACGGCGTGCGGATAGACGGACGACATGTCCCGGCAGACGCCGCGCACCGGATTACGCTTTAAATCGCCCCGTGGAACGGGAGCAGGAACCAAGGAGGCAGAGCGAGCAGAGCGGAGAAGGTCCGGTCTCAGCCTTCTGCATCCCTCTTTCCTCAATGTGGGCCTTGTTTTGCCCATCAGACGTTGGCTTACTGTCATCTGTTTGTTGCACAGATCAAAATTAATTCGCTGGGGTCTTAAGCCGGGAAGACCGCCTTGGTGGACAGCGATTAAAGATGGGAAACCGTGGGATGGAGGAGCTGATTCCTCTTGTCAATCGGATGCAGGATGCTTTCTCTCAAATCGGACAGAATGCGAATTTGGATCTGCCCCAGATCGGGGTGGTCGGAGGGCAGAGCGCCGGGAAAAGCTCAGTACTGGAAAATTTTGTTGGAAAGTAAGTGCATTACCTGCATTTTCCATTCATTAATCAGCATTTCTAATATCATAGCGTCCTTAAATTGATGAAACACCAGAGGGGTGGGGGGATTAACTGGTCCGTTTCGTCGTTGCAAGCATACAATTCCTGCCCTTTTTGCGTGTTTGGCAATAAAGCGAATTGGGAATTTGTTTTGCCCAAATCCAACAAATTTGTATTGTGCGCCGCTTGGCAAAATATTTTAAAGATTAAGTTTTAAATCGAGGACTAGATTAAAAAAAGACATTCCCACTCTCGCACAACCTGAACTATGGGCATATTTCCAAAGCATCAAATTCACTGTTGTCGACAATTTGGCTTCAGCTTAAAAAAAACCCTTTTAATGATGTCCTCCTTGGTGTGGTTGGAGGGCTTAGCCCACTGGCACCGGCAGTCGGTGCAAGGATTGCCTCAGTCTCGGGCAGATTCGTGTGCAAGCAGCTGCGGATCTGTCACTGCACCAACAGTCCACTACCCCCCCGCCCCCGTTTCTCTGCATTCGCCGGTGCATCCACCAGCGCCTGTGTTAATGTGCGTGGGAGGAGTGAGTGTGTGTGACCTTTAGACAAGGACCCGGCTTCTCAACCCCTTGTTTCTGCACCTCTATTCCTCAGCTTTCCAGCATTAGGCTCTTTAAAATTGAGATTTTAGGACAGCTCGGTGGGCGACACCTTAAACCGCAGGTTGATTGGACGTGAAGTCATTTTCCCTTGAGGGTGGGTTTGCAGGGATCTCCGGACTCCCGTCAATCACTCCCCCGCTCCGCGCCCACTTCCCCAGGACCAAAAATCGCCGCTTGCCATGGGTGAGACTGCAACCACAGGATTCATGTTAAAGATAAAATGTACAACCAGACGTTGTCGCCGTGGCAACATGGCAAGGGAGGTTCTGAAATCGCACCGTTTCATGACAAATGATGCAGAATTGACCTCATTGCGAAGTGAAGAACGTTTCATAATTCAAGTGTGAAACGGTGCCTGTTTTCACTCCTTATGGGTTGTTGACTCTTCGGCATCTTCAGTGGAGTTGGTTCTGTTGCTGTCTGCCAGTGGCCGCTATGTTCCCGACAGTAGATGAATGAAGGTCAGAACCCTTCCTGAACTCCCCTGACTACTTGGTATTGCTTTGCCTTAGAGATTGGTAAAGCGAACCGGGACCCAGACTGCAGTGTTGTTGGTGCACGGTATTACTCTGTCCAAGAGAATGGAACAGGAAACTGGGATCCAATCTGCAATATGATGGGCACAGTTTTCCAAGGGAGAGGACTTCACCAGGAATAACTGGTGCTGTGGAACTGTTTTGAACTTGAGCGGAAGGTCCTCATGTTTACCCTGTAAATATCTCCACTAGACAAGTAAACTGGTCACTCTTCTCTGTGGGAATTTATACAAATTGGCTGCTGGGGTTTCTAGACACAGCAGTAACAGAACCTCAGAACTACTTTAATGGGAGCTTAAAAATGGCTCATGTCTTGAAAAGCTCTAAATAATACAGGCCTTAAATAATACAGGCTGGTATTCCTATCTCAGGATGCCTATTTAACATGGTCCTTTAGCTAATGAAACTGATTTCTTTACATCCATGCTGCCTGAAATAAGCAGCATAAATACAACATTTTCTCTTTTAGTTCAATTGTTCTCCATTTTTACTTGCAATTTATTATTAATTGAGTTTGGACAAGGAGGTTGTTCAACATGAATGTATCAGATTCAGTTAACACTGATGGACATCATGTCTACAATAGTTTAACAGTATCCAATCAACAATGGAATCATTATTCTTAAACATATTATTCGAGACTCTGCTTTCAAGTTTAATTTAAATTTAAATTTTAGACATGCAGCTCAGTAACAGGCCATTTCTGCCCACGAGTCCATGCCACCCAATTTCCACCCAATTGACCTACACCCCCGGGTATGTTTTGAACAGTAGGAGGAAACCGGAGCCTCTGGAGCATTTGTGGGTATATTGCTGTATTCATGCAAAGTTATAATGTAATTGTTACCTGCATAAAGTTAAGAGAATCGTATGGAAACACATAATGGGAGTTTGGTGGGATGTCAAGCCAATTATTCCAAGATTCCAGCATCTCCATTGCTTGGTGCTTCTCTGGAGTGCTGAAGAGAACATTAGCCCAAGTAATTAAGTCTCCTGGAGAGAGGCAAAGAATATTAGAGAGGGAATTCCAGAGCTTGGGTTCTTGGTGGGTTGGAAGAAGATGTGCTTCTCAATGTGAAAAATAGCTTGCTTTTGCAGTGTAGTTCCTCAATATAACCATATAACCGTTTACAGCACGGAAGAAGGCCATGTCGGCCCTAGTTTAATTCATATCCAGAATTTTTAAGGAGGGGGCATTTTTTGGGTTTGACTTTTTCATTTTTTTGGGTCAAACCAGAAATGATGTCTGACATACCTGCTGCATTATTTCTGAAGGAACCTCAAAGCCAAGCCACTGAACTGCAGCAAAGTGTCCTCAAAGCACTGGAGAAGCAAACTCAGCTGGAAATGGTTCTGTTTGTTGATGGCACAGACATAAGAAATAGGAAAAAAATATTGAAATGCTGGAGGAACTTAGCTGGTCTTTCAATATCCATAGAAGGCAAAGATATATTGCTGACATTTCGGGCCTGAGCCCTTCTTCAAGGAACAAGCAGAATGAGTGAAAATCATGAAATCTCAGAATACAGACAATGCTGGCTGGGGGAGGAATCCAGACCAACAATTGGTGCTAATTGGATATGATAAGGGGAGAGGTGAGAATTTATTATATCTATGCAAAAGGAAAAGATGGATACAGAGCTGGGGGAAGGTGATGGGGAAGAAATGAGGGGAGGTTAACGAAAGCCAGAGAAGTTGATATGCCATCTGGTTGAAGGGTGCCCATATGGAAGATGAGGTGCTGTTCCTCCAATTTGTGGGTGGTCTCAGTCTGGCAGTACTTGAGACCATGGACAGACATGTCAGCAAGGCAATGCAATGGGAAAATGAATGGGTGGCCTCTGGGAGATCCACGCTATTGCGGCGGACAGAGCTATGGTGCTCAACAAAGTGATCTCCCAATCTGCGCCGACTCTCCAATGTGGAGGAGTAGGCCATCTACTCCATTCTTCTTTTAAATATGTAAATTATTTATTGGGATGCAAGCATTACTGATGAGGTCTCCATTTACTCTACATGTAGTGGCCTGAAAATATATTGGTGGCCTTGAACTCAACAGCATACTGAGTTACTTCAAAAGGTAGTGGTGTTAGATTTGAGGTAAGTACAGGTTAGGTCAGGTGGGAGTGGTTAAATTTGAGGGTCATTTCTAGCATTTCTAGATCTTACTTTAAGTTGTATGCAAACACTTCCAATCCCATGGTGGGAATTGAACCCTTCTCCCCTGGATATTACCCCCCCCACCCCGAAGATCTACTAACCCAGCTTCCATTCGATGGTGGTCATTTGCAATCAAAGACAACTTGCCTCCACCAAGTAAGGCAGGGGACAGATGACAGGGCAGGTGAGGGTGGAGTTATGGAGATGATGGACTCCTTCTGGCGTCGTTGTTAGGCTTCTATTTGTGCCACCTCTGTTTTGCCTGCGGTCCTGGTTTGCTCTCCAAGTCCGGCAGATTAGGTCTTCCAAACCCATTTCACATAGGTGGAATGATCTGTTAGGTGCTAAAACATTGTCACAGCAGCTGCATCATTCTCAGTCCTGTTGCTGTGAAAAAAAATTATGCTCCTGGAATTGTGCTTTGAGAACACAAGTTCCTATGGGTTTTTTTTTTTCTGTCTCTCTGTTTAAATAAAGAGGTAAAATAACAATTTAATGACAATTTTTTTTCCCCTACTTCAGGAAATTTGGAATTTCAACCCCATACTGTTCATTGTTGGGTTTAAATTGTGAACTTCAAAGTGTGTGAATTTTGCTCAAAAATATATCTTTTTAAAGATCAAGTAGAAAGGGCAATGAACAAATTTTAATGGAAACGAGGACAGGAAGGAAATGCGTGCTTTTTTTGGTTGAGATAAAATATTTTAATTTGGGTGAAGGAAATGTCTAATGTGGATGATAAGAGCACTGTTGATTTGTTCAGTGAAATGTCATCAGATTTGCTGCATTCCCCAGTGCTGCCTCATTGAAGGGGCAATCTGCTGCAATTAGTGAAAACTCAGCCAGGGCTCCAGTGTGTGTTGTCCTAAGAGCACCAAGGTTCTGTAAGAATCAGAATGTCTTGGTCAAATTAGCAAAGGTACTTTCAAAACAGGGTCACATGTTGTTTCCAGACGGAGGCAGTCTCAAAGGCTGACAAATGACTTTTGATTCAATTCCAAAGCTGTTTCTTTCTGGAGTGTGTTGCTTTGATGGGCCGCGACTCTTGTTTGCTGTTGTGTTGATAGAAGACACTTTTCCTGTTGCGATGATTCCAGTAGTAATTAGCCAGAGGGTTCTCTCCTGGTCAACGTTCTTACCTTGGCAGATACAAAACAACCACATGCATATGTAAGCTGCAACAGAAGACGAGAAATATTCAGCATGTCAGGCAGCTTACATGGCTTGAGTATCAGAGTCAACATCCTAGGTCGAGTACCCCACACCAGGACTGCATAAGTGAGAAAAAGTGTGCCTTATGTTGCACAGAGGAAGAGGGCTGGAGAGAATGTCTACGATAGAGTGAAGAGCAAAGTTATCAAGCTTACTTCAAATACCAGCAGTTGAAGGCAGTAGAGAACAAAAATAAAAGAGCAAACGGAAACTGACATATCCAGAATAAAATGCAGGTTCCCGGAAATGATGAATTCAGTTTTGAGTCTGGAAGTTTGCCCTGATGGAAAATAAAGTGCTGTTCCTCCCAAACTTGCACTGAAAATGATTGAAACATGATGCTGAGAGCTTATTGTCACAGGTACAAGTACAATCCGGTTAGTGTAGCAGTTCACTCAATACTTACAGTGCCAGCAAAACCAGTTCAAGTCCGATGCTGTCTGTAGGGAGTTTGTATGTTCACCTCATGTCTGCGTGGGTTTCCTCTGAGTGCTCTGGCTTCCTCCCATCCTTCAAAAACGTATGTGGGTGTAGGTCCATTGGGTGTATTTGGGCAGCAGGGGGCCGTAGGCTGGAATGGCCTGTTATTGTACTGTCGAAAATATACAAATACAAGAAAATCTTGCTTACTCCAGCCACATATAAACATTAAGTACAAATTAAATTAGAAACCAATCATCTCAAGAGGAAACTAAGTTTAACAAATATATGTAAAAAAAAGATTCACTGTTGTACTTAACCAACACTGGCATCACTGGGGAGGTGGGGTGTGGGGCATGCAGACCACACTGGGTGACACCAAAATGACTGTCTATAAAATTTTTGTGCAATGTTTCAGCAGAGTTTTAATATTTTTAATTAAAAATATCCCTGTAGTTTAGTTATTACAACAAAAACATTTTTCATAAGACCAGCATAAATGTATCAATATACCTACAAGGCTAAAACTTGATGCTAATTACCTTCCAATGCACCGTGGTCAGAGCTGTCATTTATTATCCAATTACAGTGATGCTTTGAATCACATGGTTTCGTCTCCACACCCTACAACCATTTATTATTGTTTTTGTTGCTGTTGGTGTTTTTATAGTCAAAATTTCTGGCAATTTAGCTACAAAATTGTGGTAATTCGTATTTGTGAACCTACATGAATAACATTTTTGAGAATGAAGTACTATGATGTTGCAATTTAAAGGTGCAATTTTGATTTTGCGAGCTGTTTATCTCACTACTATTGCCTTTAAATTCAGTGATATACGGAAATTACGATTTACAAGTAACATTAGTACAAAAATATTACTAAGGATTCTGTATGGTCTGGTATGGATGGAGGTCCATGGGGGGGTGGGGGGTAGGGGAGGTGGTGTGGTAACATCATGAGTTATTGCTCTGGGTGACACCAACCCTAGTGACGCCACTGCTAACCAACCCTTTCATTCCAGGATTTAACAGTGAATCTCTTTCATACTGACTCCAATGCCAGTACATATACCTTTTAAGATAAGGTGACTAAATTGTGAACTCATCAGCACCCTATACAATTGTAACAATACTTCCATTTTTAAACACCAACATCTTGAAGGTCAGTATGACATGTGCATTCCAAATCACTTTGGTGTACCTGCCCAATTTACTTTCTGTCATTCATGCACAAGTACATCTGAATCCATCCATTCTTCACTTGGTGTAACTTTTTTGCATGCAAAGCATTGGATTCCTCTTGCGCGACCTTGTCCTTTCCTACATTAAACTCCATTTATCAAGATTTCACTCGTTCACTCAACCAATCTACATCTTCCCTGTTGAAGAAGCCAAATTTCATTTTCTCAAAGTGCTCTCCCACCTAATATTATCTTATTAATAAACATGGATACCTAATATTCTGCTTCTATCTCCAGGTCATTAATACAAATAGTATATAATTGAATTAATATCTGATTCTTGGGGGAAACTCATTAGAATACATTTTTCCAGTCTGTTTATTCTAACTTTGTTTTCCATGCAGCAACTCATCTTCAACTTTCTTCCTCTAATCCCACAAGTTCTTATTTATTATCCTGGCCTTTAATGTGGAACCTTTTCAAATACCTTCTAGAAATCCATGTCCACTAAACCTACTGGATCCCTCAATTTGCTTGTTGTTTCCTTGAAAAGCTCTAGCAAATTTGTCAAACATAATTTACCTTTAATAGAACAATTTTGACTTGGTTTGATTTCATTATTCTTCATTAAATGACTATTTCTTCCTAGCTTGGAGGCTAATCCAATAGGCTTATTATTGCCTGCTTTTTGACTTCCACCTTTCTTGAATAATAGAATCAAGTTTACAGCTGTCCTATCTGTTTATTCCTGGAACTCTTGAGTTTTGAAAAGCTTCAACTAATGGCGTCACTATTTCTGCAACAATTCCTTTAGAATCCTTGGGGAAAGGCCATTGGAACCTGGTGACTTGTCTGTTTTTAGGGCTGTTTAGGTTTTCTAATACCATGTCCTCTGTGAAAGTGATGTTACAACTATGTCCATGCTATTTGAAACCAGCTCATTAGATATCTGTGGGATATTTGCAGTGTCCTCCACTGTCAAGACCAATGCAAAGCATTTCAGATTTAGTTATTGTCAGAGTACATACATGACATCACATACAGCCTGAGATTCCTTTTCCCTGCAGGCATGGCAAAATTGCCACTAATCGGTAGTGCAAAAAAAATAAACTGTTCACTGTGTAAACATGTAAACAAAGAACTGTAAACAGAAAATGAATGTAAACAAACTGCAATACAGCAAGAACAAAAAGAAAATTAATAAAGTGCACACGTAAATGTCCTTAAATGATTCCCTGATTTAGTTGGTCATTGAGGAGTCTGATGGTGGAGGGGTAGCAGCTGTTCCTGAACCTGGTGGTGCGAATCTTGTGGCATCTGTACCATTTTCCTGATGGCAGCAGCGAGAACAGAGCGTGTGCTGGGTGGTGAGGGTCTTTGATGATTGCTGCTGCCCTCAATAGCAGTGTTCCCTGTAGATGTTCTCAATAGTGGGGAGAGTTTTGCCTGTGATGTTCTGGGCTGTGTCCACTACCTTTTGGAGGGCTTTATGCTCAGATGCATTGGTGTCCCCTTACCAGACCATGATGCATTTGGTCAGCGCACTTTCCACCACACATCAGTAGAAATTTACCAGGGTTTCTGATGTCATATCAAACCTCCGCAAACTCCTGAGGAAGTAGAGGTGCTGACATGCTTTCTTCCCAATGCCATTGGTATGTTGGGTCCAGGAAAGATCCTTCAAGATAATGACTACCAAGAACCTAAATTTGCTCATTCTCTCCTCCTCTGATCCCCCAGTGATCACTGGATTAGTTTTGATGACATTGAGTGCAAGGTTGTTGATGGTGCACCATTTAGCCAAGTTTTCAATCTCCATCCTGTACGCTGACTCATCCCCTTCCCCTACTGTGGTATTGTTGCTAAATTTGTGGATGGCATTATTGTTGTAACAAGCCACACAGTCGTAGGTGTAAAATGAGTAGAGCAGGGGTGGTGTTGAAGGAGATCGTGGAGAAGTTCTTGCCAATCTTCACTTACTGTGGTCTGGAGGTAAGGAAATCCAAGATCCCAATTACACAGTGGGGTGTTAACTCCCAGGTCTTGGTGTTTGCTGATCAGTTTTGACGGGGTGATGGTAAATGCTGAACTGTGTTTGATAAAGAGCATCCTGAAAAAGCATCTATACTGTCCAGTGTTCCTTTGGCTTAAACATCTTCCATTTTCTTGTTGGCTATTGTTAATTTGCAATCTCACCCTCTGAGGATGTCAGCTATTTTCTTTTTAGAGCCATAAATGACCTTGCTGTTGGTTTTGACATAACTTGCCATTTATCTCATCAATTTTTCCCCTCTTATTAACTTTTTGTCTCTCGCAATGAAATTCTTGGAAATTCCCAGTCCTCTGGTCTACCACTAACCTTTACCATTTTGAAGCTACAATCTTTCTCCTAGAATGTCTCTTTCTTATTGAATACATTTCTGCTGAGTGCTATGAACTGGTTGGTAAGTATCTGCCATTGCTTATCCATTGTCTTGTCCCTAGACCTGTTTACGCAGTTCATTCTAGACAACTATGCCTTCATACCAGTGTAATTGTCCTTGCATTGAGGACATAACCATATAAACATTTACGGAGCGGAAACAGGCCACGTTGGCCTTTCGAGTCCGCACCGGTTCACTGATTTTGTGCACCCTCTTCAGGCATTGGTGATTTTAAGTGTAGTGTATCTTTGAGTATTTTAACATTATCCATAGGTACTCTGTACTTTGGATGTGAAATCTCATATTAAAATATTCAAAAACATTGGCTGTGTGGGAGAAGCCAGTGAGTGGCCATGGACAATAGCTTCTCAGACTGGAGACCTGTGACTAGTGGTGTGCTTGGTTATGGATTCTGGGTATTTAGCCTCAAACTGCATTTAGACTTCAGTCATATTGACCACAAATATTCATTCCCTAGTGACCACAAAACATTTATTAATCATGCCTCATTACAATGGCCCCATTGAAAATGGGTTCTGTAGCGCGGAATCGATTTTGGCGTCGGATATTTTGGCAAAAATAAGACTTTTGTATCCCTTCGGACATTTTGGTGCCCACAGTTTGGTGCTGGCCCGGCAACCCCCCAGGGTTGCAGCATTGCCTGAAACCTGGCCTTTCAGAAACTCCCTCCTCCCAGGAAACCACTCCCCTGGTGGCAATGGAAGCAGAAGATCATTAATATTAGTTGTCATTAATAATATATTGCAGGATATTAATTATATGTATGTGTATGCAAGTTTCTCATTAATAACACTTATCTGCATCCTATCACATACTGAGGGCTGTGACTATAGACTGCTCTGTTTGGTTAACGGTGGGTTTTACTTTCGATGGTTTTATCGCAATTTCTTGTCAAAACCTGCGTGAACCATACTGAGAGAGAGAGAAAACGGCAACAGTGGTTATAGTCACAGTGGTTGCAGTGAGTTGCTCTAGATGCTCGGAACAAAGAATCTATTTTACAACAATTGGATTGTTTTTAACAAGTGTTTTTAATTTTTAAATAATTTTAAATTAAATTAATTATATATTCCATGATATGTAATTAAACTTGCAATAAATATAGCACTATAATTTACCAAAAACCCTAGTTTTTTATTGTTCCCTGACTGCTTTTAATAATTTAAATATATTGCTATAATCTATGAAAAGCCCTTGTTTGTCAGGGGAGCAGTTTCCTGGGGGTGAAGGGGAGTTTCTGCAACACTGTGGGGTTCAGACAGTGCTGCAATGCTGGTGTTTCAGGTAGTGCGGCAGGACAGAATCGCCCAACAGAATGGGTGGCGGGCCAAAATATCTAGCACCAAGCTGTGGGCACCAAAATGTCCAGCGCCAAATGTCCTAGACCCTCTGTAACATACTGCCTAAAGAAGCAGTCATTGACACATGCCATAAATTCCTCTTCTACAGTAACCTTGCCATTTTGATTAAACCAATCAATGTGCAGATTGAAATCTACCTTGAAATTTGCAGTTTCCTTTTTTCATACCTTTGATATCTTCATTTTTGTTTTGTCCTACTGCAAAGCAATAACTTGCATTCCCCCATTTCTTCTTGCCCTATTTTTCATTACTTCCAACCAATTCCACATCGCTGACCACTGCATCTGCATCACTACTCAGTTTCATGGTTTGACCTTCCTTGATTAACAAAGATATCCCATGTCCTTTTCACTGAATCTTTTAGAACCTTGAATCACATAGAACACTGAGTTTCCAGTCCTGTTCATTCTGCAACCACTTTTCAGTAATAACCATCAGATCATAATTGAGTGCAACTATTTGTGCTGCCAAGTCCTTGATCTTGTTACACATGCCAAGTGCATTCTGATAAAGAAGCTTAAGATTTGACTTTGTTTTTTTTTGCCACACCAATTTCCTTATACCTGCCTGTGATAGTACAGACCTATCACCAATGTATATAGTTACAGTATCTAGAGTGTAATGACTGTGCGATTGGCTGAGAGCTTAGCCACGCCTACTGTCTGGGCCTTAAAGGGTTGTGTCCCTAGCCAGGTCGGATCATTCTGGACTGGTTGGCCACCTGTGAAGAACTCCTGTCTTTTGCTAATAAAAGCCTTGGTTTGGATCAACAAGTCTTTGGTTCTTTCGACGAGCTCTACACTGCCATATTTTAATTTTTCCCCTTCACTGTCCTGTACCACTGTTTTCTCATTTCCATTTGTTTTGTTTAACATTCTATCATTAGATCCCTACCTCAACTTATTTCATTTAAAGTCTTTTCTCTTACCCTATTTTCAGATTTATTGTCAGAGTTTCTTTGGCTTGGCTTCGCAGACGAAGATTTATGGAGGGGTAGTGTCCACGTCAGCTGCAGGCTCGTTTGTGGCTGACAAGTCCGATGCGGGACAGGCAGACACGGTTGCAGCGGTTGCAAGGGAAAATTGGTTTGTTGGGGTTGGGTGTTGGGTTTTTCCTCCTTTGCCTTTTGACAGTGAAGTGGGCTCTGCGGTCTTCTTCAAAGGTGGTTGCTGCCCGCCGAACTGTGAGGCGCCAAGATGCACGGTTGGAGGCGATATCAGCCCACTGGCGATGGTCAATGTGGCAGGCACCAAGAGCTTTCTTTAGGCAGTCCTTGTACCTCTTCTTTGGTGCACCTCTGTCTCGGTGGCCAGTGGAGAGCTCGCCATATAGCACGATCTTGGGAAGGCGATGGTCCTCCATTTCTGGAGTCGTGACCTACCCTGCGCAGTTTGATCTTCAGCAGTGTGGATTCGATGCTGTCGGCCTCTGCCATCTCGAGTACTTCGATGTTGGAGATGAAGTCGCTCCAATGAATGTTGAGGATGGAGCGGAGACAACGCTGGTGGAAGCGTTCTAGGAGCCATAGGTGATGCCGGTAGAGGACCCATGATTCGGAGCCGAACAGGAGTGTGGGTATGACAACGTCTCTGTATATGCTAATCTTTGTGAGGTTTTTCAGTTGGTTGTTTTTCCAGACTCTTTTGTGTAGTCTTCCAAAGGCGCTATTTTCCTTGGCGAGTCTGTTGTCTATCTCGTTGTCGATCCTTGCATCCGATGAAATGGTGCAGCCGAGATAGGTATACTGGTTGACCGTTTCGAGTTTTGTGTGCCCGTTGGAGATGTGGGGGGGGCTGGTAGTCATGGTGGGGAGCTGGCTGATGGAGGACCTCAGTTTTCTTCAGGCTGACTTCCAGGCCAAACATTTTGGCAGTTTCCGCAAAACAGGACGTCAAGCGCTGAAGAGCTGGCTCTGAATGGGCAACTAAAGCGGCATCGTCTGCAAAGAGTAGTTCACGGACAAGTTGCTCTTGTGTCTTGGTGTGAGCTTGCAGGCGCCAGATTGAAGAGACTGCCATCTGTGCGGTACCGGATGTAAACAGCGTCTTCATTGTTGAGGTCTTTCATGGCATACATGACATCACATACAACCCTGAGATTCTTTTTCCTGCGGGCGAGGCAGAATTACCACTTATTGGTCCCACCAGTGATCACATGATGTCTGCATCAATATTAGACTTTCCCTTATACTGGTGCCAGTATCTCATGAATCAGATCTTGTTTCTGTCACACCAATCATGTAGACGTCCAATTTAATCTGCTGCGTTCAGTGCTCATGATTAGAGAAATACAATAGATGACAATTTCGCAGAGTACCCCTTTTAAACTGCAAGAACGATTCTGAGCTTCCAGTTGTCTTTCTCTTTAATTATCTATCCAACCTGTTTGTGACACCTACAATGTTCCAATGAGGCTTGAACAACAGCATCTCGTCTTCAATATGGGCAAGTTGCAGCCTTGGGACTCTATGCTGAATTCAGTAATTTTAGGTGACCAGTCATTTATTTTTCTGGATATTTCGGTTTCAATTTGCTCTTTTGTTTCTTTTTTCCCTCTAACTGCTGAAATTTAAAATCATGGCTACCTTGACAACTTTGCTATGCATTCTTTCCTTCTCTTGGAATGCCATAAAGGTCATCCTTTACCAGTGGGTTGGGTATGAAAATCACTGCTACCTTTTTGAAAAGCCACATGATGCCTCTTGGCTGCCAAGATGATGGGATCTGCTATGGCTGACACTGATTGGGTGGCAAGGATTCCATCTCCTTTGGTATGGAGCTGAAGATCGTTGGCACTGAGTTTCTCTTAGCATAAGTAATGACTTGAGGAGAAGGTAAAAGTGGGGTGAGAAAGAACAATAATGACCCAAAGGCCTCTTGAATTTCCACACTGCATCTATGTGTCTATACCTGTACATGTTGTATGGGTACATTCTTGTAAAGAGTATCACTGTAACACTGTGAAACCTAACAGATTTGGGAACAACTGACCCAAAGGAACCTTTGACAACGAATAACAGAAAATATGATTTTTTGGCTAGAACATGTGAACATGTGGTAGAGTATGTTAACACACTTCTAGATATTGATTCAAGCAGCTTTCATGGTTTCTCACTGAAATAGATTCCCAGGCACTGCCTTGCCCTATTGAAAAAGCCTGCAATATCTGAACAGTTTGAGAAATTAATTAAATACACTCCGTTATTCAACTGACTTGGCCAACTAATTACTATGCACTTTTAATGTCCTTGGTGCATTTAATTGGCCAAATTGAGAAAAGAACACATTGATCTTGAGAGAGCTGAATTATGAGCATTTTTGATCAGAAGGAATCCTAACCAAAACATATCAAATCCTATATGCACAGTCCTGAGCCAGAATAGAGGGGAGAATAGGACTTTTTCCTCTGGCGTATGGATAGGGAGGCATGAAATATTTTATAAATCAAATTAAGAGGTTGGTCTTGATGTGAGGCTCTTTAACAGACTCAGATTATGTTGGGTGCCAATAACATGCAGTGCTGGAAATGTACAACGCAACCAACACATATCCATGTGGGTGAAAGAGGATCTTGGTCTTGGAACGATGATAAGCAAACATGCAGATATGTGTATTTCCAGCTTTAGCATTGTATTTTCCCTTCTTTAAATGAATATGTAATTGGAATGAATTCTAGAATGACATCTGACCCATTGTTCCTCTTTGGAAGAGCAGTCCAGTTAGTGCCACTTAACCCTGTAATGTTACCCTGCAAATCTCCTTCTCAGATATCCATACTGAAGCTGATAATTTCATTACCTTTTCATCCTCTGTTTATTTCTTGAATTCTCTTCCTCTTTCCTCCCCTATGTCAATTATTTTAAACCTGTCTCCCCTGCTGACCAGGTTTCCTGCCAGCCCCAGAGACTCCAATATCAATTGAAATTAAATATAAATAGGAGAGGGAACAACACAAAGAGGTCACAGATTTCCATCCAAGCATGACAGCATCCAGATTGCAATTTAAATGCAGCAATGTGACCCCATCAATTCTCATTGTTATCTCATTTGATTGTTATGACACTTTCAACCCTGTCCACAATTCTTGTAATTTTGCACCTCCCTTAACCTTCCATTATATTAAAAATGTAAGGCAAATTTGTCAACTCTTAACATAAAACACATCTCTAATCTCTGGCACCATTTCATTGCATATGTTTTTTTTAGGGATGCGGGGTTAACAGACTGAGCCAGCATTTAATTGCCTGTCCCTATTCAACCTTAAGGAAGTGGTTTGAACTTCCTTCTTGAAGTACTGTAGTCCTTGAGGTTTGGGGAGATCCATAATGCTGTAGGGTGGTAGATCCAGAATTTTGACCCAGTGTCCAGTCAAGATGCTGTGTGGCTTGGAGGGCAACTTCCTTGCTTTTACTGTCCTGTCCTTGCGGGTCTGGGTGAGCTGCTGCAGTGCATTCTGTAGATGGTACAAACCACTGCTTCTGTGCATCAGTTGTGCAGTGAGGCAATGGTTATGGCTGTGGTGCCCAAGAAGCAAGCTGCCACATTCTGTATCAAGCTTAAGTGTCCTTTTTTAAAAAAAAAAATTAGACATACAGGAAAGAGTCCATTTTGGCCCATGAGCTCATGCTGCCCAAATACACCAATTAACCTTCAAATCCTGCATGTTTTTGAAGGGTTGGAGGAAACCGGAACACCCAGAGGAAACCCACATAGACACGGGGAGAACGTACAAACTCGTTACAGACAGTGGCAGATTTGAACCTGGTTTTCTGGCTCTGTACGAGTGTTGTGCTCACTGGTGTAGTCACCACTCGTTATCACCATCTCGTCAGTGCCCTGGATCAGGCCGTCGCTAAGAAGGCTGGTGACTTCCTATAGGTTCCACCACATTCCAACAAGTATGATGCTTTAAAAGCACTTTTACTGTGGGTTTATGATTTGTCCTGTAGGCAAAGAGCAGCCAAACTACTACACCTCGATGGGTTGGGAGACCATAGCTAATGGACGAAATGCTGTTCCTGGCATCTGGTGAAAGTTCCAATCTGTTATTCGAGCAGCTCTTTTTAGAGTGAATGCCAGATGATATTAGACTCTTGTTATCCAACTGTTCATTCGAAGACCCAAGAGCTGTAGAAACAGAGGCAGACATTCTACGGCTGGCTAAAAAGGACAGCAAGGAAAGACAAGTCTACATAGCCAACCCCTCCGATATTGACCCCGTGTCACACTCTAGTGCTCTTACAAACAAACAAACAATGTCCAAAATGAGCAAGCAGCCTGTGGACACCTCATCTTGGCATTGGGGAGTAAATGGCCACAAGTGATTTCCACCCTGCCCATTTGTGGAAAACACTCAGGCCAACCACCAGTTAGGGGTGCAGTGGTTGGTGAAAAACCTGCCAGCCTATTGTATGCATGGGACCAGTTGTCCTTGACCTGCTACCAGGAAGATGAATGTCAAGTTCGAGAACCATCTCTACACATAGCCATTTATTATAGTAGCAATATCCCAACCTTTGCTTGGGGCAAATTTTCTTCGGGATCATTCATTCCTCATTAACTTAAAAAGGCATTGGCTAATAGAGGGAACTACTTTTTAGACTATTCCTCTTGCAGATGCCTGTACCCCTGCTCTGCACCTTCCAACATTAGGTAAACCAGTAGATGAATTCTCCTAGCTGTTGGAAGATTTCCATGAAATTACTACTCTACAAATTTTTGTGTCCACTGCAAAGCATGATGTTACTCATCGCATTTATACTAATGGCCCTCCTATCCATGCTAAAGCACATCGCTTGCTGCCAGAGAAACTGTGTTTAGCTAAGGATGAGTTTTCCAAGATGGAGGAACTAGACATGATTCGTAGATCTGACAACCCCTGGTCATCCCCATTACACTTGGTCCCAAAACACAATGGAGGTTGGCGACCATGAGGAGATTACAGGCAGATTAATGATGCCACCATCCCAGATCATTATCCAATACCTTATATTTGGGATTTCTGGGCTAATTTGCATGGAGGAAAAATATTCTCCAAAATAGACTTGATGCGTGGCTATTACCAAGTACCAGTAGAGTCAGAAGACATTCCAAAAACAGCAATAATTACCCCGTTTGGGTTGTTCAAATTTTTAAGAATGCTATTTGGATTAAAGAATGCTGCTCAATCGTTTCAATGGGTGATGGACGCTTTAGGACGTGGTATGACCAATGTCTTCATTTACCTCAATGACATTTTAGTGCCCTTTAGGATTAAAGAGGAACATTTGGAACATCTTCATACACTTTTTATACATCTCCAAGAATTTAGACTGATTATCAATCCAGATAAATGTGTTTTTGGACAAGAACTATTGATTTTTTTTGGCATAGAATTACTCCAGAGGGCGTGACCCCGCTACCAACCAAAATTGAGGCCATTACCAAATACGCAAAACCCTTATATCACCATCGTCACATGGAGAATATTCTTCCTTTGTGCCTGAAGACCTCAAAAACTGTGAATATATCTTTGTCTGTAGGGAAACAGTTGGTCAACATTTCCAGATGCCCTACGAAGGACCTTATAGGATACTCAGACAAACTAGGTCAACCTGTATTTTGGACATTGGAGGGAAACCACAGTCTTTCACTATTGACAAGCTTAAACCAGCTCATGTAGACAAGTCTTTCCCTCTGCAGCAGCCAACAGTCCATCACAGAGGTTGACCACCTAAAAGACAGACAAACCTTTATGCCGGTTCTGGGGAGTGGGGTGGGGGTGTGTAGTGGCACTATGGTGACACTACAACTCTCAGAAGGCATCGAACTGGCCATGTGATGACATCAGTGCCTGTCAGGTGCGTGATTTGGGCTTTTAAAATAAATCCATTTGATTCAACTGAAGAAACGCCTTGTGTGGTTATTTCATCATTGCCCATTGCAATTCCAGTGGCCACAATACAGTAAAACCCCTGTTATCTGAAATTCAAGAAACCAGCGGCTTCAAGCATAAAAATCGTGGAAATAGAATAGGTAAAATGTACAGTAGTTTAAACTTGGTGCACATCGCCATTAGTTCACCAATCAAGCAGCAGATCATTTCAAGCAATTATAAAATTCACTTATACAGCATCAACCAATCTCCCTAAGCGTCAGATACCAAGGGTTTTGCTGTATTTGGACAGATTTATTTTATGAAGGGCTTTGAAGGATATTGACTAATACAAATAGAACTAACCTAGAATGCCAATGTAATTTACATGGACAAGATAGACAGGAGTCACGTGATGGAGTAATGGTAGGTCAGGGAATTCCAGCCCTCTCCGGAAAAGTTGAAAAAAAAACACACAAAACACAAAGGTACAAGAATAAAAATTAAAACAAAGTAAAAGTAAAGGTGAGAAGAAAATGGCAGCAAAGAGAAAAAATTCGAAAACAACGGGAAGAAGAGAAGATGAAAGAACGTCGGAAGAAGAAGGTGAAGGCCTTACCTGTCCGAGGAGGCCCACCGCGGAGAGAGAAGCCCGCTCCCTAAGGTCAGTGGAAGTCCCGAGCTTGGGACTACAAAAATGGCTCGCAGAGCCGAATAAAAGTGCGCAACCGCGCATGAAAAAAAACACACCGACGGGAGGGGGGAACAGCTGCAGAGTCGATCTCCACAGCTGAGAGTGACAGCTGCAACACAGCAACAGGAGCAGAACATAGAAAATAACGACAACAAGAAAGAAGAGAGCAAAAAGAAAACAAGGAAACAACAGATGTCCAACCCAGAGGAAGAAGAAGAAGAACATAGAGAAATGGAAGAAGAAGAGAAAGGCAAGACAACGGATATATCTCTTTTGAAAGAATATATGGAATCTGTGAAAGAATGGCAATTACAAGAATTTAATGAGATAAAAAGAAGAATTAAGAGTGCAGAAGAAAAAATGAATAAAATAGAAATGGTCATATCAGAGATAGGAAAAAGAGTGGATAATGTGGAAGAACGAGAAATAATCGTAGAAATGGAAGTAGAGGACTTAAAAGAGAAATTAGAAGAATCTAATAAAAAAGTTAAAGAGGCACATGAGCTGTTAGCTCAGAAGATAGATATAATGGAAAACTATAATAGAAGAAATAATATAAAGATAGTGGGCCTTAAGGAAGATGAAGAAGGCAAGAATATGAGAGAATTTATAAAAGATTGGATCCCCAGGGTCCTAGGAAGACCAGAATTACAGGAAGAAATGGAAATAGAGAGGGCACATAGAACATTAGCCCCGAAACCACAACCGCAGCAAAAACCAAGATCCATTTTAGTAAAATTCTTAAGATATACAACAAGAGAAAATATATTGGAGAAAGCAATGAAGAAAATAAGAGAAGACAAAAAGCCACTGGAATACAAAGGTCAAAAAAATGTTTTCTATCCAGACATAAGTTTTGAACTCCTGAAGAAGAGGAAGGAGTTCAATACAGCAAAAACGATCCTATGGAAAAAAGGATATAAATTTATGTTAAAGTACCCAGCGGTACTTAAAATAGTTATTCCAGGGCAACAAAACAGACTATTCTTGGATCCAGAGGAAGCACGAAAATTTGCAGAACAACTACAAAACAAGCAGAGAGATGAAGACATGTAATGAGAGTAAAAATGACCACGAACTATATGTATGTGTGTATATGGGTGTATATTATATATATATATATATATATATTTGAAAGAAAAAAAAAATATATATATATAAAGATGTGCATGTATATATGTGTATGCATGAGTGTATCCGTATTTAGAGGAAAATATATAGAGTATAGATAAGAATTAATAAGGGAATGAAAGGGAATAGAGGGAATAAGGAGGGAATTAAAAGAGTGACCTTTGTTATATATGAAAATTGAAATCTTTTCCGGGGGGGGGCTGGGTGGGGAGGAGTTACGGTAACTGCAAAATCAGTTGACGCTTGCGAGTGAATTCACAAATCCAAATGGAGAGAGGAGATGTGGTTGCCCGACAAGGGATAAAGGGCAACTCAGGAGGGGGAGGGGAGAATGGGGTTAAAGAAGTTTTAAATAGGAGAATAAGGAAAATGTTTGATGTTTTAGAAATGTTGTCTTATAAAGTGTTCAAAACAAGAAAGCAGAAATGGATAAGAAGGAAAGGTGATGAGGAAACGGAAAGGGAAGATAAACAAAGTATGAAATGGCTATGTTGAACTATATGACTTTAAATATTAACGGAATACATAACCAAATCAAAAGGAAGAAACTGCTAAATTTTACTGAAAAAAGAAAAAATTGATAATAGCATTTGTGCAAGAAACACATTGAACTGAAATGGAGCACAAGAAATTAAAGAGAGATTGGGTAGGACATGTAACAGCAGCATCGTATAATTCAAAAGCAAGAGGAGTAGCTATATTAATCAGTAAAAATGTACCAATTAAAATAGAAGAGGAAATAATAGATCCAGCAGGGAGATATGTAATGATAAAATGTCAGATATATTCGGAGTTTTGGAATCTACTCAATGTATATTCACCTAACGAAGAAGATCAAAAGTTTATGCAAGATATTTTTTTGAAGGTAGCAGATACGCAATGGAACATATTAATAGGAGGGGATTTCAACCTTAATTTGGATTCAAATATGGATAAAACTGGGAAAAAAATTAACAGAAAGAACAAAGTAACCAAATTTATAATTAAATCGATGGAAGAAATGCAACTTTTGGATATATGGAGGAAACAACACCCAAAGGAAAAGGAATATTCATATTATTCAGGTAGACATAAAACATACTCAATAATAGACTTTTTTCTGTTATCAGCTCGTATGCAAGATAGAGTAAGAAAAACAGAATATAAAGCTAGAATATTATCGGACCATTCACCCTTGATATTGACAATAGAGTTAGAGGACATCCCTCCAAGAATGTATAGATGGAGATTAAACTCCATGCTACTTAAAAGGCAGGATTTTAGAGAATTCATTGAAAGACAAATTAAAATGTATTTTGAAATAAATACGGAATCAGTGAAAGATAAGTTTATACTATGGGATGCAATGAAAGCGTTCATCAGAGGGCAAATAATAAGTTATGTAACCAAGATGAAGAAGGACTACAATCAGGAAACAGAGCAGTTGGAAAGGGAAATAGTAAATATAGAAAAAGAATTAGCAATGAAGGAAGACACAACTAAAAGAAGAGAATTGGCAGATAAAAAAATAAAATATGAAACACTACAAACATATAAGGTGGAAAAGAACATAATGAAGACAAAACAGAAATATTATGAACTAGGGGAAAAAAACACACAAAATTCTAGCATGGCAGCTTAAGACAGAACAAGCTAAGAAAATGGCATCAAGGGAAAAAGACAAACAAATCACATATAATCCAACGGAGATTAATTAAAACTTTAGAGAATTCTATGAACAATTATACCAAACTGAAAACGAAGGAAAAGAAGGGAAAATAGATGAATTTTTAACTAAAATTGAACTACCAAAATTACAAATAGAGGAACAAAATAAATTAACAGAACCATTTGAAATAGTAGAAATACAAGAGATAATAAAAAAACTACCAAATAATAAAACACCAGGAGAGGATGGATTCCCAATAGAATTCTATAAAACATTTAAAGATTTATTAATTCCTCCCCTCCTGGAAGTAATCAACCAGATTGACAAAACACATAGCTTACCAGATTCATGTAAAACAGCAATAATTACAGTAATACCAAAGCAAGGGAAAAATCCACTCGCACCAGCGTCATATAGACCAATATCATTACTTAACACAGATTATAAGATAATAGCTAAACTATTAGCAAACAGATTAGCAGATTATGTACCTAAAATGGTAAATCTAGACCAAACTGGATTTATTAAAAAAAGACGGACAACAGACAATATTTGTAAATTTATTAACTTAATTCATGCAGTAGAAGGGAGTAAAGCTCCAACAGTAGCAGTTGCTTTAGACGCAGAGAAGGCCTTTGACAGAATAGAATGGAATTATTTATTCAAAGTATTGCAAAAATTCAGTTTGCCAGAGAAGTATATTAATTGGATTAAAGCATTATATAAGGGGCCATTGGCGAAAGTGACAGTAAATGGATATATATCAAAGCAATTTAATTTAAGCAGATCAACAAGGCAGGGATGCCCACTATCACCCTTATTGTTCGCGTTAGCTATAGAACCACTAGCAGAATTGATAAGAACAGAAAATAATATAAAAGGGATAAAAATAAAAGACAAGGAATATAAAATCAGTTTATTTGTGGATGATGTTATAGTATACTTAACAGAACCGAACTATCAATAAAAGAATGATATAAGAAATTGAAGGAATATGGAGAAGTGTCAGGTTACAAGATTAACATAAATAAAAGTGAAGCAATGCCAATAAATAATACGGATTTCTCAAAATTTAAGAAGGAATCACCATTCAGATGGCAAATGCAAGCAATAAGATACCTAGGTATACAAATAAATAAAAATCTCAGCCATCTATATAAACTCAATTATTATCCACTAATGAAAAAATTATAGAGCGATTTAGAGCATTGGAAAGATTTACCACTAACACTAATAGGAAGGATAATCTGTATTAAAATGAACATTTTCCCAAGGATACTATACCTATTTCAGGCATTGCCAATACACTTGACAGAGAAATTCTTCAAGGAGTTAAAGAAAATAATAAGGAAATTTTTATGGAAAGGGGGGAAACCGAGGATAGCACTAGATAAATTAACAGAATGGTATAAACAAGGAGGCTTACAACTGCCAAACTTTAAAAATTATTATAGAGCCGCACAATTAAGATACCTATCAGATTTTTATCAAACAAGGGAAAAGCCAGATTGGACTAGATTAGAACTAGATAAAATAGGGGAAAAGATACCTGAACACATATTATATAAATGGGATGAAAAATTGGTACAACGTAGGAGTTCTCCAGTATTACATCATCTGCTCAATATTTGGAAGAAGATTCATGTAGAAAGGAATAAAACAAATTACCAATTACCAAAACTAATAATAATGCAAAATCAGTTACTCCCTTTTACAATAGATAACCTTTCCTTTAGAGAATGGGAGAAAAAAGGGATCAAAAGAATAGAAAATTGTTTTTCAGGAAATAGATTATTATCCTTTGAACAAATGAAGGATAAATATAATATAACTCACGATACAATGTTTGCATACCACCAACTGAGATCCTACTTGAAGGACAAATTAGGAAGCAGTCCGAGGTTACCAGAGGGAAGTAACTTTGAATATGTGATTACAGATACAATGATAATCAAAAAATTTATAACAAATGTGTATATTAAACTGCAAGAAAAAGAGAATGAAGAAACAAATGGTAAAACTAAACAAAAATGGGAACAAGATTTAAATATAAAGATAAAGAAGGAAACATGGGAGAAGTTATGCTCTGGAACGATGAGAAATACAATAAATACGAGGTTACGTATGATACAATATAACTGGATACACAGGCTATACATTACACCCCAAAAGTTAAATAAATGGGACCCAACAGTATCTGACAGATGATTTCGTTGTAAAAAAGAAATGGGAATAACAATTCATGCAATCTGGACATGTGAGAAAGTAGAAAAATTTTGGGAAGATCTAAACTAGATATTAAATAAAATTACAGAAAACAATATACCAAAAAATCCAGAGATCTTCCTCCTAAGTAACATAAAAAACAAAAAATTTGGACTTGATTTGGATGGTGCACAAAAAAGATTTGTTAAGATAGCTCTAGCCGTAGCAAAAAAAAGTATTATGTCAACCTGGAAATTAGAAGATAATTTGAGAATACAACAATGGTATATAGAAATGAATAAATGTATTCCATTAGAAAAAATAACATATAATTTAAGAAATAATATTGAAATATTTGAACAAATATGGGAGCCATACATGAAACACAATAGAGAAAACCTACTGGAGACATCTACCACCTAAAATAACGAAAGGAGAAGGAAATGAAAAGAATTGACTCAGTGGAATTTCTTGTTTATTTTTATTGAATGACAACATTGTTTGACTGGTTTAATGTATCTTAGATTTTGTACTTTAAATGAAATGGGGGGGGGGAGGTAGGGAGGGTGGGATGGGAGGAGGGAGAAAATGACACTGTATATATTTGAAAAGGAAAATGTATGTATCTTGGTCAATGTGGTTTATGGTGTGAAAAATAAAAAAATTTAAAAAAAAAGACAAGATAGACCAAATGACTTGCATGACTCTAACCCTATGAATTTAATTGTTTGTGCAAGGGTAAACGTTGAGATGTAAATTTGTTAGGATGTTTGTAACCATGAGTGGGAGGTTCAAATGCTTTTGTGTTGACACTGATATACGACTGAAACTAACCCGTTGTGCATGTTCCAATTTCTCTGGGTTTAGACTATATTCAGTAAAGTGATGCACAGAGACCAGCTGTCATTGATAAGGTTCCACCTGTGACCCAGTGTGAAGCCATTAAGTCAAGCTACTTGCAGTTTTTTCAGTGAGCTTCTGGGAAATCCTTGACTGTTTTGTATTCTGTATTGAATGATATGCGATCTGGGGAGTTCATAGAAGTGTAAGTAACATCATCAAATAAATCTTAACCTTGCTTGTAAGGGTAGAATTCTTTCTGCATGTTCTTTCTGCATGGGTGTCATTGGCAAGTAGTGCCTAGCTGCCCTGAAGATGATGTTGAGCTTTCATCCTGAATCCCTGCACTCTGTGGTGAAGATGCTCCCACGGAGCTATTGGGTAGGTAGTGCCAAGAAATGCAAAGTTCCATTTATAGTAGTCCTTAGAGGGAGAAAGCAATTGCATTTGTAAATCACTTTTAAAAGGATGAATTTTGAATGTAATTTGCTCCTTGTCAACTTGGATGGTGGGACATGTGCAGGTGTCGTGTGCTCCCTCAAAGATATGAGAGCTGCATGCTTCTGTGTCTTTTCCATTCCAGTCGTAACCTGTAGCCTGTCTCCCTTCCCCCTCAGCCCCTCCCCCTTCCCTCTCCCCCCTCCCCTCCCTCTTCCTCCCAGGAGCCCCCACTCTCTGTGTAAAAGAAAAACTTTACTCTTCGGACATCTCCCCTAAAGTTTCCTCCACTTGTCTTGTCCAGATGTTCTCTGGTATTTGCTATTAAAGATGCTCGTGTTTAAGCAGTGCAGCTGAGTTGTCCGGTTTCCATTTACTAAAAGCTGAGTGAGGAGGGGCTGTGCCTGCCCCTGTGTGGTGGTACATCACTGGCCTACTGCAGGGGGCAACCTCTGTACCTGCAGGAGTGTAAGGGGACAGGACAACACCTGGCCGGCTGTCAATCAGTCGGCCTGAATGGATCAAGCCCCACCCGGTCGGGTGTCAATCACCCTCCGGGATATAAGCCTGTGCCGGCCTCCAGAGGCCTCACACTGAGTTGCTGCAGCCACAGCCAGCCTGGCTCTGTGGAAGTCTTTGTGGATTAAAGACTGTTCAGTCTTTCCCTTGTGTGTGTCTGATTCTGTCTAACAGCGCACTACGCCTTGTGATGAGATGTTAAGTGTGGCACTTGCAGGGAGTAGCGCTGTGCTATCCACCACATCTCTGTTGTATGGTTTTGGAACTCCCTGTGTCATTGGGTGTCTAGAGTTGTGTGCACTTCCCATGCTTAATAATGAATGAATGAGTCAACTTTCCTCTTCTTAATTCTCCTGATTCAATGAACATCACAAATATTTCTTTTGAGAATCTGGAACTGCATTTCTCTTTTTTCTTTTCCTTCCCAAATCTCTGCCTTCCCCCTCCCCCCCCCAAGTGTTCTTCCATAAAAGAATGGTGTCCAATCTTCCCCATGAAAACTCCAACTAGCCAAGTCCATCTGGTCTGTGATGCTTGTCAATTCTCCATTTGTGGGAAAAGTTAACCGATCCCAATTTACTGAATGGCGGCAGTGGTGATGGGGTCCCTGTGCTGAGTGTGCCATACACTCTCCCCGATGCCCTGAAAGTGGACCCTTGCCCCAGCAGTCTGCCAAACGTAGCTCCCGACTCCACCCATCTACTGGAGCTTCCCTTCAGAGGAATCTCCACCCACCAGAGCTCCTGACCCATAGCAGCCTGCCCATCCGAGCTCCTGGCTGCGGATCCTCGCCCCGGATGCCCGCCCATCTGAACTCCTGACTTCCTGGCTGCCCACCTATCTGAACTCCTGATGCCCCAGCTGCCTGCCCATCCGAACTCCTGACTGGGATCCTTGCCCCAACCTACTGCCAATCTGAGCTCCTGATTCGGATGCTGGACAGCGGGTGGGGTGGGGGGGGAGGGTGGACTTCAGCATCAGACTGGGGGTGGCAGCAGCAATGTGAGACTGGATGGGTAGGGGGCACAATAATTCATTTGGAGGGGTGGGTCAAGTCCTGCAAATTCCCCCTCCATGATGCCGACCCGAGAGAAGGGTCAATCCACATCTTCCCTTTCCCCTTGTCTCTTCACCATTCTCAGCTATGATGTCACTCAGAGTTTGTCCTTTCCTTTCTTCCTCTCTCTCCCTTCCTCCATACCATCAGTGTGTTTTCTTTGCAACAGGAAGCCTTCACAGGAATTGGAGGGTAGTAGTCTAGGATTTTCTCACCCTAAAACCTGTGCAATGAAGCTGTATTTCTATGCGAGTTGAAACGCTTCAAAATGTGATCTGTGGAGACTGTTTCATGTGGTCTGCGTGATTAACAACTGCTCCAAACTCCAACTTCAGGGCCTATATGCTCACTCCAATTCACCAGCTTCTTCACGGTGATACGCTCTATCAATGATTGCAAAGACTGAGTGAGGAACGATGGGCTTTAATACACATTAGATTTCAGCTGGCCCAACTCCATGTGCTCGAGGGGCAGGGAGGCTGACCTTTATGGCCAGGTAACAGAGAGAGGGGTTACATGGGGTTGAGTCATCAGTGGGCAGGCCAGCCACTTATGTAAAGTGCAGCAACAGTATATACATATAGCAGCACACACGGAAAGCATTCGTGAGCTGCAATCGATTAGAATATTGATTGTATACACATTTATCAGGAATGGGCTCATGCACTTTAAGGTGGCAGGGATTCTAACATGGGCAGAGGGAGCTCACTGGAAGATTGATATATTGATATTCAACCTATTATTTACCCCTCTCTCTGCTTTCTGTAATTTGCTTTACAAACTAGTGTCAGTGTCTTCAATTGTCTGCTTTTTTTTTCTTCTTGAAGGCAGTTACTCATTTTGGGTGTGATTGAGGGCACTACCTACCTCCAATATTCTATCAGCTGCCTGGTTCATGATCTGATTGTTGCAGCGAGTCCAGGTGGGCGGCTCCATGGTTGAAGATATATTTTTCTCTCCACAGATTTGACATCCACAGCTGAATCTTATCATGATAGGGTCAGCAGACAATAATCAGGACTGGGAGCCTGGATTATCTGCTCAGTGAACACAAAGGCCTTGTTGAAATGGTTGATGTTGATTTTCATGGTATTGAGAATGGTCCTTCATGATTTGAAAAGAGCTGCCTTGGCTAATGGGTGATTAGGTTTCCATTTTAAATAATTCTTTGCTGTTTATTCTTACTTTCAACTATGCTTATTGTGCTCTGTTCTAATGTGATTTTTTGGATTTCTAAATCTGCCCTGAAGACAGGAATTGCTTATTTACCAAAATGTTGTCCAAACCAATAGCTGTGCTGGTCTCCCCTCACTGGGCACCGATTTATTGGAAATATTGTAATTGCACAGGTATAATTTACATTGTCCCATAGAATGGCTGATTGTTTCTATCGATCATGTTACCGAGAGACCACTAGCACCTAAGGAGAGCTTCAGTTCTTTAATGCTGTTGAATCAAACATGGCAACTGATGAGCTGCACATCACAAAAATGTAAAAATAGAATGCATGAATATGTTACCTGTCATGACAATAAAGATTTTAAATATTGTACCGGTGCTGATGCAGGAAGGGTGTTGAAGCAATCCACTTTTGTCTGTTTGTGTGTTGTGTTTGTGTGTATGGAGGATGTGCATGTCTGCTGTTTGTCTGGGTTGAGAATAATTAATATGAGTCTGTTGTGTGTCTTTGTATGTCGGTGTGGATGTGTGTCAGTGACACAAGGGAGAAGTCAAATGAGAATTGAGATTAGCCTTGATTTGAATGCTCAATGCTCTGGCAGCCATTTGCACACTGCACATTCTGTAGACTTCTGTTCCCCAGACCTGCCTACATAGCAATAGATGATGCAACATTTTGTACTTTGCTCCTTGTACACAGTCAAAGACCCTGTGAGTTCCTTTACTCTGGTGTCAGTGACCTTGTGGCTCAGGCAAAGCAGGAATGTTTGTAAATTGTACTTTGGATTCCATGGTAGGGCTGGAATAGGACACAAGATGGGGACACCAATACCCTGAGCAGAAGGCACTGTAAAAGATAATGGACACAACCCAAGACATCACAGGTATTATCCTCCCCACCATGGAGAACACCTACAGGGAACACTACTGTCGGAGAGCAGCAGCAATCATCAAGGATCCACTCCTCCCAGCACAGGCTCTGTTCTCACTGCTGCCATCAGGAAAGAGGTATTGGTGCCACAAGACTCACACCACCAGTTTCAGAAACAGCTGCTACCCCTCCACCGTCAGACTCCTCAACAACAAATTCAATCAGGGACTCATTTAAGTAGTCTTACATTTGCACATTATTGATTTTAAATTTTGACATTTCATTTAAAATTTTTGTTTTAAATTTAGCCATGCAGCACAGTTACCGGTATTTCGGCCACGAGTCTGTGCCGCCTAATTTACACCCAATTAACCTACATCCCCAGTACACGTTTTTTCTCTCTCTGAATTGTACAGTCAGTTTGTTTACATTTCTTTATTTGATTACATATATACGCATCTTCTTGAGTACTGCTGTTTGCACTATAGATAATTGGTAATTCTGCCTCACCTGCAGGGAATAAAATCTCGGGGGTTATATGAAGTTACCGATGTACTCTGACTGTAAAGGTGAACTTTGAAGATGAAAGCTAAGTTTCTGTGTCATTAGGGGCCTGTTGAACCCAGGGTCAGGCTTTGGTTTTCCCGCTCCAGGTTTGTCATTTCCCCACCCCACCTCCCCATAATACTCACTAATCAGCTAAAGCTGGGAGATAAGGCTCAAACATTGGCTGTGACTTCTTATCCCACTTTAGCAACCCTGACACAAGGCCAGGTCTCAACCCCACTGGGTCTGAGGTAGTGTTACCACTGGAGAATCCAGCATTAGTTTCTAAAGCAACGTGTAGTGTAGTGCTTGGTCAAACAATTGCTTTCTAAATGGTGATAAATTTTATATTGGTTGTTCGCGTTAAGCAAAAACATGGACAAATCTCCTTTAGAGCATTAATTTTGATCCTCATCTTGGTATAATTGGTGAAAAAACTGGAGGTAACTTGCGGAGTACTTCTGTAATGCATCAAAAGCATTGCAAAAATGTGATCAAGAATTCACTGATGAAAGATTAAATTCATTCTTGAAGCACAGGCCTGTTTCTGTACTGTAGTGTTCTATGGTTCCAAGGTTAGTCTGAGTGTGCAGAGTCAAGGAGACAGTCATTACATTCTGTTTCCTATCAGTTTGTCAAGGAAACAGCTAATATGTCTTCCTTGTTCGTAACCTGCATTTGGAGGTAACAGTGTCCCAATCAAAATATGTAGATATTTTTCTTGTGTAGCAAGTCATTTTGAATAAACTGTGAGCTGGGCCCTGCATTTGCACTTTAATCTTTATGGTATTTACTGAGGGAGATGTTCAGTATGTGCACATTACTCTCTGAAGGTATGTTGCCCTTGAAGGTGGCGTATTTAATTGGTGCTTCTCTTGTGTGCTATCCCTTTCCTCATTGACTGTCAGTGGATGTTGGGGGGCATGTGGATGACATACACCCTGGTAGTGACAGTGGCAGCTTGGAGTTTCTGATTTACTGATTTTGTGCATCTCTACATTCTTCAATTGAATCCACGTCAGATACCAGCTGTTGTGGGGTCCATTGTGCCACACCCAAAAAGTTTGATAAGGGTCTTCGATGTAGAACTTAATCGGTAAGGATTGAGTAGCATGTGACCACAGCTACTTCTGTGTCACTTCCTGTCACTCTGGAAACTTCATGGGAGTTGTGTCAGCACGTCCAACAGGATCTCATGCCTGACAGCATCAAGTTATATCTTCCCCCTGATTTCTGCCATTTGCTGAAGGATGGGTCCAGCAGCAGGATCCTTTGAGAAAGGTACCCATCTCAATGGCTCCTGCGCCATCCAGTGTAAAAGGAAAGGGCAAGATCCCTGCTAGCACCACAATTCAAACCTACACTGGGTTAACAATCAGGTACCTAATCCAGTGCGAGACCTGGCGACTACTGCAGGCAAGAGGTCCTCTCTTTACTCTCTGAAATGCTGTCAGTTGACACTGACCTAATGTTCAGTACCAGGGCCTTCAGCTAAGTTCCATGATTAACAAACTGCTTCTCCAGCCTGAGATTTTAAGGTCAGCTGTGAGTGAAGACCCCCAGATCGCTTAAATTTGTAAATAACTGTATATTTTTCAATTTTTTTTTCTGAATCCATGTTATCTGTTTTCATTTTGGTTTGAGGATCTGCCTCATTGTATGAAAATTCAAGTGAATTAAATTGATGCACCACTATTGTGGAGAAACCAATGGGCTTTAATTCATTTGAGAACATGTCATATTCTTACTGTTTGGTTGTCCTGCACCGAGTTGCAGGGGGCCACCTTTGTACAGGAGCCTGTGGGGAGGGGCCACAGGTTCAACCGGCCAATAGGCATGCTTGACCAGATAATTATATTCTCTTTGGCTTGGCTTCGCGGACGAAGATTTATGGAGGGGGTAAAAGTCCACGTCAGCTGCAGGCTCGTTTGTGGCTGACAAGTCCGATGCGGGACAGGCAGACACGGTTGCAGCGGCTGCAGGGGAAAATTGGTGGGTTGGGGTTGGGTGTTGGGTTTTTCCTCCTTTGCCTTTTGTCATTATTACAGTGGTTTACCACAGGAACTCCATCCCTTAATCTGGGACTGCAAAACAAGGGAGTGAGGGATTCTCCCACATCATTCTTCTGCTGAGTGCCCCTGTCAATGTACTTTTTCTTTAGCTCCTTGGGGCCATTCTCCTGGGCTTGTACAAAGCTGCTGGGTGATCAGCACCTGAAGATTCTGCAGGAGGAAGTGAGAGCATACGAGTTAATAGCAGTGAGCACAGGTGACCTGCTCTGCAGATCATCCCCAACAGCTTGTTCAATCAACCACCCTGCCACCCATTATTAACTTTTGCCGATGCAGAATATTTCATGGAGACATTTCAGAAAGTAAAAAATAACTTTCAAAATATTTATAACTTGCATTTCTTTAAAAGAAAATATATTTTTAATTTTTATTGTTTTTTTATTCTCCCCCTATTGGTGGAATTATCCTTTTTTTTCCCCCTTTCTCTTTTTAATATCATCATATATTATGAAGAATGTGTCAACTGTTAAGGCAATCCCATCCTAGATTTAATGTTTTGGATAAGATTAAGTTAAACGAATTATGGCTACATTTTTGATTTAAAATTTATGTACATTATGTATGATATGGTTTATGTAATTTACTAGATTATTATGTGCATAGATTTTTTATTAAACTCAATAAAAATAGTTTAAAAAGAAAAATAAACCCTGTTTTTCTTTTTTTCTTCCTCTCTCTTGCTTTTTTAACTCTCTGTTTTTCTTTTCATCTCTCCAACATCTCTCTTTGACCTCCCTTCTCTCTTTACTGAACTTGTTCTACTGCTGAATTTTACTCTTCTTCACTGTTCAATTCCCAATTCTGCATTCTTACCTGAGGGGGCTTTTCCTTTCTCCCACTCACTGGGATCAGCTCAGATGTACAGCTGACTTCCTGGGGAAATGTTCCAGAGCTGATGGATGCCAGAGCAAGTCCAGAATCCGCCACAGAACGATGGAGCCACAGTAAGCTGGTGTCGCTCCTGATCTCAGTTTGAAAGTCCTTCCCTCTGACCACATTGACCTCCACCAGATGCTCTGCTTTCCTCCCACATGCGGGTGATGGGTTCATTGACCATTCTTAATTGCCCCGTGTTGAATTTGAGGAATTGGTTGGGAATGTGCATTGGATAAGTCACATTGGAGGATAGAGTTGCTCTAAGCTGGAAGGGTTCGATGGGCCTAAGAGTGGCCCCCATCAATGTTGTGAGGAGCAGTGGAACAAATTCTGATGGATAGTCTCAGTCTGAGATGTTAACTTGCTCTCTCTCCGTGGATGCTGCATGTTTCTAGCATTTTCTGTTTTTATTTTGGGATTTATCTGGTGCAGATCTTACAAGATACCTGTCCCAATAGTGGATCCTGATCCGAACCGATAAATGACAATTTCTACCCATGTTTACTGCCTGACCCACTGAGTTCCTCCAGCTTCTCATTATTTCAGACAGATGGTTTTGCTGCAGGTGACTTGCCCTTGAATATTTCTTCTGCTTTGTCATTTCTAGTCTGTCACTGAAAACACTGTAAGGATTGATGTGATTTGAATTCTTCTATTTATTTTTTTCTAATGTCTCTCCCTCCCTCCCCCCCCCCCTCCCCCCCCCCCCCCCCCCCCCACTATTTGGAAGGGGGAAGTCCCTGCAGGGAGCTGTGTGGTGAGGATGATGCTCCTGGAGGGCTCCTGTGCTGCATCCACAACTCGCAACGGGTGTCAGGTTATCAAATGGCAGTGTCTCCAAGATACATGAGCTCAGTATAAAGCTGCGTCAGAAAGTCACATTCTGTTTACGTCAAATTTCTCCCATTTTGGGAATCTTTCTTTTCATCTTCTGTGTCTTTTCATTCATTACGCTCTGCCTTCTAGTTGGAAGAATGTGATTCCACATGACAGCATTGTGTTTTTTTTCCTCTCTCTCTTTGTGTTCTTTTCCTGCTTACTCTCTTTGATTGGCCACTCCCACTCTGCTTCTGATCGAGGGTCATCAGCCTGAAACATTAGTGCTGCACTTTTTTCTTTCCTCTCTCGCTGCAGATACTCCCTGGCCTGCTGAGTATTTCCAGAATTTTCTATAAGTTCAGCTTTGCAGTCTTTTCGGCTGAAATTTTTGTATGCAGCGATGGGTACTCTTTTCCTTCTGCTTATTATTTTTCAATCCAAACTCAGAAATTCCTTCCAGACACTGAACCAAGCCAGATTCCTCGAATGAATCCAGTTGCTCTGAAGGTTTTGTCTCCAAGACTTGCTCCTGTACAAATGCCTGCAGGGTATAAATTTACTTGGGAGGTACATCTTTCCTTCCAGACTGAATGAGGCAGTAAGGTAATAAACTCCCTAGAATCCCCAGCCCCCATCCTTTACACTCATCAATAACCCATGTACACACTGCTTTCTGAGATTAATTTTCAAGAGTAGCAATTTATTGACCATCCCTCATTGTCCTTGGTGAGCCATCTTCTGGAAGTAAGTCTGGCGAAGGGGAGCTCCTTTAGTGCTGTTGAGCAGGGAGGAACAGGTTCTGGCAATATTGAAGGAAGGACGAGTGTATTTAGGAAGTTAGGAAGCTGTGTGATTTGGAGGTGGTGATTTATTTTTTCCCTCTGATGCCTTTGTCCTTGTTGAAGTTATGGGCTTGGGACATGCTAAAGTATTAACTTGCTTAATTAACTGCAGTGTGCTTTGTAAATGGTGCACAGAGATACATGGTGTTCACATCATAGACTGATTTCTGCTGGATTGTATCAAGTTCTTGAGAGGTGTTGGCACTTCTCTCATCCAGGAAAGCAGAACATCATGCTCTTGGCCTGTGCCTTGCAGCTGGTGGAAGGATTTCAGTATGTAAGGAGATGAATCATTCACTACAAAACCCTTAGCATCTTGCATGCTCTTATAGCCACAGTAGTTCTATGATTTTTTTCTGGATGAGTTTGAGATCCTCAGGATAGTGATGGTGGCACCCTGTTGAATGTCAAGGGTAGGTATTTAGACTCTTTCTTGTTAAGAAATGGTCATTGCTTGTGGTACAAGTGTTTCTTGCCAATTGTCAGCCCATGCCTAAATGTTGAGCCAAACATTGAGAAGCTGGACGGACTCAGGGGCTTAGGAAATTGTCTGTGGGACTTGCAAAAGGGAATTGACTGATCGATTCCTTCCGTGGATGCTGCCTGGCCTGCTGTGTTCCTCCAGTCTCTCACTGATTGTCCCAAGAGTTGATCATTAGCAGGTTTTGTCTTTATCATGGCAGAATGTTACCTAGATCTTGCTGGCGTAGAGGCATGACCTACTTCAGAACGTCTGCTGAAGGCGCTCCCATAGTTGGACAGGGAATTTCAGACAGCCTTGCAACACTGAGATACTTGATAACTTGTGTTTTATTTTTATCTCAGCGATTGTCCTCTCTTTCCCACATTCCCTTGAAAGCAGGCGGAAACCAAAGCTGACACTGGACGTCATTGAACAGAATGATGGTGATTAAACTCAGAGTTATGGTCAGGTATCATTCATAACCCCAGAATGTTTTTTTGCAGCCAGTCAAGTACATTTGAGTACAGCCACTGCTCTGCTGTAGGAAACTGGAGCCTTTGTATGACAAGGATCCACTGACATCAGTGTGATAATGAGCAGATCATGAGATTTTTATTGATACTGATGGACGAATAAACATTTTCTAGTCAATGGAGTTGACATTTCTTTGAAATAGTGGGATTCTCAATGCTTTGCTGAAGAGAGCAGATGGAGCCTTGATTTAACTTCATCTGAAAGATGGCACATCCCTCTTTTTTTTTAATATATAATGTAAACCTTTTTTCATACAAAACAGTAAATGTTTAAATTTAAGAAAATTTCAATCATTACATGATGGTTATAAGTCCTCCACTCCCCTCCCTCCCTAAACCCCCCACCCCCAAAAAAATTAAATGTGAAAAAAAGATATATAGTAATATAAAGTAAAGAAAAGGAAAGATAGCTTCATGGATTGCTCGGAGGATCACTTTTCCAACAAGGTTTATACAATCAATTTGAGGAGGAAGAAGATTAACACAGGTCTCAAGAGGCTGGAAGAACTCGACTACATATTTATACCTAAAATTTGCATATACGGGCTCCAAATTTGCAAAAAAAAACATTTTTTCTCAACTTGTATGTAATTTTCTCCAAGGGAATACAGTTTTGAATTTCTGCATTCCAAAGTGTGAATCCAATTTCCAGATCACTTTCTTGCCACCACAAATGGTATTTTAATGAATTTATTTGGTGTATTGATAGTTTCAACTTGGATCTAGTTCCTTCAATATTTCCCAATGGAAATAAATCTGGGTTCTGTGGAAATACAATACCTGTAACTTGTTCTAAGAAATTTCCTAAATCTGCCCAAGGCCAAGTTAAATGTAAGAAGGTTCCTGTCTCTTCACCACATCTAAAATGATCTGATTTAATTTTATTCAATTTTTGTGGCATCAATTATAGCTGACATAAAAAATTATATTGAACTAATCTATATCTTACATTAATAGTATTTGTCATACAAATGCTCATCAATTGAAATATTCAAATCCATCTCCCACCTCTGTGAAGATTTATGCACTTCCTGTTTAGTAATTCCTGTTTGTCATGAAATGTACATTGTGGAAGTAAATATTGTAATATTTCCTCTCCTAATAAGAGTTTCCACCTCACTACAAGTAAGGCACCACCCTCTGTATGCTTGCCCAGAAATCTGTACTTGTGTTGGAAAGGATAGTCTAGGCCAAGCCCCCTGACACTGGGATGATCGATTTGCAACATCTTTTATTGCACAGTGACATCCATTATTAATAAGCCAAAGCTACCTGTTTTAGTCCGACTTTCTTGGATGTCGACATTCTTGGCAATGCCTTGAACTCTCTCTGCCACACTTAAAGGTGTCACAATTTTCTCAGGTGGTCTGAGACAACAAGGTCATCATCAATTATTTTTCTGACATATACTCACAAATGAATCCACTTCCTCAGGAGTCTGCGGAGGTTTGGTATGACATCAGAAACCTTGGCAAATTTCCTCTGAACATAAAGCCCTGCAAAAGGTAGTGGACACAGCCCAGGAAATCACAGGAAAAAACTCTCCCCACCATCGAAAACATCTACAGGCAACACTGCTATTGGAGAGCAGCAGCAACCATCTAGGATCCACACCACCTAGTTCATGCCCTGTCTCGCTTCTACCATCAGGAAAGAGGTATCGGTGCCATAAGACTCACACCACCAGGTTCAGGAACAGCTGCTACCCCTCCACCATCAGACTCCTCAATAACAAACTCAATCAGGGACTCATTTAGGGATTCTTACTTGTGCACTTCATTAATTTTCATTTCTCTCTGTATTTGCAGTTTGTTTACATTTTTTATGTGTTTACATGTGTACATTGAGTACAGTTTTTTGTTTGCACAACCACTAAGTGGTAATTCTGCCTCAAACACAGGAAAAAGAATCTCAGGGATATATGTGATGTTATATAAGTACTCAGACAATAAAACTGATATCTTATGTCACAACTTGATGTATGACTTAGCTATGTCATGAAGATGTCATGACACAATGGTTGAGTGAAAGGGGTTGCCTAGGAGTGAAAGGGGTTGTCTAGGTGTGAGGTCTAAAGTTGTGGTTAAGGACTTATAGCAAAGGACCAGAAGCAGGGGCTGGTATTGGGTGAGGTTGCAGAAGGGATGTGTCTACACAGACAAGTGCTCACCCTCGAGACTGAGAATAGTTAAAGAAGTACTTGATGGTTCTGGGGAACTGACACAGAGGAGGCCTGGGGTTGATCAACCACGATTACGTTGATTTCCAGAGCAGGTTTTGATGGGCCAGCGGCCTACTCCTGCTCCTATTTTCCCTCTGTCCTTTCCAATGACCCCAAAGCTGTGAACAGAAACATTGTAGCCAAATTATCAGCCAGCACAATTACTGAATGCTTCATTAAGTGGAGCAATTTCAGAAGTGGAGCACAGTTCTCAACTTCAGCCATACAATGAATACTGAGCCAAAATCTTTTTCTGTATCTAGTCAGACTGTCAAGCAGCAAATTATAACCATGATAGACAGCACCTCAGTGTAAAATTCTTCTCTTTGTGTTCAAGTCACTCCTTCCAAATCTCTTACACCCTTCAGCTCCTCCCATGATCCCACACTCTTCCTAACCTGGCCTTGTGCGCTCGGCTTATCAAAGCCCCACTATAGACAGATGTGCCTTCAGCCAAAAAAAAAGGTTGGAATTCCCTCCCCAACTTCCTCCATCTCTCAACTCAGTGAAATCTGCCACTTTGGCCAGGCTTTGTTATATTTCCTTGATGTTATGCTTTGATCACACTGGGAAATGCCTTGGCACATTTTGTGGCACTGAACCTTTTAATAGATACTAAATGCTCTTTTTAGTGGCACAGCTGAATTGATTTGTTTCATATGGATCATAAGAAATTGGAATAAAGGTGAAGGAATAGGCCATGGCCCCACAGGCCTGCCCGTCATTCACTATGTTCAACGTTGATCTACCCCAGGCTTCTCCTCATCATCTGAGTCAGATCCCTATAGCCCCCAATCCCCTGGTTAAATATATATCACCTCCACTTTAAGTTCTTCTAATGAGCTAGCTTCCACACCTCCCTGGGGTGCAGAATTCCACCCTCTGCAACATTTCAGGTCTGGATCCTTTATCGAGTCTCAATAAAGGGTTCAGACCTGAAATGCTGACTGACCATTTCGACCCATAGATGCTGCCTGACCTGCTGAGTTCCTCCAGCGATTCTTTGTTTGCTCAAGAGTCTAGTATCTGCATTCTTTGTGTTTCTTTATGCAGATGCCCAAACCTGCTTCATAGTGAAGATCCTTCTCCAGAATTTGAAGCTCTTGGCACGTGCATCTTACCAAGTCCTCTGCGTACTGTGGAAATGCATTTCATTTATTTGGCCATTCCAAAATTATCTGGGTAAATGTGAGAGGAGCAGGAATCAGAGGAAAAATGCAGAAGCTGACGATTGCCACATCTGCTGCTGCTGAGGCCAAACTACTTTAAACAGCTCTGCAGCACCACCAGACGAGTTTTAAAATGACTGCAGCTTCCTGAAACCCGCAGTGCAAAACTGCAGATCTTGTACAAAAGGAGAGCATTTAAACTGATAGCTTAAACAAAATTAGACCAGTTCATGGAAGATTGAACTTGTGAAGCAGTCCATTGTAGCCGGACAGAATAGTGTGCCTTTACCTCAACATTTCCGAGGTTATTTGCCTGTTCGTTTGTGACATAAAGTTGCCCACAGTTATGAAGGCATTAACCGGACTTGTGCAAACGTTTGCTTCTGTTCCAAAACAGACAGGGGCTGAAGACGAATTTTGAAGAAATGGAGTGAATTGAATAATTCGTATGATAGTTGGGATGAGGAACAGGGGTTTCTGGTGAGCGGAAATTGAGGGAGTTAATGCAAAAATGATGGTGCAGGGTGGCAAAAATGTGTAGTGGATTATGGAGTCTGGCAGCAAGGAGCAGCGTCACCAAATATAAAAGCCTCCAAATACGGGAAATGCAACAAGAGAAGCTGAAAACTGTTTGTCTGAATGGATGTAGTATTTGTCACAAAGTAGCTGAATTAATAACACAAGCAGAAATTAATGAGTACCATCTCATAGCCATGATGGAATCATAGTTGTAAAGTAGCCAGAGGTAGAAATGTAATATTGTCCAGTGAACTGGAATTCACTGTCTATGTATAGATTAGAAGACCAGCCCCTTCTCAGCTCCGCCTCCATCGGTCCCGATATAAACCCTGTTTTCCACCTTACCTCTAATTTACCTGAAGACCATTGCAGATACCAGCCATTAATTGGAAGCTAATAAAAACATGTTTGTGCTCCATGCAAATCTGTGAGTATTATCGATCAAGTTACAATTTTATTAGCTTACTTTTGAAGATGAGATGGAAGCCCTATTGAAGCCAGGCCTACTCCAGGTCAACCCTCTGTCCCCAGAGGCCTGGAAGAATTCACCTACTGGTTGGAGTGCTTCCACTCTTACCTAACGGCCACCCAAGAAGTCTTCCACTCTGACAGCCTCCGGAGATCAGCCCTCCTCTCTCAAGTTGGCCACAAGGGATACATGGTCTTCAGGGACTGTGCGACATATTAGACAGCCATCGAGGGTTGGAAGGCCCATTACATGAGGCCTCAGAACGATGTGCTGGCGAGACACCGACTCTCTCAATGTCGGCAATGACTGGGTGAATCACTGAATGACTATGATCTGGAACTATGGATGTTGACGAGAAAGTGCGATTATGAAGCAGGGTCTCAGCCCGGGTGAGGGAAGAAGAGCAAATCCTCATAGCAGGAGTGAGATTGAGATATGTGTGGCAGCGGCTGCCAGAGTTGGGGGAAAAAGGACCTTCCAGTACCCTCGATCTGACAAATTCTCTTGAACAGGCCCACTGGGAGCGGACGACCTCTCTAACTAAAGTGGCGCCTTCTTGGAAGACCAGGCCTTTGGAGCGTAGCCACCCTCTGTACCGACTACCATGACCACACGCAAACAGGGATGCTCCTTCTGTGGACAGGCCAAACTCCCCAGCGCCAGATGTCCCGCAAAGGATCTGTGTGTTCAGGTAAGAGGGGACACTGGACGAAAGACTGTTGGACCAAGGGGAACCCTAGGAAGGTGACTGCGTGCACGTCCCCTGAACCGTCATACACCCCATGCACAAACCCAGAATGTTGCAACCATTATCCACGCAGGCAGGCCGGTAGCTTTCTTTTCCTGCATGCTACAAGGCCACGAGCTCTGAAACCCTTCAGTGGAGAAAGAGCTCAAACCATTGTGGAGGCCATCAGACACTGGAGGCACTACCTGGCCAGAAGGAAATTTACACTGCTCACTGATCAGCGAGCTGTAGTATTCATGTTCTGTTGTGGATCACCATCGGCCTACTGCAGGGGGCAACCTCTGTACCTGCAATAGTGTACCACCGGCCTACTGCAGGGGGAAACCTCTGTACCTGCAGGAGTGGAAGGGGGATTGGACAACACCTGGCCGGCTGTCAATCAGTCGACCTGAATGGATAAAGCCTCACCTAGTCGGGTGTCAATCACCCTCCGGGATATAAGCCTGCGCCGGCCTCCGAAGTCTCACTCAGAGTTACTGTAGCTACAGCCAGCCTGGCTCTGTGGAAGTTTTTGTGGATTAAAGCCTGTTGTACAGTCTTTACCTTGTGTGTGTCTGATTCTGTCTAACAGCATTCCACAATTTAATCCACAAAGATTTATTTTACGGCTGCCATGGGAAAAGCTCCTGAGCACAGGGAGCCTCAAAGTTGACCCACGCCACCCGGAAGCTCAGACACGCATCGCGATCTGGCAGCACGTGGTCAAAGCAATCATCGAGGTGCACGCTGGAGGCATCCTGGACTCAGATCGGAAGATGCTGGTCCTACTCCAGTCAAAGCTGACACAATGGACACTTTCAAGACCTTGTACAAGCCTCCCATGAATGCTGTCTTTGCAAGGTACCTCCTCAATACCCAAGCCCAGCAACCCGGGGAGATGGCTGAGTCTTACCTGGGACACCTGCGAGAGTTGGCCCGACCGTGTCTGGCTGAACCCAGGGTAGGTGCAGAGGAGGTCAAAAGTCTGATCTGGGATGCCTTTGTCCAAGGGCTATGCTCAAGGGCTATCCAGCAGAAGCTACTGGAAGATAGTATCTACGCTCTGACCAAGACTGTGGAAGTGGTCCGAACCCTAGAAGCTGCAGCCCTGCACATCGAAGCCTTCGATGCCAGGTTCCCCCAGGTTCCCTCATGGCCACCTCACACTGCAGCTGCAGCCCCAGACCAAGCCAGGGAGGAGAACATTGCTGTGGCGGGCGCCCCATGCCCCTGTAAGTACTGTGGGTCCTGATGTGGGTCAGACCGACGATTGCGTCAAAACTGCCCGGCTAAGAACCAGAACTGTTCCCGATGTGGCAAGAAAGGCCACTTTGCTAAAGTGTGCTTCTCAAAACCAGCCGGCAGCTCAGCAGCCCTCTATGACCTCCCGCAGACTCCACGTACACCTGCTGGGCAGCGCCATTGTCCCTGCTATGACTTTCCCTGCCCCCGACGGTGCAGCATCCGGCCTCACCAGCGACGATCGCAACATGTGCACCGTGCACCTGGACCATCCCCCGCCGAAAACTACAGTGATGTCACTTCCGGCGCATGGTGTGACATCACTTCTGGCGGACAGGATGATGTCACTTCTCCCGGCGCAATGAACATGGCTGGGGAAGGAGGCCAGCCGTGCTGTGGGCCCTCGTGTGGCGTTGCCATCTTGGGCCAGGCAGAAGCCGACACAGAGGGCCCCCGACGACCACATGGGCGATGACCAGACTGCCCCACCAATGCTCCCCATGCCTCCGGACGTCATCAGTTGCTGCACACTGCACCCCATGACCGACGATGACATGGTCCACATGGGCGAAGACCAGGCCACCCTACCGATGCTCCCCATGCCTCCAGATGCCATAAATCACCTCACACAGCTGGAGAGCGATGACTCCGACCCCGAGATGGTCCTGGCTGCCACCACTCTGACCAGGGACATCCCTCACGACCTTGGGGACTCTTTGATGGACGTGCGAGTCAAAGGGCAGGAAGTTGGCGACTGGAATGTCCCTCCTAGCATGGCTTGCATCCTCGGGACCGGTGCTCCTGCATAAGTACGTACAGGCACACAAGGCCGAACCCCTGATCGAGCAGGTTTTCCTTCAACAAACAAACCACAACTACGCCTACGTTGGTTCGGCAGTGGCAGGGAGGACACCGTCTCAACCAGGGACCTGGCACCAGAAGGAGCATCCACCATTCCACAGCATCCTTCAGCCCAGGATGCCACCGACCGGGCATACATCCCCGTCCCTAGGCAGCTATGGGGCACGCAGCACCTCCTTGAGCACCAAGGGCCACCTTCGGCCATGGGGGACGAAGCTGCCCCCTCACCCAACCAACACGACTCTCACACATCGACCCTGGCCCCCTCGGCCATCCCTCCATGCAGCTCCACACCAGTCACTCAGATCCCTGCTGCCAGCCCCCCCACTTCCCCTCTGACCAGTGACCAGGAGACAGTCCTACAACGGTCACAGAGACTCTGGCAGCCGCCGGATCGTCTCAATCTGTAAATACTGTATTTTGTATAGTGGGTACAATTTTTTGTTACTGCCCCCCTTCCCTCCCCGGGACAATTTTAAGAAAAGGGTGAATGTGGTGGGAACAGGACAACACCTGGCTGGCTGGCTGTCAATCAGTTGACTTGAATGGATCAAGCCTCATCCGGTCGGGTGTCAATCACCCTCCGGGATATAAGCCTGCACCGGCCTCTGAAGTCTCACTCAGAGTTACTGCAGCTACAGCCAGCCTGGCTCTGTGGAAGTCTTTGTGGATTAAAGCCTGTTGTACAGTCTTTACCTTGTGTGTGTCTGATTCTGTCTAACAGTGCACCACATGTTCAATAACACAAAAAGAGGTAAAATAAAGAACAAGATTGCGAGGTGGAGGATCGAACTTTCCACCTATAACTATGAGATAGTGTATAGACCAGGTACCCTCAATGAACCTCCAGATGCCCTATCCCGAGCCACACACCAGCCAGTTGCGGTCAATTCACAACAAGTTTTGCCACCAAGGCATCACCTGCAAGGTTCACTTTGTCAAGGCACGCAATCTGCCCCTCTCCATGGAAGACATCAGGGAAATGACCGGGTCTTGACAGGTCTGTGCTGAGTGCAAACCGCACTTCTACCACCCTGACAAAACACACCTGATAAAAGCTTTCCGCCCCTTTGAATGATTCAGCTTTGATTTCGAGAGGCCCCTTCCTTCCATCAATGGAAACATGTACTTTCATAACGTTATTAATGAGTACTTGTGTTTTCTATTTGCCATCCCCTGCCCAGACACCATCACCACCACCAAAGTCATCAGAGCTCTGCACTCCATTTTCACCACGTTCAGCTTTATTCATAGTGACTGGGGCTCATTATTTATGAGCGAAGAGCTACACCAGTTCCTGCTCACAAGAAGCATTGCCTCAAGCAGAATGACTAGTTACAACCCCTGGGGTAATGGACAAGTTGAAAAGGAGAATGTAACAATTTGGAAAGCTGTGAAATTAGTTCTCCGGTCTAAAGGACTTCCAGACTCACTCTGGCAAGAAGTTCTGCCCCCCACGCTCCACTCCATAAGATCACTTCTCTGCACTGTGACCAATGTGACTCCGCATGAAGTAATGTTTATATTCCCAAAGAAATCCATATCGGGGATCACTCTTCCAGCATGGCTAACGACACCAGGACCAGTCCTGCTGAAAAACCACATGAGGAGAAGCAAAATGGACCCTCTGGTCGAGAGTGTGCATCTACTGCATGCAAACCCAATGTATGTCTATGTGGCATACCTGGATGGCAGAGAGGACACAGTCTCAATCAGAGACCTGGCACCTTCAGGAATTGAGTTCCCAACACCCACAGTAGGCCTGGAACCTCCAAATACCTTGCTCAGGGTTCTGGACAACATGGTTTCAACCATGCAAACATTGGATCATGAACCCCCGAGTCCCCCCTTTGAGTCCTAGTATCCAAGACCTACAGGAGGCACAGGAAGTTCTGGAAGAGCAAAGTCCACCAGAATAACCAGGGCCCCTGACAGACTCAACTTGTAAATAACTGGTAAAAGCTCGTGTGCTGAACGTGGTCTCTGTTTTCACCCACAGGTTCTCTTCTGAAGGAAGGGGTGAATGCAGTGAACCGGAATTCACTGTCTATGGTTAGATTAGACGACCGGCTCCTCCTCGGCTCTGCCCCCATCGGTCCCAACATAAGCCCTGTTTTCTCACCTTGCCTCCAATTTACCTGAAGACCATTGTAGATACTGGCCATTAATTGTAAGCTAATAAAAGTGTGTTTATTTCCACACGTTTCCGAATACCACTGATCACATTACAACCGGTAATTAATTTTTGAAAGAGATGGGTAAAGCAGAAACGGAGGTGGGATAGCTCTGATATTAACAATAATTTGAAAATAGTAAGAGATAGGAACTGAGCTGAGAAAATCAAGGGGCATCTGATAGACTGGTTCTAGGAAGCAGCGAGGGTTAGAAAACAATATAGTCAATTATATTTAGGGCTCATTAATGAAGGACACAATATTGAGAAATAGGAGATGCTTGTAACCAGCATAATACACGAGGGCTTTAATCTATAGAAAAACAAATTAACCAATTATGTGCAGAAATTCCTGGTAGAAGAGAAGGTTTTGTAAGTCAGCATATGATGAAAAACCACTGTAGACCATTGCAGATCTAATATTGGATGAAATGTGTAATGAAAGAGGTTAATTGATGATCTGGTAATTAAAAGGCCTTTAAGGAACAGTAATCAGATAGGATTTAGTGTTAAGATTGAAAGTCATTTAATCCAGAGTGAGATCATGTCCTTAAATCTGAGTAAGCAAATTCTGAAGGCATGGGTGTGAGCTGGCCATGGTAGACTGGGAACCTACTGTAAAAGTGGAGATTACAGGTCTGGTTAAATAGGATGCTATCCACATTTTCTAGGATCTTGCTGCTAACTTGCGAAATGGGGATCATATTCCAGACTGAAGGAGTCACTTCTTGAAGAGCGCGTCGAAAGAACCAAAGACTTGTTGATCCAAACCAAGGCTTTAATTAAAAGACTGGAACACATCACAAGTGGGTCGACCGGTCCAGAATGACCTGATCTGGCTAGGAGCAATCCTTTAAGACTTGCCAGTAGGTGTGACTACGCTCTCAGCCAATCACAGTTATCCTACACTACAATCTGTAGATATACACGTTGGTGATAGAATCTGTACTATCTCATTCACCCCTTCTTTGAGAACTGACCCCGGGGTGGATGGATGTTAGGGGCTGTACCGGTCAAGGGGCCTGACTATCCGGCGTGATTGCCGTGATGCTGGGATTGGGGTCTCCGGCAGGCTCGTCGGATGCGGCCACTGCTTCACTCAATTCCCCAACGGCGTTGTCGACAGTCTGGCCTGAGCTGGTGGGTTGGTGCTGGTCCCTCTGTTCAAGCACATGACCTGGGAGAGAAGGAATAGGGGGAGGTTGGGTTAAAGGCACTGCTGCGCCTGATCCGGCTTGGGCTAGGTCCCTTACTGAGACTGTATCCTCCCACCCATCTGGGTACTCAACGTAGGCATAACGTGGGTTCGCATGGAGCAGAATCACTCAGTCAACCAAGGGGTCGTTCTTTGAGTATCGGACATGGCATCATAAGAGGACCAGACTGGGAACCATGAGCCATGCCAGTATGGTCGTTCCCGATTCGGAATTCCTCGGGAAAAGGAACATCCTTTCATGGGTGGTGGCATTGGTTGTGGTGCATAGGAGGGAGCAGATGGAGTGTAGGGCACTAGTGAGCACATCCTGCCAGCGAGAGGTGGGGAGACCTTTGGACCTTTGGACCGGAGGGCAAGCGTAACTGCTTTCCAGACGATGGCATTCTCTCTTTCGACTTGCCCATTACCGCGTGGGTTATAGCTGGTGGTCCTGCTTGAAGCAATACCACACTCCAGAAGGTACTGCCGCAGCTCTGTGCTCATAAACGAGGACCCCCTGTCACTGTGGATGTAACTCGGGTCCCTGAAGATTGCGAAGATGCTGTGCAGGACCTCTATGACTGAGGAGGCAGTCATGTCTGAGCAGGGCACAGTGAACGGGAAGCGGGAGTACTCGTCGATGGCCATAAGGATGTAGGTGTTATGGTTGGTCGACGGTAGGGGCCCCTTGAAGTCTACGTTGAGATGCTCAAAGGGGCAGGTGGCTTTGATGACATGGGTGTTCTCCGGACACTCAGCGCATACCGGGGAGGCTCGGGTATGGAATGAATCTCCTCGACCGTGTAGGGCAGGTTTCAGGCTTTGACAAAGTGCACGAACCTAGTGACCCCTGGATGACAGAGCTCCTCGTGGAGTCTCTGAAGCCTGTCCAGTTGTATGTTGGTGCAAGTCCCCCTGGAGACCATACCTGGTGGGTCATTGAGATAACCAGGCTGATACAGTATGTTATAATTAAAGGTGGAGAACTCGATTCTCCACCTGGCAATTTTGTCGTTCTTGATCTTACCTCGCTGGGTATTGCTAAACATGAAGGAGATCGTGCATTGGTCAGTCAGCAGTGTAAAGCGCCTGCCAGTGAGGTAGTGCCACCAACGACGTACTGCTTCGATGATGGCCTGGGCCTCCTTCTCGACAGAGGAGTGTCAGCTCTCAGGACCCTGGAGGGTTCAGGAGAAGAAGGCTTCCGGCCGGCCGGCCTAGTTCAAAGTGGCTACCAGTGCAAAGTCGGACGCATTGCTCTCGACTTGGAACAGAATAGACTCATCAATGGCGTGCAGCATTGCAGCAGCGATGTCCGATTTGATATGGCTTCTGTTGACAAGGTGGTCTTGATGAGTGGCTGTGCCTTGTCGGCATAGTGTGGAACCCATTGGGCATAGTAAGAGAAAAAGCCCAGGCAGCGTCTGAAGGCCTTCTGGGTGTGGGGTGGGGTGGGGAGGGGCAAGTCCATGAGGGGATGCTTGCGGTCAGGGTCTGGCATGACCACCCCGTTCTCCACCACACAACCTAGAATTGCGAGCCAAGTGGTCCGGAAGACACACTTGTCGAAATTGTAGGTCAAGTGCAGCTGAATTGCAGTCTGAAAAAATTTCTCAAGGTTGGCATCATGATCCTCCATGTCATGGCCGCAGATGGTGACATTGTCCAGATATGGGAAAGTAGCAGTCAGCCCGTTCTGGTCCACCATCTGGTCTATTTCCCGCTGAAAGACCGTAACGCCATTTGTGATAAATTTCCTGTGTTCATAACTATATTGCCGGCTTTTGGTGGCCACAGGCTTCCAGCCAGGGGTGAGGTTTGCGAAACACACTGGCGGAGCAACTCGGAGGGTGGAGAGACTACAGGTGAGGCTGTGGGGGCGGGTGGCTCGGGCTGCTGCTGGCAGTAGGCTTCTGCCTTGGTTTGCACTCAGCGCATACCGGGGAGGCTCGGGTATGGAGTGTACATACTGTATCAGCCTGGTAAAGTCTTTGGTTCTTTCAACGCGCTCTACAATTTTATTAACTAAAAGACTGGAGCATATCACAAGTAGGTCGACCAGTCCAGAATGACCTGGTCTGGCTAGGAGCAATCCTTTAAGACCTGCCAGTAGGTTTGGCTACACTCTCAGCCAATCACAGTCATCCTACACTACAATCTGTACATATACACATTGGTGATAGAATCTGTACTATCACACTTCTCAGGGAAAGTAGATATCAGTGATGAAATTCACCATCACCTTCAATATTGCCAATATGGCCTTCGAACAATGAGAAAAAGGAGCTGATGCAAAAGCCATAGTTGACCAGGCAGCAGTGATGCTTGCCCTCCTACATGCTTCTGAGATCTGGACTACCTAAGGCAGGCACCACAACATATTGGGAATATACCATGGAACTCATAGCAAACCAACATCTCTGTCCTCTCTCAGACCATCATCTCTTTCATTGAGACTCTTGTCATCCTCAAGTGACTCCTTAGGCTGGCCATGTTGTTTATAAGGCTGAAACCTCATTCCCAAAAGAAGACACTATCCCAACCTTTGTCTCAGGGAGGGATTATCAGGCAGAGAGAGAATGCAAAAAAATTATTTGTGCTCAAAGTCACCTTGAGAAAATGTAAGTGTCTCAAAGAAATCCCTTGTCTCCTCAAAGTAGAGAGGGACCATTCAGGATGGCATAGGGAATGGTAAGTTCATGCACTGGACTGAATCAGAAACTCAATGTAAATGACCAATTCACAAAAGACCCACTTACTTACTGTTCCTTCTGTGTAAGAATTTGCACTTTCCTCTTTGGCTTGGTGGTTGCTTCAAAATGTACAGAACTACTGGAGCAAGCCCTCCCCAATCCCAAAGAAAGTTTAAGTCAGGTTGCATAGATCGGGAGACTTTGATGCTGCAGGGATAGGATCTCGGCCCAGATGTTTACAGTGCATAGCAATAATTTGGATGTTGGAACCTGTTTAGATTTACTAATGAGACAATGTTCAATGGCAGAGGGATCTGTGAGGAGGACACAGAGAGGTTTAATGGACAGGCTAAGTGAATGGACAAGGGCATAGACGATGGAAAATAATGTGGAAAAATGAGAGGTCATGGGTTCAGATGGGTCTGGGTGTCAGTTTCCATGAATCACATTAGTTAAAATGCAAGTTCAGCAAGGAATTCGAAGGACAAATGGTCAGGCCTCTATTGTAATAGGATTTGAGTGCAAGTAGAGACATCTTGCTCCAATTATGTAATGCCCTGGGGAGATGACATCTGGAATCAAGTGCACTGATCTGGTCTCCATATCTAAAAGAGGATGTGTTTGCAATAGAGAGGGATGTGGGATGAAACAAGAAAACAAAAATTGGAATCACTGCCAGAGCTGCTGTAATAGCAAAATTACTGCTGGTGCAGACCCGAGAGAACGGGGAGTGGAGACTCAGCACTGCTGTGCAGGGTCCTAATGCCTGAATGTAATGCTGATGGTTTTGTACAGGCTTTAAACAGCATTTTACAGTGTCTGTGCCCAAAATTCCTGCACCTGTACTAGGCAGGGTATCATGTGGGGTTGTAGATTCTGGTTGAGCAGCAGACTATTACAGGGCATCAGAAATGGAGAGAACACACCCTCCCCCTTCTCCATGTTGACAAGAAGAAGCATCAGAGATAACCCTACAGGATGGTGACCATGACACCAGACCAGCAAGAGTCACAGCGGACCAGCGAGGGTCTCGTCGGCTGAAGGACCCACACAGGCTGCAGGCTGTTGGCGACTTGCAATCGAAAGACTCGCACAGGTTATGGGCTGTGGCCCACACAGGCTGCAGGCTGCTGGAGATTGGCTCATAGGAACCAGGTATCAGACCTGGGATTCGAGAGGGTGCTGAAGGCAAGAAGGACCTCAGGCGCTGAAGGATTCCTGATCATATCAGAGGTTTGGATCTGGACCTCAGGCTGCCAGTGGTTTGAACTGGAGCCTGTGTAGTTGGAGAGGTTGCGGGAGGACTGGAGGCAAATCCACGGACACTCAATGCCTTTGAAGGGGCTCTCTTTTGCTTCTCTTTTTTACGGTTGCTGGGCAATGTTTATGGAAACTCTTTGCCTTATGGCAGACAAAAGTTGAAGTAAATCATACATATTACTTTTTTAATCTATTATTGTGTAACAATATAAGGAACCTTGAACTTTAAACCTTGAGCACTTGGGATTCCCAAAAGGTTGTAGGAAGGATGTGTAAACACAGATGGGATTGACCCAAGGTCACTGAAGCTGTCAACAGCCCTACTCACTGGTTCTCTCCTTCACGTGCATGAAGAGAGTGCCCCTTGAATAACGTGAGAGTGTTTCTGGGGAGAGAGGGTACCCGTTGTATGCACCCAAACTGATTTGTGGGGCTGTGTTGGATTGACATTGCTCAGCCAGCCTGGGGTTAAGATGATTCACCCTGGTGACTGAACAGGATTGTGAAAGTACCACCTTGCTCACTTCCTTAGGGTGTCTGCTGGCAGAAATGGTATGCCTTGCTGGGCCAGCTTCCGTTTCTGGATGCCAGAATCACCAGGCACATTGGTTGAATCTTCAGGAGAGAAAAGAGTGTGTTGAAGTTGCAGAGTCTACTGGAGAAGTATGATGTCTGTTACAATGTTGGTGATACGACAGGGAGCTGAGCAAACCTTGTAATCTTTTCTCTTGACCTGTTGCTAATCATTTGTCTTTGCAACTAAACTGCTTCTGCAAATTAATTCTGGCAGCTGGTGTTGCAATGTGTAAGGCAAAATCATCCCCAGTTAAAGAGAGCGGTCTGCTTTGATTTGCTGACCAACTGAAAGCCTACATATGGGTCCTGTCATTTGTTGTCATGGTAACAAAGAATAGGTGTGTGACATCAGTTCCCTTCTTGCCTCATGACATGGCGCCACCTTCCAATCAAAATACCTGAACGATGGCAGTTCATCTGATGGCATCAGGGCAACACTTGATCTTTATCAGTGTTCAGGTATTCTGCGTTTGGCAAGAGGTGAATATCTTCCTCGTGAAGGTCCTAACCTTAAGGGTAGTGATTATATGTTAGCTCCAGGTGTTTCATTTATTGGACAACTATACCTGAGGGTTGCACTGCAGACAAATAAGCTCTGTGTACAGTTTAAGATTATACACAGGACTTCCCACTTCCAGTGTTTACCTGGAGTCTTCAGTCTTTGAGGATCTCTCTCCAGGCACTGATGCAAGTTACATGGTTGTTAATGAAGTGGAAAAAGCGCAGGGTGAGTTTTTCATACAACCCCTCGCTTCAATTCTCTGTGCAAAATTGTATATTGAAAAGTTTATTTGACTGCTTATCAAAAATCATCCAGCCAATATGCAAAGAAAGTACATTGAGGATGAGGATTGAGGATACAGCTACCCAACATGGAAAAAGACCCTTCGACCCAATCTCTCCATACTGACCAGGGTGCTTTCCTGAGCAGATCCCATTTGCCTGCATTTGGCCAAACCTTTCTAAGCCAAGAATTTGTCCAGAAGTCTTTTAAATGTACAATAGTCCTGTCTGTCCATGGGGGATATGTTCCAAGACTCCCAGCGAATGCCTGAAACCGCAGATAGCACAGAACATACATACCTATAATATTAATTTATAAATATTACACAATAAGAGATTAACTAAAATAATAAGTAATCAAAAAATAGAACAATTATAACAATATACTGTAATAAAAGTTATGTGAATGTGAATGTGGTCTCTCTCTCCATTTAATATTTTTTGGACTGTGAGTCCAGGGTAACTGAAACCACGCAAAGCAAAACCATAGATAAGTGGGGACCAGTGCAATCATCTCTGCCTCTACCACTTCCTCTGGCATCTCCTTCCAAATATCCACCTCCTGTGTGTGGAAAACATGCCTCTCAGATCCCCTTTAAATCTTCCCCTTTCACCATACCCTCTAGTTGTATGTCCCCTACCTAGGAGAAAAAGATTGTGATTCTTTAAACCTGTGAAAGATATCCCTCAGCCTTCTTTGCTCCGGGAAAAACAGTCCCAGCTGATTCCTTCTCTCCTTGTAACTCAAGCCCTGCAGTGCATTCCTATCAAATCATTCCAAGATTCAAGATTCAATTTATTGTCATGTAATCAAGATTGTGCAATATTACACAAAATTTGTTCTTATTTTCAGTTAGGCAGACAGATTCGCCATCGGCAGAAATTGTTGGACGTGCCTCTTGCAGTCAGAGAAAGAGAAGCAAAAGGGAGATCTCAGACTGTTATAATTGTTCTATTTTACTGGTTTTGCCTCCAGTGCTCCTGCAGCCCTCGCAGCCACACTGAGTCCAGTCCAAACCATCAGCAGTCCGAGATCCAGATCCGAATCTCCAATTCAATCAGGAATCCTTTGCTTCTCTTTTGGCGAGGCGAGTGATTTTACTTAAATGGAAGAATGCTGCCCCACTTACTCATGATCAATGGTTCCATAACATCATGTTGGAACATGGAAAAGATTAATAATTCAGATATAAGATTCCAGAAGTTATGGGGTAATTTATGACTCACTATCTTACTTTATACTTTTACTCCAATGCCATTAAATTGTCTGACTTGTATCTTTTCCACGTTCCTTATATTATTTTTTTGCACCTGAACTTTCCTTTTAATACCAGTCATATGTAGCATCTGGCAACACAGTTTAGGTAAAAGGGGTTTGAGTTTTTCTCCTTTACTATTTTCTTCTTTCCTCTTTTTTTAACATTATTAGGGTTTTTTTTTTCCAAAAAAAAAAGGTATATGTTATTTAGAATTTGAATTATGGATGTTATTTACAATTCAGATATGTCAGTGTTATACGGAATGTTTTATTTAGTTTGTGTAACTGTCCATATCATTATTAAATTGTACCTTTTTTGTTTGTACAAGTTCTTTATTGAAATCAATAAAAATATTTTAAGAAGTAGGGAACCCTTTTCGCGCCCTAGGCATCCTCTTGCATCCCGGTTCTGATACCTGGTACCCCTTCAGCCAGTCTCCAGCAGGCCACAGCCAGGTGTGACTCCCTCAACCACAGCCTCAAGTCACCAACACTCCACTGCCTGTGTGATCTTCAGCCTCAGAGTTCCTCACTGGTCCATCGCCATGGTCACTGTCCCGCAGATCATCTCCTCTGCTTCTCCTTTTCAAACGGGGGTTTTTCTCATGCTCTGCACCAGATCTATGCTTTCCCGGAGTCTGTAACTCCTCATGGCCACTGCTGATTGTAGGTGCCGCCATATTCGGCACAGATACTGTGGTTGCAGTATTTTTAAATAAAACCATCACTGGCTCCATTTACAGGCCATTTAAAGACCGAACAGAGATGACAGTGGTTGGACTGGTGCTGTGACTCTGTTCCCTGCTCTCCATGGGTCCGCACCAGTGGCAGCACTACCATTACAGCGGCTCTGGCAGCACCACCAGATTTTACTTCCTCTAGCTTGCTTAAAAGAACTGTACAGAATACTCCACAGCATCTTGCACATCTGCCTCATGACATCCCAACTCTTGCACCCTTTACCCTGACAACAAAGGCAACAAAGTCTACCCGTGTTGCCATTTTCAGGGTACCATGTAGTTGTACCCTGAGTCCTCTCTGTTCTATTACACTCCTCAAGGCCCTGCCATTCACTGTGTATGTCCTGGCCCAATTTAACTTACCATCATTTTAAACCTGTCCAAGTTAAATTCCATCTGCCATTCCCTTGACTGCTTTCCCTCTTGATCCAAAACCTGATGTAACCTTTGACAACCATGTATAATCATGCCACCTATCTTCTCATCCAAACTGTTAATGTGCATGGCAAATGATTCCGTTCATAGGAAGAGGGAGGCAAAGGGAGAGGAAGAGAAGCACAGAGGGAGAGAGACAGAGAGAGAAAAACAGAAAGAGTCAGGGAGAAAAGAAAGGACATCAGGGCCATTGTTTCTGGTCCAAGAACACTTCTCAGAAGCATCGTATTAACTCTACCCATTTTTCCAAATGCTGCCAGACCTGCTGAGTGTTGGCAGCATTTTCTGTTCTTCTTTCAGAGAGAGAAAAACAGAACATTTTCTGTTCTTCTTTCAGAGAGAGAAAAACAGAAAGAGTCAGGGAGAAAGAAAGGACATCAATACAGGGCCATTGTTTCTGGTCCAAGAACACTTCTCAGAAGCATCACGTTAACTCTACCCCTTTTCCAAATGCTGCCAGACCTGCTGAGTGTTGGCAGCATTTTCTGTTCTTCTTTCAGAGAGAGAAAAACAGAACATTTTCTGTTCTTCTTTCAGAGAGAGAAAAACAGAAAGAGTCAGGGAGAAAGAAAGGACATCAATACAGGGCCATTGTTTCTGGTCCAAGAACACTTCTCAGAAGCATCACGTTAACTCTACCCCTTTTCCAAATGCTGCCAGACCTGCTGAGTGTTGGCAGCATTTTCTGTTCTTCTTTCAGGTTTCCAGCAACTACAGTATTTTTGGTTTTTGTATTGAAAAAGATTCCTGTAGAAATCAAAGCCAGCAATGTCAAGTTTTAAACAACCTGTCTCCTGTTTGCTTGACAATCCCAGGCTCTTGTCCACTTTGCAATGTTTTAGTTGATTTCTCTTGCCATCACTGCCTACCTTCGTGAAACAATATTCACCTGTGTCCAAATCTTAATTTCAGGGATTTCCTCCCTCGTGGATCTGGCATCGTCACCAGGAGACCCCTCGTTCTTCAGCTGATTAATGCTCCAACAGGTAAGGAGCCATGAATGAAAGTTTATATAGCCCATGAACAGTGGCTTTCCAATGACCTGCAGCCCATCCAGGTCCCACGAGAATCCCTCACCTCAGTTTACGTGGTAATAATGTTAAAAGATTGCTAAGATGCATCTAATGCAGGTCTAGTTTTGAATTTCTAGAAATGTTCTGAGTTTCTCTCATTCAGCATGTTTGTAGAACCACACAACTCAATGGAGAGTGTCGCCAGAGGGAAAATTGGGCTTTGAATTCAGGAGTGTGCATTGGTCTCTTCGACCAATGGTGCTGTGGACAGTTGGATCTTCCACTGGTAGATTGGAGAAGACAAGGTCAAATGGGTTTATCCCTGAAGCTGACTTACTCACTCTGGGAGCCATATCCTTCAAGATCTGCAGTGGTGCTACCAAGATACACCTAGTTGATAGACATTGGTGTTTTCCCATCCAGGAGCAGATTTAATGTTTCTTGTAAGTGTCATTCAATGTGGAAGAGCACTGATTAAAAGTATACAGACTCTGCCACAGACAGAGCTAAACTAAGGGAGGGTGGTAAATAGAGAAGAGGAGGAGATTGCCTTTTCCATGTTTCACACGTGATGGTATGAAGGATGGAGTCTGGAGGTGATGCTGAGAATTCTTGTGATGGGCCTCTACTGCCACACCATTCTTCCTATCTCAGGAGATATCCTGCTAGAGCGGTGTTTGCAAAGTATGATTGAGGAGGATGTCAACCATGTCAAGCTGTTGCCTAACTAATCCATGGGGCAGCAATTGCAGCTTAGGCACCAGTCCCCAGATGATTTGTGGGGGGATCTGTGCAAAGTTGACTGGGCTGTGTTCATTTTGGCCAACACTTGGTGGTCTGCTGTGTTGTATAATTTTTTTTCTGCTTCAGTTTGGTGGATCGATACTGAATGGCTGGGATCACAAATTGGCCAGTGTTGGTCCCAAGTGCACTGTATTGTCCTGAAGAGCATTAGTGAACTGGATGAGATTTTAACAGCAGTCCTGTAGTTTAATAATAATCTAATTATTTGTATTTATGTTCCATAGTGCAGTGGAAGTACAGAGACAAGTAATCTCCATTACCGGATATTCCCAGGTAGTACTAGTGGAACAGCTCGTGGAGTTGCTGACTTGCAGTGAACGGGATCAATTCTGTCCTCTGGTGCTGTCTGTATGGAGAACATTCTCCCTGTGACAATGTGGGCTTTCTTCAAGTGCTCTGGTTTCCTCCTGCATCCCAAAAATATTTGGCTTGATTGGTTAATTGATCTGGGTAAATTGCTTCTTTCTTTCTTTGGCTTGGCTTCGCGGACGAAGATTTATGGAGGGGGTAAAAAGTCCACGTCAGCTGCAGGCTCGTTTGTGGCTGACCAGTCCGATGCGGGACAGGCAGACACGATTGCAGCGGTTGCAAGGGAAAATTGGTTGGTTGGGGTTGGGTGTTGGGTTTTTCCTCCTTTGCCTTTTGTCAGTGAGGTGGGCTCTGCGGTCTTCTTCAAAGGAGGCTGCTGCCCGCCAAACTGTGAGGCCTCAAATTGCTTCTAGAGTGTAGGTGAATGCAGTACTTGATGGGATTAAAGTGAGTTAGGGTAGAATTACTGTAAAAATGAGCGCTTGATGTTTGGTGTAGACACATGGGCTGCTGGGGCTGTTTCCGAGTTATCTGTATCTCTCTGTGACTCTATTAAGGATGCACCTCTGTCAATTTTTAACTTTTGATTGATAGTAAACTGCATTCTTTGGAGGACTGGGAAAAAGACCTTTCTTGTAACCAGGCTGTTATATTAGCCCAGAGATAATGGAAGCAGGCATTTTTCACTGAGGTTAGGTGAGATTAAAAACTAGAGGATTTGGGTTAAGGGTAAAAGATGAAATGTTTAAAGGGACATGAGGCAGAACATCTTCAGACAGAAAATGGTGATGGAGTGAAGTGTGCTGCCAGCTGAATGTGGGCTCAGTTTTGACATTGAAGAAAAATGTGGATGGGAGGGGTATGGAGGGCTATGGTCCGGGTGAAGATTAATAGGACGAGGCAGAGTAATAGTTTGGCACAGACTAGATGGGCTGAAGGGCCTGTTTCTGTGCTGTATTGTTCACTGGTTCGAGATGGAATGGCGTGTGCAATGTCAGCAAAGGAGTGCTCTGCCAATATTCAATGTGAAGTGTTCCAGTGCTAAAATCAGGTGAGTCAGTTTTCACGACTGTTTTACTAAAGAACCGTTGAAAAGTAATGTGGTAGAAAAAGAACTTGATCTGAGTCAGGTTCGAGTGGAGAGAAATCAAAATAAAATTTCAGGTCGATGATCTTTCAATGAAATACAAGGAGATAGGTAGTATTTAAGCAACAGTAACTTGCATTTATGTAGTGCCTTTACTATGATTCTAAAATAATCCCAGCTCATGTGCAGACGGGTTGACAGCTTTGTTGAAAAGGCAGTGTTATGGTTTATATTATATTATATATAAATGTTTTTAAAAGAGATAGATTGGAGGGATTTAATGTAGGTCACTTCACAAACAGATACTTACATTTCACATCTCATTTAATGCTGAAGCCAGACATTCAGGGACCAGTTGTTTTGCAAATGACAATGGAACTGCTTTGGAAGTTCCTTCCAAAGCAGGTGCAAATGAAAAGTCTGGGCTCAAGTGCTGAAAAAGATCTTTCAAGGATTGGGTTTGGAGTCCTGCAAAGAGTTCTGGTTTCTACAAGCAGAGAGAGAGAGAGAGAGAGAGAGAGAGAGAAGTCAGTTCTGTAGTAGATTTTGAGACTGCAACATGGCAAGCTTGTTAAAACCCCATTTTAAAGATGGGTTGTGAGTTTTGAGTTCAACCTGTTCAAAACCCCTGTAGTCCTTACAAGAGGAAATGGCTGGCTGGAGTGTTTCTCGTGAAATAAGGGAAACAAGAGGAGCTCTGTGGTGGCCTGGAAGAAGAGGTTATCACTTGGAAAACCCATGATGGGACAAGTTTCTTCGGAAAGACACTGAAGTGGCTGATTGGAGGGAATCAGTTTGTGTGTGTGTCCAACGAGCAACAAATATTTCTTTGAAACCAACAAGAAGCTTCCTGAGCAGTAACCATTTACCTTTAAGATGAAAATTCATAAATGTTAAATTCTGTGAACAGTATAAGAATTGCCTGATACCGACCGGTGAACTTGGAAAAGTGAAAAAATGAATGACTGGACTATTAAAGCAAAGAACTTTCCTGAACATATACACATTACATTCACGTGTGCTTAGAATTAGAAGAGGGTTAAGTTAAGTTAATAGTAATAAATTAAAGCTTGATCCTGTTTTTATGTTTAAAGAAAATTTAAAGTAACTTTTGTTTAAGTAACCGTTTGTCTTGGTGAATTTCTATTGCTGCTGGGTTTTGGGGTCCCCTGGGCTTGTAACAGCAGATTTTAAGGAAATGAGAGAGAGAGAGAGAGAAGCTAGGAGGGGAGATGCAGAGTGCAGGGATAGTTTAGCACTGAAGCTTCTGTAGTGCCTGTAAGAAAGGGAAGGAGTCAATACAAAGAGAGTTTCTGTGTGTGCCAACTCTTTCAAACAGAAACAGATGTTGAGCCTGCACCTTGTTAAGTGTAGATCCAGTGAACTGTGCTGTAACCTGACCCAGCAGTTTAGGTATAGCTAATCCGACCCAACTTTTTTGAACGTGGGTTTTATTTCATTGGTCATCTCTGCTGACTAGCTTCAGTGTAGCTGCACACACTGTGATGCTTCTGCTCTGCTTCTTGTGCAGGCACTACAAAAATGCAAGAGGTATTACATCAGGAATGTGTCTTTCCTGCACAAAGAACTCAAACCACACTCCACAGTTCTTTTGTACAGTTCAGGTTATGGTATTTTGTTGTGTGTAATGTCACCTCATGGTGAACACAAGGGGCACTGTCGCCCACCCTCCGACACTGACGTTTGAGCGGAATTGGTTGCTTGACTTGCATTTTACAACTTGGGTTAATGTCCTGGAGTTTAGGGAAGGCTTTGTGGACAGGAGAGAATTGTTTTTTCCCCACCCCACTAATAACCCCACCTGTCTGCTCCAGACCAATATAGTCACTTAATTATCTTCTGAAGTGAATCACAAAGCCAATGAAGGCTCACCCAAGGAGGCAGAAGAAGGCTGTTACTCCATTCCACACCTCAGCTTGGATTTTAAAGTATTCCAGTGCAATTCACCACTTTCAGGTCACACTGCAAATATAGTGCTAGGCAGGGAATCCTCTCACACAGGTGGAGACCAAATTTCTATCCAATCAAACAGAGCATTCATGGTCTTCACTCCTGAATGTGGGTAATACAGACACTTGCACCACTTTCAAAAGCCTTTTGGTGATCCACAGGTGACGTGGAGCTTCTGCATGTGAGATGCTGCTTTGTTTACATCCTGTTCCGTGTGCCTGCATACATATGCATGTGCTTGTATGTGATAAAGAACTGCACATCCTAGAGAAACATGGACACAGTAAGAAATCTGCAGTTCTTTAGTATATAAAACTTTGCTTGGAATTGTGTGTATAGTTTAATTGGAGGGTCCTTTTCACATCAATTTCACCCCATTCAATACAGTGGAAGCCATTTTATGGAAGTTTAGACCTAAAAGAGAGAACACAGCTTTGCTTACTGCATCCCTCCCCCTCCTCCACTGTCCGCCGCCTGCCGCAACTAATATCACAAAATGATCTGTACATCACAGGGGTGGATACTTTCTCCAAAGTAATTGTTTTATTTCTCTTTTGATCTTAGACTTGATGTAAATGTGTTAATCATTTAATCTGTGAAGTGCCTTGGGACATTTTGCTATGTTAAGGGTGTTTTATTAATACCTTGCTTAATGTTTGGCTGACTAGTGAAGAGCTTACTTAATGGTAATAGTGAACAAATATAAAATTATTGCTCACGGTGAGAAGTAAACTTCCTTTTTACCCATTCAGTGTTGACAGTAAAGCTGATGTAAGAGTGCCAACTCAGCAGAAACACTAACCGTGCCGACATACAACAGAGAGGCCTTTTCCAGTGTGGAGACACTACCCTTTTGTGCTTCCTAGTTTAGAGGAGAACTGAGCTCTCTATCTCCTAGCACAGCTGTCCTGTGGGCTTTTAACGTGAGCTTCAGGAAGACTCCTTCCTGAACGCTCTCCATCATTGAACCAGTGCTTTGGGAGTGGGGGTGGGTGGGGGGAGGGGGTGGTGTCTGTCAGATGGCAGGTTTCTTTGTGTCATTGATTTGGATAACTAAGGGTACCCTCTGTCCTGAAGAAAGCAGTGATTTTCTTCTCCTGAATGGGAAGACATCTGGGAGGATGGAGCAACCACTGCAGCTGATTTAAATCCCAGGGAAATGTTGTGAGTTCCAAGCTTAATTATACAGTTCTGCTGGCGGCATCTGTTTTTAAGAAACAACTAACATTTCATGGAGGCTGCAGCAAAATAACTTACAGGTCCCCTGTGGCAAAACAGTTATTTACTGGCAAGGCAATGCTGAGGAAGGTTCCTACGTTGAGCCCCCATGCAGTTGCTAAGCTAATTTGTGGCTACACCTTATCTATAAAGTCATGAAGTTCTTCAGCACAGAAACAAGTCCTTTAGGAATCAGGTCCATACTGACCTTGTGTCCATCTCTTTACTCACTGGCAGCTCAGCTACAGTAACCATATTCCTGAACCAAGAAATAAGTTGGACTCAAATACATTGTCAATCTGGAGTCACATATTTAAGCAGGGTGAAGAATATTAGTGAACTGAATGAGTTTTCCAACAATTCAAGAGTTTCACAGTCACCAGATTTAATTAATTATTTGGATTTAAATCCCGCCACTGCTATAGTGGGATGTAAATATAAGATATAGGAGCAGAATAAGACCATTCAACCCATCAAGTCTTCTCTATCATTTGAATCATGGCTGATGTATTTTTTCCTCTCACCCCCCCCCCCCCCCCAATCTCCTGCCTTTTTCCCATAACCCAACATCCCTAGTAATCCAGTCAAAAGAACGAGGCCTCTGGATACTTAAGCATTACATATACTGTCAAAAATTCATACATTCAAAGTGTAGTCACTATTCTAATGTATACGATATAGAAGGATCAATGTGGACCAGGAGACAATGGAGAACAACTGTACATGATTGCAAAAGCTGTGGGAACTTTTCTATCCACTTAAGTGATGTTCTTGGTTACCCTTGTCACCCAAAATCAGTGCCTCTGGATCATTGCAAGGTGGTGAGCCTTGTCCCCTGCCCATTCTGCAGTCTTGGGGCCACCCTCGAAGAAAATCATCCCGAGTTACTAAATGCACCGTATAGCTGCGTTGCTGACCTGTATTCTGCTACTGAATTAGAATGCATATACACACTCATACATGCATGTACACATGCAAGCACCTCTCTCTCTGCATCATTACAACCCTGCCCTTCCTCCAACCACTTGTGCAGCCAATTGCCAAGGTGGTGCTTGGTTCTAGACTCGTTATTAAAAAGCAGAGCAGATTGAGATTTTGTGTGAGCTTCAGAGTCAACTATGAACATTTTCTTGTGTGAGCAAATGAATTAATCTGAAAAACCTAGAATGAAATCTTCTTCAATCCTGATCAAATGGATTGACAATCTGGTAGTATAAAAGGAGTATAGGGTTGAGAAATAGAGAAATAGAGCTGCAGCTGGGTTTGAATGTCCGGGCTGCTTGTGAGATTTATTCAACTGACATGACATTTGCAGCATAATCATCCACAAAGCACCTTGTTTGATATAGAACATGTCATTTCCAGTTACAGTAATACAAAGCACATTAATTAAATATTCCTTCCCTTTTTCCTCCATAAATATAAAATTGATGAAATTGCATCAATTATAATCTGATCTCCATGTGCCTCTTTTTCGATTATGGCATCTGGTTGTTTCTTAAAATGTGATTGATATCCTGTCCGTGCCACTATGGTAAGTGGAAGACCCTCATGGTGTTTACCATATACAGGTATTTCACTGACTTGCACTATTGAATATATGGAATTCGTTGCCATGGACGGCTATGGAGGCCATCATTGGGTATATTTAAAACAGATTCTTGGATACAAAGGGGAACATGGGTTATAGGAGAAGTCAGGAGAATGGGGTTGAAAAGGATAGTAAATAAGCCATGATGGGTAGAGTGGACACGATGGGCCAATTAGCCTAATTCCACTTATATGTTGAACAATCTTCCATTTTCCTTTTTTTCCCCTCTTGTCTGTTTTACTTGGCTTACCTAGAGCCCAGAATGTGAGGGGCTGACAGTCATGCTTTTTAAAAATATTTTATTTTGAGAATTTTCAATCAACATTCAGTCAAAATGAATGATCGAAAAGTAAAACATCAGTATCCATAATATTAACAAAATAATACAAGTATCGATCCCCGTGTCGATATTAAAGAAAGTGATAAAAAGGAAAAGTCAACATGTGATTCAATTATTGTAAAGAAAAATATTATAATAATACTGCAAAAATGCAAATTCAATGTCCATATTGAACCAAAGGGAGAAAAAGATAATAGAAAGATACAGAAAGAAACAAGATACGCCAAGAAACAAGAAGAAAAAGTAAGAAAAGAGAAATAATAAGAAAAATAAAAGATTGGCTTCACCTCAGATAAACCCCATTTCCATCAAATGACAAATAACCTGACTTATCCAAGGTCCTCGGCGCTGTGAGCACCAGGGGGATGAGACAGAAGGGGGAAATTGTTAAAGATTTACCTCGATGTACCTAAGGTATGAATTCCATATTCTTAAAAATACATCCTACCTGTTTCTGAGGTTTTAAGGTGATCTTCTCCATTTCTATCTTCCAGTTGGGAATCAGATTTCCAAGTAACTGCTGTGCATTTCCTGGCCACCACTAAAGTGAGCTTAACAGGTTTTAATTGATATTGCAACAGACTCATTTTAGGTTTTGCATTGTCTAAATTCCCCAATAAAAATAATTCAGGTACCTGAGGATATCGAATTCCAGGAGATTACCCAAATCTTCCCAGAGAGGCCTCACTTTAGGCATGGATCAGGCTGAATGCAAGAAAGTACCTAATTCTTGAACACGTCAAAAACATTGGTCTGATATTTCCAATTGGAATTTATGTAACTTTTGTGGAGTAAGATGTTATATTGCACGAGCCGTACCTTACATTAATCTTGTTAATCATGCTGTCCTGACATATGGCGGACCACCAAAATGGATAAATTTTTGTACCCAAATCTGATTCCCACCTTTGTCTTGATTTATCAAGCCCTTGTTTAGGGGCTCCTGCCTGAAGTAAGGAATACATTTTTGAAATAAAATTTCCTGTGGTCCCCTTTTGAACCAGAATCTCTATTTTGCTACACTGTGGAAGGTTAGTGTTGGACTGAAATTGTCCCTTAAATAAGAACTTAACTGAAGATAGCAGAAAAATATGTATGATATTTAAAACTCCATATTTATACCTAATTTGCTAAAATGTCATAAATTGTCCCTCATAACAATCCTCAATACACTTGACCCCTCTCTGGGACCAAGTGTCCAGGATTTTATTATCAATCGTAAATGGAATTAATATATTTTGAGTCAGGGGTGTTTTAGATGAAAGACCCCCCTTGTACCCAATCTGACCATTAATTTTATTCCATATTGTGATTATATGCTTTAAGGGGTGGGGGCTTCTTTAGGGCCTGATAATAATTTAGAACATATAAGGTTTTCTGCTATCCTCTCACCAACCTTATGCAACTCCAATTTTACCCATGAATACTTGTCTCCTCCATCAAAGAGGAAGGTGACAAACATCTATGGGATTGCCCAAAAATATTTTTTAAAAATCCGGGAGCATTAAACCTCCCAATTCATAATTCCGTTCATTTATCAATAGAGACCTGGAAGGTTTACCTTTCCACAAAAACTTCTGGATGCATTTATTAAGGGTTTGAAAGAATCCCTGAGGTATAAGAACAAGCAAACTTTGAAAAGAAATGTTGTACTCTAGGCAGCATTTTCATTTTAATACAGTTTACCCTTCCAACCAAAGTTATTTAGAGGATCACTCATTTATTAAGATTATCTTCAATTTTCCGAAGCAAGGGAATTCAACATATAAATTCTGCAGGTTGTTATCTACCCTGATATCTAAACATTTAATCCCATTGAGAATTTCTCTTAATTTGTTCATAACTCGCCCCACCCCACACCCCGTAAGAGGCATATCTTCGCTCTTGTCCAATTGACTTCATTCAATTTAGACTACACTTTTTGTAATGAGTTAACTGGCTCTGTCAGATATATGAGAACATTAACAGCAAATAAATTGATTTTATGTTCTTCCCGATTGATCCCGAAACCCTTTATGCCTGGATCGAGAGTAACAAACAATGAGAGAAAAATATTTATCATGATGCTGGGGATTTTTAACCTTCTTATCAGGTAGAGGCTGGTTCCTCAGTTCACTTCCTCTTCTGAAGGACAGCCCCTCTGACACTTCTTCTGTTCTTCAGTACCAGATTTGTGCAAGAGTGCCTTCCAACATGAAGGTACACATGCTACCAAAGGAGTCTTTATTTCAATCACTGAGTCTGTAGACTTTCGTGGTCTACACCAAAGTAGAAGGCATGAGATTGCTGATAAAATCTTGGCCAAGGAAGTAGATTTAAAAGGATAAGCCCAAGGTGCTATATGGGAGAAGAGAATAACATGAAAAAGAGTATAAACCAAACTTGAAATTGGCAGAGAGATTCATGGTAGGTGTTCACATACATAATCTTCTAAAGGCAGGAAAAACTTTAAAAAGAAATCCAACAGCTTTGGAATTTATAAATGGGGACATAGAATTTAAGAGGAAAGAGATTACATTTGTACAAAAGATTGGTTAGGCGCCAACTGGAGTAAAAGCCACAGAGAGTTAATTCACCAGGAGGCTGTCTGGGGCTGGAACTGGTAGTTGTGTGGAAAGAACAGGACAGTGGGATTAGTTATAGATTTTATAGGCAGACACAATAAACTAAAAATTTAATTTGAGACAGGTTGCTTTTTAGTTCATTTTGGAGATACATCATAGTTACAGGCTCTTCTAGCCCATGAGCCCGCGCTGCCCAAATACACTCACGTGACTATTAACCTACTAATCCCGAATGTCTTTGTCAAGTGGGAAGAAACTGGAGATCAGGCGAAACATGGGGAGAACATATAAACTCTTTACATGCAATGCTGGATTTGAACCTGTGTCACTGATACTGTAACAGCATGGCGCTAATCGCAACACTAATCACATCACCCTTTATTTACCCATTAAGGAATCTAAGATTGGTTTGTTTTCCCAACCTCACATTAAGTCACAATCCCTGCTCCCCAGATCCTGGCTACCCAACCCAATCAGATGGCTTGGTGCTCTACAAATAAATGTATTATATAATGGCATTTTATTTAGATTTTAGATTGTGAGATTTTTTTTTAACCTGTTCTTGTGTTGTAAATGATGTTCAAAAAGACTTCCAACCTTCAGAAAGCGATGTTCAGGTCTGGTCTGAAATGTTAAATTTCTTGGGCTAGAATCAGGTTTGTTTAGATTGTGTCAGGTCTGTTTGATCATTTCCTGCAGCCCCACAAAAGCTCACAAAAGAGTTTTAATAATACAGATTTAATTTGAACTGTAAAATGTAATGGATAGATTCCTAACCATTTTTAACTGGGTCAGCCTGCAGAGTTCCATTACTACACATTTGAAATTGAGGCATGTCCTCGAGACCACAAGAACAGAAGTCTCTGCATGTCTCTTTCTGCTGACAGGATAGACATGCACATCTCTCCATTGTTTTCTTTGGAAGCCAAGCATTGGATTCCTGGGGATATAAAGGATGGGATTTTCCACTTGAGAACTCTCCAACTCACTATTTTCCATCCATTTCCTCTAAGACCCAGAAAACCACAGTCCGTCAAGCATGAAAATGAAAAATTCAAAATGACAGCTCATCAGTTATAGAAAAAAGTCAAGATGTAATTCCAGGATAAATTCTAGGATTTAAAAATATGATGAACTCTGAAAGGATCACAGGAGCCTTATTTGCAATTTTTCCATCTCAATCAATTATTTTACAGCTTCTGGCAAGACTACCATTTGTTCCCTAAATTGGTGGTCTGCGATCTAGAACTGTGGCTGTCTTTGTGTTGAAAGGAGGGGAGATTCAGGATTTAGATACAGCAACAATGAAGGATTGGTGATGGATTTCCAGATGGGGATGAAATTAACGACATTGCCCCTGGACCATGTGTCCTCGGTTATCTCGGATATGAAGATGAGAGCTGCAGTCAAAGAAGCCTCATGGAGTACCTACTCTGCTTTCTTTCAATGCCACCTCTCTCACCTGGCCTAGGTGCCCCATTTGTCTTTCCACTGCAAAAAAAAGGACTTGCTTACATGGGTTGGGAATCTCTGTAAACAATTGCATAAAGCAACTCAAGATTAATCCAATCCAGTTTTGTTCAGTTCTTCATTCAGCATAGTGGAAGCTGCTACTTTATACAGTGGACAGTAATTAGATTCTTCTTGCAAATCTCTTACAGCCTGAGTGTTGGTTTTCTTATTTGAACCATCTATTGAATTGAAGAAACAGACTATTTGGCCCCTTATATCCATATATCCATGTTGTTATTTATTTAATCTCATCCTTTCAGTGTATCCCTTTCCTCCCTCATGCATATCCAGTTTTCTTAAAGCATCACCTAAACCATTGGCCTCCATTTGCTTGGTGACAACTTCCACATTCTGACTTCTCTCCCCAGGGAAAGAAGTCCCACCTGGATGATTATACATTGAAGAGCTGGCAGTCTACCACTCGCCCTTATACAGAAATCCTTTTCTCTGCCCATCATCATCCCCAACTCTTTCAGAAAGGTTTTATTTTGTTCCTCTGCTTTCCCTCCCCCAGTGGGAAGCACAAAATGTGTTCACCACCTTCCTCCATCACCATGTGCAAGATTGTGTTCAAAATATTCATTTGTTGTTTCTACTCTATGTCCAGTTAACTTAGATAATGAGAAGATGACCCATGTCGTTTCTGCCCAAACTCCAAAGGAGTTTGGAGAGTGGAACATTGGCCATTGTGTCTTAGAACTTTCCCCCGGGATCTCTGTGGAAAGCATATCGATTAGCTGAGGACAGGAACAACTTGCATGTGCATGGTAATTTAAATATACTGAAACATGGCTATGATCTTGGTCTCCTCCTTTCCCCCCGCAACATTCTGCACCCTGGTAATATTCTGTGCGCAAGCTCGGAAGGATGGATATTGTCCAAGGTCAAGTTGACCACCAGGCTTGTTGGCCTTGATCCCAGCAGAGCTTGGTTTAAATCCCAGTGCAGCTGTGAAGGAACTTAAATTGAGTTGATTAACTAAAACTGAAATAAAAAGCTAATATCAGTAATATTAGCCATGGGCCTGCTAAGGTGATATAATGCCTATTTGCTTCACTAACGTCCTACAAGGAAGTGTTTCTGTAGCCCTTTTCCTTTCTGAGATCCCAAGCTCACAGTGACATAACCAATGCTCAGATGGCCATAGAATGGTCTAACCAACAATTTGGACTACAACAGAGATGGAATAGCAATAAACATCAGGCTTGCTATAGCCCAAGAATGAAAGAGTAAATCGATGGTGGGAATGGTGACAAAAATGCTGCAAAATGTTTCCACCAAATGACCCTGACAATATTAAAGATGCTTAAAAATGACCAGCCTCTTCAGACAGGTCAACTTGAATTTTTTTGTATTTTGCATTTCAATCTCTAGAGTATGCGGAGTTCTTGCATTGTAAAGGGAAGAAATTCACAGACTTTGATGAAGTGCGGCAGGAAATAGAGCAAGAGACTGACCGGGTGACGGGCAGCAACAAGGGCATCTCATCCATTCCGATCAACCTGAGGGTCTACTCGCCTAACGGTAAGTGTGCAGAAGAATGATCCTTCTCTCCACGATTGTAGAAAGACAGACAAGCAATCTGCGCCATTTCTTCCAGACTTATTTGTGACAGAAATGTTTTCTTTCATTTATTCCTTTGTGAGATGTGGGCATCACATCCACATATATTGTCTACCTGTAAATAGCTTTGATGATGAAGGTGTGCCACCTTCTTAATGCACTTTTCACAAATAGAAAGACATTTAACCTCAGGAAAAACATGATCTGTGAAAATCTAATGGACAAGGTAGACTTGATTCAACCATTTTTCAACATACCCTTGGTGTTGTAGGTTCTTTTCACTTCTTTGAAATACTTCCAACTGAATTGAGGGATATTAGATGGTAAAATGGTAAAAAGAGTAGGACTATTTTTTTATTTTGTTCATATTGATGCAATCAAATACATGTTTATGTTGCTAAAGTTTCAACCAAACATAAGCTGCAGCCAAGTTCGATCCAATTTACTTGGATGGAAAGCTTCAGTTGCTGTAAAGGTCTGGAACACTTTCTCTGCTCCTTCTTCAGTGCTTAACCTGACGTTGATTGACCTCCCTGGAATGACCAAGATTGCTGTCGGCGACCAGCCCATGGACATTGAGTTCCAGATCAGAGATATGCTCATGCAGTTTGTAACAAAGGAAAACTGTCTGATTTTGGCAGTATCCCCTGCCAATTCAGACCTGGCCAACTCTGATGCCCTGAAGATAGCCAAAGAAGTTGACCCACAAGGTACGCCATTATTATTTTGGTTTGATCCACTGCCCCTCGGGAAGGTGGCTTCACAAATGAGTGAGGAATCTGTGTCCCACTCTCTGCCTCATAGTTTCATCACTAGGAGCTGGGAGTTATGAGGCACAACCTCTCCGATGACTGCCCTGCAAGGAGGCAGGGGAGGTATGGGTTTTGTGTGTAGGAGGGGAGGTGAGGTTGTGCACAGCCTTCATGGCCGACTTGGGCCTTGGGTGTGAATTTTGTCTGAAACCTCTCTGTCCACTCACAGGCTTGCGCACGATTGGAGTCATCACCAAGCTGGATCTGATGGATGAAGGAACAGATGCTCGTGATATCTTGGAGAACAAGCTCTTGCCCTTGAGGCGAGGTAAATGCAACTCAGTTATTGCCTGGTTTAAACCTGTCCCATGTTGGGTTTGATATAAGGACTTGCAGAAGTGTATTAGCCTTGCAATAAAGGAATGTGTGAAGTTTCCACCTTTCCTTGGCACTCCTCTATCTCTGCAGCTTGTTTCCTGTTCCATCTCTTCACTTGACTTCATGCCGGTCCCTCCTGCCTGTCTACTACTTGCAGAGGCTCAAATCAAATGTTCATCGATATCTGTCAAAAGGGAGTATTTTTAGTTCCTGAAATTGTTCCAGACTTTCTCTTGTTCTAAAAGGTTACAGAAAAATGTTCAAGATTCAAGGCTCAAGATGCAATAAAAAAACAGTGTCGTATTACATGACATTGCCTTTTGCCTGCTGTAAAGCAGACAGGTTCGTCATTGGCAGAATTTGCCCGAAGCACCTCTGACAGTCAGAGAAAGAGTAGCAAAGAGAGGTTTCTGCCCCCCCCCCCCATCCCCCCGGCACACCCACCACACAGAGTCACCGAGTGTCTGTGGATTCGTGGATTCACTTCCACTTCCAGTGCTTCCGCAGCTTCCGCATCCTCAGAGTCCAGTCCAAACCATCCGCAGCCTGAGCTCCAGATCCAAATCTCCAATGTGGTTAGGAACCCTTCAGTGACCATGGAACCCTCACACATTCCGGTTCCGATACCCTTTCAGTCTCCAGTAGTGCACAGACTGGCGCGAGTCCCTAGAACACAGTCTGCATGAGTTCTTCGACTCGAGTCACCCACGGCCCACCACCTGTGTGTTCTTTAGCCGCAGAACCCCACACTGGCCCGCCGCCGAGGTCAACATCCCGTGGTTATCTTCTTTGTTTCTCCTTCTCAGGTGGGGTGGGGGGTTCGTCTCCCTGTTTTCTGGAGTCCTGTGCCTATCCTCCACTTTCCTGAAGTCTGCAATCCTTGTGGATGCTGCCACTCCTAGGCAGCGCCATCTTGGGTGTAGACACCACAGCTGCAAGATTTTAAATAAAACTATCTGTACAGAGCTCAAAGACTGTATGGACTCACGGCAATCGGACTGGGCGGTTGGACACCGCAGGAGTACTGTAACTCTCTCACCAAGGGTCCGCACAGTGGTAGCTCTACCGTTACATCAGCTCAAGCGGCGCTGTCCTTATTGTTTTGCCCGGAGAATGTTACTGGGAATGGCAGGCTTGAGTTGTAAAGAGAGAGACGAAAGGGTGACTTCATAGAGGTACATAAAATAATGAGGGGAATTGGCAAGGTAAATGGACAGAGTCTTTTTCCTCGGGCAGGAGAGTTTGAATATCAGAGGCTGGAGGAGACCTCCTGGTGAGACTGGGAGAACACCTCCTAGTGTGTCTGAGAGCAGACCTCATGGTGTGACTGGGAGACGAACTTCTGGTGTGACTGGGAGAAGACTACAGGTGTGACTGGGAGAAGACCTCCTGTTGTGACTGTACGAGACAGTCTGGTGTGACTGGGAGAAGATCTTCTGGTGTGACTGGGAGAGGACCTCCTGGTGTTACTGGAGGAGACTCCCTGGAGTGACTGGGAGGACACCTCCTGGTGTGACTGGGAGGAGACATTCTGCTGTGACTTTGAGAAGACCTTATGGTGTGACTGGGAGAAGACCTATCATGTGACTGAGGGAGACACCCTGTTGTGACTGGAGGAGTGACCCTGGTGTGACTGGGAGACGAACTTCTGGTGTGACTCGGAGAAAACCTTCTGGTGTGACTTGATGAAGACCTCTTGGTGTGACTGGAGGAGGCACCCTGGTGTGATGGGTGAAGACCTCTGGTGTGACTGGGAGAATGCCTCATGGTGTGACAGTGAGGAGACCTCCTGGTGTGACTGTTAGGACACACCCTGCTGTAACTGGGAGAAGACCCCCTAGTGTGACTGGGAGGAAACCTCCTGGCTGAGTGACTGGGAGGAGACCTCCTGGTATGACAGGGAGAATGCCTCCTGGTGTGAGTGGGAGAATGCCTCCTGGTGTGACTGGGAGGAGACACCCTCGTATGACTAGGAGGCGACCTCCTGGTGTGACTGCGAGGAGACCTATTGGTGTGACAGTGAGGAGACCTTATGGGGTGACTGGGAGGAGACCTCCTGGTGTGACTGAGTGAGAACCTTTTAGAGTGAGAGGACAAAGACCTCCTGGTGTGACTGGAGGTGACACCCTGGTGCGAATGGGAGAAGACCTCCTGGTATGACTGGAGGAGACACCTTTCTGTGACAGGAGGAAACTTCCTGTTGTAACTGGGAGGAGACACCCAGGTGTGATTGGAAGTGACACCCTGGTGTGACTTGGAGGAGACCTCCTGGTGTGACTAGGGGGAGACCTTCTGGTGTGACTGGGAGGAGACCTCCTGGTGTGACTAGGGGGAGACCTTCTGGTGTGACTGGGAGGAGACCTCCTGGTGTTACTGGGAGGAGACCTCCTGGTGTGACTTTAGGGAGACCTCCTGGTGTGACTGGGAGGAGACAACTTGGTATGACTGGGAGGCGACCTCCTGGTGTGACTGGGATGAGACCTTCTGGTGTGACTGGGAGAAGACCTTATGGTGTGACTGGGAGGGGATCTCCTGGTGTGACTGGAGGAGACATCCTGCTGTGACTGGGAGACGACCACCTGGTGTGACTGGAGGAGACACCCTGCTGTAATTGGAGGAGACTTCCTGTTGTAACTGAGAGGACACACCCTGGTGTGATTGGAAGAGACATCTTGGTGTGACTGTGAGAAGACCTCCTTGTGTGACTGGGAGAATGCCTCCTGGTGTGATTGGGAGGAGACCTCCTGATGTGACTGGGAGGAGACACACTGGTATGACTGGGAGGAGATCTCCTGGTGTGACTGCGAGGAGACCTCCTGGTGTGACTGGAGGCAACACCCTGGTGTGACTGGAGGAGAAACCCTGGTGTGCCTGGGAGATGAACTTTTGGTGTGACTGGGAGAAGACCACCTGGTGTGACTTGGAGAAGACCTCCTGTTGTTACTGGAGGAGACACCCTAGAGTGACTGGGAGGACACCTCCTGGTGTGACTGGGAGAAGACCTCCTGTTGTTAATGGAGGAGCTACCCTAGACTGACTGGGAGGCCACTTCCTGGTGTGACTGTGAGAAGAGTTTATGGTGTGACTGGGAGAAGACCTCCTCGTGTGACTGGAGGAGACACCCTGGTGTGACTGGAGGAGACACCCTGGTCTGACTGGAGGAGAGACCCTGGTGAGACTGGGTGAGGAACTTCTGATGTGACTGGGAGAAGACCTTCTGGTGTGACTGGGTGTAGACGTCTTGGTGAGACTGGAGGAGACACGTTGGTGTGTCTGGAGGAGACACCCTATTGTGACTGGAGGAGTCACCCTGGTGTGACTGGGAGAATACCTTCTGGTGTGCTGGGAGAAGACCTCCTGATGTTACTGGAGGAGACACCCTAGAGTGACTGGGAGGACACCTCCTGGTGTGACTGGAAAAGACACCCTGCTGTAACTGGGAGAAGACTCCCTAGTGTGACTGGGACGTGACCTCCTGGTGTGACTGGGAGAAGACTTCCTGATATGACTGGGAGAAAACCTCCTAGTATGACTGGGAGGAGATCTCCCAGCCGAGTGACTGGGAGGAGACCTCCTGGTGTGACTGGGAGAATGCCTCCAGTTCTTACTGGGAGAAGACCTCCTGGTATGACTGGGAGAAGACCTCCTTTAGTGACTGGATGGAGATCTCATGGTGTGACTGGGAGGAGACACCCTGGTGTGACTGGAAGGCGACACCCTAGTGTTACTGGGAGTTGATCTCCTGTTGTGAACTGGGAGAAGACCTCCTGGTGTGACTGGGAGAATGCCTCCAGTTCTTACTGGGAGGAGACCTCCTGGTATGACTGGGAGAAGACCTCCTTTAGTGACTAGATGGAGATCTCATGGTGTGACTGGGAGGAGACACCCTGGTGTGACTGGAAGGCGACACCCTAGTGTTACTGGGAGTTGATCTCCTGTTGTGAACTGGGAGAAGACCTCCTGGTGTGACACGGAGAAGACCTTCTAGTGTGACTGTGAGAAAACCTCCTGGTGTTACTGGATGAGAGTCCCTGGTGTGACTGGGTGAGGAATTTCTGATGTGACTGGGAGTAGACCTCTTGGTGTGACTGGAGGAGACAACTTGGTGTGATTGGAGGAGACACTCTGGTGTGACTGGAGGAGTCACCCTGGTGTGACTGGTAGAAGACCTTCTGGTGTGACTGGGAGAAGACCTCCTGATGTTACTGGAGGAGACACCCTGGAGAGACTGGGAGGACACATCCTGGTGTGACTGGGAGAAGACACCCTGCTGTAACTGGGAGAAGACCTCCTGGTGTGACTGAGTGAAGACCTTTTGGTGTGAGAGGATGAAGACCACCTGGTGTGACTGGAGGTGACACCCTGGTGTGACTGGAGAAGACACCCTGCTGTGACAGGAGGAGACACCCTGCTGTGACAGGAGGAGACACCCTGCTGTGACAGGAGGAGACACCCTGCTGTGACAGGAGGAGACACCCTGCTGTGACAGGAGGAGACTTCCTGTTGTGACCGGGAGGAGACAACCTGGTGTGATTGGAAAAGACATCCTGGCATGACTGGGAGAAGACCTTCTGGTGTGACTGGCAGTAGACTGCTTTGTGTGACTGGGAGAAGACCTCCTGTTGTTACTGGAGGAGACACCCTAGAGTGACTGGGATGACACCTCCTGGTGTGGTTGGGAGAAGGCCTCCTGTTGTTACAGGAGGAGACACCCTAGAGTGAATGGGAGGACACCTCCTAGTGTGACTGAGAGTTGACCTGGTGTGACTGGGTGGAGACCTCCTGGTGTGACTGGGAGAGGACTTCCTGTTGTCACTGGGAGAAGAACTCCTGGTATGACTTGGAGGAAACTTCCTGGCTGAGTGACTGGGAGGAGACCTCCTGGCTGAGTGACTGGGAAAAAACATCTTGGTGTGACTGGGAGAAGACCTCCAGTTATGACTGGGAGGAGACCTCCTGGTGTGTCCGAGAGAAGAGTTTCTGGTGTCACCGGGAGGAGACACCCTGCTGTGACTGAAACAAACTTCCTTTTGTGACTGGGAGGAGACACTCTGGTGTGATTTGAAGAGACACTCTGGTATGACTGGGAGGAGACCTGGCCATGTGACTGGGAGAAGACCTCCTGGTGTGACAGGGAGGAGACCTCCTGGTGTGACAGGAGGAGACACCCTGCTGTGACTGAAGGAGACTTCCTTTTGTGACTGGGAGGAGACACTCTGGTGTGACTGGTAGTAGACACCCTTGTGTGACTGGAGGAGACCTCCTGGTGTGACTGGGAGAAAACCTCCTGGTGTGACTTGGAGAAAACCTCCTGGTGTGACTTGGAGAAAACCTCCTGGCCGAGTGACTGGGTGAAGACCTCCTGGTGTGACTGGGAGAATACCTCCTGGTGTGACTGTTAATAGACACCCTTGAGTGACTGGAGGAGACCTCCTGGTGTGACTTGGAGAAGACCTCCTGGTGTGACTGGGAGAAAGCTTCCTGGTGTGACTGGGAGAAGATCTCCTGGTGTGACTGGGAAAAATTCTCCTGCTGTGATTGGGATAAAGCCTCCTTGTGTGACTGGGAGAAGACCTCCTTGTGTGACTGGGAGGAGACCTCCTTGCAGAGTGTCTGGGAGAAACCCTCCTTTGGTACCTGGGAGAAGACCTCCTGGTATGACTGGGAGAAGCCCTCTTGGTGTGACTGGGAGAAGATCTCCTGGGCAATTGACTGGGGGGTGGGGGGTGGGGAGGAATACATCCAGCAGGATACAGATTCTCTACAGCTGTCAACTTGCATACTGAGTTGGAATTCTCGTGTTCACCTGCTGGGCTGCTAGAACAGCATTCAATCCAGATTGAGGACTCTCAACCAGGTCAGGGGTTCTGGAGGGGAGTCAGCAGCGAGTCACCACAACTTCTCATCACTGTGTGGTAGGAGCTTGGTCTGGTCTTGACATCCTATCTTCTGTCCTCTGCTTTAGGCTACATCGGGGTGGTGAACAGAAGCCAGAAGGACATTGATGGGAGAAAAGATATCCAAGCTGCTCTTGCTGCTGAGAGAAAGTTCTTCCTTTCACACCCAGCCTATCGGCACATGGCTGATCGCATGGGAACACCCTACCTTCAGAAAGTCCTCAATCAGGTAATTCCAGCTTGACATTCCTCAGTTACACAAGCCTTCTGTGCCCTTTCTGATGCAGGGAAGAATGGAGGACTGGATTTGTCAACACTCCAGGGGAGACTCGGGGATTGAGTGATCTCTTGGAGAATGGTACAAGCAACTCCGGGAAGTAAAATAAAGGAAGAATTATGAAAGTTTGTTTTGTCCAGACAAATTTTATCTATAAACTCTGCAAGTATTTATAGTTGCAGAAAGACCAGAGTGAGAGGGCCAGGTTTCAGAGACCAAGGAACTTGCTGAATTCTGGATCAGATTGGATCTTGACTTTGGATCTGTTCGCAACATTTATTGTTCTCAATTTTTCTCTTCACTACTCTCCCTTTAACAGCAATTGACAAACCACATCAGAGACACACTGCCTGCCCTTCGCAACAAGTTGCAAAGCCAGCTGCTATCCATTGAGAAGGAAGTGGATGAATACAAGAACTTCCGACCTGATGATCCTTCAAGGAAAACGAAAGCTTTGCTCCAGTAAGTACTGCTCACTCACTGTGTGTTATTGGCAGCATCAGGGATTCACTCAAATAGAGCTTTCTTCACTCTTTTTATCTTTTAGTCAATTCCCATGGCCATTTCTTTCCACAGCCCCACTAATTCCTGTTCAACCACCCATCTTAACCATAACTCTTCATTCCTCAACTCTGGTCTTGTGTATCAGCTACTCTTTCACCCATGTCTTCTAAACAGGGTGATTGAAGATGAGATTTTCGTAAGATTCCTGCCTGTCGAATACCCCAATTAAATTTGTCCTCTCTCTCTTCCTCTAAAGCACACATGTCAAACTCTGGCCCGCGGGCCAATATTTGGCCCGCAAGATCATATTAAATATATATTAGAGTTGGCCCGCTGGCCGCCGCTCAAGTATAGCACATGCACAGCAGCAGGCACCACCATAGTAGTTTTTAGCACTTCCACAGCAGGCACAGCAGTACACCGATATAGTTAACGGGAACGTTAATTAGATATTCACAGCGGCGCCGATACAACGGACCCGCCGCCTAGCTACAACGGACCCGCCGCCTAGCTCCAACGGACCCGCCGCCTAGCTCCAACGGACCCGCCGCCTAGCTACAACGGACCCGCCGCCTAGCTCCATGTGGCTGGACGTGGTGGGTCACCTCCGCGTCTCCTTGAGCTTCATCTGTGGGCGGGTGCTGCTGGGCATCGGACTTTCCGCTGGGGTGGAGGTCGCGGACGAGTTCTACCGCTCTCACGGTATTCCCGGTGAGATGGCGAGACCAGCGGGGACTCCTTGGGTTGTTGGCGGCGGTTGCGGCAGGCGGAGGCGGGGGCGGAGGAGGGAGAGGGGGCCGGGGGGGGATGCCGCTCGGGTTTGCTGGCTGGGCTGGGGAGGGATCCCTGCAGACCTCCGCTCCCTGGCATGCTTCTCGGCAACGTGCGATCCTTGGCTTAAAGGCTAGAGAGAAATATTATTTATTGAATATTTTATTTCTTATTTGTTAATGCTTCTTATGGAAAGAGTTTAACCAAAACTATTATTAAACATTTATTTTAATAAGAAAAAGTTTAACATTACATATGTTGAGAGAAAACATGCAGATGTTGTTGAAAATTTTCAATAAATATTTAGTTCGGCCCTCGACTTAGTCCAAGTTTTTAATTTTGGCCCTCGGTGAATTTGAGTTTGACACCCCTGCTCTAAAGGAATCCTTCAAACTCATTTCATTAACCAATCTTTTAATTTCCTTTTGCAGTATTTCCTTCTCTAACTCATGCAATATGGGTATACTTTTATCGTAAGCACACTATTAGTTTGTAACTATGTATATTGGAATGGTGACACTACAATTCAGAAGTCACTTCATATGTCTGCTCTCAACAAAGCAACATTTGAGCAGATGTTCCATGTATTGCACAGCTTTAAGATTCAATATGTTAATGTTTGTCTGCTGTCTTGCAAACAAATTGGTTTTTTTTGCTCAGTTGTTTCACAAAGTCAGTACAGCTCATTGTCAAATTTTGTTGTATTATCAGGGGATACTTTCTTGCATTAAAGGCAGTGTCTTAAGTGCAAGTTGCTTTTGATCTATAATCAGTCAGGGAAGACTTGGCCCCTGCTTCAAATAAGCAGCTTTACTCATAGTTTCTGTGCCTCAACTCTTGTGAGTGTCAGAGATTGACAGAGCGAGGTGTTTCAGTTCGTAGGATTCAATAAGGTAGAAACAATTACCTCCTGCATGAGTGAATTGAGGACAAGGGCACATGATCTTAAAGAATTAGAACGAGGCCTTTTATGGGAGAAATAGAGAAACGTTTCTCTTTGTCATCTGGGTACTATCAATGGTTTCAAAAGCTGTGAAGAACTGAACTGGGATGTAGTAGGACATCATCCAGCCCTTCGTGTTTCAATGTATTGCATAAAACTCTGTGTTCTTTGACAGGATGGTTCAGCAGTTTGCTGTAGATTTTGAGAAACGCATTGAAGGATCAGGGGACCAGATTGACACCTACGAGCTGTCGGGTGGGGCGAGAATAAACCGAATCTTCCACGAGAGGTTTCCCTTTGAGCTGGTCAAGGTAACTGAAGTTGCGACACATCTTGGAGCTATTTGATCTCTAACAGTTTGACTGCCACTAATCTCAAACTGAACCCCTGGTGCTTTTTTGATTTACTGATGTCAGGCAACTGTAGGGTTGTATCCACTGTTGATGGAGCAGAAATATTGCCATTTCACCTGGTGAGATGTACATTAAAGTGGCTCCAAGGTGAACATGGACCACCAGTTGGAGCAAGACAACTGTGTCTGCTTTGATCCAGTAAAGAGTGCATTGATAATCATTAATTCTTCACCAGCTGAGAGTGGAACGAGTCACTTTGTTTATTGGTCTATATTTGCACTGATTTTAGTTGTCTGCAGTACTACTTAGCTCACGAAATGGGTCTCTACTTTGTGTGCAGTCACTGCCAGGACTATTGTCGGGAACCATGTCACATCAGCAGTGGGACTTTCATCCCAGCACGGAGGTTTATGCTGGTGGAACTCAAGGGGTTGTTGAGATATCAGGTGGAGTTAATTTGGAATTAGTGCATTCCATTTATAAAACACCATAGAACATATCTTCCCTAAATTTGTGCTATATTTTAAAGAGAAAAATCTGGTATACTGGTCCTAAAAGTTTCTACCTCCTAAGCATAGCAGAGAAATCAACACGATTCCACCACCATAAATCATCCACTGTAATAAGGAGGTCCGTTCAGTCCACCACCACTGCTGAAGGCCGCTTAGCATTTATCATGCCTGTAGAAGTCCAACTGAGCTCAAATGTATTTAAGTTAATTTTGGTTCTTACTGTATCTGCATTATTCTGACTGATCTTTGGAGACTGGGAACAAATATTTCCGATACTGGATTTCACAGCTCATTATGGACCACACAATCAGTCACAATCTACTCATTTATTTTCTTTTTAACCTGTCATTTTATTTTTGATTGAATGAGAAGAACTAAGCTTGTTATTGTCCAGCTCAGTGGAGCCAGTTGCTTGAATCCTCTACTCACCACCCCCCTCCACCTTATCAAAATCATTGCTTATTTATATTTCACTCCATTCCACGGACACTCTGTGACTCTGAAGGGACTCTCTTTGGCTTCTCTTTCTCATATGTGGGTGTTGATCAATGCATAAAATTCTTGGGAATTTTTCAGGTACTTCAGCTACAACTTTCTCCCTGGCTGACATCACAACACAAAGGGGGACAGATTGCATCTATAGTTGGAGGAGGGGGGGAGGGTGGGGTTATTTTCTGCTGTATGGATTGCCTTGTTAAAAGTGTTTATGTTATTCCCTGTGACAGATGGAATTTGATGAGAAGGAGCTGCGACGAGAGATTAGTTATGCCATCAAGAACATCCATGGAATCAGGCAAGTATCTGTAAAACTTTAAGGTAGTAATCCTGGTACTTTCAAGCATATCTGGTATTTATTGTATCACCATTTCCTTTCTCTTAGTCAAGGTATCTTGGTCTCTATCCACCCCTGAACCTAGGGGGAAGGAGGATTGATCTTCCATTTTTTTCTTCACCTTGCATTAGATTGAAATGATAGGTTGACTAACTCCTGGTTTATTACTGATGCTGTTGTGAAATTTGGTTGAAGATGATTAAACTCGCACTATTCTGTGAAAAGCGATGGAATGCAAAGAATGTAGATGAGAGCTTGAAAACAGACAATACTAGCTAGTAGGCTTCTTCTTATCAGGAGCCCCAAGGATGCAAGGATCTGGTTCAGGCTGGTACAGTGACCTAAGGTAGTCTATAGCTAATACTGCACTTGCTTAATAGAGACATGAATATTAACTTAGAGGCCCCTAAGGAGGGAATGAACTAATTAACATAACATGTGATGTATGAAGAGGGAGGAACTGAGTGATACCTGTATTGATGGAAGGAAAAAGGAGAATGTTGTAATGTATTGGGATTCTGATTGGAAGAGACTAAATGAAGGTGGGGTGATGTTGAGTGCAGGACTGGACAAAAGAGTGATGATTCTGAACCTTCAGTGTGTCTCCAGACCAGGGACACCCAACTCTGAAGACTCGAAATAAAGCTGAACCTGTTCTCCAAGACTTTGTCTCCAGAGTAGTGATTGTGAACACTTTAGATTTCACACTGTAAACCCTTCCTGCGATGGATTCACCCTCATTATTGTGTGCCGGTGCTGAAGTTGAAGAAGACAGAGGACAAAGTGATTTTAAAAAAATCTCCAATTTAATTTATTTTCTACCTCTTGTTTCTGGTGCCATTTCTTTTTGGGAGAAGTGTTTGACAGCCTCGTATTTGGGATCATCACCAAGTCTTCCACCCTGATCGATTTCCCTGTTCTTCAAAAGTCCTTCCCTTTGTCCCAACTCAAGATCAGGAACATTAAGTTGGATTATGACCAAACTTTTTTTAAAAAGATGATCATATTATTTTGTTATGGGTTCTTGGACAACAAGATTGTGAGAACTGAATATTCAGCCAAAGCAGTTTTAAAGACAAAAACGTTTATTCTATTTTAAATGGAAGTAGTTCATAACACAACTAAAATTTTATGAATTGCAGGTTTTCCTGTGACAGTTTGTAGGTTATTTAGAGGTCCTTTTGGAGAAAGAGATCTGTCCTGTCCAAAACCATACCAAAATTAAACCAAGAGAACCAAAGTTAAGTCCACATATTTCCTGCCTTTGGTGACTTTAGATTGAAGGAACCCATTGGCTTTACATTCTTGCCTCTAGGCTGTAAGACTGGAGAGGATGTCTGGTGATAATTAATGTGAAGTGTGGGAAGAGGACTTGCATGTTAGATGGCAAAGCAGACCCGGTCTTTCCATCCTTATCTTTGTGGTCTTGAATCAAATCAAATCAAAGATTTTCAAATCTTTTAAAAATCCCTTGGGATTAAGGATTGGATATTAAATGAGTTGGGTATTGTCAGTTCAGTTCCAGGTGGCCATCATCATGTAAGGCAGAAACTGAGCTCTAAACTTGAACAAATGCAGAGAGAACCCATCTGAACAGGAACAGTTTGCTGCAGAATGAACCATTTCTAGAGTTACCTGTGAGGTCAAAGCAAAATTTCCCTGATTGTCTTGTGTATTAGGGTTAGGGTTAGGGTGGGATCAGATAAAAATAAAGAATTCTGAGTTCTGACATAGAGCAGATGGACTGAATAGCCTCTTTCTGTGCCGTGATGGTGGGCATCTGGGCATTAACCTGGAGCTAATTGGTCCCTCTAGTGGCACAGACGTGAAGCTGCAGATGTTACTGTTGACAAGGGGAGCTTTAATTTGAGAAACCATTGCGGTATAACATGGGAGGGGTGCTGGAATAATGATTCCCAAATAAGATATGTTTGAAATATGTTCAAGTTTTATAGGTTACTCCATTAAAATTATTTTTTTTAATATACAGCTTTATTAGCATTTCTGTCAATGAAAGGGGTGGCCAATTTGCCCATTTTAGTCCTTTTTAGATGGGGCACTTTGGAAATGTTTCTGCAATCAACCATTTCAGAGCTGATTACAAATTCTGCCTCATTAGATTCCACAGCACAGCTGCCCCACAGGAGGAGGCCGCCCTGCTCCATTAATAAGCTTCTTCAGAATAAAAGTCACTTTTTAAAAAATTGAGTTAGAAAGCTGAAATGATCATTATTGCACCTCCCAGGAGTCACTCCTGACTTCCTTGGTAGTCCACTCATTCCACAATCACTTCAGTTCTCTCCTGTTGAAAACTTGGGGCAGCAGCTACTGTTTTCTGAGGTGGAATCCATCTTTCTGTTCCGGACCTCCTTGATCCCTGGAATAGGACTTAATGTCCTTGTGGGAAATTGCCAGTCATGTGATTTGGATTCTTCCCCTTCAACTCGTTTCCTCAATTTGTTTCTATGTTGTTTATATATCTTTTCTTTCGTCTTCTTTGCCTTTCTGCCTTTCACACTCTATCCTCAACTCTCTCTTTCTCTCTCTCCACTGTTCCTTTGCCATCCACATTCATTTTCCTCCCTAGTTCTGTGTCTCTACCTTTCTCACCCTGCCTCTTTCTGAGTTATCCATTTTATTTCTTTATTGCCCTTTCTCCCTCTGCCTTCCCCACCCCCTCTCTTCCTCACTGCTTTCCTTATACCTCTTCCCTCTCTTTGCCTCCTTCATCCTTTCACTCTGTTACCACATCACTGCCCTATGAATTTCCAAGTCTGCTAACCCCTAACTTTACCTCAATGGCTGACGCAGAATGGAGTTTCTCTTTGCTTTATCTCATAGCAGCCAGAGTTTTTGGTGTACTGGAGTTTTCTCCTGGTTTACTTTCCCTCACAAAGTTCCTCTGTGCATCATTATGTTTTGCTCTTACGAACATTGTGTGAACTGTGAGTTTCCCAGGACTGTGAGGAAATAGTCTTCAATGTATGCATGAGCATCAATAATCAGTGGTAGAGCTTTCAGTCCAACCAGAGAAATACTCCTCCATGCTGAGGCTTGGAAATATTCCAAAATTAAAATAATCCAGTTCCTTTTGTAGTTTTTTGCTGTAGTTCAGAGAGCCAAAAGGACCAAGTATGGAGCAGCTCTCCATCTGAAAGCACATTGTCATAAACAGTTTAGTGAGAAGGAGTAGAACATGCTCCGTCCCCAAAATATAAACTGAATAAAGATCCAGCAAAGATAGGGAACACAGACACTGCAAAGTTGAAATAAAATAGAAAACACTCAGCAAGTCAGACTGTTTAATTCCAAAGTGATCCACCACTGTCTTCAGTAGATTTCATCCAAGAATCTGTAATCAAGGATTTCATCACATTTACATACTCCTCCAGAAATATGAGAGTTGCTGTGGATGTTTCAGAGTTGCTGAGAATAAGGATATTAACTTTTTAAACAAAACATTCAAGTTACCATTTATTTTAAATGAAATGACTTTGACAAAAGTAAAAGGGCAACCAATTGTCCTGAATTGACTTTATCCTAAGTACAATTTCAATTCTATCAAACGATTTGGATGCTCTTGATATTATAAAGGGTTTATTACGTTGTCCCATATTAATGCTGAAAGATTGGTTTCACCCACCTGTTCCAGCTGAGGTGGCTACATTAAACACAGTGGCTGCACATCGGACACCTTCATCACTCACTCCCTCAACACCTATTTTCATTGAACCTATCAAGTGTTTAGAAATTTGTCTGAAGCAAGAATATTACTTTAATTCCTACAAAATTCTGATTTTCAGTAAAGACATTATTTATTGTTTTATTGAATTTATGGAGTACAGTATTTCACTGACAAGTTAGCATGCTGAGCTTTCACTTACTAAGTGTGCTAATCCAAGATCCTGTTAGTCATAAAGGTACCTCTCTGAAATGAGAGGTGAGATGAGATGAGCACATCTCATTCCCATATGGCTGTGGCTGGATGTCTCATTACAAATACAAATGAACACTGTTAGTCCATCTCACTGTGGGTGAAGGAAAGAAGTGTTTTCAATGAGACTTCAAATCTCGTTGGGTTTGTGCTGAGATAAAGGCTAATGCAGAGTGCATCATTCAGCATTCGACTGTAGTTAACTAAAACCACATCTGTTCTGAATGGTATTGGATGCCAACCCAAGATTTCATTTGTGATATAAGTACACCCGCAACTCAGTTGAATCAACAAACAAGAGAAAGATGAAGACTTTTAGAGGTTTACAGCTCTTGAGAATTGTTGTCCTGAATGGTCTCTAATGCTAACACTGTATTTTTTTTCTTAAACATTTAACCATGTTCGATGTTCAATACTTTGCCATCTTTCCTCACTTTGATAGAACGGGGCTTTTCACTCCCGACATGGCATTTGAAACGATTGTGAAAAAGCAGATCTTGAAGATCAAAGAGCCCTGCCTCAAATGTGTGGACATGGTTATCAATGAGTTAATCAGTACGGTTAGGCAGTGTACCAAGAAGGTAATTCGCTATGTCATGGAGTCCTGAAAACTTGCTGCCTGCTCTTGGATCTTCAGAGAGTTGCCTTTGGGATGGCCTTTGGGTGTTTGGGCTTAGCAAGCAGCAGTAACCTGGCTGCAGGCACAAGCTATAATTTACCCTGCATGTTCACACACAGCACAGATGCCATAGTTAATATTCATATCAGTTTTCAGGTGAAATAATAACCTTTAAGCAGACATTTTAGCATAAAGTTTTACATTAATATTGACTGTTTTAAAATGGAGCTAAAATGACCTTCAGATGCAGTTTTGTAAGAACAGTTCTTTCTTAACGTCCCCTTAACTGTATTCCTTAACAATAATATTTCATTTTTTTAGCATCTTTGACCAAATTAGACTTTCCAAACTGCTTTTGGGAAATATGGATTCACAAAAATTGGCATGGAGCCAAGGGAGGAGATTTGGACAGTTTTCATTTGAGAGGAATGTTCCAAGGATGGGAAGGAGAGGCTCCGGGAAGGGTTTCCTGAGATGGGTGCTGAGGCAATGAAAAGCCTAGCCATCAGTGGTGGAACCAAGCAAATCTGGGTCTTCAGTAGTGAAGTAGAGTTCCTAAGATGGTTGCAGGGGGCAAATTGAAAGAGGGATCAGAACTCAGAAGTTCACCTAATTGATAAGTGAAAATCATGTTTTCAAACACATCTTAAAAAAAGTTTATTCTCTTCAGGGGACAGAGTTGTGTCTCCATTTGTTTACCTCAAGTGAGGCCAGTTTGCCATGTTACAGCACACTAAGCCCAAGCACCTCTAAACAGCTGTTTATGCCCCATTGTATCAGCTGGAAATGACATGGCATGACTTCCATGATGTGACAACAGTAGGGCACAGGAACAATGTGGGGAAATCAGAAGTCTAAAGTAGGTCTCAAATTGGAAATGTCTAACTCTGGAAGGTCCAGTCCCTGGACAGTGGAACTGGCTTGAGTTCTGATCATTGCTAAAAATCTTTAGAGTGAATGCCTTGCACATCATGAGGCACAAATCAGGTGGGAGAAAATGGCTGGGCAGCAGAGAGGAGGCATCAGCTGCTTCAATTCTTTCAGATTTCCAGGTTCAAATTTAGACCAGCCCAGTGGATAGCCTTTTGTTCAATTATTGAAGCAAAAATGTATTTCAAGAATCCCTAAATTGACCCTTGTTTTCAGCTGATGCTAACTTTGGGCTTAAGATAGCACATCACTTCCCCTGTAAGTGTGGTGGTTTCCTGGTATTTGCGAGGGGAGATGAACGCCAGCACTGGACAAACAAGTATTTAATGGTCCCAAACTCTTGGAGAACTCTGGCATGGTTTGTGTAACTGATCTATATTTGCTCATTAGAATGGTTTTGGCAGCGCAATTCAACAATGCCCATGGCCCTTCAACTGGAATTATTGTGTGGTGTGTACAGTAGTGCAGGTCCTCACCAATAGGTCCATACTTTCAAACCAGTCACCCCTCCCCTCACACCTCCATCTCTACCAAGTCATCCTTCTCTAACCTAATCCTTGAGGTTCTGTATGAATTGAATCCAGTTAATATTTCATTATGCAGGTGAACCACAGATACAGAGAGACTCCCCTCCTTGAGAAGCATTGACTTTGCGCTGTTGATAAATTATGCATGAAATAAGTGTGGCTAAAATATTATGGAGTAAAGGGTTGACTTTTGAAACTAAAGATTGACAGAACTGAAAGTGTAGCAGATGTCCAATGGGTTTTCCACCTTTGTATCCCTTAACCTACTGTTTAGTGTATGAAACAAGACCATTTGATAAGATCACCTTCATTTATCTAACTGGAACCAATATCAATATCATGTTCATTCCCTGAACTTTGGAAATTCGTATATTTCAAAAGCATTCTGAAGTTATTGTTTAATCTGCTTTCACCACCACCTTTTCTTAATTTGCTATTCCCCATCATTGCTCTGGTTTATTTTGAAATTATTTTGGCCTATTAGTTCCTCTGTTACTCTTCAACATTCAAAGCACCAATATTGCCATCTACTTCCCTCTTCCCCTTTGAATATTTTAGGTGGATCCAGGAGCTTGTGTGAGTTGTTTCCTCGAGTACAAAACATTGTTGGGCCCAAGTGAATCAAGGGATCTGTGTGGCAGGGCAGAATCAGAGTTTGAAGGCTATAAAAGTGGAAAATGTTTCTCAAAATGTGGAGTGGGAGATCAAGACTTTAGATGCTTTTGGATTAATAACCAAGGAGTGAGGTTGGTCACAAATTTGCATCACTGTTCATTAAGCTCATGCATCATTAAGTCATTAATGTATAAACTAGTACAGCACAGGAACTGGCCTTTTGGCCCTCAGTCATCCATTAACAATCTATTAACCATGAATCCTAATTTAACTCCATGTTTTTCTGATCAATTATCTGTAGATTTTACCTCTTGCATATTGGTAGTGCAGTATAAGCTACCAACTTGCATAGCTTTGGGCTGTGGGTGGTGACTGAGGGAACCCATATGGCCACAGGGAAAATGTGCAAACTGGTACGGAGACACCCATACTCCCGAGTGCATCTATGGGGAACACTGTCATCAGAGGGCAGCAGCAATCATCAAGAATCCTCACCATCCAGCACATACTCTGTTCTCACTGCTACCATCAGAAAATAGGTGTAGATGCCACAAGACTCACACCACCAGGTTCAGGAACAGCTGTTATCCCTCCACCATCAGACTCCTCAACAACATACTCAATCAGGGACTCATTTAAGAACTCTTACTTTTGCACTCGCTGTATTGTGCAGTCAGTTGTTAACATTTTTAACTTGTTTACATGTGTACATTGTGCACACTTTTATTTTGTATTACCTGTACTGATAAATGGTAATTCTGCCGCACCTACAGGAAAAAAGAATCTCAGGGTTGTATGTGATGTTATGGATATACTCTGACAGTAAATCTGCAATCTGAATCTGAATCATTCCCCACACACACAGGGCCTGAGGTCAGATTGATGCTGGATCTCTGGTGCTGTGAGGTATTGGTTCCATCAGCTGAACCACGGTGCTGCATCAATTCCAGACTCCCATATATCGCTCCAGCTGGGGGAAAGCCCCTCTGCATCTTCCATGCCCTGTCATAATTGTAGATGCTTTATGAAATTATCTTTCTGCTTTCTTAAAGATCAACCTTGTTGTTAGAGAAAGGGGAAAGCTGAAAGATAGGGAATCATCTAGTTTGAGGGTCCTGAAAGACTGTTTCACGGGCTGGAAATTACACAGCAACAAGCTGTATTTGTACAGCATTTTGACATATTTAACCACAAACATTTGCAGCAACATTGCCAAACAAGATCAAGACTGAGTAAAGAGCTGAAGTTTGGGTTAGATAACCAAAAGCCAGGTTCAAGCCAGGTTTTAGCAGGAAGCTAAGAAATAGGAGCTAGAGTTGGCCATGCAATTTGCTTCATTGATAAGGAACATCATGGTTGATCCAATCTTGGTTTCAGATTCACATTCCTGCCCCTCTCCAATTATCCTTCACTCTCCTAGAGACAAAATAATGAATATATTAAAAGACCCTGCCTTCAGAACTCACGGGGAGAGAGAATTCCAAAAAGTCACATCCCTCTGAGAGGAAAAAAATCTTCCTCATCTTCTTAAATTGTCATAAACTGGTGATACTTTATTCTGAGACTATGCCTCCTATTTCCAGATAGCATCAAGAATGGAAACATCCACTCAATAACCATCTTGTTGGTCCCTTTCATTCTTCAAAACTCAATCTCCTCAACCTTGGAAAACCCCTCCAACCCAGGAGTCAATCTCTTGAAGGAGTGTGAGGTTTAGGGTGTAAATTCCAAAGAAGAAATATAATGGATGCCTTGGGTGCTATTGACTTCAGTTTACTGTACTACGACGCCACCGTCATCCTGCTGACCTGTCAGTTCCAATCCAGATGGGAGAATGACCATTTACGTCATCAAAGGAAAACTGCTTTCATCCTGATATAAGAAAGAGAGTAAGCAAAGAAGGGCAAGTGAGCCTGTGAGCAATTCACCTATCCTGGATGTTGCTGTGGCACTGACTGCAAGAGTTTATCCCTTATCAGCCACGCAGAACTGATGTGGGGACAGTTGCCACTGGACTGGGTTTACATTATAAATATTGAGTCGTGCCCTTTTGCCGCAGAAACCCCTCAGTTGGTTCTTGCACTGCTCTGCTGACATGCTAAACTCCAAAGCAAACTATTTTTTGCAGTGATGAGAAACATGTCCTGCATGACTCAGTGGCTTCCCACTGAGTCAATGAGTCCATCGCCTGGCTTCTAATTTTGCACCTGAAACTCTTTTGCTCCCTGTAAACACTTTAAAAAGCCCAATTATGCTGTCCTTTCAATACTCAGTGTATTAAATACTTGTTTGTCAGCTGGAACTTGCGCTCTCTCCCCCCTCCCACCCCCTGTCCCCACACCACCCCATCCTCACCCCCCTCCATAGTTTGAAAACCTTAAAGGTAACCAAGGTCTTACTCTTCCTTTTGCTTTATGTCCTCCCCATGTTTTCATACCCACACCCTGCTACTCCCCACCTTCTTTCCTCGCCTTCACCCCTTGTTGTCATTTTCCTCCCATGATGCAATGCAGAACTGGGCTCTTCACCCCTGACCTTGCTTTTGAGGCTATAGTGAAAAAGCAGATCCAAAAGCTGAAGGAGCCATGTTTGAAGTGCGTAGATATGGTGGTGAGCGAACTCACTGGCACCATCAGAAAGTGTACTGAAAAGGTAAAAGGTCAAACCCTTTCTTTGAACCCTGCCTTTGCTACATTAATTCATTTAATTCAAAATTAAACTGATGCCTTTTTGATTCTAAGGCAATGCTGACTAAGATACATGTAGAGCATGAGCTTCCAATTTCAGTTTGCTACTCAAAAGAATGTCAGCTGTTGCATTGGAGCCTGGGTTGTCTTTGGGATATTTGAGTAATCTGGAGTTAAGTGGAGAAGTCATGAAATTGACTTAAAATCCTTTAATTTCAGAACATTCCATATAAGTTCATTGCTCAAAAAATGTTTAGTTTCCCAGTTCATTCTTTCTGTCTCATCTGATGTTTGTTGATTTTTTTTGTCCTAAAACTAATCAATTGGAAAAAACAGGGACTGTCAGGGTTATATGATGGAGGGAACCTGTGTAATTGTGCCAAGGATTGATCTTTGACATTTCATGCTAATGCCCCTTGCCCATGGAATGTCATTAATGCTCAGCCAAGTTTCTGAAGGCCATTTCCACTCCTTGGCAACCCCCCCACCCACCCCACCCCACTGACCTGACACCTTCATCTTCATGTACCTTATCATAATGGAAGAAATGAAAGAATATTTTCCAATTTCCCACATTGTTTTATGTCTGGTGACTTGGATGCTTGAGAGAGTGAACTGGGTCAAGCCAATTTTTCCTCACAATTTTGGCTAGGAAAAACTGTGCAGAAAGTTTGGCTGATATTGGGAATTTGCATGATGAGGACAGCAATACTTACAGAACAGAAATAGAAAGAGAAAATGATGGAAATGCTCAGTGGGTCTCAGCTAGCATCTGTAAAAGGGAAGACGGAGTTTATGTTGCAAGTTACTGACTGCTCATTAGTTCTGTTTTTAATCTCAGATTTCAAGTGTTAGTACCTTCTCACTGAACAGAGCAGGGTGGGGCTTGTTTCCAGAGAATGGGGAAGACCATTGGTTATCTTTAAAATTGCCAAGAGTTTTAATAAACTCAGAGGGGATGTGTGCACCGTGAGCAATCTCAGATATGGAATCATAAGTGTCAAACAGTCAACAAAAGATACCAATCAAATCTTATAACCATATAACCATTTACGAGTGGAAACAGGCCATGTCGGCCCTTCGAGTCCGCACCGGTTCACTTGAACAACTCCACTAGCTCAACACCCCCACTCTCCGCCCATAACCCTCCAATCCCCTCACCTCCATGTGCTTCTCTTAAATGACAGGAGGGACCCTGCCGCAACGATCTCTTTTGGAAGATCGTTCCATTCTGCCACCACTCGCTGGGTGAAAAAGCCACCTCTAATATTTCTCCTAAAGTGTTGCTCCTTTACCCTTATGGCCTCTTGTTCCAACCTCCCCTGCCCTCAGGGGAAAGAGTCTACTCACATCTAGTCTATCTATTCCTTTCATAATTTTAAATACCTTTATCAAGTTCCCTCTCAGTTGTCTACATTCCAATGAATAAAGTCCCAGGCTCCTTAATCTCTCCCTGAAATCCAGATGTAGTAAACCAGGCAACATCCTTGTAAACTTTCTCTGTACCCTCTCCACCTTATCTATATCCTTTCTATAATTAAGAGACCAGACTGAGCACATTATTCCAAACCAGGCCTCACCAATGCCTTAAACAGCCGCAGCATCACCTCCCAGCTACTATATAGTATGATTTATGAAGGCCAGCATACCATATGCCTTTTTAACCACCCTGTCTACATGGGAATCAGTGAACTCTGTACCAAAACCTCCCCCCCACCCCACCCCCAGGTCCCTCTGCTCCTCTGCGAGCCTCAGTGCCCTCCCCTTAACTGCATATGTCCTATTCTGGTTATTTTTACCGAAATGCAGAACCTCGCACTCGTCTACATTGAATTTCATCTGCCATCTTTCAGCCCACTCTTCCAAACAAACCAAATCCTTCTGTAATCCAAGAAAACCTATCTCTGTATCCACCACTCCCTCTATTTTTGTATCATCTGCATATTTACTTACCCAGTTAACACACCCTCCTCTAAATCTGAACCTTCCTTATTTACCTTCCATGCAGAACCTTATCAAAAGCCTTACTAAAATTCAAATAGATCACATCCACTGTTCTACCTTCATCCACCTTTTTTGTCACTTCCTCAAAAAACTCAACAAGGTTTGTCAAACATAACTTTCCTTTTACAAACCCATGCTGGGTGCCCCTAATCAATCCTTGCCTATCCAGATATGTGTATATACTATCTCGAAGAATACCCTCCATAACCTTCCCCACCACCAAAGTCAAACTCACTGGCCGATAATTACTTGGCCTACACCTAATGCTTTTTTTAAACAACGGAACTACATTCGCAACCCTCCAATCCCATGATACCACCCCCTCCTCTAGTGATCCTTGTAAAATCACTGTCAGTGCCCCTGCTATTTGCTCCCTGACCTCCCTTAAAGTCCTGGGGAAAATCCCATTAGGACCAGGAGACTTATCCACCTTTATTGACCCTAGAAGCTCCAAAACCCTCGCTTTACTAATCCCTACTCTCTCCATAACTAAGCCCTTTGCTTCTCTTATCTCATATAGCCCAATGTCCCTTTCCCTTCTCCCTGTTACTTTGCCATTTTGCTTCTGAAAGGTCATTCCTATGGATTCGTAGATGTGATTTGGGCCCAGATCCTTGTAGTTTTTCTTCATCAGAATAATTACGTGTTCCTGTGAAATCTTCATCCCTTAAAAATTATCAAAACACCGCTGTGAAGAGCATCAGCAACTAATGAGTCATAAACCTTGGTGACTGCAGCATTTTAATTGGACTTTCACCCATTTTCATAAAGTTCTTAATTTTCTTGAGAGAATTGAATCAGTATCAGCCCATGTGTTCCTCCCATGATTGGTTGAGAATTCTCATCATTATTTAAAGCAGCTATTCTCAACAGGGGCCATACTGCCTCCCTGGAAGTTACAACACATTTAAGGGGGGGAGGGCTTGGACTGAAATCATAAAATATTTCTTATGCATTTTATGTACCCGCTTGGAGAGAATTACAAAATAAACCAACTAAGCTTGGATTGCTTCGCAGGGAAGTGGTCCCATAAACTTTGAGAAGAGCCACAGCCAAAAAACAGTACAGAATGGCTGATCTAAAGTACGGAGCCCTAATCTCATCTTGCATAAGATGGTGTCCTTCACCATTCAAACGAGCTTCTGGCAGATGACAGTTAAAACTAATGCCCTTGAAGGCAAGTAGAAGAGTTCTTGTTCATATTGTAGTTTGCTTCCCTTCATTTTTCAACAAGTTGATGGAATTAAATGCAACATATTTTCCCTTCAAACTTCTCCTTCATGATTATGCGTGAATATTTTATTAGGTGACCCTCCAGCTAATTGTGTAGTTTATTTTCATTAGATAAATCTGTTAAAATCTTCAACAATACGCTGATGATGTTGAACTCTGAATAAGAAAATACAGTACTGGAACTACTCCACAGGGCAGGCAGCATCTGTGGAAAGAGAAGGAGAGCTAACATTTGAGGCCGATGAACTGGAAGAAGTTGAAGGGAATATTATGAGTAAGTGAGTGAAGGTGCTGCATTGGGAGGGAGAGACTGTGAGGGAAGTCCCCGAGGCGGAGGGGAGGCTGGAAAGTTACATGGTAACCAGTGATTGCTCTGCAAGGTGATCGAGGATGGTGGGGGGAGAACTGAAGCATCCAAACTGGAATTGGGGAAGAGGTAAATTGTCCAATCATCATCTGAAATCAATAGATGAAATCTGGAATAAAACCAGAAAATCCTGTAAACATCTATGAGGTGAAAGTTGGATCTTTTAAGAGACAATTAGATAGGTACATGGAACAGAGAAAAATGGAGGGGTTTGCACAAGGTCAATTCTAGACAGATAGAGTAGGTTATTGGGTCAGCACAACATTGTGAGCTGAAGGGCCTGTACTGTGCTGTACAGGGCCTGCAGATTTTTCTGTTCGATGAAAGTGTTGAACTTAATGCTGAGTTCAGGTCTGTAATATACCCGACAGAATGTGAAATGCTGTTTCCTGATGATTGCATCATTATAAGCAATTATTGAAAGATTCCACATGCATCAACTACTTGCAATAAGAATCTTTTCTAATAGTATGGTCATTGTACCTGAGAGCCTAAGCATCCTTATTTTTATCTGCCAATGGTGCAGTAAAGTGGTCTTACCCAGGGTAGATTGAACTAGCGATTACTTCCGGGAGAAATTGAATCCATTGACCTTGGGCACCCTTGTGTGCGATTCATTTCAATGGGGCTGCCTCTGGGTCTCCAAATGGCTTCCCATGCTGAACAGCCTATGGAAACTCAGGCATCCAGAGGCAACCTGTGATTTTTTTTCCCCACCATTCAAGTCAAGTCAAGCCACCTTTATTTATCGTTCATACCATGCTCACACTGTAAAGATGAGATAGTGTTTCTCCAAGACCACGGAGCATATTTGCATAAATAGAAATTAGAATAGAAGTTAAACTTTACAGTCTCTGGCACCTTGTCCCTAAATGTTCTGGGAGTTCAGGAGTCTGATGGCTTGGGGGAAAAACCTGTTGCCCAATCTTGAGGTAAGGGCGTGAGTGCTGCAGCACCTCCTATCAGATGGCAGAAGAGAGAACAGTTTACATGAGGGGTGTGTGGAGTTTGTCAAAATGTTTATGACCTTTCACCTGCATCGTGTTGTAAATTTCCTTCATGGTTGGAAGAGAGCCCCTAATGATCTTTTCCGCTGATTTCATTATCCTCTGCAGTGTCTTGTGGTCCAAGGTGGTACAGCTTCCAAACCAAGTGGTGATGTAGTTGCACAGGATGCTCTCAATGCATCCTTTGTAGAATGTAGTGAGGATGGAGGGTGGAAGATGAACTTTCCTCAGCCTTTGCAGGAAGTAGAGGCGCTGCTGGGTTTTCTTGGCTAAGGAGCTTGTATTAAGAGACCAGGTGAGATTCTCTGCCAAATGCACTTCAAGGGACGTGATGACCTCACCGCGGCCCCCCCCCCCCCCCCCCCCGGGCCCTCTTGAAGTCGATAACCATCTCTTTTAATGTTCATTTACTGGTTGTTGGCTCTGCACCAGTCCATTAGCAACTGCACTTCATCTCTGTATGCTGACTCATCATACTTACTGATCAGGCCCACCACGGTCGCGTTGTCAGTGAACTTGATCATATGGTTCAAGCTGTGTTTAGCTGCACAGTCGTGGGTCAACAGAGTGAACAGCAGTGGACTCAGCACGCAGCCCAGGGAGGCCCTTATGCTCAGTATGATAGTCTTGATGCTATTACCGATCCAGACTGCCTGAGGTCTACCCAACTGGAAATCAAGAATCCAATTGCAGAGGGAAGCATTTAGACACAGGATGATTATGCGAAGCAGGATTCAGAACTATGGTGGCCAGCTTCACTTTCCACAGGAAACGGCCCCATGGGGTCTTTTTCACTGAGTAAAACCTATTTCTGTGGTTCAGTTTTGAACTGCTTCTTGTGATCACAGGCTCTCTGATCATCCAGTACTCTCAATGGGTTTGGGGGGTGGGGGGGGGGGGGATACAAATGTAACCCAAAGAATAAGCAGGATACTGCACTAGCTTTGGTGTGATGCCACCGGTTCACAGCTTTGTGTTATAGCCACAGAGAGTCACAGAGTCACACAGCATGCTGCAGGCCCTTCAGTGCCAACTCATCCATTCTGACCAAGTTGTTATTCAGGGTTACTCCCATTTGCCTGCATTTGATCCATATCCTTCCCTGCCCTTCTTATCCATGTATCTATCCAAATATCTTTCGAATATCATAATTGTACTTGCTCTTATAGTTTCTTCTGGCAGCTTGTTCTGGATATGAATTAACCCCCTACATGGAAAAAATGGACCCTCAGGTTTGTCTTAAAACCCTCTCCCTCACCTCAAATCTCTGACCTCAAGTTCTAGAATCGGGAATAAATTATGATTTATTGCCCCTTATGATTTTGTTTCCCTAAAATCATTCCTTTGTGGAATTCAGCCACTCAAAGATGAGAGTCATGTTTATTACACAGGGATGCATGGACTGCATCAGTCCCACTACTGTCCTCCATTCGGAGTGTATGGGGAAGCCTGGAGTGATCACCATTACTTACCCTCCCTGGTGCACGGATTGAGGACATCTGCCCCTTATGTTATCCATTTGCCTTAAGTTGACATCTCTTGCAACTCTGTCCATAATGTCACCCCATGAGCCCTGACCTGTTGGCTTATTGCAGCTCCACTTACTCATTGATCATGTAGTGCCCTAATACTTTTTCCTGCTCCACCCACGTCCCTACAGTAATTACCAGTCAGTTCATGTTTTGTTGCATTCACCACCCGTAAAACAGGAGAACACGACAGCACAGAAACTGGTAATTTTCCTTATCTGTGCTGAACTATTCTGCCTAATCCCATTGACCTGCATCCGAACCATAACCCTTCCATCTATGTAGCTTTTCAAATTTTTCTTCAGTGTCAAAATCGAGCCCGTATTCACCACTTCAGCTAACATCTCATTCCACACTCTCACCACTCTGTGAGAAATTCTCGGATATATTACCCCTGAACAACTTACCTTTCAACCACCCTCTCAAACACCCTTTGATCCTGATGTAACCTTGGAAGGGAATATAAAGCAGCATGGTTTTCAGCCAAAATGTAACTGAGGCTCTGTCTCCCTGCTGCTAATGCTAGGATCGTTGAGTCCAATTATCTTGAGTCTAGTTTGTGTCACATTAGTGAATTAAATTCTGAGAAGATGTCAGGAAAGTGGTGTTGTCTTCATCATGGAGGTTTGAAGTATCTAAGACAATTCAAAGATTCGTTAGTGGACAGAAAAACAATGTGGGTCCAGCACAAGGGGCAGCACCATGTTGGGAGTAAAACACAAGAGTCTGCAGACACAGTGGTTGAAGTAAAAACACAATGCTGGAGAAACTCAGCAGATCAAACAATGCACTTTATATGGCAAAGATAAAAATACATAACCAATGTTTCAGACTTGCTACCTTCATCAAGGTATGAGCAAAACGTACCTTGATGAAAGGCTTAAAAAGAAATTGAGGTTGTAGGTCAATTGGGAGCAATTGGGGAGCATGGGCTCTTGGGCCAGAAGGACCTGTTACCATGCTGTATGTCTAAAAAGTATATATAAAGTACACTGTTTGACCTGCTGAGTTTCTGCAGCATTATGATGGATGTGGGAGATAAGATATTCTAGGGCATTGTAATGTGAATAAACCCCGCCCCCCCCCCCCACCCAAACAAATATCCAGGGTTTGTTAGGTGAGAATTCCAGAGCCAAGACAGGCAAATAGCGTAACACATTGAGCAGCCACCATCTAATCAAGTGGCAGAACAGTTGTGAGAGGATTACACCTCAAATACTGTTCCAATTGCTCTAACTCTGGGCCCTGTGTACTCATGTGGAGCCTAACACACATTAGTGTCATGTGGAAAATCTCTTGCAAGTTTGCAATCAACCCCACAGCTAAAATCTTCTTAGAAAGGCACTTCATACCAGCCTGGGCAGTAATTGGCAGGCTCCTTTCCTGATTACCCTTGCCAGTGACATTTCTGTGCTGGAGCATTTATCCACCTTGTTTTGCTGTAAGTGGAGTAGTATACACAGAGACTGAGGTCTTGACTCTGCATGAAGGGCTTGACTAGCATGGGAAATAACATATTATGAGCCTTCAGACTTTTCAGTTTCAGTTAACAAAAGCAAGTAATATCTTCTTTCTTCTGGATAGGGGAAGGTACATGTACAGCATGTCAGTGCAGTGGGGTTTCACTGGGCGGCACATTTCAAGTTAAAAGGCTGACGCAGGAGTGGAAAGGTAGACAGTGAAAGTCTGAAGTGGGTTTGAGCTTTTTTAACCTTCAGCTGATATTAACATGTAAGAGTGCATTACTTTTCTCATTTGTTTCAATGTGAATAATTTACAATTTTCAATTGTTTTCCATGTTGGAAATAAATGCGATATGAATTGGCCAAGTGTTCCTCTTGCCATTTCTTGTTCACCCACGAACAATTCTCTTTGCAAGTTTTGCATTTTCCTGCTGGGTCCGTGGGAAGATGTCAATGTAACCTTAGTGTTTATGAGAGAAGTGTAGTGAACAAAAATGACCATTGGATAGATAATATGTAGCCTGACGCAATTGCGTTGTGGTGATGTTGATCCTTTTGTTTTAACTCTTGTAATGACTCAAGTGAAGTCCAGGCAAAGGGAGGCTAAATGAAAGTGTCTGTCCTGTAATAATTTTTACTATCAAAAATCTGCATAATCCATCATTTAGAATGTAGTTGCTTGACTCAATGTTGGGTTTAACCTTAAATCTTAGGGTAGTAATACTGCTTGGTGTTACTAATAATTGGCTATATTTTTGTAGAAGAGGGAAATAGGATGGTTGTGTTTCACTTTGGTCTTGTCATCTGAAAAGGAAGACGATCTTCTCCCTTACTTGAACAAAGCTACGAATCAAACACATTTTGCAACCAGCTTTCCAAGCAGAAGGTCTCAATTTTGGGTTTTTCCTAGATCATGTCCTCTCTCAGAACACTCAGCATTAGATCAGAACAGTTCTCGGTTCAAGAATGAGAGATCTGAGCAAGTTTAGCATTTAGTTAGAAGACCAGATGACCACTACATAAGCTTGGGTGTGCGAGGGTGCATGTGCATTCGAGGGGGCGTGGGTGTGTGTGTGTGTGTGGATGTGCGTGAAGGGGGGGGTGTGAGAGTGTGTGTGCACGCGCGTACTTTCCAATTATGTTATTCACTTTTGGTTTTGGAACTGCAGCAAGAGTTTGGGGTGGGGGTGTGTGAAATACCATTCAAATGAGCATCCAGTGATTGGAAACACCAGCAGCTGTCAGCCTGGGACAGTGTAGGGGAGCCCAGCTTTGCAAAGGAATGATATCTTTCATTCCGTAGTGTCACTTATCTTATTAAAGTTTCAAAAGGTGAGGCAGGCATGAAAACTGACTCTGGTTGTAGAGTTAGGATCAAACTAAAATCTTTTCTGAGGCCAACATTGCCTTTCTTAAAATATACCTCAATCTATGTGCTGTCATTCTTCCACCCTGTGTACTAATCTGTTCCTCTCCTGTTTATTCCTGCCCGTAATATTCCTTGGCGCTTGCATGGCTGTCTGCTTGCATGCTGATAGAATGTACATATAATCAGGGGAACCATGGTGTGCATATTGCTGTACAGTACTGCATTAGCACAGGCAACCTCATCTCTCTGTAAGATTGATAAATGCAAAGTAATTAAGGTTCAGTTGGCACTATGATTGTTTTCTCTCTTCCAGTGTTTCTCTCAGAGCCTGACCAAAGAATCTGAACCTTTTCAAAAAATACAAACTTCTGATTTCTACTTGCTCTTTCAATTTTCCATTGGTGTTCCATACTCTTTGCCTTATCTCCAGCCACGGCCCCATGCAACCAGAATATCCAGTCTCCTCACCTCATCCCTCATCGTCATTATTGTTGGGTGCTGGGAGAATAGCTGGGGAGGAGGGAGGAGGGAGAAGACCCTGACCCCTTTCAGTTAAAGTAAGATGGCTGAGGGCCTTGCTCCATTGGCGATGATTTGTGTCCTACCATCCCGAGCACCTTATTATCCGACTTCCCGGGGTAACAGAACAGTGGGTTTATATGCATTGCAGAGGATTGAGATCAAAAGCGGGGGCAGAATTTCTTAAATCCATGAATTTTTGTGCAGGTTGATTAAATGAGCTCCAAGCATTTCCTTGTACTGATCATGACAAAAGCTGCCACTTTGTCCAATGGCTGTGCAAGTTGAATAAATACAGTTTGTGCACAGAGTGCAAATTGGCTGCTCCTGTCTGCTGTAGTGCCAACACGTGTCCAATGCTGTCTGGGGAGTATCAGCTGAATTGGGCCTGACTGAAGGAACTTGCTGGCTTATCACAGTAATGTACTGCAATGTGCTCATTTAGGTGTCTTAAGCATTGTGTATTAATGGGGGATAAAACTACTTTGGGCTGTTTTCCACCTGTCCACCCACTTTTTTTGTTGCAGTTGGGCCAATATCCACACCTGCGGGAAGAAATGGACCGGATTGTGACCACTCACATCCGAGACCGAGAAGGCAGAACAAAAGAGCAGGTATGGAATTTGGAATGGCCAGAGTGAGTAGTATTTACTTTGTGCTGGCTCAGCTGAATAGGGAGGATCCAATTAGTGAACAATTCAATACTGCTGGAGGTGATCGGTACTTGAAAGAGTAGCCATTTACTCCAGTACTTATGCTCTTTCCTCAGTGGCCAATGCATCTTCCCATGAACTTAGCCTTTCAAGTTATTGAATCTGCTTCCAGCATCTTTTTAGTCTTTTTTTTTGTGTGTGTGTGTGTGTGTGTGTGTGTGTGTGTGTGCGCGCGCGCGGGCGCATTGCATATGTGTTTGTATGCATTGGGAAATGCCACAGAGGTACTGCCCGAGAATCCAGAAAATCCGGACCGACCCAATCCCTGAGCAGTCAGATTTTAGGAGTTTTACTGTAGTTTATCTGAAAATTCCCTTAGTTGCAGCATCCTTGAATTGCAAACTAGACTACTAATAAAAGAGCAGGAAATGCTGGTGAACTGGACCCTCTCGCATTCCCTTATCACTTCCTGCACTGTCTCTAATGGTGGAGATCGCTTGCTGCTTGAACCCTGTTTTGGCACAGGTCATTCAGTTACAGTTTTCAGATTTCACTGGAAAACTTCCCCCTGGCTTCTGTTTCAGCAGTATAACTTCTGCTCGAGGCCAGCGTTTCTGAGTGTATCGGCCAGTAATAGGCTATTTTGATACAAGTGCTCCAGTTGGTGACCTCTGATCCCAGCACCGTGATGTAATCTACTGCTTTTTTTGAATTCAGAGTCAAGCTCAGCAATTGCTCTTGTCTTGCAGGTCATGCTGCTGATAGACATCGAGTTGTCCTACATGAACACAAACCATGAGGATTTCATTGGCTTTGCCAAGTAAGTGAATTACTAACAGCATAGACTGCAGTTAGTATATGATCACTGCCCATTTGGTTTCACCTAAGGCTTCTCTATTGCCTGAGGGGGTGACATGCCCCTTCTCCACCTGATATCTTCAGACCTATGCCTCAAGAGGGTTGTAGTTTCCATTTCTGATTCAGACTAGCTTAATTGATTCCAATCCTGCATTGTTCAAAGGCCACAATGGTGCAGGACCTTCAAAAGCTTCAGGAGCTTTGAGCAGTTCAGAAGCAAATCAGCTTCTAGCCTAGGTGTTTGTGATGGGGGAAGGGGGTGGGATGTGTGTGTGGGGGTGTGTGTGTGTGTGGTTGGGTGTGTGTACGCATGCATATGTGTGTACATGCATGGAGGTGTGTGTGTGTGTGTGTGTGTGTGTGTGTGTGTATGTGTGTGTATGTGTACATATTCCAGGCAGTTGTATGACAGACTCGAGGCTACTTTCTGAAATATTATTTGGAGTCGAGATACTGGGTTAATTCTCCAATTAATCCAATTTATTGAGTACAGTCCATTCAATGACTGAATTTGGCTTTATCCATCTAATATAAATGCAACTATTCTCCACCCTCTGCCTTATTTAAGATAAATCACTGCTTTTACTGGGAGAAATTAATGAAGACTCTTTTGACTGCCCTCCAAATAGACTACATGTCTAAGCAAATTATTTGCTTCACAACAGACCATTTGTTGAATCATACCACATAACTATCTCATTGGTTGATACCCGCTTAAATTTAAATTTAGACATACAGCACAGTAACAGAGCCCATGCCACCAAATTATACCCAAATGACATGTTTTTTGAATGGTGGGAGAAAACCCACAGACACAGGAGAACGTACAAACTTCTTATAGACAGTGCAGGATTCGAACCCTGGTCCCAATTGCTGGTGCTGTAACGTGTTGTGCTAACCGCTACAACAACAGTGCCACCCTGAAATGTATTGCCTGAACAGGGACATGAACCCTGGATCCTCAGATTAAAAGTGATACTCTACTGACTGAGCTATCTGGGTCCTAATCTTGCTGATCAGGGTTAGGTTTGGACAAAATCACGCAGAACTGTGGTGCTGCTTATGGTTCAATGGTTGGCATATGATCCTCCTACAGAGGTGGCCCTGTACAGTTATCAGCTCAGGGTGGAGCAATGAGCTATATTTAACAGCAGCTGTGACATTTAACTTTTGTATTCAAACACCACTAGTTTGAGCTGTGACACTCACAAAGCTGAGCAGGACATATAAACATTTAGAATGTAAAACACAAAAGTCTACAGACACCATGGTTGAAGTAAAAACACAATGCCAGAGAACCTCAGCAGGTTAAACAGTGTTGTTGATATAGCAAAGATACATAACCGACATTTCAGGCTTGAGCTCTTCATCAATGTATGGAAAAATTACCAAACAAAATGGTGGAGGAGAGGGAGGAGTGCAGTCCCAAAGGCAAGAGGTAATAGGTGGATAAAGGATAGAGGGCACAGCACCAAACATTTAGAAAATTCTCTGGTCATTTTTTTTTTCCAAATAAAATGTTCACTGCTGAAGATTGAAGTGCTGAAGTTGTTGTTCATTCTTGTTTACAGTGCACAGCCAAGGAGCTGTCAGCTGAGCAAGAAGAAGGCTGCAGGCAACCAGGTATCCACAAACTAAACGGGAGTGACTGATGAATGTGGGCGCAATCTGGCTGTTGTATCTGATTGGAGGTGAAGCATAGCCTCTGGGTGGCACAGGCTGAATCCAAGCAGTCCCCCAAAGGACTGGTGCTGATCTTCTCAGGGGTCTCCCAGCCGTCACTGTATCCTGGTCAAGAGATTTTGTGCAGGCCATAATGTGGATTAAACACATTCTTGAAGAGGCCAATGGTTGTTCAGCCCAGTGTCGCAAGGAGCCATGGAGGGTCCCAGGCCCGAGGGACTAATCTTGAGGAGGCTGATGATTTGGTGGTGCAGCATTTCCTGGCATTGATTGCACCCATCCATGCCAGGTACCAGCTCTGGCACTGTTTTTAAGTGTGTCCCACCCATATTATAATCCTGCTCCCTCATTTGAAGGCAGTCAGGATGAGATTGGATTTGGGTAGGGTCACAAAGTCAGCTGATATCCCCACCCTCTGTAGAATGCACTTGGTCAGTGATTTGAACATCGGACAGGGCACATCCTAAGAAGACTCGACCATTGTCATCAGTGTACAAGTTCATCCACTGCGGGCTCTCTTTTTCTTTTCTCCTTTCCCTCCCTCCACTCTCTCTCCCTCTCACTCTCTCTCTCCTCTCACTCTGTCCTCTTTCTCTTGCTGTTCTCTCACCATACTTGACCCCCTCTCTCATCAGTGCCCTCTCACACTTCTCCCTCTTGATCCTTTTCCCCACTTGCTCTTTCTCTGACTTGATCCATCACTTGGTCTTTCAACACCTATGAGTGGTGCTACAGTGGTGTAGCAGTTAGTGCAGCTGCCTCAGAATTCCAGAGTCCTTGGTAAGATCGTGACCTCTGGTACTCTCTGTATGGAATTAGCACATCCTCTTACAACTTTATAGGCTCCCTCAGGGATATTGTTGTTTCCTCTCACCTCCTAAATATGTGTTGCTTGGTAACTGTATACTATCCCTAGTGGAAATGGTGGATAAATGGAAACAAGTAGGATTGCTTTCTAAGCTGGCACAGACTCATTGTGCCAAATGGCCCACATCTTTGTCATAAGGAGGTAGGAAATATGTTTCTCTCTCCCCCATCCCAATTTCCTGCCCCTTCACTTCCATTCCCTCTCTCTTGTGGCCTTTTCCCAAATCAATCTTTCTGACTCCCACCCTGGAAACTCTTTGGAAGGAAAACCTGGCTGAATCTTTAGCCGAGAAGGCACTGAGACCAATTAGAGAACCCTGGCCAACCCTTGTATGATGCCTCCATTCCACACTGGACTAAAATGGTGACCCCACTGTCTTGCTTTGAACTTTTCTCCTTGTAGATAAAGTCAAGTGAAGCCAGATTTCTCCTTCTTGGTTGCTCAAGCTTGCTACGTTGCTGTTCACATTTTGTACATGCTCTCACTGCCTGCCCATCATTGGCTGGGCTGCAAGAACCTCTGGTGTGAAGGGGAAGGTGCATTTTGATATTAGGAATTTGATCTCATGGGATCGACTCCATGGTCACAGCTCCAAGCAGCCCATTAGACACAGCATCCAAATCGTTTTCACCCATTGGATCACAAACGTTGTATTTACTGCAGTTCACCAAGGACCTGTTGGACAAAGGTGGTTCCAGTCACGAATCTTGGATGAAGAGTCGGACAATTTCTTCAACTTCCTTCCCCTTTAATAGCTTTGTTCAACTGCACTGGGCTTTATTTCTTTGTTGCTTTTATGGCGATTTTCATTTTATGTTCCTCATCAGGTAACGTTTGTGATAGTAAAGCTCATTCAAGAAAGACATTTAAAAGAATTCAATGATAAAGAAAAACAAATTATTAAAAAAAGTCTATTAAAGAATTAAACTCATCATTAAATTTTGAGAATTTCCAATAAATTTTTTAAAAATTCTGCATGTTCGTCAACTTTAGTAAACTGAGAAAATTTTGATTGAACTCTTTTCACTGCAAATGTTTTCAGATCACCCATTAAAAATATATATATATATATATTTGAAGTTGCAAATTTCCATCAGTTTTCAATGCCTGCCATATTGAAGGCTGAAAGCACAGCAGCTGTGTACTTGAATGAGTCGAGACCACAGATGTGTAGTTTCTGCTGTATGTGGATTGTTCTGTAAGCAAATGCCATCCATTTTACTGGTGTAATAATCAGGCTCATTTTATATTCTTCCTTTCCTTATTGAACCTTCTTCCCCTTGCCACTTCTCTGCTTGGCTTCTTTACATCTGCTATGGTTACTCTGTGAAGGATGAAATTATGGTGAGTATATCGTTGCCGTGACAATGCTGGTTAAGTGTTGGAACTACATCTGGGTGAATTGGGCTGTTCTAATTTGAGGTGAGGTATTGACACCTGAAAATACTCTGGGCTTGATTGGGAGTTTGCAGGAATTTTTAAAAAAGACCAGATCTCCAAGACCCATGATTTTGGGTCTTTAAAGTCACATGCTCCAATTGGTGAGTGTTCACCTTATGTTGAGAAGCTTTGTTTGGTCCAATTGGATCTTGGGACTTTGGAAAACTTCCCACATGTGCTACGTCAGCAGATTCACTTCCAGTTTCTCAGTGGTCCTTGGAAAAGGTGCCCACCATCACCTTCTCCTTTGTTCTCAATTCCATTCATCACCATTCACTTCCCAGGGCCACATCACTGTATAAATGGAAGGAAGAAGTCAGCAGGAGTGGACTGACTACAAAAATGGGAAAGACTGTGGTAGACTATAAATGTTGGAATGCTAAATACTGTGAGATTGAAGGGTGTGAGAACCTGCCTATATGAACTAACAATGACAAGAGCAAAGTCTTCATAAAAATCCTCAGTGGGCATGGAATAGAAAATGAGGTAGTTATGTTTCTGTGGAACAGAATATTGGGCATAAATTATGGCTCTATAGAGTCCACTGAAAATTAATTATACCAGGCCTTAAATTACAAAAGTGGCTTCCATGGAGCTGGGTTTCCATTCCCTTTGATTCAGAAGTAGAGACAGATGTAATTTTGACATGTATAATGGCATGATCAGATGGGTTCAATATAGGAGAACTAGTTCTTCGTCTGAGGGAGCTGGGCCAATTTGGAGTGAAATTGGGAAGGGTTATTTCACACAAGAGGATGGGTCTTCTAGGAAAAATGATTGTGGCTGTTGGGTGTCATTTGAAGTTTTCAAAAGTAAACATTTTAGCGATGGGTAGTCCAAGTTCAATGTCATTTGATTGTACATGTACTACCAGACGAAATGGCACATCAGGACCATGGTGCAAACCATACACACATATATGTAGTGATAGAGTGCGACCACTAGGAGGCATTGGAGACAGAGTGTGTAGCATCTGGGGAATGTTGCATCTTGGGAATGCTGTTACATCTTGGGTAGATTCAAGATGGATGCCTCCATATGAGGTCTGGTATGTGTATGTTTATCCTCATGTTGTTTGCTTAGTTAATCTAGTTGTTTTAAAAAAGAATCCACGTTTCTTTATTGTAATAGAAGAAACATCACAAGGTACCAGGAGTGGAAGAAACAGCGAACAGTATAAGAATCAGCCAAGTTCTGCTGTACACAGGAGTGAAAGAAAAAAAGCACACATTGTGCATAGTGAGTAACAATCGCTATCAGCAGTGAAAATATGGAAAGTTTAAAAACTCCAAATGTTGGAAAGTGGACAGGAAGTGTCAACCATGAATCGAGGCTATTTAAACAAAGCCACCTGCAAGCCATTGGATACATGGAAGATTGCACTGCTACTTAGTGTGGCAGGACTTCAAGTACTGGAGGCTTTCAACACATTTATTTTTGCCAAGGCAGAAAACCAGGGCAAAGTCGGCAAGGTTATCAAGATGTTTGATGAACTCTGTTCACCAAAGAAAAATGAAACCTTCGAGAGGTATGTGTTTCGTTCACTCACACAGCTTCAGGGAGAGAGCTTTGATACTTTTTTAACAGACTTAAAATTAAAAGCAAGAACGTGCAATTTTGTGTCACTGCAAGATTCAATGATCTATGATCAAATTATGTTTGGAATTAATGACAAGAAAATGAGGAAGAGATTGGTGCGAGAGACAGAGCTGGAGCTGTGAAGATATGCCATGCCAGTGAATTAGCTCTGCAGCATGCGATTAAGTTCAGTGATAGTGTAAATGCTAGTGAAAATGAAAGAATAGTTATAGCCACAGTATCTGGACACACACACAAACAAAAGATGAGACATAGGAAATAACAAAAAGATGGCGAGACATTCAATGGTAAACAATGTGGCACTAAGCATGCACCATAGCAATGCCCAGCTTATGGAAAAGTCTGTAACAAGTGGAAAGGGCAGAATCACTATGAAAAATGCTGTTTTACCGAAGGGAAACTAAACAGAAGTAAAAGTGTACACACTGTAGAAGAAACTGCTCTCAGTGATACACTTTTCATGGGCGTGGTAGAGCCTGAAGTGAGCAGGATAAATGGACTGTGCTATTGCATAAAAATGGAACAAATATTCCTTTTGAGTCAGAAACAGGGGTAAAGGTCAATATGATCTGTGAGCACAACATCAGAGCAATGAAAATAAAGCCATACATCCCATGAGGTACATGTAATCTCAAAGTGAAAGTTAGAGATTAAGAGCACCACCTCAGGTTCATAGCAGTCTTAGATGGACATTATTCATTGCTTGGTGACAAAGTATGTGAAAACAAACCTAGTCAAGAGAGTGTATCACATTAACAGTGACAACATCCAGAACAGCGGAGAGGAAATAATGGATCGTTTTCCAGACATCTTCAAGGAGTTTGGCGTCCTACCATTCACCTATAAGATACAGTTAAAGGAGGATGCACACCCAGTTGTGGAGGCCCTGAGGCCAGTTCCAGTGCTACTGAAAGAAAAACTCAAGCAGGAACTTGATTGAATGACAGGCCTAGGGGTCAGAAAGAGAGTGGGGGAGCCCATAGAATGGGTGAATTCAATGGTGTGTGTCAAAGAGAAGAACAGTGACCTGCGTATATGCATGGACATGAATGCTAATATAAAGAGGGAACATTATCAAATTCTAAATTACAAGTGAGGTGGCCAGTGCAAAGTTTTTCACAAAATTGAATGCATCCCGGGGCTTCTAGCAAATAAAACTACATGATGATAGCACAAAATACTGTACATTTAATACACGGTTTGGCCGATACTCCTATCTGAGAATGCCTTTTGGAATTTCCTCAGCTCCAGAAGTGTTCTACAGGGCAATGGAGCACATCACAGAAGGCATAAATGAGGTATGTGTGTACATGGATGACATGATCCTAGGGGGATCTACACAAAAACATCACAACGGAAGGCTCATCAAAGTGCTACAATACATCCAGAAGTATGGATTAAAGTTAAACAGAGAAAAATGTCCATTTGGTCTGGGGGATAAACTGTCAGAGGCAGGTGTAGAGCCAGACAAGAGCAAAGTGAAAGCAATTCTAGAGATGCCCAGACCCTCTGACAAAAAAGGCATATTGAGAGTGCTGGGAATGTTCAATTTCATTGGTAAATTCATACCAAACTTGTCTTTCAAAACAATGTACCTAAGGAAGTTGTTACAGGACAAATGTGAATTAAAGTGGACAGACCACCACAAGGAAGAATGGGGATGACTGGAGACCATTCTAACTACAGAACCAGTACTTTTGATGTTCTTTGACACATCCATAAAGATGAAAATATCCATGGATGCTTCAAAAGATGGAATAGGTGCCTTACTACTTCAGGCTGTGGGAGAAGATTGAAGCCAGTAGCATATGCATCAAGGGCAAGGGCAACATCTGAATGTTGATGTGCACAGATCGAGAAAGAGTGTCTAGGTCTGCTCTATGGACCCATGAAATTCCACAGCTATGTGTATGGTCTACCAACATTTGTGGCAGAAACAGACCTCAAGCCATTAATAGCAATAATCAAGAAAAATCTTGGTGAAATGTCACCGAGAATCCAAAGACTGATGATGAAGTTACAACATTATGACTTTGAATTGGTGTACACACCAGGGAAACTTACTGTGTTAGCTGATGATGCAGAGTGAAGCACACAATGAGAGTTCCACAGAGACAGATGTGAACCTGATTACTGAATTGCTTCCCATTTCTGACATGAAATTCAAGCAGATCGCAGCTGAAACAGAAAATGACACAGTTCTACCGAAGGTCAACATGAATCTAAATGAAGAATGGCCTAGAGGTGAATGTCAGCCATATTACAACATTAAAGCTGAGCTGAGTGTTGTTAATGGGCTTCTACTCAGACAGAGCAGAATTATCATTCTTCAATCACTGCAGGAACAGATGCTGAAAAAGGTGCATGATGGGCTCCTTAGAATGTAAAAATGAAAGAGGAGGGCTAGAACTGCTGTTTATTGGCCAGGGATAAATTCTGACATTGACAGGATGGTTTCAAGCTGTGAGACATGTTTGAAATATCACGCAAAGCAGACAAATGAACCCATGATAATAACTGACTTACCAGCAGAATCACAATATAAAGTTGGGACTGATCTGATCCCCATGGATGGAAATAATTACTTGCTGGTTATTGAGTATCTATTGAACTATCCGGAGATTGTGCTGCTTCTTAGCATGTCTGCTGCTTTATGATCCAATATATGAAATCGATATTTGCAAGACACAGAATTCCTCAAATTGTCTGCAGTGACAATGGACCATGCTTCAGTTGTAGAGAATTCCAGAACTTTGCAGAAGAGTATGATTTCCAACATGTGAGTTCAAGTCCTCTGCATCCACACTCAAAAGTTAAAGCTGAAAAAGGAGTTCACATAGTTAAACAGTTGCTCAAGAAAGAGCTAGACAGTGGCTCAGATCTTTATCTTGCCCTGTTGAATTTAAGAGCTTCACCATTTGAACATGGCATGTTATATGCTGAGCTTCTGATGGGGCGTAGACAATGCACTTCCCTACTCTGCCGGCCCAAATAAGAACTAAGATATCAAACAGAAACAAAAGCGTCTGCAAACTATGATAAGTCAGCAAGAAGCTTAGGGCCACTGGCACAACATGACAGCGAGACTCAGAGATTCAAACATTTGGGACAAAAAGGCTACTGTTCTGGGAGAAGTAAATCCAAGATCCTACACTGTCGGAAGAGAGGAGGGTAAAATACTGAGGAGGAATTGAAGGAGCCTGCTGAAAATGCCAGAGATACTGCAGGAACAAACAGTTGTGGAGGATTTAGCCTGCAGGAAACACCACCTGTGCGAGACAGTAGTGGACCAGTAAAGCCAACACAAGCACCTGTGTTAAGAAGATCCACATGAGTTGTCAAAGCAGCTGACAGATTAAATCTATAAAATAAAATTAACTGCAGTCTTAAAAGCTTGTGTTGCTGATGTTCATGTTATGTTTGTGTTGAACTTTAAATTCTACTAATATGTCATGTTTGATTAAACATCTCAAGGAAAGGGGATGTAGTGATAGGCTGCTACCATGAGGAGGAATTGGAGACAGAGTTTGTGCATCTGGGGAATGTTGCATCTTGGGAATCCTATTGCATCTTGGGTAGATTCAAGATGGATGCCTCCACACAAGGTCTGGCATGTGTATGTTCTTTCCTTGTGCTGTTTGCTTAGTTAATATATCTAGTTATTTTAAAAAGAACCAAAATTTCTTTATTGTAATAGAAGAAACATCACAATATATACATAGCGATCCAACCTAAATATATATAAAATTAATTTACAGTGTTCAAAGGTTGTTCAACAGTCTCACTGCCTGCTGGTTATTTCCCAACCTGGCAGTACCGCCAGTGGGCTGATAACGCCTCAAACCGTGCATCTTGGCGCCTCACAGTTTGGCGGGCAGCAACCTCCTTTGAAGAAGACCGCAGAGCCCACCTCACTGACAAAAGGCAAAGGAGGAAAAACCCAACACCCAACCCCAACCAACCAATTTTCCCCTGCAACCGCTGCAATCGTGTCTGCCTGTCCCGCATCGGACTTGTCAGCCACAAACGAGCCTGCAGCTGACGTGGACATTTTACCCCCTCCATAAATCTTCGTCCGCGAAGCCAAGCCAAAGAAAAGAAGTACTAGGTTTTATGCTCCTTACTCTTCTTCGAAGGTAGTGTCTCAAAGATACTGTGGGCTGGATGGTAAGGGTTCCCAATGATTTTCTGAGCCCTCTTTAAGCACCTCTCCCTGTAGATATCATTGATGGAGGGAAGGGATATTGACCAATAGGGAGCAAATATTGGGAAACAGAGGTCGGAAACTGATCAACTCTGATTGGTTGAATGGTTGGACATATTCGACAGGCTGAAAGGTTTTAATCACTTCCTTAGTGTTTAAAAAAAATTTGAATGAAGAAAGTTGTCAGCCTTCTTGATCATTCTTGAAGGTACTATTGTACTAATCAGCTATATATTAATTGGGAAGAAGGGGAACTATCTAGATCTCTGAGAATGATGATTCCCAGAATACAAATATATTCTTGCCACCATGAATTCCTGCTCCAATACCCAAGGTGTAATTCTGAACATGGAAGTGAATCTCAGGACTTGGCAATAAGTGGTGATCATATACTGGTCAATCAGTGGTGATCAAATAAGTGGTGATCATATACTGGTCAATCCATTAGCTGTGAGTTTATCAGTACTGAATTAAGCGAAGCAGAAAGCCCACTGGTGTTCCTCTTCCACTCCACTCTCTCCCTTGCAGTGACACAGATCTAATTCCTCCATGTTGCCTGGCTGTTTGGAGGAAATAAAAATGATTGAATGCCACCTCTATAGCTCTTTTAATACTTGATAATGCTGGTGAGGGAGTGGAATCAGAAGAAGTACATAATGGCCAAGTGCCAGTGTCCCATCTGCCATCCACTACTGACACCCTGCTCTTTGCCATAAGGTAGAGTTGGTGTGTTCTAGTATTGCAGTCACTTCCATCGCTGACAGAACCCAGATGTACATCCACTTGATCATGCGCTTGTGTGTTTAGTTTTATAGCTTGAGCTGTTAGTCTCTGGCTCTCACCCTTCCTCTGTTGCATGCTGATGGGGTTTTCTCCTGTTCTCTTTGTTTTAGCTTCAGTGTTTCATGAATCTGACCCCCTTGATGCCCGGTGTCTCCATGCAGAGTGGTTTTGTTGTTTTCTGAAGGTTTTTGGAGTGAGCTGACATTCTGCTTTAAATGCCAATCTAAGATGTTGAAACTGGAGAAATTAGTTCTCTGCTTTGACAATGCTCTGTGGGTTTCAGATGGGACTTTTGGGCTCTCACTGGAAGTGGCAGTGAAAAGGAGAGTGCAGCAATGGTTAGGTGGCAGTGAGAGAGGCCTCTGCATCTTCTCATTGGATATTCATTTGATACAGCTTCAGAGAGCCTTGCCGTGTTCTATTTGGATTTTTGGAATTCCAGTTCCGATTGGTGTGAACTTGGAAGCCATTCATTCAAAGTACAATTTCTCTGCCTCTTTGCCAACCATTCTCTGCACATCCTGCTATTTTGGGTCCACTGCCAAATTTGCTTCACTGGAAAAGTCCACTCCAATAATTGGTTTATTTCTGCCATAAAATGTTCAAGTATTCTGCATTTTTGTTAGCCTCCAAAAACAGAAAATTAAGTGATAAGTAGATTCTGGGGAAATAAATCTCCTACCTCTCCTTGAGGCTCAGGTACGCCTTTTTTACTATGATGGATAGGGTGGAAGTGAACCTGGGAATGATGGGTGGTGCTGGTTACTGCTGGAGCTTCACTCTCATGATTGATCTTGGCATCGAAATGGATTCTAACCTTTTAATATGCTCTCCATTTTCTGACATGTAGATGATACTGTCATGTTTTGCATTTAACTCTGCAATAACACACACGGATCTGCAAAAGAAGATCTATGTGTATCCACCCTGTGTATTAAATGTAAGCCCTGAGTTACCAATGTGCTTTTTTGTATATTCATTCATTCTTGTGTTTGTTTTAGGTAATCAGGAAGGGTTGGCTCACCATCAATAACATTGGCATCATGAAAGGAGGAGCCAAGGAGTACTGGTTTGTGCTGACGGCTGAGAATCTATCTTGGTACAAGGACGATGAGGTCAGTTCATTATTTACTTCATTGATGCCAGGATTATAGCAGTGCTTTTGTTCAACGTTGATACACTATGGATGAGGAGAAAAGGCTCATCGTGAAAGAGCCCACCAAGGCAGGAAAGGGTTGGATAGGCTAAAAATATTCTCTTGACATCAAATTAAAAGATGTTTGCAAAAGACAGGAGGAGGTGTTACAGCTTTGAACTCGCTGGATAAATCATGAGGTGGAATGTCAACTGTCTGAATTTAGGAGAAGGACATGTGGAAGAATCAGAAGAAGAAATTTAGAGATACTGTAGATATTACAGGAAGTGGGAGTGAAAATGTAAAGCTCAAAATGGAATGTTGATCCTGATCAAACAGAAATATTACTCTGAACTTTTCTAGAATTGAGAGATCAATCAGGAAGAACCTTGCCTGATGTCAAGGGCAATACTTATAGAGATTAAAGCTTTATGGAGTATTCTAAAAAAGAAATAATTGAGATGCAAATGAAAACCAAGCTTATTGAAGATGGTTTAGCTGATTTGATGGCACATAGTTGACATTTGTTATGCTTTTGATAGAGGCTTTTTATGCCAAGCTAATATTGTTCACTTGACTCTAGTCACAGCTTTGAACTCCTTGCAAGGTAAATTCTTCACTCTATTCTTTAGATTGAATACTTGCATGGAAATCCAGCAGCTCCACTGTCTTTATTTCCCCTCTGAGGCATTTTCCAAATTGATCACCACACCTCACTGTCATGCAAAGCTCACTTACTTGGGAAGGATCTTGCCTGGCATCTAATATTCAGATTTTACCCTGACATCTAAATTTAATTGCTTAATCAATAAAATGTTCTAATTAAGTTACTATAAAACAAACAGTAATTGAAACAAACTGCAAGGATATTTGATTAAAATAAAAATTTCAGGGGTCAAGAGAGCTTTACTTGCTGTGGCTTTCAACAGAGGGGCAGATGCTGGAACCTTCCACATGAAGCATTAACAGCAGAGAGCAATTGGCCACAGAATACACCTGGAAATAATATAAAACAGCTGTAAATTTATCAACCATTTCTGTATATGTCTCATTACACTGGAAATATGGTGAAACCTTAAATAGCAGTTAAAATCCACTGTGAACCTAAGAACTCAATCTGAGAAAAAGGTCATGCAACAGCATAGGCTTACTTGGTCATTTAGTAAGATCCTGACTGATCTCAAATCCACCTTTCCACTCAAGCCCTCTATCGAGAGAATATTTTTAGCCTGCAGGAGTTTGCAGCATGTGAACTCGAATGAAAAAAGGGAATGCTGAAGGAAACCAACTGAAGGTGAAAGCTAAATTTTGGGTCAGAGGTGAGGACAATTTAGTCCTTTAATAAAGATGTGATTTGAACTGAGCTCCACCAGAAACCTCCCCTTAGCATCCAATAGCTTGTCTTATGCACTAGTTGCACAAGGGCAGATTATCCAACTCATTGGTCAAACAGTATCTGGTGTGCTTGCCCCATGCTTATCAAACATCAGTTGGTTGTGATTTGCCAACTCTATGTGGGTCAGTGTTTCAAATTGGGGCCGCTGGATGAAATTTTTCCAGGTGAGATTTCATTTACCTTGGTTACTTTTCTGGTGACTGTATCGGGAAATGTTTGGTAATCATCTCAATTGGAATCCTAGGTGTGGAATGGATTTTTTTTACTACTGTCTCTCCTCAGGTACTGTTTTTTTTTCACTTTTGCTTTAGAATTAAAAGACAAAGCTATAACTTGACTCTCAGGTACTGTTTGATAGAATTATTTTAAATGTTACTTCTTTATGCTAACTGGTGAAATAGTTTTCATTCCATTGCTATACTTTTCAAAATGCTTCAAACTTTTATGATGTCAGAGTTCGAATAGTTATCTTTCCCATTAAGATTGCTTTAAAAAGTTCTTTAATTTAGAAATACAACTTAAAAAGGCAATATTCTATTTGTAAAGCTATTGCTATTAGATGTTTTGATGAATATTGTCAGGATGTGCTGCAGTGACTTTGTTTCTTCCTTATCGAGCAATTAGAAGCTCCCAAAAAGTTGAGGGAAAGTGGCAGGAAGAGAAGAAATGGCAATGAAAAGAATCAGGGTAATATTTTTAAAACTAAGATATTCAGCCAGAATCGCCAGTCTGTGCACCCGTTCTCCAAAGCTAAACTCGCATTTATCCTCTCATCAGTTCACAGGGCTCCTGGGCTATGAAGACAGCATATCTGAAGGGGTTGCTGTATTATCTATATAGTTTGTGTGTTTGTTTTGCTTCTGTGTGCTTGTTTAGAGATGCAGCACAGTTATAGGTTCTTCCTTCCCAGAAGCCCTTGCCACCCAAATACACTCATGTGACCAATTAACCTACTAACCCATACATCACCGGAGCACCTGCAAGAAACCCACATGGGCAGAGGGAGAACACAGGGAGACAGCGGAAGATTTGTAACCATACTGCCCTTTATTTATGTCATAGGTTAAAATATAAGTTTGGTGAACTGCTATTCACTCATTTTTTTGGCTCTGCCCCATCCTGTGACTGTATCTGTGGTTCCTCCCTCTTGACCTTGTATAAAGGCTCCAACACCATAACCCCTCCCCAGAAAGCCTGGGTCACGGCACAGGATAACCTTCGAGTTTATTGTAAATAAAAGCCTATTGCTCTGTTAATCCAGTCTTACGCTTTATTGATAACGCATCAATTTTATTTACAATATTTTTTTTCTAATAATGGAACAACTCTTGAAGTCTGATAAGCTGCAGATTGTCCCACAATCGTCAGAAGCCTCAGACTGCTTTGAACTCTAGCTAAGCTGCTTTGAGGTCTTTCTGCAAAATTCTTCCGGAATTGTGGCCATGAAGGCAAACAAGTTGCACCTACTCTTCTCCTGTGTCGGACATCAAATGCTCCCGATGATCAGAGATGCCTCAACGTACATGGAGGCAATGAACATACTCAAAGACTAGTAGGGGGAGAAAGTCAATGAAGTATACGCCAGGGTATCACATGATGGCTACCCACCTCTACTATTTCCTCAGGGTCCCCTTCGGTGTTACCAACAGTGTCTCCGTCTTCCAATGGGAGATGGACCCGGATGGTGGAGCAAAATGACCTGCATGCCACCTTCCCCTACCTGGATAGCATAATGATCTGTGGCTATGACCTGCAAGATCATGACTCCAACTTCCAGAAATTCCTCACAACTGCCAAATGGCTAAACCTCATCTATAACAGGGGTGTGTGTTTTCCACATTACCCACCTGGTGATCCTTGCCTGTGTTGTGGAGAATGGAGTCATTGGCCCTGTCCCCAACCGCATGCACCCCCTGCTAGAGCTCTCCCTCCCCCATAGGCTCAAGGCCCTGAGAAGGTGCCTGGGATTTTTTTCCTATTATGCCCAGTGGGTCCCTAATTATGTGGACAAAGACTGCTCCCTTATCAAGTCCATATCCTTCCCCTGACAAGAGAGGCCCAGGCAGCCTTCAGTCAAATAAAAGAAGACATCGCTAAAGTCACAACGTACGTGGTGGATGAATCTGCCCATTTCATGTGGAGAGCCACACGTCCGATTTTGCCCTGGCCTCCACTCTTAATCAGGTTTGTTGGCCCATGGCCTTCTCCCGTACCTTCCAAGGCCCTGAAGTCCAACACTCGCCCATCGAGAAGGAGACTCAGGCAATAGTTGAGGTAAAGAAGCACTGGAGGCATTACCTGGCCGGCAGATGTTTTACCCTGCTCATGGACCAATGGGCCATGGTATTCATGTTCAACAACAAGCAGCTGGGTAAGATAAGGATTGACAAGATCCTGAGGTGGAGGATCAAACTCTCCACCTGTAACTATGACATCTTGTACCAGCCAGGGAAACTCAATGAGCCCCTCGATGCCCTGTCCCGAGGAACATGTGCCAACATACAGATAGACCGCCTCAAAACCTTCCACAATTACCTCTGCCACCCCAGAGTCACAAGATTTTTCTATTTCATTATATTTCGGAATCAATCTACTCCATTGGGGATGTCAGAGACATGACTAGGGACTGGCAGGTCTGCGCAGAGTGCAAACTGCACTTCTACCAACCAGATAGCAAGCTGCTGGTAAAGGCTGTAGAGCTCGTCGAAAGAACCAAAGACTTGTTGATCCAAACCAAGGCTTTTATTAGCAAAAGACCGGAGCTCTTCACAGGTGGCCGACCAGTCCGGAATGATCCGACCTGGCTAGGGACACAACCCTTTAAGGCCCAAACAATAGGTGTGGCTTAGCTCTCAGCCAATCGCTGTAAGCACAGTCTAGATACAGTAACTATATACACTATGTACATTGGTGATAGATCTGTACTATCACATTCACCCCTTCTTGGAGAATTGACCCTGGAAAAAAAAAACAAAAACGAGGGAGAGAATGAAAAGGAAGGGGTAGGTCAAGGACTGTAGCGGTCAGGGGGTCTGACCATCCGGCGTGACCGCCGTGGTGCCGGGATTGGGGTCGCTGGAGTGGTGTCGCCAGCGGGCTCATCGGGTGCGACTGCTCCGTCGCTCAATTCCCCAGTCGTTTTGTCGGCAGGGTGGCCCGAGTCATTGGGGTGCTGTTGGTCCTTCTGTTGCGGCACGGGGCCTGGAGCATAAGGAGTTGGGGGGTTTGCTGGGTCTACCGCGTCCTGAGCTAGGTCCCGCACCGAAACAGTGTCCTCCCGCCCGTCTGGGAACTCCACGTATGCGTAATGTGGGTTCGCGTGGAGTAGAGTCACTCGGTCGACCAAGGGGTCGTTCTTTGAGTGCCGGACGTGGCGTCGCAAAAGGACAGGGCCAGGGATGGTGAGCCATGCCGGTACAGTGGTTCCCGATTCGGATTTCCTCGGGAAAAGGAACATCCTTTCGTGTGGGGTGGCATTTGTTGCAGTACATAGGAGGGAGCGGATGGAGTGTAAGGCACTAGTGAGAACCTCCTGCCAGTGAGAGGTGGGGAGACCTTTAGACCGGAGAGCCAGTGTAACCGCTCTCCATATGGTGGCATTCTCCCTCTCGACCTGGCCATTACCGCGTGGGTTATAGCTCGTGGTCCTGCTTGAAGCAATACCACACTCCAGAAGGTACTGTTGCAGCTCTGCACTCATGAATGAGGACCCCCTATCACTGTGGATGGAATTGGGGTACCCGAAGATGGTGAAAATACTGTGAAGGGCCTGTATCACTGAGGTGGCAGTGGTGTCTGGGCAGGCCACAGCGAATGGGAAGCGGGAGTATTCGTCGATGGCCGTAAGGATGTAGGTATTACGGTTGGTCGACGGTAGGGGTCCCTTAAAGTCTACGCTAAGACGCTCGAAGGGGCGGGTGGCTTTGATGACGTGGGAGTTATCCGGACGGAAGAAGTGGGGCTTGCATTCGGCGCACACCGAACAGGCTCGGGTCATGGAGCGGATCTCCTCAACTGTGTAGGGTAAGTTGCGCGCCTTGACAAAGTGAGCAAACCTAGTGACCCCTGGATGACAGAGCGCCTCATGGAGTTTCCGTAGTCTGTCCATCTGTATGCTGGCGCACGTCCCCCTGGAGAGCGCGTCAGGCGGGTCGTTGAGCTTACCAGGCCGGTACAGGATGTCATAGTTAAAGGTGGAGAGTTCGATTCTCCATCTGGCGATTTTGTCGTTTTTTATCTTACCACGCTGGGTGTTGCTGAACATGAAGGAGACCGCGCGTTGATCAGTCAACAGTGTAAAGCGCCTCCCAGCGAGGTAATGTCTCCAACGACGTACCGCTTCAACTATGGCCTGGGCCTCCTTCTCGATCGAGGAGTGTCTACTCTCCGGACCCTGGAGGGTTCTGGAGAAGAAGGCTACAGGCCGACCGGCCTGTTTCAAGGTGGCTGCCAGGGCGAAGTCGGATGCATCGCTCTCGACTTGAAACGGGACAGACTCATCGATCGCGTGCAGCGTCGCAGCAGCGATGTCAGATTTGATTCGATCGAAAGCCGCTGTGGCTTCGGTCGAGAGGGGAAAAGAGGTGGTCTTGATAAGAGGACGTGCCTTGTCGGCGTAGTTTGGAACCCATTGGGCATAATACGAGAAAAGGCCCAGGCAGCGTTTGAGAGCTTTCTGGGTATGTGGGGGGGGGGGTAAGTCCATTAAGGGACGCATGCGGTCAGGATCTGGCATGACTATCCCGTTTTCCACCACACAACCTAGAATAGCGAGTCGTGTGGTCCGGAAAACACACTTGTCCAAATTGTAAGTCAGGTTTAGCTGACGGGCAGTTTGAAGAAATTTGTCTAGGTTGGCGTCATGGTCCTGCATGTCGTGGCCGCAGATGGTGATATTGTCCAGATACGGGAAGGTAGCGGTTAGCCCGTTCTGGTCCACCATCCTGTCCATTTCCCGCTGGAAGACCGCGACACCATTTGTGACCCCGAATGGTACCCTGAGAAATTGATATAGCCGCCCATTCGCTTCAAAGGCCGTGAATGGTCGGTCCTCGCAGCGGATCGGGAGCTGGTGGTAGGCCGAACGTAGGTCAATAGTGGAGAAAATGCAGTACTGGGCGATCTGGTTCACCACATCCGTGATGCGTGGCAGGGGGTACGCATCCAGGAGTGTGAAGCGGTTAATGGTCTGGCTATAGTCGACCACCATCCGTAGTTTTTCCCCATTCTTGACAACCACCACCTGGGCTCTCCAGGGGCTTGAACTGGGTTCGATGATGCCCTCATCCAGCAATCTACGCACCTCACTCCTAATGAATTGCCTGTTTTCGTAACTATATTGCCGACTTTTGGTGGCCACAGGCTTCCAGCCAGGGGTGAGGTTTGCGAAGAGTGCTGGCGGGGCAATCCGGAGTGTGGAAAGGCCGCAGGATTGGCCCCGGGGCACGGGGGCGGGTTGCTCGGGTGCTTCGGGAGTGGGGCGATGGCAGACCGAGAGGGGGGCGTGGGGTCCCCCAAAGTGTAGGGAAACCGTTTGGAACTGACACTGGAAGTCTAATCCCAGCAACACTGGGGCGCACAATTGGGGAAGGACGAATAATTTAAAGTGGGTGACCGTCACGCCCTGTACTTCCAGCGTGGCGATGCAATACCCCTTTATCCCAGTCGAGTGCGACCTCGTCGCTAATGAGATCCTCTGGGTAGTGGGGATAATGTCAAGTCCCCAACGGAGGGCCAGATCTGGCTGGATAAAACTGTCAGTTGACCCAGAGTCAAATAAGCAATTGGTGTAGTGTCCATGCACTTTAATCAGTTCCATTGCTCTGGTGAGGGGATGAGAGCATTGCTGGTTTAATGTTATTGAAGCAGTTGACAGGCGAGTTTTGCGCGATGACGTCACGCAACGGGATGACGTCACGCAACGGGATGACGTAGTCAACGCTCGAGGAGCAGGTTGGAGATCCTCCCGGAAGTGCTGTTGTGGCGGGTGAATGGTAAGTAGTGGGGTTTGTAGTTGCTCGCGATCAGCGGTCGGGCCCTGGCGGTCGTCAGCGATGGACGCTAGGGTGAGCACCTGGTTGGCCGCGGGGGTGGCTGCGGCGGCGGTAGCGTCGGCCCCGGGGGTGTCCGTGGCGGCGGCGGCAGCAGCGGCGGTAGCGTCGGCCCCGGGGGTGGCTGTGGCGGCGGCAGCAGCGGCGGTAGCGTCGGCCCCGGGGATGTCCGTGGCGGCGGCAGCAGCGGCGGTAGCGTCGGCCCCGGGGGTGTCCGTGGCGGCGGCAGCAGCGGCGGTAGCGTCGGCCCCGGGGGTGTCCGTGGCGGCGGCGGCAGCAGCGGCGGTAGCGTCGGCCCCGGGGGTGGCCGTGGCGGCGGCAGCAGCGGCGGTAGCGTCGGCCCCGGGGGTGTCCGTGGCGGCGGCAGCAGCGGCGGTAGGGTCGGCCCCAGGGGTGTCCGTGGCGGCGGCAGCAGCGGCGGTAGCGTCGGCCCCGGGGGTGGCTGTGGCGGCGGCAGCAGCGGCGGTAGTGTCAAGTGTTCCGCACGGGGGCGAGAGGCAGGCCATCACCATGGTTGCGACGGTGGGTTGCCCCTTCCGGGTTCGGCGTCTCCGTGACGTCAGGCGTTGCCGTGCAGGGGAGCCCTCGCTCTCATTGGACGAGAGCTCTGGGGAAGAAGAGTTTGAATGGGATAGTGGCGGTTGAGCTTCACACGAGGCACTGTGTTTGCTGGCGGCCATTTTAGACCTACAGACTGCAGCAAAGTGGCCCTTTTTAAGGCACTTCTGGCACCTGGCTTTTCTTGCTGGGCACTGGGACCTGCTGTGCTTGTCCCTCCCGCAGAAATAACATTTCGGGTTCGCACGGGGCAGGGTAGCAGCAGCCGACAGGCCGTCAGGGGTAGGGTAGAAGGGCACTCTACTCACATCAGAACGAGGGGTCCAGTCCCTAGGGAGCTCGGTGGACTTTAAGGCTGCATCCTCCATTGTGATTGCAATCCGGGCCACGTCCTCTAGTTTTTCTACCCCTTGTTCGAGCAAACGCAGCCTCACTTCGTTCGATCGGAGCCCGGCCACATAGGCATCCCGGACGAGGTCGCTAGTGATCTCGGCAGCAGTTTTGTCCACACAGTTACAGTCCTTGCCCAATGCCTTTAATACTTGTAAATATGCCCTGCTGGACTCGCCGGGCTGTTGCTTCCTCGACGCAAGCATGAGCCGGGCATGAACTCTGTTCACCGGTTGATCATACAGTTCCTTCAGTACCTTTATGGCTGCGGTGTAAGTGGTCTCATCCTGGATGTTCTCGTAGACTCTCAAGGACACCATAGACAGCAATGCTGTTATACGCTGGTTATCCTCCTCTACCTGAATGAATCTCAGGAAGTTTTCAAAGTTCAGCAGCCAGAAGTTAAAGGCTTTGAAGGCTGTAGCTGACTGTGGGTCGATATCAAGTTTTTCTGGCCGAGTTAAACGCTCCATCACTTTCAAAAAAATTGTTTTTGCTAATAAAATTGTAGAGCTCGTCGAAAGAACCAAAGACTTGTTGATCCAAACCAAAGCTTTTATTAGCAAAAGACCGGAGCTCTTCACAGGTGGCCGACCAGTCCGGAATGATCCGACCTGGCTAGGGACACAACCCTTTAAGGCCCAAACAATAGGTGTGGCTTAGCTCTCAGCCAATCGCTGTAAGCACAGTCTAGATACAGTAACTATATACACTATGTACATTGGTGATAGATCTGTACTATCACAAAGGCCACATGACATTTTGAATGCTTGAGCTTGGACTTCAAGGGCCCCCTTAACCACAACATGTATTTACTCATGATCGTCGATGAGTATTCATGTTTCCCCTTTGCCATCCCTTGCCCAGACATGACCACCACCACAGTCATCAGGGTACTGCACAATGTGTTCACCCTGTTCAGGTACCCATCATATGTCCACAGCAACTGGGAGTCCTCATTCATGGTGGCCAGAAGTATCGCCACTGGCATGATGACTAGTTATAAACCCCAAGGGAACAGCCAAGTGGAGAGGGAGAATGCCACCGTGTGGAAGGCCATCTTCCTTGCACTTAAATGCAAGGAGGTCCTCCCCAAAGTGCTCCACACTATCAGGTCACTGTTATGTACTGCCACCAATGCTACGCCTCATGAACGAATTTTCTCCTTGCCCAGGAAGTCCACATTAGGGCCCACCCTGCAATTCTGATTGATGTCCCCAGGGGCGGTCCTGCTACGGAAACACGTGAGGGGCTATAAAACTGACCCACTGATCAAAAGGGTCTGGTTCCTCCATGTGAACTCCCAATATGCATACATGGCCTACCCGGATGGACGTGAGGAAACTGTCTCCATCTGGGACCTCATGTGAGTGGGGGACCCTCAGGTCCATACCCACCTAACAGCACCCTGCCCTTTCATAGACACCATTGCACCCAAACCCCATCCCCGCCCCAGAAACTCCAGTCGAGTCACCACGCGCCACCCCCCCCCCCCCCCCCCCCACCCCCCAGCAGGTCAATACAGTGCTGAAGGTCCAGGACTCACCAACAACCCAGCTACAGCATAGCACAGCTCTCCACCAGTCATAACAGAGGACCAGGCCGGAGGACAGACTTAACTTGTAAGACTTTGTGCCCTCATCACCCCGCTGGACAAAATTAAAAAAAATACAAGGGGTGAATGTGGCAAACTGCTGAACACTGGCTCACCCTGTTCTGTGACTGTACCCATGTCTCCTCCCTCTTGACCCTGTATAAAGTCTCCAACACCATAACCCCTCCCCAGAAAGCCTGGGTCACAGCACAGGATGGCCTTCAAGTTTATTGTAAATAAAAGCCTATTGCTCTGTAACTCCAGTCTTTCACGTTATTGGTGGCGCATCAATAAGCCACTCACACCTAAAATGGCTACTTCACCGCACCCTCCATTCATCCTCCAGTTTAGCTTAATACATCAAATTCCTGTGAAGTTACCATTAACATTGTTGAACCGTGTACGCATTTTTATAAGATTAATATTTGATTAATATTATTAGCAGAAGAACCTGTTTCAGCTAATTGGGGTCTGCTGGACCCTGGATGTGATTTCACTAAGAGACGTTCTCTCTTCCTGCTCCATCTCTCGACCATTGTCTCCATTCCATGGGAAGGTTTCATGACCAGTTTCCACCACAAATCCATGGACCCCCCACCGTCTCCTTCAATTGTTTCTGACATTCTCTCAGATCTTTATCTCTTTTAGTGATACTACTTTCTATTTTGGTCTTTCCAGTTTGTCTTTTTTCTTTAACTCTAGATTTCACTCAAGCATAGAGACCTTGATTGCGTTCACATTTTCCATATTTCTGCGTGTTTTGGAGCTGACTGGACATTAAACCTGATTTGTAGATGGTGGAAAGTCATTTGTCAGGAAATGAGTCATCACTACTGAAGACACAAGAGGCTGCAGACCCCAGAATTAATTGCTGAGTTCCTCTAGCAGCTCATTTTTCACTCACTACAGAATGCCAGCCTCTGACTTGCTTGTAGCCACACTTGTGTAGCCACAATGATGTGGCTGGTGCAGTCATGTTCCTGGTCACTGGTGACCACAGAATGCTCGGCAGTGGTAAACCCATTGAATCTCAAAGGTGAGTGATTAATCTCTTGTTGGAGATGATCATTGCCTGAAATTACTGTGGCATAAACATCATGTAGAGCATAGAACACTACAGCACAACACAGGCCCTTCAGCCATCGACATTGTGCTGCCACCTATATTCCTTAAAAAAAGTACTAAACACTCCCTTCCCTGTAACCCTCTATTTTTCTTCCATCCATGTGCCTGTCTAAGAGGCTCTTAAATGCCCCCTAATGTTTCATTCTCCACCACTATCCCTGGCAAGGCATTCCAGGCACCCACAATTCTCTGCATAAAGAAACTTACCCCTGAAGTCTCCCCTGAACTTCCCTCCCTTCACTTTGTACATTTGTCCTCTGGTGTTTGCTATTCCTACCCTGGGAATCAGGTGCTGGCTGTCCACCCTATCTATGCCTCTCATAATCTTGTAGACCTCTATTAAGTTCCCTCTCATCCTTCTATACTCCAAAGAAAAAAGTCTCAGTTCTGCTAACTTTGCCTCATAAGACTTATTTTCCAATCCAGGTAACATCCTGGTAAATCTCCTCTGCACGTTCTCCATAGCTTCCACATTCTTCCTATAATGAAGTGACCAGAACTGAACACAATACTCTAAATGTGGTCTCACCAGAGATTTGTAGTGTTAAAACATGACCTCTCTACTCTTGAAGCCCAGCATCCTATAGGCCTTCTTAACTATCCTGTCAAACTGTGTGGTGACTTTGAGGGATGTATAGATTTGGAACCCAAGGTCCCTCTGTTCCTCCACACTCTTCAGTATCTGACCATTAACCTTGTACTCAGCCTTCTGGTTTGTCCTTCCAAAATGCATCACCTCACACTTACCTGGATTGAAATCCATCTGCCACTTATCTTCCCAACATTACATCCTGTCTATACCCTCTTGTAATCTTCGACTACTTTCAGCCCTATCCATAACTCCGCCAACCTTTGTGTCATTGGCAAATGTACTGTCCATTCCTTCCGCCTCTTCATCCAGGACAAAATCACAAAGAGCAGGGTTCCCAGAACAGATCCTTGCAGCACTCCATTAGTCACTAACCTCCAGACAGAATACTTTCATTCCACTCCTACTCTCTGCTTTCTTCCTACAAACCAACTTTTTATCCACACAGCCAAGGTTCCTTGAATCCCGTGCCTCATGACTTTATGGATGAGTCTCTCGTGGGGGACCTTGTCAAATGCCTTACTAAAATCCATGTAGACCACATTGACTGAATACTTATAGCTGAATGTTTTAGCTGCCTATAAAGTTTGAGGTGTTCTGAAGGGAAAGAGCCTAAGGTCGTGGTCCATGTCAGTACCAATGACATTGGTAGGAAGGAAGAAGTGGACCTGCAAAATGAATATAAGGAGTTAAGCAGGGAGCTCAGAAGAAGGACCACTAAGGGTATAATCTCTGGATTAATTCCTGTGCCATGCGATAGTGAGGGCAAAATTAGAGTCAGGTGGAGACTGAATGTGTGGCTGAAGGGGTGGAGTAAAAGACAGGGTTTCAAGTTCTTGAACCACTAGGACCATTTCTGGGGGAGATGGGACCTATACTGTAAGGATGGGTTACATCTAAATCCCAGAAGTACCAGTCTCCTGGCAGGGGCATTTGCTAGGGCTTTAAACTAGTAAGGTTGGGGACAAGGGTTCATGTCAGGAAGGAGAGTAAGAAGAGTCTGTAGGCAAAGAAAAAAAGCTTTTTCACACAATCTGGAGGTGGAACAGCAGCAGGTAATAAATAGTGGCCATAGTAACAATTGTAGAGAGGGTGAGAGGCAGAAAGTTAAAGGTGGAAGATCTCTGAGATACATTTATTTCAATGCAAGGAGTGTGGTAAAAAAGGTGGATGAACTAATGGTGTGGATTGACACGTGGCTTTATGATGTGATAGCAAATAGTGAGACATGGTTGAGGGAATTGTGACTGGCAGCTAAATATTCCAGGATTTTGTTGCTTTAGATGTGACAGAATTGGCAGGGTATGAGGGGGAGGTGTGGCGTTGCTTGTCGGGGAAGATATTACAACGGTGCTGAGGCAAGATAGAGTGGAGGACTCATCGCAAGAGGCTCTGTGGGTTGAACTAAAAAATAAGAAAGGTGAGGCTACAAATATAGGGGTATATTGTATGCCACCAAAAGAAGATAGGGAACTGAAAGAGCAAATGTGCAGGGAAATAGCTGTAGTAGAAACAGGGTTGTGATAGTTGGGGATTTCAATTTTCCTAACATTGATTGAGAAACACAATCAGTGAGAGGGCAGGATGGCTTAGTCTTTGTACTATGTGTGCAGGATTGCTTTTTACAGCAGTATATTAAAGTGCCTACTAGAGGGGAGGCAGTGTTAGATCTATTGTTTGGGAACGGAATAGGGCAGGTGACGGAAGTGTGCGTTGGTGTGAACTTTGGATCCAGTGATCATGGGTCCATTAGCTTCAACTTAAATATGGAAAGGGATAGGTCGGGTCCGAGGTTGAAGGTCTTCGAGTGGGAGAAGGCTAGATTTGAAGAAATGAGAATTGATTTGCAGAAATTATATGGGCTGATCTTTTTTCTGGAAAGGAGGTAGAGGAGATTTGGAGGGTATTTAAAGAAGAGATATTGAGAGTACAGGATCTTTATGTGCCAGTCAGATCGAAAAGCAAGGCAAAATACCTAAGGGAACCATGGTTTTCTGGAAATATAAGGAAGTTGGTTTGGGATAAGAGGGGGGCATTTACTAAATTTAAGAAGCAAAAAATGGATAAGATGTATGATTATTACATAGATTGCAGAAAAAACCTGAAGAAGGAAATTAGAAAGGTAAAAAGAAGGTATGAGGTGTCAATAGCTGATAAGGTAAAAGTGAATCCAAAGGGTTTTTACACATAGGTGAATAGTAAAAGGAGGGTTAAGGATAGAATAGGACCGCTGGAAAATGAGAGCGGTGAACTGTACGAGGAACCATATCAGATGGGAGAGCTATTAAATGATTTTTTTTCTCATCTGTGTTCACAAAGGAAAAGGACATTGAACTATATGAGATAAGAGAGGCAAATGGCTTAGTTGTGGAAAAGATAGGGATTAGTAAAGAGAGGGTTTTGGAGCATCTAGGGTCAGTAAAAGTGGATAAGTCTCTTGGTCCTGATGGGATTTTCCCCAGGATGTTAAGGGAGGTCAGGGAGCAAATAGCAGAGGCACTATCAGTGATTTTTCAATGATCACTGGAAGAGGGTGTGGTGCAGTGGGATTGGAGGGTAACTAATGTATTTCCGTTGTTTAAAAAAGGCATGAGGTGTCGGCCAAGTAATTATAGGCCTGTAAGCTTGACTTCAGATGGAATTTAATGTAGAGAAGTGTGAGGTGCTTCATTTCGGTAAAAATAATCGAAATAGGATATATGTAGTAAAGGGGAGGACATTGGGGAATGCACAAGTACAAAGAGATTTTGGAGTCATGGTGCAGGGTTCCTTGAAGGTGGATTCTCATGTTGACAGAGTAGTTAAGAAGGCATTTGGTATGCTGCCCTTCATAAATCCTAGCATAGAGTATAGGAGCTGGGAAGTGAGTTACGACTGTTTAAGGTGTTGAGGCCAAGTTTGGAGTATTGTGTTCAGTTCTGGTCTCCATATTATAGGAAGGATATAGATAAGGTGGAAAGGGTGCAGAGAAGATTTACAAAGATGTTGCCTGGCTTAAAATACCTAGAGTACAGAGAAAGATTGAAGAGGTTAGGACTTTATTCCTTGGAACGTAGACGATTGAGAGGGGATTTGATAGAAGTGTTTAAAATTATGAAGGGAATAGATAGACTAGATGCAAGTAGACTCTTCTCCCTGAGAGCAGGGGAGGTTGAAACAAGAGGACACAAGTTGAGGGTAAGGAGGTAAAATTTTAGGAGAAACATTAGAGGATGCTTCTTCACTCAGAGAGTGGTGGCTGTATGGAATAATCTTCTGGAGGAAATAGTTGAGGCAGAGTCAATTCTTTCATTTAAGAGGAGGCTGGATATATATGGATAAGAGGGGGGTTAGAGGGTTCTGGGTGGAGAATAGGCGGGGGGGGGGAGATAGCGGTGTTGTTTGAGTAAACTGGCGTGGACTTGTACGGCCGAGATGGCCTGTTTCCATGCCATAAACTGTTACATGGTTATATATGGTTATATAGCCTTTAAAAAAAAACTGTTAAAATTCTTAAGGACCTTTCTCATAGTTAACATTGCGTCCTCTTGCTATGAGGCCTGCTAGAGAGATCAGACTTACACTCAGGCAAGGAGATGCAAAATCCTATTAGGAATAATCTTGTGCTGCATGAAGCACCTGTGGTGCAGTGAAAAATTTCTGTTCAAAAATGACAAATTTCCTCTGGGTGGAGGGGAGAGCTGGAGTCCCCAGAAGGAGTGGTTATCCTGTGTCAGAAATTTTAACACAATAAACTTTTTTTTTAAAAACTGGATCTAGTCAGCTTTTCTTTCCAAAATCCGATCTCTAATGCAGCACCTGTTTCCCAGGGCAGGATCAACAAACACCAGAGGACACATGTACAAAGTGAAGGATATATAGGGGAGACATCAGGGGTAATTCTTTTTCACACAGAGAGTTGTGGGTACCTGGAATGCCTTGCCTGGGATGGTGGTGGAGGCTGAAAGATTGAGGGCATTTAAGAGACTTAGACAGACACATGGATGAAAAGGAAATAGAGGGTTAGGGGGTTGGGTGGGCTTAGTACTTTTTTTTTAGGAAGCAGTATATGGGTTGGGACAACATCAAGGGCCAAATGGCCTGTACTGTGCTGTATTGTTCTATGTTCGATGCCCTATTGGTGAATGATATTGAATGAGGGTCAGTGAATGAAGGAGACTGGAGGTGCCTCATCTAGTTTGTTGTATTTGGGTCAGAGATTCAGCATAGCCCACACTGGGCCATTTAATATTATTGTGGGATTGTACCATCCACAAATGCTGTCATATTTCCTATAAATTTAAAAGTGACTGCATATCTGAAGCACCAAATAGCCCATAAAGTGTATTCCTGAGGTTAAGAAAGGTGCTGTAAGAATACATGCAATTTATACCAGGCTAGCATCCACCCGACTCACACCTTCCTGATGTGAGTGTGCACACCTTTAAGAATTAATTGTTTGAAGCATGATGACTTTTGCTACATTGTGTCAGCCACTGCTGTAATTTGGGAGGTGCCCACTTTCAATTAAAGATACTAGTGATTCGACTTCTGGGAATTTCTTTAGTGGGTAGCACTAAAGAGCCTTCATCTCCTATACTTCCCTCTCACTCCTTATTCCATTGCTTATCTCTAAGTACCTTTTTGTTTCTTTCTCCTGTATTTGCAAATGATTCCCCTGCATGTTGTCTCCTGAAGCCAACCTCAGTGCATTTACATTGTGAAAGGGTGGGAGTAGAGAGGAACAATAGGGCAGATGGATGGAAGTCCACAACATCCCATGGAAGCTCCATGTATGGTGTAAATTCCAAACATCTGAAGCCTAGGCTGTTGACAGTAAAAACACTATCTCAGGTTTAGAGGCAAAACAAAAATTCCACCCATGGCCTCTCACCTTTTAACCTATAACCTGCTCCTTCCTCCCTCCCTTCTCTCCTCCCACCACCTTTAACCTGTAACCTGCTCCTTCCTTCCTCCCTCCTCTCCTCTTCTCCCACCACCTTTAACCTGTAACCTGCTCCTTTCTCCCGCCTCTCCTCTTCTCCCACCATCTTTTTATTCAGGTACCTGTCTGTTTTTGTCATACTTTGACAAAAGTTCAGGCCTGAAATGATGGTTGCCTTTTACTTCCTCTAAGTCCTGCTGAATTTCTCCAGTTCTTTTGTGTATTGCACGCTACAATCACAAGGTGGCTGCAGACTTTCCTGTTTAACTCCTTAAAATCTACTCAATTATCTAAAGCATATTTCCACCTGAAGTTTAAATTATATGTATTTTCTGTTGGAGAATCTGTTTTCTCATACAGTTAATGAAAAGAGGACAGCATAAGTCTTGCCATGAACTGTTGCTGCAGTGTGTGCACCTGTATGTGCATGTGTGTACGTATTCATGGAATATTGTGTGGATGCA